>NC_064429.1:31764277-32371777 GCF_023375975.1 Astyanax mexicanus
GGTGTGTGTGTGTGTGTGTGTGACAGCGAGAGTGTGTGTGTAACTGTTGTCTTCTCTCCCTGGGCTAGGTTCTCAGTGTTTGGCCTTGGCTCGCGGGCCTACCCACACTTCTGCGCCTTTGCCCACGCAGTGGACACGCTGTTCGAGGAGCTCGGGGGGGAGCGCATCCTCCGCATGGGCGAGGGAGACGAACTCTGCGGCCAGGAGGAGTCCTTCAGAACCTGGGCCAAGAAAGTTTTTAAGGTAGCACACACACACATAGAGATATGACCTGGTCTTTGTGGCCTTAAATGAGTCATTTTTCATCCAGCAACAAGCGATTCTTCTATAGACCTGTTGAAAAGAAAGCTCGGCTATATGGATAAAAGTCAGTGGTGTGCAGTGAGGCCCTTCCAACCCTTCAGAGAAGGGGTGACAATAGATTAAAAGGATTTAATCAGGAAATATACAGGGGTTGGACTGAAACACCTGGTTGGACTGAAACTGAAACACCTGGTAGTCTCGACGGACAGTTCTGGTGGAAACAGGAGAGTTGAGGTGCACATTGAATTCTGTCGTGATTTGTTCAGCCGTGGTTTTATGTTGTTTGGATACAATCCGGGTTAGCACCCGAACATCCCTTTCAGACAGCTTCCTCTTACAGCATCCACAGTTAATCCTGTTGGATGTGGTTGGTCCTTCTTGGTGGTATGCTGACATTACCCTGGATACCGTGGCTCTTGATGCATCACAAAGACTTGCTGTCTTGGTCACAGATGCTCCAGCAAGACGTGCACCAACAATTTGTCCTCTTTTGAACTCTGGTATGTCACACATAATGTTGTGTGCATTGCAATATTTAGAGCAGAACTGTGCTCTTACCCTGCTAATTGAACCTTCACACTCTGCTCTTACTGGTGCAATAATGTGCAATTAATGAAGATTGGCCACCAGGCTGCTCCAATTTAGCCATGAAACCTAAAATCCTACACTAAAATGAGACAGGTGTTTCAGTTTCATTGTCCAACCACTGTATATTATAGTTATTGTACATTTTTTAAGCACATATTTCATAAAATAACTAAAATAAAAAAAAAAAACAGCAACTAATTCAAAGCATTATTCTGCATTTTTTTTAGTTGCCACAGGACTCTTATCTGACTGACAGTGGTTCTAACCAATCAAAGCTTTTTAAAAGGGCTTGTCTCCCCTTGTGTCTACGTGACTCTTCTACTGATTGTTTGAAGGGTATAGTAATGAGGCTATTAGAAAAGTCGTAGGACAATCTAACCAATCAGATTCATGATTTTCACTACAGGGGCGGGGCCATGGCTGGAGGTCCTGTAGCTCTACACTCATAAGCTGTGGCCCATTCTAAAGCCTAGATACCCTAGTGCAAAAAAAAGTATATTAAAGAATACTAAGCTTTATTATGCTATAGTGGCTCCCCAGCTCATCACACAAACCAGCAAACTCCATATTCCATACATTTGTTGCTAAAGATGATAGATACAGTTTAGGTTTCTGTGTCATGATACAATTGCAAATAAGGATAAAAGTGAAGGTGGCTGGCTGATGGATGAATCTTAATGGTGAGACATTTGTGAAAATAATGAGCATCCTACTTCCCTCTGTCCAATGATATATAGTGTATTCTAACTGGGCTAAACGTCTTTGAGTCTATCATAGAGACATATCTACCAGTCATCAGTTTCTCACCAGGAGGGACACTACCCTAAAATAGCCTCTATAAGCTTTTTTAATGCCCTGAAATGGCAAGATCCAGTGTCTAAATAGACTATACACCTGTAGTCGTTTACATATCTGCCACAATGTATCTATGTACAGCTCTAGAAAAAATTAAGAGAACACTTCAATTTCTAAATCAGTTTCTCTGATTTTGCTATTTATTGGTATATGTTTGAGTAAATTGAGTGAAAAGATGATTGTTGTTTTGTTCTATAAACTACAGACAACATTTCTCCCAAATTCCAAATAAAAATATTGTAATTTAGAGCATTTATTTGCAGAAAATGAGAAACGGCTGAAATAACAACAAAAAGATGGAGAGCTTTTAGACCTCAAATAAAGCAAAGAAACCAAGTTTATATTCATAAAGTTTTTAATTACAGTTTTTTTTTTTTGCATCTTGGCATGTTCTCCTCCACCAGTCTTACACACTGCTTTTGGATAACTTTATGCCTTTATGCCTTTATGCTTGGTTTGATGGCTTGTGATCATTTATCTTTCTCTTGATTACTGTATATTCTAGAGGTTTTCAATTTGTTAAAAATCAAAGGAACTCATCATTTGTAAGTGGTCTCTTATTTTTTCAGAGCTGTATATACATATATATATATATATATATATATATATATATATATATATATATATATATATATATATATATATATATATATATATGGATATACATGTGTATGTTTGCACAGTTTTGCTGCATGTGCTGTAGTATGTGTATACTGTATAAAGTATAAAGTACATAATGCATCTTAAAGAGTGTAAAACATGCTTTAGGCTCAAAACGTGAGAATCTGATCTTCTCTTTCAGGCTGCCTGCGACGTGTTCTGTGTAGGAGACGACGTGAACATCGAGAAGGCGAACGATTCGCTGATTAGTAACGACCGCAGCTGGAAAAAGAGCAAGTTCCGCGTGACGTACACGGCCGAGGCTCCGGCGCTAACGCAAGGTACAGTATGGCCCGCGGAACAAGGCCGCTTCCGCGCGGTGATTCATCATCCTGAAAACCTCTGCTATTATACTGCAATCTGCTTAAACCTGCTCTTTATCTCCCGCGTGCTCTCAAGGCTCAGCCCTACAATAAAGGCTTTCACTGCCTCCCGAGTGTGATTCAAAAATCATACACAATATGAGAAAACGTGTTTTTATATAACTGGAAAAATGTAGTTCGTCTGGTGCCAAAGCCGTGCCAGAAAATCTGCAGAGAGCAGCATGTTTACAACCCTTCCTTTCAACTCTGAGGAACGTCAGCGAGCCGGGCTGCCACTTCCAATTCTTCTACAGGCCACGACTGGGTGGCAGTGCAGATATACAGGGGTTGGACAAAGAAACTGTCATCATTTTAGTGTGGGAGGTTTCATGGCTAAATTGGAGCAGCCTGGTGGCCAATCTTCATTAATTGCACATTATTACACCAGTAACAGCAGTAAGAGTGTGAAGGTTCAATTATCAGGGTAAGAGCACAGTTCTGCTCTAAATATTGCAATGCACACAACATTATGTGTGACATACCAGAGTTCAAAAGAGGACAAATTGTTGGTGCAGCAAATTGTCTTGCTGGAGCATCTGTGACCAAGACAGCAAGTCTTTGTGATGCATCAAGAGCCACGGTATCCAGGGTAATGTCAGCATACCACCAAGAAGGACCAACCACATCCAACAGGATTAACTGTGGACGCTGTAAGAGGAAGCTGTCTGAAAGGGATGTTCGGGTGCTAACCCGGATTGGATCCAAAAAAACATAAAACCACGGCTGATCAAATCACGGCAGAATTCAATGTGCACCTCAACTCTCCTGTTTCCACCAGAACTGTCCGACACCACAATAAATTATTGTGGTCTAAAACCAGGTGTTTCAGTTTCGTTGTCCAACCCCTGTAGCTGATACCTGATGATGCTTTATGATGTCTTATGATGCCTTATGATGGCTAATCCCAGCTCTTTCTATTCATTCCTCAGCTCTCTACAACATCCACAAGAAGAAGGTGTATGGCGCCAAAGTCCTGATGAGACAGAACCTTCAAAGCGTCAAATCAAAGTAAGTTTTATCATAAGAAGATAAAAGTTACCAGGATTGGTATCATGAGGGTGCAAAAAATATGCCTTGCGCGACTCAAAACACAGAAAAGACATGTACTCATTTTTAAAAATCGAGTTTGTGGAGTTTGTTGGGAGCACCTATAGGAATGGACTCTGATGGTTGACTGTTGACTGTTGTCAGAGTTTTAATGAGTCAGTGGAGCTCCTGTTTGGTTTTCCACCACCAAGCCAGAAATTTACTACCTGAACTCACCTCACTTCCAGACCACCACACCTCATATCATCAGTGTAGATTTATTCCTCTATTAAACTCTAACGCTATTTTAACAGTGCGGGCACAAGGCGTGAAAATAGACTGTTGACGAGGTGTAAGATAGCAATGAGCATCAATGTGCCTTGAGCAGGGTGTACGATAGGTCCCTTAGACTTAGATTATGGCCCATATTTACTGAGCTACACTTATAGAAATAGTGTTTAACACATTAAAAAAAGGAGTTGTAAAGGTTTAATACACCACACAGCATGTGGACGAGCATTGTCCTGCTGATATATACTGTATATATTATATTGGTCAATGCTGGTTGCTTATCCACATGCGATACAGGTCTAAAATGCAGGAATGGATGTACAGTACATAAGTAAAAAATCTGCATTGTAGATTAATACTAAAATCATCCAAATTATGAAAAAAAGTATGAATTTTGGCTGGATTTTCTCAGTCAGCTTGAGGTAGAGTCACCTGGAATTCAGGCTTTCAGTTAACAGCTGTGCTGAACTCATCAAGAGTTAAGTGGCACCACTTTAAAATAAGACTACCTTTATGAAGAGTTTATAAATGGTTTACAATTAGTTTATTAATGGTTATTAATTAGGTTGTAAATGCCTTAAAAATCATTAATAATCAGTTATAACACATAACACGTAGTAAGGGAAACAAAGACCCGTTGTTTGCCAGATCTTGTTAGATACTCAACTTACTTTTTCGTCTCCATTAGTCAACATCAGTTTAACCATTTAGCTCCTAAGTTGAATAATTCCACCACTAACTCTTTTAGTCATTTATAAACTACTGGTCTTTGTTGCCCTTTCTATGTATGTGTTATAACTGATTAATAATGTTTTTTAAGGCTTTTACAACCTAGTTATTAACCATTAATAAACTAATTGTAAACCATTTATAAACCCTTTATAAAGGTAGTCTTATTTTTAAGTGGTACCAGAGTTAATTACTTGCTTTTTTTCTCTTAATAAAGTGTTTGAGAGCATCAGTTAAAGTAAAGTAGTGAAGAGGTAGATTTACAGGTATACAGTGAGTAGTATAATAATAGTAATAATAATCTATTTAATTAATGTTCTAATCCAGATTATGAGAAGCAAGAACTACTCAACTAAATAAAGCAAAAAAACAACTTTGAGAAATAAAGGTCAGTCAGTCCAAAAAAGTTCAAGAACTTTGAAAGTATCCTCAAAAGCAGTCGCAAAGACCATCAAAAATGTTATGATGGAACTGGCACTCATCAGGACTGCCCCAGGAAAGAAAGAGCAAGGGTTACCTCTGTTGAAGCTCATACTGTCGCGCAGAGCTTTTTAACTGTACTGTGGAGTTCACCTACTGTCGCGCGGAGCTCTTTAACTGTACCGCGAAGCTCATCTACTGTTGCGCAGAGCTTTTTAACTGTACTGCAGAGCTCACCTACTGTCGCGCGTAGCTCTTTAACTGTACCGCGAAGCTCATACTGTCGCGCGGAGCTCTTTAACTGTACTGTGGAGTTCACCTACAGTCGCGCGGAGCTCTTTAACTGTACCACGGAGCTCTTTAACTGTACCGCGGAGCTCATCTACTGTCGCGCGGAGCTCTTTAACTGTACCGCGAAGCTCATACTGTCGCGCAGAGCTTTTTAACTGTACTGTGGAGTTCACCTACAGTCGCGCGGAGCTCTTTAACTGTACCGCGAAGCTCATCTACTGTTGCGCAGAGCTTTTTAACTGTACTGCAGAGCTCACCTACTGTCGCGCGGAGCTTTTTAACTGTACCGCGAAGCTCATACTGTCGCGCAGAGCTTTTTAACTGTACCGCGGAGCTCATCTACTGTCGCGCGAAGCTCACCTACTGTCGCGCGAAGCTCTTTAACTGTACGGCGAAGCTCATACTGTCGCACGGCGCTTTTTAACTGTACTGCAAAGCTCACCTACTGTTGCACGAAGCTCTTTAACTGTACCGCGAAGCTCATACTGTCGCGCAGAGCTTTTTAACTGTACTGCAGAGCTCACCTACTGTCGCGCGGAGCTCTTTAACTGTACTACTGCTTAGCTCACCTACTGTTATTTTTTTCTTCCCGTGAGACAGGTTTAAGCTCTCGTGCTACGAGATCTCGTCACACTCCTAATATTACGTACCGCAAACAGTGCTGCAACATGGCTGGTTTAATAAATACAGTCTACCAGGAAAAGTCGTAATATTACAAGAATAAAGTTGTAGTATTAAAAGCAAATGATGCAAGTTTAAGAAGCTTGGAGGGAGATGATCTGTTACAGGGCTGCTATGATTATCATCAGTTAGGTACATTTCTAAACTGCTGCTTATTAATGCCCTTTTGTTAAAGTTTCTACCAGTAGCCTAGCCTGATTGTGCTTCGGCTTCGGGTCCACCGGCGTGAGATGTCTCCGTATCAGGAAAGTTTTTTAGTTTTTAACCTTTTTTACAAAAATATAAACTTTTACAAAAATAAACATGCTTTTAACCGCTTTTTATATATAATAGTTCCATTTTGGTGAAACTCATTAATTATATGATCTGTTAATTCCAACTCTGTTACATAAGATCTGCTAAGATTAGCCTATAGAGATTAGCGAAGCTTAAGATTAAGATTCCTCAAGTCTGTTGGAGCAACATTGGATCGAAACCACTCAGCGCATAGATATCAGAAAATTACCGTATGTTGGGAAGCTTCATCTTAAACCAATCAAATGTGGAGAAACTGTGCAGGAATGCCTGATTATCAGCTTGTTGACAATAACAGAAATAATCTGTTTAAGAAAGATATAGCCATGCATATCGGTGATGACCCCTATCACTGTCTTAATCACATGCAGTGATGATATCTAGTGTTGTCAGCTTGTGTCTGCCAATCAATCTCTCCATTTATTCCAGACATGCTTATTATTATACTTAAGGATTACATATAACAAGCCAGAAGGATGACAAAATCGTTCAGTTTTCAATAATAATAATAATAATTAAAGTAAGATATCCCAAGATATCTCATGTTTTATCTGCTCAGATTCATTTAATTTGTTAATTAACATTCATTTCTGCATTTCAGGCCTGCTATACATTTAATAAAAGGGCTATGTAGGGTAAAAACAAGGCAAAAAGCTACATAATGCTGCCAAGTAATGTCAACAGCCCAAGCCTTAAATTTAACGTATTGTACATATAGTATACCAAATTGAAAACCTCTGGATTATAATCAAGAGGAAGATGGATGATCACAAGCCATTAAATCAAGCTGAACTGCTTGAATTTCTGCACCGGGAGTAAAGGCATAAAGTTATCCAAAAGCAGTGTGTAAGACTGGTGGAGGAGAACATGATGCCAAGATGCATGAAAACTGTGATTAAAAACAAGGGTTATTCCACCAAATATTGATTTCTGAACTCTTAAAACTTTATGAATATGATCGTGTTTTCTTTGCATTTTTTGAGGTCTGAAAGCTCTTTTTTTTTTGTTATTTCAGCCATTTCTGATTTTCTGCAAATAAATGCTCTAAATTATAATATGTTTATGTGGAATTTAGGAGAAATGTTGTCTGTAGTTTATAGAATAAAACAACAATGTTCTTGTTTCTGAAACATATACCTATAAATAGCAAAATCAGAGAATACTTAATAATTCCCTTTCAAAATGAGCAGTGAAGGACTCTGTCACTTTTATGCAAATAAGCTGTTGTTGGCCACACCTCCTGTATTCACTGAGTGTTTATGACACATTAGTGTCATGGCAAAACACAAACAAGCTGGTTCCTGCTTAACTGCGACAGAAGCACAAGAGTTTCCCTCATCTGCTGACTTGCTCACAGACAGTAGGTACAGATCCCTCCTTCAAACAAAGTCTGCTGGCTAACTAATCCTGCTGTGTTCTTTCTGAGGTTCTCAAAATTCAAAATGACTGAAATGGTGGATAACTAAACTGATCTAGTGGGTGGGTCTCTGGTAGGGATTGACAATTGAGGGGTGGTGCCAGAATGGTTGTATATATGTTGTATATATATTCACATATATTTGCATTCATTCACAAGAACTATTGCTATTTAATCAGTGCAGGCGCCAAGGCAGGGTGTAAAATTGTAGCCCATGCTGCAATGCAGCTTCCAATTGACCCTGAATAGTCAATAGGGGTGTGTTTAAACTAGAATAGCACTTTTTTAATTTTCACTCACTGTATATTTTCATGCTCAGGGTGATAATCGAATACTACCACACCTCTATTCAGGGTCGAGAGCACATGCACTCAAAAAAAAAAGAAAAATACACTTTTGTTTATACACCAAATTGGTGCCATTTCTGTTCCTAGGAAATTACATATAAAAATGTGCACAAAAAATAACAAATACAAATACATTTTATTATTAAGCAAAGTGTCTTGTACATTGACCTAATTGCAAAAATAAGATATGTTATTAAAAACATTAATAAAAACTACCTAGAATCATAAAAAATAGCATTTGCTACCTGTCCCCACTCTTTATAACTATACCATACCTTTACCATAACCTATACCATAACTTTACCATAAAATATTTATATTATTACAATTCTTCAGAAATGTATTTTTATTTGCATTGTTGTGTGGCTCTGAATCCCATCTATGCTTTAAAAATATATATTTTATTTTCATAATAAATCCATAATATTTATGTTAAAATAAAATAAAACCACATTTTAGTTTAGTGTCCCTGGGTTTCACTCAGTCCTGTTACCGTAACACATTACCCTGATCATCTGAAACATCTGGAACATTCTACATCTGCATCACATCTACAACAGGAAGTGACATCATCAGCTGGTTCTTCTGAAGATCAAGGCAAAACCAAAATTAAGTTCCCTCATTAGTTTCTCTGTATGTTTGATCTTATTCTAACTATGAGGAGCTCCATCTCAATCTCGACACTCACTCCTGTTACTTAAATTAATTTTAGATCTTATTTGTTTATTAAAAAAAAACAAATTTTGGATAAAAATGTATAGAATTTGCTCAGTGTCCTCATGCTATTAGCATATCCACCATTTAGCTATTTTATCTATTTTACATGTTTTTGGAAATTCTATGCTAAAAACTAATTCCTGTTATTTTTATTCCTGTTACTCAAAACATGCAAAGTAACAGGAGTGAGTTTTTTTTCGCATAGAATTATTATTGAATCTAATAATAATTTGAATCTAATAACACATGAATTTAACTGTTCAAAACATGTACTGCTCAGACTCAGGCAGCTTTACTTTTTTTAATTTTTACAAGGTTTCTAAGCTAAATATATAAATATAAAAATAAATAATTGATATTTATGACAACAAAAAAAAATCATTCCTGTTAATAGAAACCCAGTCCTGTTACTGGCACTCAGTCCTGTTTTTTTATATTCCTGTTACTCTAAAAAAAAAAGTAACAGGAGTGAGTTTCAGTAACAGAAGAGCTTATGAAGTTTGGTTAGGCCTGTCACAATAAAAATTTTTTTGCAAACAATATGTTGTCCCAGAATTATTGCGATAAACGATATTGTTGCCATTTTAAGAACATTAAATGGCACTTATATAATGATATCATAATATCATAAAGGAATCGCACCCTTTTAAAGACAATAAACTTTTTATTCCTTGAACTAAAGTAGGTTATAGTCATAAATATTATATATATATATATATATATATATATATATATATATATATATATATATATATATATACAGTTGTGGTCAAAAGTTTACATACACTTGTAAAAAACATAATGTTATGGCTGTCTTGAGTTTTCAATAAGTTCTACAACTCTTATTTTTCTGTGATAGAGTGATCGGAACACATACATGTTTGTCACAAAAAACAGTCATAAAATTTGGTTCTTTCGTAAATTTATTATGGGTCTGCTGAAAATGTCACCAAATCTGCTGGGTCAAAAATATACATACAGCAACAAAATTTGTCAATTTTGGTGATGTAGCGAGTTGTGTCAATCAAATTAGCTTCATGTCATGGCCTCTTCACTTCTTGTAAGTGATTCTGATTGACTACAGCTGTTGACTTCTCATGAGCCCATTTAAATAGGGCTCATTTGACCCAGTGATTAGACTCAGCTACAAAAGCTACAATGGGAAAGTCAAAGGAACTCAGTGTGGATCTGAAAAAGCGAATTATTGACTTGAACAAGTCAGGGAAGTCACTTGGAGCCATTTCAAAGCAGCTACAGGTCCCAAGAGCAACTGTGCAGACAATTATACGCAAGTATAAAGTGCATGGAACAGTTGTGTCACTGCCACGATCAGGAAGAAAACGCAAGCTATCACATGCTGCCGAGAGGAGATTGGTCAGGATGGTCAAGAGTCAACCAAGAATCACCAAGAAGCAGGTCTGCAAGGATTTGGAAGCTGATGGAACACAGGTGTCAGTCTCCACAGTCAAGCGTGTTTTACATCGCCATGGACTGAGAGGCTGCCGTGCAAGAAAGAAGCCCTTGCTCCAGAAAAGGCACCTTAAGACTCGGCTGAAGTTTGCTGCTGATCACATGGACAAAGATAAAACCTTCTGGAGGAAAGTTCTCTGGTCAGACGAAACAAAAATTGAGCTGTTTGGCCACAACACCCAGCAATATGTTTGGAGGAGAAAAGGTGAGGCCTTTAATCCCAGGAACACCATGCCTACTGTCAAGCATGGTGGTGGTAGTATTATGCTCTGGGGATGTTTTGCTGCCAGTGGAACTGGTTCTTTGCAGAAAGTAAATGGGATAATGAAGAAGGAGGATTACCTCCAAATTCTGCAGGAAAACTTAAAACCATCAGCCCGAAGGTTGGGTCTTGGGCGCAGTTGGGTGTTCCAACAAGACAATGACCCAAAACACACATCAAAAGTGGTAAAGGAATGGCTAAACCAGGCTAGAATTAAGGTTTTAGAATGGCCTTCCAAAAGTCCTGACTTAAACCCCATTGAGAACATGTGGACAGTGCTAAAGAAACGGGTTCATGCAAGAAAACCATCACATTTAGCTGAACTGCACCAATTCTGTCAAGAAGAGTGGTCAAACATTCGACCTGAAGCTTGCCAGGAGCTTGTGGATGGCTACCAAAAGCGCCTAGTTGCCGTGAAAATGGCCAAGGGACATGTAACCAAATACTAATGTTGCTGTATGTATATTTTTGACCCAGCAGATTTGGTGACATTTTCAGCAGACCCATAATAAATTTATGAAAGAACCAAATTTTATGACTGTTTTTTGTGACAAACATGTATGTGTTCCGATCACTCTATCACAGAAAAATAAGAGTTGTAGAACTTATTGAAAACTCAAGACAGCCATAACATTATGTTTTTTTACAAGTGTATGTAAACTTTTGACCACAACTGTATATATATACACATTGCAAAGTGCAGAGGCAGGGCAATCGTGGGTCTGCCACACAATGACATACAGCCCCGGTCTGTCCCAGCTGGCCCGCGTTGGACCGATATAAAGACTTTGCCTCAAGGCAGGGGTGTCCAAACTTTTTTTGTTGGGGGCCAGAAGGAGAAATATATTTGAAGTCACGGGCCACAGACTCTGTAATAAAACAAATAATGAAATATACCACTTTAAATAATACATTTTCCTGATTACTTTCATTTACACACCATTTTACTTGACTTACTATCTTTATCTTTGACCGTGTTGTGTAAACTAAGATTTTTTTATTTTTTAATTTCATGATGTCTCTTAATATTAAACTCCTTAATTACGGCAACTTTTAGACTCTTTTGCCGTTTTTCTGCGCTAGAAATGCGCACCCTCTCCGCTTTTAGACTCTTTGGCCCGTTTCTTGCGCTAGAAATGTGCACTCTCTCCGCTTTTAGACTCTTTGCCCCGTTTTTCTGCGCTAGAAATGCGCACTCTCTCCGCTTTTAGACTCTTTGGCCCGTTTCTTGCACTAGAAATGCGCACCCTCTCCGCTTTTAGACTCTTTGGCCCGTTTCTTGCGCTAGAAATGTGCACTCTCTCCGCTTTTAGACTCTTTGCCCCGTTTTTCTGCGCTAGAAATGCGCACTCTCTCCGCTTTTAGACTCTTTGGCCCGTTTCTTGCACTTGAAATGCGTACCCTCTCCGCTTTTGACTCTTTGCCCCGTTTTTCTGCGCTAGAAATGCGCACTCTCTCCGCTTTTAGACTCTTTGCCCCGTTTCTTGCGCTAGAAATGTGCACTCTCTCCGCTTTTAGACTCTTTGGCCCGTTTTTCTGTGCTAGAAATGCGCACCCTCTCCGCTTTTAGACTCTTTGGCCCGTTTCTGACACCTAGCGTTCAAACTTTGAATCTCACATTATAAAAACCTGCTTAACAGCGGGTCAACTTTCATTCTATTTCTAAAATATCTCGCGGGCCGCTCCAAAAAAGAGAACGGGCCGCAAATGGCCCGCGGGCCGAAGTTTGGACACCCCTGCCAAAGGCAACAAGAACCTAAGAGACACTAAAGTTGATTTTTGATTAAAAAAAAAAAAAAATTCCTGATAAAGGTAAGTTTTGAGTTCATTTTCTCCATGTGTCTCTGTCTTTTGCATTTTGTAAGTGCAAACACAATGGACGATATCACGATTATTATATGAATGAGGTCATGCACGTTTATTGAACGAATAAGTCAATAATGTAATTATTTTGACAGGCCTAAGTTTGGTTAATTCCAGTCTTGCTCGGATCTTTAGAGATGTGTAGGCCGTTCTGCTTCATCAGGAACTGAGTTATTATTCTCCCCACATTCAGAAGCTTGGTCTCTTGACACTGAGCAGAGGTGTGGTAGCGTTAGAATAGCACTTTTTTCCCGTGTTCATCTGCCGGGAGAGCACTCCACCGGCCGCCGGCTCTCAGCGCACTCCACTCAGAGAGCACAAGTACGGAAATCAGAGAAAACAGCTTTCCAAAAACACTCGTCCACTGCGGGTTAGTAGTTGTAATCCATTACCGCGTCTGCAATTATTTAGTGCTTTTGTCTCATAAGCCCCTCCCCCTTTCTCTCCCTTCCACTTCAGCCGATGCACCATATACATCCAGCTCCACGCCAACAACCACGAGAGTCTGAAATACCTGCCTGGAGATCACTTGGGCATCTACCCTGGCAACTACGAGGACCTGGTGACGGCTCTCATAGACAAGCTGGAGGATGCGCCGCCTGCCAATCAGATCGTGAGGGTGGAGTTTCTGGAGGAGAGGAACACAGCGCTGGGTAAGGACAGAATGTTTATTATTTTTTCCTAAATAGTAAATGAATAGTGAAGTGATCCAGAATATGAAGGAATACTGTATAAGAAATCATGTAGTTATTTAAAAAAGTGTTAAACAAACCAAAATATCAAAATACAATATCTGGGGTGATTTTACAGTAACTTGCAGTTTCACAGGCTGGTAACTCTGATGAACTAATCCTGTACAACAGAGGAAACTCTTGCTCTTCCTTTCCTGGGGCATTTCTGATGAGTGCCAGTTTCATCATACAGTTTTAGATGGTCTTTTGGAAACTTTTCATTTCTGATCACCATCAGAAAGCCTGTGACTGTTTTAGCTTTTAGATGAATTATATATATATATATATATATTTTTTTTTTTAAGTGTATATGAATTTAAACCTTTTCCCTATTTTTAATTTCTTATCAGTATTGTTATGTTTTATGTTTTAATTTTAGAATTCATAGCAAGGGTCATTTTTATAACTGTGATACAGTAAAACAGACCAGTGTGAAACAAAATTGCATGCAACTGGGTGACTGGCACCTTTATTTTTATATGATATATGATTTTCTGTTTTGTCGCTGTCTGGCAGAAACTTAACTTTCCATGGAAAGTTGGAGCCTTTCTTTTGGTTCATCCATCATCAAATACATGTTACTTTTATTTTAATATTTTATTTAAAAACTGATTAAGATAAGAAATCTTAATCTGTATTTTTTTATATATTCTTTCTTTTTATAATTGATTTTTTAACGTATCACAGACCAAACCATGGACAGACATTCGCAGATACCAAATACAAAATTTATCAAAAAAAAAAGGCAAAAACAAACAAAAAAAAAGTCATAGTAGAGCTAGAAAACTACATTCAATATTTGGCAAAGAGCTACTGAAACAGAGGGGTATTTATACTAAATAGACCAGGTGAGTGCAATCATAAGCTAGGAGATCAGCTGCAGCATCAAGTGAAAAAGCAGTGTCAGGAAAGTCCGGTATGGGTGCATGCTGGGAATTGGAGTCTTTGTTGTGTGAAACCAAAGCAAGCATACTTACAGTGTCAGGACTGACATTTAAAGGTTAATTCGAAGACAAGAATTAAGACCTAAGTGTTTTTTTCAGTTGATTGGATTTGTATTTGTTTTAAATGCATCTTAATCCACATTCTGAAGTGGTTTGAATGATCTAAACTAAAGAAGTGCTTAAAATCTATCTAACTATGAATAAATGAATGTAGGCTGTTAAAGTTGATGCCTTGATATAATTATTTCCAGAACTTTTGAATTAAAACAAATATTTTCTTCCACAAGCGCTTCCTCACTAACAAGATCTCAGAATATATTTATGATCTTCAGAATAAAAGCATCCCAGGAGGCTCATCATGAAGCTGCCTGAGGGGATTCCAGGGGTGTAAAGGTGCTTCATAGGAAACCAGGGCAACTTTGAAGAATCGTGAAAAAGAATGTTTCCATTTGATTAACACATTTTTGGCCTCCATGTACACTGACACACCACATTTCATGGGATGTGAGCTAGTATTATGACTAGTCCCATGACTTTTGCCATGTCCATTTAAAAGCTATAGAACACTGCACTGACCTGTGGGATTTCTGATATCTGAACTTATCCTGGGCAACACAGGTAACTATTGGTCTTCCTTTCCTGAGGCGGTCCTGATGAGAGCCTGGATTAGAACATTACTCAAATAGAGCTGTTATTCACTGTATACCTGTAACTCTACCTCTTCACTACTTTACAACTGATGCTCTCAAACACATTGTTGGAGGCAGGATGCAAATACATGTTGGTTTTATTTGAAGACATTACAAAAACAATAAAGAAATAAACACTAAAACTAAAAAACAATGACTATAAAACAAATAAATAACCAAGTCTTAACACACAAACAAGTGAAATAAACAAAAAAATCAAACAATATAATGAAAACGAACCAGAACTTTTATTTAAAAAAGGAGCACTTGGGGTATTTATGCACAGGCACAGACAAGGGACACCTGGAGAAGTAACAAGGGGGCAGGGTTACAAATGAGACAGGCTAAGGCGGAGACAAGACCAAAAACAAAACGGAGCCATGTGCTCAAGTAGCACATGGGGAGCTAAACAAAACAAAAGAACAGAGGACAGGAGTAGGAAGGACACAAAAAAAAAAGAAAAAACACAGCCTAAGGTTTGCAAAATTCAAGTAATTAACTCTTGATGAGTCCAGCACAGCTGAATTCCAGGTGACTCAACCTCATAAAGCTGACTGAGAAAATTCAGCCAAGATCTGCAAAACATCTCGTCATCTAAGCAAGAGGTGCTACTTTGAAGAATCTAAAATACTATAAAACATATTCTGGTTTGTTTAACACTTTTTTGTTTAATAAATAATTCCATAGTTTTTTTTTTTTCACAGTTTGGATGAGTTTAGTATTAATCTACAATGGAGAACTTTTTAAAGCAATGAAAAAACACTGAATTTAAGGTGTGTTTTCAAACTTTTGACTAGTACAATCTGTGTAAAAAGCAGCTGAACTCAAGAAATAATTAAGATGAATCATTTATTATTTAGTTGATGTTCAAAGGCATTTGTGTGTTAGTTTAATAAATGCGTGGCTCAGTCTAGACTTGTGGAAAATAAAGGTTAAGTAGGGTAAAGATGAGCTCACGTACACAACTGATGCATGTACTAATTGAAAGAGCCTAAAGCTGTAGTTTTATACAGTTTTATAGACGTTCAGATGAGGAAATCAGACCAGTCTCCAGTCCCCAGTAGTTTTTATTTGATGTAAATGAAGGTATTTATTCTTCCTCTGCTCCACAGGTGTGATCAGTAACTGGACGGATGAGAGTCGTATTCCTCCCTGCACCATCCATCAGGCCTTTAAATACTTTCTGGACATCACAACTCCACCCAGTCCACTCCTGCTCCAACAGTTCGCTCCTCTCGCCACCAACGAGAAACAGAGGAAGAGACTGGAGGTGCTCAGCAAGGTGGGGTTTAAACATTAATACAAAATAGACCATTTTTTTTTTAGAAAACACAGGAGCGCCACTGACTGATTAAAACCCTGACAACAGTCAATAGTCCAACATACAAGAATCCATTCCTATAGGTGCTCCCAGCGCTCGTACACCCCCTTGTTAAACACATGGACGCACTGCAGAGCACAAACCCGACTTTTAACTCAACAATAAACAGAATAAAGAATAAAATAACATTTCTATTCCCTTAAATGAGCTGCTGGTGTATCTTCACAGTGTGAACACTCAGCTCAGTATCTGTCTCTGCTGAGACGCGCAAAAGCCCTGCGCTGTTAAGATACGAACACGCCAAAGTCAGAGCTCACCTGCTTCTTAAAGGGGATTAACGCAATTGGCTCACTGATTGGTTTATTTCACATTACGCCCAAAATTAAACACACCAAGGCGTTAAAAAAACATGAGGTTTTGCGCTCTCATGTTCCGCACTTGATTGGTGCACTATAGATGGATAGAAGAAACGTGTTATCCACAAAAACATGTGCGACTGCTTGGTTGAGTTGTCCAGTTAAAATAAACAATAAACTGGATGCTAATGTTAGCTTAGCATAAACAAATAAAGCACAGGGCAATAACTCCAATTTCCCTGCTGGACTAAATTGAATTTTGTTTTACCTTCATAATTAAAGGGATGAACATACTTGTTTATGGTTTATTTATCACAATAAACTTAAAAAAACAGAGTCCTATCTTACGCCCTGCACAAGGTGTGTCACAATGCTCATTGTTATCTTACACCCCGACAACAGTCTATTTACAGTCAGTTCGCCTGCGTCGTTTAAATAGCAACGGACCTGCTGGTGCACCTTCGCATTTATAATAGCAATCCGCTGAAGTCAGCTTGTACTTGGCTCTTAAAGGGATTGTCAAGACTGACACGCTGATTGGTTTATTTCATGTTACGCACAAAACACAGCAATGATTAATTAAGATAATTAGTACATGCTTGCAGTGGCTCAAACGCACAAAAGGCATGTATTAATTCTCTTAATTAATCATGCCTTTTGTTTGAGTTTCAAGCCGTGGAAAGCATACTTTTCCCAACGTTACGATAGCAAAGACACACTGACACGCTCTAAATCAGGCTGCACGGATCACGGTTCGTAGCTCAGCTAAAAATCACTAAAGATGATTCTCATTCTACTTCTGTTGTATTACACTGATTTTTCTGTAACACTTATTTGTCATTGCTAGAGTTACTCTACCTGGGCAAGTCAATCAGCTGGTTAGTCAACACAATTTAACCAATAAATACAGTTTTGGTACCACTTGAAGCTCCTCCCCTTTCCAATTTAACATCCTATAAATCTCCTGGGCATCTTCCAACCCTCCAACATCCCGCATCCCCCCTTTAACTCCCTTTAATCTCTCCTTTAATTTATCAGCACTCAGATGTCATGTTTTAGTTTGAACCAGAGACT
This sequence comes from Astyanax mexicanus, assembly GCF_023375975.1. Lineage (NCBI taxonomy): Eukaryota > Metazoa > Chordata > Actinopteri > Characiformes > Acestrorhamphidae > Astyanax > Astyanax mexicanus. Next base: position 31,781,969 of record NC_064429.1, read on the forward strand.
GTAAAGAAAGATGGACGCCGTGTCGCCGTTCCCATTCATTCAATGAAAATGAAGCCAAAATCTTCCTCCATGTTGGCGATCCTGACACCCGATTCTGTAGAGCGCAGTAGAGACCAGAGGAGGGAGAAAGACTGTGGAGAGCAGCCTACTCATTTAAATAACCCCACCCCTGAGGGCTGCCTCGAGGTCACAGGCTGCAGAACGGAGCGGAGCGGAGCTGACGGTCTGTTATTGGTCCCGCCCATAACCAGCCCTTTTACAATAACCACACCTTTTTTAAATAGAGCTCAATAACGTTTAAAAAAACTAATTCTGTGGCGGTATAACAAAAATAACAATATAAGCAGAGGTTACACTAACTGTTGCATTTAAATAATTGAGTTAGAATTACAGTTTATTAGAAAAAAACGTGATTGAAAGTTGTCTGTTTTGCCATTGAAACCTATGGGGATGGGTGGAGTTACACAGCTTTCTGCAGCCGAACAGCAGGGGGCGCCCGACCTGTGGTGGCTTTACTTTTGAGAGATGATGCTCTGTCCAGCTATACACAGTCTATGGTTTGAACAGTAAACTAAAGTTAATAAGGAAAGCTAGCGTAGGTTAGCGTCCACCGCTAACTCAGTTAGGAAGCTAGAATTCATCAATACTTAAGAATTAACACACACTATCATACATTATGATGGTATGTGCTGAAAGAGAGCTGTGTTAGCTTTGTGTTAGCTATGCTCATTTCAGTAACACATTCACAACCATTGTCCAACACTTCCTCTGCGCTCGGCTAAAGCTGCCACTGCCGCCGCGGCGCGTGACTACGGCTCAGCTTTTCAAATTAGCAGCAATTTTCTCAGTCAGATCATTCATTAACTCTCCAACTCTCTCGCTTCCCCTCGCCAATCACTCAGTGTCAATACCATTTCCCTCTGCCTCCAAATATTCCCCTCGCTCTGCCTCCCACTGTAGCAGCGCTAACACAGCGCTAACCCAGCGCTAACACAGCGCTAACGCAGCGCTAACGCTACGCTGCTAAGAATGACTGCCAACCAGTGACTCACCCTCATCCTGGTGGAGTGAATGGGAGAAAGAGGAGAGAGATGGATGGATGGATGGATGGATGAATGGATAGAGATATGGATAAAGCTCTGGATGGAATAAAGGAAAAACAAGCGATTTTAGCTATTAGCGATTTTTGATTCCCACAAGGAAAGAAAGAAAGCAACTTATGTTATAAAGCCCAGCTAACAGTTTTTGGTTAGTATAACGTTTCCTAAACGTTACAGTTAACATTCTTAGAATGTTAAATCTGACTCAAAGTTTTCTTGATGTTCTCAGAATGCTTTTATTTAACGTTTTTAAACTTAATTAAGGAAAATTCACTGCAACATCACAATATACAGTCAGTAGTCAATATACAATATATACAAAACTCAAAGCCTAGGGGAAAAACAACACACTGATGGTAATTGCCATGAGCCATTAGGAAAGATGTATAAACCCTTTATGAACATGATGATAGCGCTTTATAAAGCACGTTACAGTAAATACAAATATAGTAAATACCCCGGCCACATCGATTCAAGAATGATTCAGTAACACTCCGTGTCGTTGTGTTGTGTTTTGTGTGTACAGGGTCTGCAGGAGTATGAGGAGTGGAAGTGGTATAATAACCCCACCATGGTGGAGGTGTTGGAGGAGTTCCCGTCGCTGCAGGTTCCCTGCACCCTGCTCCTCACCCAGCTCCCCCTGCTCCAGCCCCGCTACTACTCCATCAGCTCCTCCCCAGACCTCCATCCAGGAGAGATCCACCTCACCGTGGCTGTGGTCTCCTACCGTACCAGAGGTAAGAACCACTCTGATCTGAATTTGATACCATTTCAGAAAAGTACAGAAACTTTACAATAAGAAAAATACCTCAAATATGACTAGAAACCTTCCTGAAACCTTTTTTAAAACAATACAAAATGTTTTTATAATGTTGTCTGTTAACTGGGTCTGTTTCTTATTGAAACCCTCAGAAAACCTCAGAAACCCTCCTGAACTGAGTGAACCCGTGGTTGACTCCAGCCGTGTCGTTATTAGTTTTGAATCAAATAGATTTTAATTGATGGATCTGAATTATTTTAAATGTGAACACGAATATTCTTAAATATTCTTACATCTGAAATGTAAGGATTAATTTTTTTTTAGATCAAAGCTCCTTCCACCACCTGAGAAACACCAGCTCTCAGAAACCCTCAGAAACCCCTTAGAAACCCCTTAGAAACCCTTAGAAACCCTCAGAAACGCCTCAGAAACGCCTTAGAAACCCTTAGAAATCCTCAGAATCCCTTAGAAACCCTCATAACCTCTCCATCCGTGCCGTTATTAGTTTTGAATCAAATAGATTTGAATTGATGGATCTGAATTATTTTAAATGTGAACATGTACAGATTTAAATATTCTTACATTTAAAATAAAAAAGGGTTTAATTTTTTTAGATCAAAGCTCTTTCCACCACCTGAGGAACATCAGCTCTCAGAAACCCTTAGAAACCCCTTAGAAACCCCTTAGAAACCCTTAGAAACCCTCAGAACCCCTCAGAAACCCTCCTGAACTGAAACCCCTTAGAACCCCTCAGAAACCCCTTAGAAACCCTCAGAACCTCTCTAGCCATGCCGTTATTAGTTTTGAATCAAATAGATTTGAATTGATGGATCTGAATTATTTTAAATGTGAACATGTACAGATCTAAATATTCTTTTTTTAGATCAAAGCTCCTTCCAACACCAGCTCTCAGAAACCCTCAGAAACCCCTCAGAAACCCCTTAGAAACCCTCAGAAACCCCTCAGAAACCCTTAGAAACCCTCAGAAACCCCTCAGAGACCCTTTATAAACCCTCAGAAACCATCAGAAACCCCTCAGAAACCCCCAGAAACCCTCACAGACCCTTTAGAAACCCTCAGAAACCCCTCAGAAACCCCTCAGAAACCCCCAGAAACCCTCAGAGACCCTTTAGAAACCCTCAGAAACCCCTCAGAGACCCTCAGAAACCCCTTAGAAAATCTCAGAACCCCTCAGAGACCCTTTATAAACCCTCAGAAACCCTCAGAAACCCCTCAGAAACCCCCAGAAACCCTCAGAGACCCTTTAGAAACCCTCAGAAACCCCTCAGAACCCCTCAGAAATGCCTCAGAAACCCCTTAGAAACCCCTTAGAAACCCTTAGAAACCCCTTAGAAACCCTTAGAAACCCTCAGAACCCCTCAGAAACCCCTCAGAAACCCCTTAGAAACCCTCAGAACCTCTCTAGCCATGTCGGTATTAGTTTTGAATCAAATAGATTTGAATTGATGGATCTGAATTATTTTAAATGTGAACATGTACAGATCTAAATATTCTTTTTTTTAGATCAAAGATCCTTCCACCACCTGAGAAACACCAGCTCTCAGAAACCCTCAGAAACGCCTCAGAAACCCCTTAGAAACCCTCAGAACCCATCAGAAACCCCTCAGAAACCCCTTAGAAACCCTCAGAACCTCTCTAGCCATGTCGGTATTAGTTTTGAATCAAATAGATTTGAATTGATGGATCTGAATTATTTTAAATGTGAACATGTACAGATCTAAATATTCTTTTTTTAGATCAAAGCTCCTTCCAACACCAGCTCTCAGAAACCCTCAGAAACCCCTCAGAAACCCCTTAGAAACCCTCAGAAACCCCTCAGAAACCCTTAGAAACCCTCAGAAACCCCTCAGAGACCCTTTATAAACCCTCAGAAACCCTCAGAAACCCCCAGAAACCCTCAGAGACCCTTTAGAAACCCTCAGAAACCCTCAGAAACCCCTCAGAAAACCCCAGAAACCCTCAGAGACCCTTTAGAAACCCTCAGAAACCCATCAGAGACCCTCAGAAACCCCTTAGAAAATCTCAGAACCCCTCAGAAATCCCTCAGAAACCCCTTAGACACCCTCAGAAACCCTCCTGAACTGTGAACCCGTGGTTGACTCCAGCCGTGCCGTTATTACAGTTTCTGGCTAATTAATAGCAGTTTGGAGGTGCCACTCATTTCTGCAGTACAGTAAAGACCTTCTCACTTCCAGCAGATCTGGTGGCAGAAACAGGATCCTTTCTGCCAAAGTGTGATTATTTAAGGGATTAGCTGCTTCTAACAGGAGCTCCTGACCTTTTTAAAAACTCACCTCCAGTCTGCCTCTGTGGCCGAGCACTTAATGAGCTCAGGCTCTGCGCTGTTTCTGGAGCAGAGAGAGGAAAAAGAGACGCCGGCTCCAGTTCCGCGAGGAGCGTGCATGTTTTAATAACTCGCCTGAATTAATTCCAGAGCTGATTAGCTGATCGGTCACGCCTGATTTGCTGATGTGCCGTGAAGCTTTTTCACTTAGCAGATGTTAAAAAGGAGGACGCTAATCATCTCTTCAGTTCCTAAATGTTAAGAAGAAAGGCGATAATCATCTCGCCGCACTCAGGAGGTGACCCGTCCCCGATCCTCCTGCTTAAACGCATTGTAAACATGAAATGATGTGCGTAATGCCGTAATTGCCAGCTAAATTATAGCAGTTCCACTTGGCTGAAGACGCTCGCACTCAGACCCCGGCAGCATTAATCACTGATGCTGCGTTCATACAGCATCAGTTTCATTAGAAAACCAGTTTCAGACCATAAAAAAACAAATTAACACCTTCTGAAGTTGGATCCTCAAGTTGGACATATTGAAATGTTCAATGCAGCACAAACTGACCAAGTTTTTATATATATTTGTATGTAGTGAAGTGATCCAGACTATGAAGAAACACTGTATAAGGAATCATGTAGTAACTTAAAAGTGTTAAACAAACCCAAAAACTCTATGAAGAAGCATTTGGGTGCTATAACTCTTGCAACTCCTTTCCTGGTTCAGTCCTGATGAGTGCCAGTTTCATCATTATACCATTATACTGATTTTAAAGGTCTTTGCACTGAATTGCAACGACCTTAATATTTTTCATATTATATATATATATATATATATATATATATATATATATATATATATATATATATATATATATATATCCTAATGAATAGTGAAGTGATCCAGACTATGAAAGAACACTGTATAAGGAATCATGTAGAGTTAAACTTAAAAGTGTTACAGAAACAAAAAAAAAATACTCTGTGAAGAACTGATCCTGTTCAACAGAGGAAAATATCGCTCTTCCTTTCCTGGTTCAGTCCTGATGAGTGCCAGTTTCATCATTTTACTGATTTTAAAAGTCTTTGCACTGGACCGCAAGGGAGGATACTTTCAAAGTTCTTAAAATCCTTTTTTTAAATTGACTGACCTTCATTTTTTCTCATTCAGTATATATATACTATGAAAGAACACTGTATAAGGAATCATGCAGTAACTTCAAAGTGGTAAACAAACCAAAAAAATAATACTCTGTGAAGAACTGATACTGTTCAACAAAGGAAACTCTCGCTCTTCCTTTCCTGGTTCAGTCCTGATGGGTGCCAGTTTCGAACTTCTTGAATTTCTTCTTTTTGCATTAACTGACCTTAATTTCTCCTTAAAGCCATTTTTTTTCTTTACTTAGTTGAGTATTTCTTGCTTCTCATAATCTGTATTAAAATATTACTCAAATATTCACTTTTCACTGTATACCTGTAACTCTACATCTTCATTACTTTACAACTGATGCTCTCAAACACTTTATTAAGAGGAACGAAATTCATTATTATCAATTATTAACTCTTGATGAGTTCAGCACAGCTGTTAACTGAAAGCCTGAATTCCAGGAGACTCTACCTCATAAAATGGGCTGAGAAAATACAGCCAAAGATGTGCAAAACTGTCGCCTTAACATCTATGTTATTTAGCATAAAAGAAACAAAAAAAATGGCAGTTTTGTTTAATCTCTCACAGAAACTACATGAATGCAACCAAGTTGCATTAGCATCAGATCAGCGCTGATAATCAGACATGAATTTAATTAAGGTGTGTGTTTAATTCTCTGCAGATGGTGCAGGTCCCGTACACCACGGGGTGTGTTCCTCCTGGCTCAACAGTGTGGAAGCGGGAGACATGGTGCCATGCTTCGTCAGACGGTAAAGTTTCTATATACTCTCATATACCAGCAATACAATATAGAATTCAAAATAAGAGTTCCTCACACACTCTTAAAAATGAATGGTACTTCATATACTGTACAGATACTGTACATATAATGTACATAACATTGAACTGTTGATGATTATGGCTTACAGCCTATGAAAAAAGCCAAAAATCAGTGTCTCATTTTTGTGCCAAGTTCTGCTGGAAAATGAAATCCGCATCTCCATAAAAGTTGTCAGTAGCAGAGGGAAGGTGTCTAATCTATCATAACGTATCAAAAGTATTCTTCTCACCAGAGACAGAAACTGACCTGTACGTTCTTTCTGTTTATTGTTTGCAATAATTTTTTTTTTAAGTTTGCACAGCTGCCAATAGGAATGCGCTATGGGTTTGTACACTGCTGATTGTTATTAAAAAGGAAGGATGTTCTCGTGCCTGTGTAGACAATTCACTGCCAAGATAGCAATTAACATCCGACTGTTGACTCTGTCTGTCTAGGTTGTGTTCAGTCAGTGGAGCACCTATGTTTTCTATTGCCAAGATATAGTAGCAATACGCCAGAAATGACGTGAATACATGTTGTATTTGTTTGCAGAGCTCCATCGTTCCGGATGCCGAAGGACAGTAGAGTTCCCTGTATTCTGGTCGGGCCGGGAACAGGAATCGCTCCATTCAGAAGCTTCTGGCAACAGAGACTCTACGACCTGGAAAATAAAGGCAATTATTTTTAAATTCTTAAAAATACTTATAAAATGTGTTGCGAATGATTTTAGCTTCGAAAAATGCCTTTTTCAGACATTTATGCCTTAATCTCAATAAACATCACAATATTTTTATGATGCATAAAAATGCTTTGAATGTAATATGCAGTAGGTTAAAGGCAAGTAAAAAAAACAAGTATCGCCAAAACAGCAACTTTACAGGAGAGAGAAAAAACCTTCGTAACTTTCAATGGAAGTCAATGTAAAAATAGTTTATTTCAGGCCATTTTAAAGTATTTCTATTGGTCTGTTCATCCAGAAATTTTGACACAGTGTAAGAGACAGTTCGTCTGTTCAAATTTTATAGTAAACTAAAAATCGATACAAAAAAAATAAAAAAGATACTTGTTTTTAGTAACAGTTTTTTGGATCTTAATATGTTTTTTATTCTACACAGGGATAAAGGCCTGTCCGATGATTTTAGTGTTCGGGTGTCGACAGTCTCAAATGGACCACATCTACAAAGAAGAGACCATCCAGGCCAAGAACAAGGAGGTGTTTAAGGAGCTCTACACCGCTTACTCTCGAGAACCTGGAAGACCAAAGGTACAGATGGTGGCACTCTCTCTCTCTCTCTCTCTCTCTCTCTCTTTCTCTCTTTTTGCTAATTCACCTATTAACAAAACTCTTTAAAATTACATTAAATATGTTATGGAGGTTGTCTGTATTGTAGCTGGAAAGTTTGGTGGTAAATTAAATAAAATCTCATTTACAATTGAATAACTATAACTATTCCTTTAAAAGATTCTTTAGAGAAGCTAAAATTGTTCTACTTTTTCAATGGCATCACTGACACTTATGCACTTATAAAAAAGTTTGGTAAAAGTTTGGTGGTTAAATTTCCTCTGATTTAAATTCAGATGAGTCCGTATCGTATTAAATTGCTGTCTTTCTGGAACAGAATGCGTTTTGAAATAAGGTATATTATAAAGATGCTGCAATATTTAAGCAATAGAACACGAGAGGGAGTGTGTTATCACGAATAACATCATTATTCGTGATAACACACGAGTGTTGCTTTTATACAACAGTTTTTTTTATACAAAATGAATAAAGAAAATAAATCAAAGAAATTAAGAATGAATATGCTTCAATATAGACTGTGCCTTCTGCCAAAAAGTAGTTCCACAACAACTGTTACAGAACTGAAACTTAACTACAAAACGGTGTATGGTTCATACAGACTAACACCACGAACGCTAGCTTGAAATCTAAATTGTGAATAAGCGAAGGTGGTAACGTTAGGAGCGTGAAATAACGCTAATACTCTCTTCTCCTGCTCCGTGGAGTCGTCTTCAGGTGAAAGCTGTGCATTTTTTGAGCATTTCTGCTTGTTTTGCTGGGTTGTGTTGGTTTTAGCTAGCCGGCTGGACTGTGGTTAGGTTAGCGTAGCTTGCTTCAGCTTAGCATTAACTTAGTTTAGCGTAGCCTGGCTAGTTAGCGTTCTGGCTGTCAGATGGCATTAGCTGAGCGATTTTCCTTCCCTTTTTTCCACAAAAAACAGCCAGCGCTGCGGGCGAGCGTGCCGTGACTGAGCGCTAGCCTGTGCTAAGCTAACGCTGCTGCCTGTGGAGGTGATGATTTAAAACTTTATATATGTCGTTACTCGGCAACACGCCGGTGGAGTGATACAAGTTTAGTGTGAGAAGGGCGTGATGTTATCACACATATCAGCATGGCTAGAACACTTCTCAACCAATCAGATTGTGAGGTCGGAACTAACTCTTGTATATAGTGTAATATAATGTAATATAATGCAGTGTATTGCTAAAAGAAGGGCCCCAAGCACCCAAAACTATTTAATAAAAAAACGTAATTAATAAGAATTGAAAAAACACTTCTTTTTTTTTTGCAAATTTAGTTTTGCATTTTTAAGAATAGTTAAAAACACCCAAATATTAATTTTAGAGAAAGTAAGTTTTTCATTTTATGCTTTTCATATGGCATCACTTTCACTAGTTGTAGCTGAAAAGTTTAGTGGTAAAGATTCTTATAATTTAATTTCAGATGACGCCAGATCATAATAAATTTGGTCTGTGTGCATCAGGTGCACTTTGTATTGAGATTTATTATTTTGCAATATTATATTGCAAATTATTTAAGTAAAAAAAACTTAATTATTAAAGTGAAAGAATTTTAGTTTTTTCGCAAATTTAGTATTTTTATTTTTAAGAATGTTTACAAAAACTGTGGTATTCTTTAATTATTTTTTTTAAACTTCTTTAGAGAAAGTTCTTTTTTATGCTTTTTTCTATGGCATCACTTTCAATAGTTGTAGCTTAAAAAAAGTTTAGTGGTTAAAGTTCTTCTAATTTAAATTCAGATGAGACCATATCATATAGATAGATAGATAGATAGATAGATAGATAGATAGATAGATAGATAGATAGATAGATAGATAGATAGATAGATAGATAGATAGATAGATAGATAGATAGATAGATAGACAGACAGATAGATACTTTATTGATCCCCGAGGGGAAAGTCTACAATTCTATTAAACTGCACTCAGTCCCGAACTGGATGTGTTTTGTTTTTGAGATATATTATAAACATGCTGCAATATAGTGTAACATAGTGTGATGTTAAAAAAAGAGGCCCAAGGCCTTAAAAAAAAAAAAAAAAACATTTAATAAAAAAGACTGAACTTTTAATTTTTGAGAATGGTTAAATTATGCTTAACTCGTTTAAAAAAACATAAAAAAAATAAATAACAAAACTCTTATGCTTTTTTATGACATCACTAAAAAAAACATTTTTTTTATTCTTTAGAGTTTTAAGTAAGTTTATGCTTTTTATGTTTTTTTATGGCATCATTTTTATTAGTTTTAGCTGCAAAGTTTAGTAGTAAAGTTGTATTTAATTTAGTTGTAAATGTATTTTTAAGTTAATTGGTTAAATTATGGTTATTTCATTTGAAGAACTACCCATTAAAATATTCATCGCTTACACTTATGCGCCTGTATTTCGGAAGTTTTATAGTTTAAGTGAAGAGTTTGGTAAAAGTTTAGTGGTTAAAGTTCTTCTGATTTAAATTCAGATGATTCCGTATCGTATTAAATTGCAGTCTGTCTGGAACAGAGTTCGTTTTGAATTGAGGTATATTATAAAGATGCTGCAATACAGTGTAATATATTGTCGTGGATGTAAAGCGCTGGGTGGAAGTGTCACTGGACTGAGTGTTTCACGCTGTTTCTGATTTAAATTATGCTGAATATTTGGGCGTAGCGTGAATTTCACATCTCTCTCTGTGATGGAGCGACGGCGTCTCCTTCACTCTTCAGGAAGATGAATGAGAACAATGATGCAACAACGTCATGATGGAGTCTGGAGTCTCTTCAGTGCACTTCTGTATATGACTCTGTCACACTGTCTTACTCATTACCATCTGTTTCCCTATTCTCTCTCTCTCTTTCTCTCTCTCTCTCTCTCTCTCTGTCTATTATGCTCTTTATTTTGCTCTCTAACTCTGTCACCCTCTTTCTTTCTCTCTCTCTACTATTATGTCATTTTATCTATCTATCTATCTATCTATCTATCTATCTATCTATCTATCTATCTATCTATCTATCTTTTATTCATCACTCCTATTCTCTCTCTGTCTATCTTTCTCACTTTTTTTCTCATTATCTATCTCTCTCTATCTCGCTTTCTCTCTCCCTCTCTTTTTCTTTTTTCCTTCTATCTATCTATCTATCTATCTATCTATCTATCTATCTATCTATCTATCTATCTATCTATCTATCTATCTATCTATCTATCTATCTACCTCTTATTCACTCTCCTTTTTTCTCTCTCTCTCTCTGTCTCTCTTTTATTATCTATCTCTCCCTATCTCGCTTTCTCTCTCCCTCTCTCTTTACTTCTCTCTCTCTCTCTCTCTCTCTCTCTCTCTATCTATCCATCTCTCTAACTCTGTCTCTCCTTATCTCTTCCTCCTATTCTCTCTCTCCCCATCTCTTTCTCTCTCTCTCTCTCTCTCTCTCTCTCTCTCTCTCTCTCTCTCTCTCTCTCTCTCTGTTCTTGTTTACAGGAGCTTTGCTTAATTTGGGCTCAGAATCAAGTTTTATGTTCTATTGATGATAATGATGAATGAATTGTGCACATTTGATGTATTGCAGTCTGTGCCGTTTGGTAGGATTTTAATGTTTTTAAAAAGAGGTAAATGAGGATAATTGGATAGGATTATTTGATTGTCTATCTGATTGTCTGAAGAGTTTATATAGATGAGTGTGTCTGTTTAATACATGAAGTTTCTGGTTTTGACAGTTTTCCCATGTGTTTGAAATAATGTTAAATAAAGATCAGGTTAAATCTCTCTCTCTCTCTCTCTCTCTCTCTCTCTCTCTGTTCTCTCTGTTCTCTCTCTGTATCAGAAATATGTTCAGGATGTTCTGCGGGAGCAGTTATCTGAGACGGTGTATAGGTGTTTGAGGGAGGAGGGGGGTCATATCTACGTCTGTGGGGACGTCACCATGGCCGGAGACGTGCTGAAGACCGTCCAGCAGATCGTCAAACTGCAAGGCAACATGTCCCTGGAGGACGCGGGATTCTACATCAGCAAACTGAGGGTCAGAGAAACCGCCAAGTTCCTTTTACCACACGTACAGTAGCAGCCAAAAGTGTGAACCCACCTTTTCTTTGGACAATCATAATTGCTCCGTTCTCCGTTTCCTCCCCGCACGTAAAGAGTCTGGGTGTCATCCTCCACAGTGCCCTTTCATTTCAGTCTCATATTAACAATATTACTTGTTCTGCTAACTTCCACCTGCATAACATCAACCTCCTCCATCCCTCCCTTACTCCCTATTCAACTTCTATCTACGATCTCACCCACAAATCTCTCCATAAGCTTTAACTGGTCCAGAACTCCGCCGCCTGTATCATTAGATAGATAGATAGATAGATAGATAGATAGATAGATAGATAGATAGATAGATAGATAGATAGATAGATAGATAGATAGATAGATAGATAGATAGATAGATACTTTATTTATCCCAAAGGAAATTTAGGAAAGAAGCCTTTTATTTTATAATATACGTAAAACTTAAATTACAGGTCTATGATTCTTCAGTGTTGAAAAAAAAAAGCTCAGTTTTAACGCTATTCTTACAAAAAAAATGTCAGGTTTAAATCAGGCTTGGGCTAATAATGACAGGGTATAGGGCGGGTTGCGTCGGTCTCTGATTTTTGGGTATAAAATCTGAATAATGTTGCTTTAATGTGACAAATACAAGGGTTAGACAATGAAACTGAAAAAAAAAAATACTAAAAAAGGACAACACATGGAAATCATTTAGTTCCGTTACTATACATGGTAGATATGTGGTAGATAGATAGATAGATAGATAGATAGATAGATAGATAGATAGATAGATAGATAGATAGATAGATAGATAGATAGATAGATAGATAGATAGATAGATAGATCTCACCACTACTAAATAAAGAACATAAACTCACTTTCACAGTTTAAATACGCACTCAAAACCCACTTGTTTATAATTTATAGACTTTTCAATCTAACTCAGTCAATCTAACTAGTTTTAAATCTTTATTTGCAGTTTTTGTGTGTTTTTTATACATTTGTAGCATTTTGCACTCGATTGACCGAAGGGCACCTATGAAATAAAATGTGTTATTTATCATAATATACTATTTATCATTATATATCAATGCATACAACATACAAACCTTTTTCTCATTGTTTGTTTGTTTCTCAGGATGAGAATCGCTACCATGAAGACATTTTCGGCGTGACTCTACGTACGTACGAGGTCACGAACCGGCTGCGGTCAGAATCCATCGCATACATCGAGGAAAGCAAGAAAGACTCAGACGAGTAAGTGTGCTTTTCTCTCTGATACAGAAGCAGCTCAGAATCAGACAGTAGTGTAGACTGTGTATTAGGGTTGTTAAAAGGCATTGATGCTTTATAATAATATATATATATATATATAATTTGCATAAGTATGCATCGATGAAATCTGATACATATCCAATTCAAAGCAGTTAGAATAAAATTCATGTGACTTTAGTATCAAGGAGAATAAAAAGAGTAAAGTCATGCATTTTTTGATGCTGCTGTTTGGTCAAAAAAACAATAAAAGCTTAAAATTTAAGCTTAATAAAAGCCCACAACAATACTGGGGCACTTTATACCCCTCTAGATTCAGTTTCTGAATCAGTTTTGCTATTATTTGATGTAGGTTTATGTTTGAGTAAAATGAACATTGTTGTTTTATTCTATAAACTACAGACAACATTTCTCCCAAATTCCAAATAAAAACATTGTAATTTAGAGCTTTTATTAGCAAAAAATGAGAAATGGCTGAAATAGCAAAAACGATGCAGAGCTTTCAGACCTCAAATAATGCAAAGAAAAAAAAACAAGTTCATATTCATACACAAGTTTAAAGAGTTCAGAAATCAATATTTGGTGGAATAACCCTGGTTTTTAATCACTGTTTTTTTGGCATCATGTTCTCCTCCACCAGTCTTACACACTGCTTTTGGATAACTTTATGCTTCTCACTCCTGGTGCAAAAATTCAAGCAGTTCAGTTTGGTTTGATGGCTTGTGATCATCCATCTTCCTCTTGATTATATTCCAGAGGTTTTCAGTTTGGTTTAGTCAAATAAACTCATAATTTTTAAGTGGTCTAATTTTTTCCAGAGTTTGGAGTTGTTCAAAGTTTTTTGTTACAGCAAAAGTATATACTTATATATAGGTTTAAAAGTGGTTTAAATGTTATAATAGCAGGAGATTCTCATTCGTTACATTGGGCCGTTGAGTTCCGGTGGTTTAAGGCCACCCCTGTTCTGGTGCTTGGTGATTTCTACAGATACCTTTCAGGCCTGTTTTCTGATTGGCAGCAGTTAGTGTAGCAGCAGTTAGTGTAGCAGTGGTGGAGGACGGGCTGTAGAGTAACAGGATTAGCTGGAGCGAGTGGCAGCACTCCACCGGCTCTGGCACTCTCACGCCCGCTCAGATAAGAGCCTGTTCTCCAGCACTTTCTCCAGCTCTGCAGAATCGGCACGTCGCGCCAATTGACTCGCTTGTTTAGTGTGCGGCCCGGCGTAGATCCTGTGAGAGGAGTCACTTCAAACATCTACAGCTTCAGAAGCCAAGGTCTTTGTCTGATGTTTGCTTGGGTTTGTTTGCTCCTCTGGGCTACAGTGGAGTGGTATAGATTTTTTTTTTAGATTTTTTACACACAATTAAGAAGAAGCTGTAGAATCCTGTTGGGCCAGTTAGCCTGGATACGAGATACATTGATTGGGTATAATGGAGGTATAAAGGTTCAGTAAAACATCCTACAGGACATTTACACACAGATGTTCCCCACAGATGGGCCTGTACACTGAAAAAAATGTTGCTTTAAAAATTTAGCAATTTTCTGCATTTGCTTTTTTTTAAAGTAAATTTAATTTCAGATAAATTTAAGTAACTTCAACTCGGTTTCAAGACTTAAATAGAGTTACAGTTAGAGTAAATAAGTGAACTGAACTTCAGTCAATCATTTCTTTTAGTAAACTTTACTTCATTTATTTTTACTGAATCAATCCTTTCTTTTAGTAAACTTTACTTCATTTATTTTTACTGAATCAATCCTTTCTTTTAGTAAACTTTACTTCATTTATTTTTACTAAATCAATCCTTTCTTTTAGTAAACTTTACTTCCTTTATTTTTACTAAATCAATCCTTTCTTTTAGTAAAACTTTACTTCATTTATTTTTACTAAATCAATCCTTTCTTTTAGTAACTTTACTTCATTTATTTTTACTAAATCAATCCTTTCTTCTAGTAAACTTTACTTCATTTATTTTTACTGAATCAATCCTTTCTTTTAGTAAACTTTACTTATTTTATTTTACTGAATCAATCCTTTCTTTTAGTAAAACTTTACTTCATTTATTTTTACTAAATCAATCCTTTCTTTTAGTAAACTTTACTTCATTTATTTTTACTGAATCAATCCTTTCTTTTAGTAAACTTTACTTCATTTATTTTTACTGAATCAATCATTTCTTTTAGTAAACTTTACTTAATTTTTGCATGCAATTTCTGCATATATATTACAATAACTTCATTCATACAATAGTATTATTTATATGTTTAGTTAAAACACACATTCAAATATTTATTTTGTAAACAGACCAAGTCTCACTGTCTCAACACATGGATGGCATGTAATATATTCTTTTTAGTATACTAACAATACATAAAAGAACGTATTACATGCCATCCATGTGTTGAGACAGTGTAATATGTGTGTTTTAACTAAAAATATTTAAATTTCAGGAATTATAATATATTATGTATCATAAATTATTTGAATTAATGTTGTATAAATTAAGTAATTGTAATTAGGTAATATTGTTTGCAGAAATGAAGTAAAGGTTAAATTTCCTTTAAAAAAAAAGCAAATGCAGAAAGTTTTTTTTTTTAAGTAAATTTTACTCAACATTTTTTTCAATGTAGATCCTGTAGCTCTACACTCGTAGGCTGCTGAATATATGGCTTCCCATCTACTCTCATAAATGTATGATACACAGTAAAATCTACAGTGTGGGCTTCAGTTATGGTGATCCCCCTGGTGGATGTGTTATTCACCCTCTTGGTGGTGTTGTTGGGTTGGATGGTGGATAAGAGTTATTGTGCTATTGTGCTATTGTGTTATTGTGCTATTGTGTTATTGTGCTATTGTGCTATTGTGTTATTGTGCTATTGTGCTATTGTGCTATTGTGCTACTGTGTTATTGTGCTATTGTGTTATTGTGCTATTGTGTTATTGTGCTATTGTGCTATTGTGTTATTGTGCTATTGTGCTATTGTGCTACTGTGTTATTGTGCTATTGTGTTATTGTGCTATTGTGTTATTGTGTTATTGTGCTATTGTGCTATTGTGTTATTGTGTTATTGTGCTATTGTGCTATTGTGTTATTGTGGGAGAACCATTGTTTTTTTGCCAGTTTTTCGATGGTCTCTCTTGTTTTAAATATAAAGCTTATTCTGTGGTATAGCTCACATTTTATAATGACTTGTAGATACTCTGGTATATAGCTTCAGGTGAAGTTATATATATATAGTGAAAATATACAAAAATAAATGTAAACAAACTTAAAAAAAAGATAATTTATTTACAATTTTAAGGGTTGTTTTACCCTTTGGGTGACAGTTACATAAAGTTAATACAGTATATGACTGCATACAGTGTTAAATTAACTCTATAATCGTAATTTTTGTGGTAGAGATATTTTAACACTGTGTGTTAAACAAGTGTGTCACGTTCTCGTCCTGTTCTTTGTCTCTCCTGCACTAAAAAAAAAATGAGTAAAATTTACTATAAAAAAGTTTCGCATCTTTCTGCATTTGGTTTTTTAAGTAAATTTAATTTCAGATAAATCACTTCATTAAGTCATTATTACCTAATTACAATTACTTAATTTATACAATATTACTCAAATAATTTATGATACATAATATTTTATAATTCCTGAAATTTAAATATTTTCCGTTAAAACACACAGATCTCAACACAGGGATGGCATGAAATACATTCTTTTTAGTATACTAAAAATGTATACCCCATACCCCAGCGTTTCCTGTTTCCTTTGTCTGTTTTTGTATGTTTTACGTGATTCAGGCCATCACAACAAACTAAGGAAACAGTGACTGGCTGATGGACAGATGGCGAGTAATTAGATGGCGAGTAATTAGTCGAATTATTATTATTATTATTATTATTATTATTATTTTAGTTCAAATAAAAGTCTCTCAAATTAGCTAAATACCTTTAAGCACTTTGAAGAGGCCTGTCTATCAGTCACCGATCTCTCACCAGGAGGTGCACTACCCATAAGTAGTGTTTACGGTAGCATTTTTTTTTTACAGAAACACTTTTGCACCCACTTGTTGCAAGACCCAGTTTCTAATTTTTCGCTGCCACAATGATCGGGAGATCACTGGTTCGAATCCTGATCATACAGCTTGCCATCAGTTGCCTGAGCCCTGAGAGAGCACAATTGTCCTTGCTCTCTCTCTCTCTGGATGGTCTCTCTCTTTCCACTCATCACTCCTAGGGTGATGTGGATCAGCACAAGGCTGCGTCTGTGAGCTGATGTATCAGAACCGAGTCGCTGTGCTGTTCTCCGAGCGTTAGCGCTGTGATGATGCTACTTGGAAATGCTACAGCATCAGCAGCAGTTTGAATGTAGTAAATGTTCAGATGTTACTTTGTGTAAATGATTGGCATGATTTTTTTACATTTTCTGATATTTCTCTCTCTCTTTCTCTGTTTGTTTTTCAGGGTGTTTTGTTCATAGAGCCTCACTTTCATACCTGCTTGTGGGTCTCACTCAAGCCAGAAGCATGGACGGGACCCTCCAAAAAAAGAACGCAGCGGCTGTTTAAGATAAAAAAAAACTGTTCCAAGTTTGTCTTATCGGTTTCTTTCGTTGTATTTTTTACTGTGTTTTTCGCTCTTCGCTCGTTTCGACTCCAATCCCGCATCTCTGTGGTCAGAATCTGCACTTAATGAGATAGCCAGTATTGTTTTATTTATTTCTGCGCTGCCAGTTTCGGAATGCACTGTTCTTTTTTTAATCTGATGTACCTTAAGATTATCGACGTCACGCGAAGACCTTGTATCTCCGTTTTCGCAGCTTTTTGATTTTTAACACTGAAACTTTCGACCAAATTCATAAACAGTCATAAAGATCAGTTTTATTGGTTGATAATAAAAACCAGCCAATTACCATAATCCATTCACACGAATTACAAATGAGCACTATATTAGGAAAAGCCTTAATATCTCTATAAAAAGATGATATTCTGCAACAAAAAAATCTATATTTCATTAATCAAAGTCCAAATCAGCACACTACATTTTTTTTTTGTATATTTCTTGCTAACTTCATACAGCTCTAGAAAAAATCAAGAGACCACTTCAGTTTCTGAATCAGTTTATTTGATTTTGCTATTTATAGGTTTATGTTTGAGTAA
The DNA here is from genome assembly GCF_023375975.1 of Astyanax mexicanus. Classification (NCBI taxonomy): domain Eukaryota; kingdom Metazoa; phylum Chordata; class Actinopteri; order Characiformes; family Acestrorhamphidae; genus Astyanax; species Astyanax mexicanus. Next base: position 31,799,829 of record NC_064429.1, read on the forward strand.
AATGAACATTGTTGTTTTATTCTATAAACTACGGACAACATTTCTCCAAAATTCCAAATAAAAATATTGTCATTTAGATCATTTATTTGCAGAAAATGAGAAATCGCTGAAATAACAAAAATACTATAAAAATAATGCAAAGAAACAAGTTCATATTCATAAAGTTTTAAAAGTTCAGAAATCAATATTTGGTGGAACAACCCTGTTTGGTTTTTAATCATAGTTTTTTATGCATGTTGGCATCATGTTCTCCTCCACCAGTCTTACACACTGCTTTTGGATAACTTTATGCTGCTTCACTCCTGGTGCAAAAATTCAAGCAGTTCAGTTTGGTTTGATGGCTTGTGATCATCCATCTTCCTCTTGATTATATTCCAGAGGTTTTAAATTTGATAAAATCAGAGAAACTCATCATTTTTAAGTATTCTCTATTTATTTTTTCCAGAGCTGTATTGTGAAACTGATTAGACTGATTAAACTGTCCAACTGCTATGTTATACTTAAAAAAGAAGAAAAATGATTATCGCAGGACTCCATTAGGAACCTCTACAACCTGCACATGCTCAATATACATGACTTAAATGGGAGTTTCAAGAGTTCAACACTTCAACACTTCCTTCTCGGTTCAACCATTTTTTTTCTTAAAGATGATAAGAGATGATAAATGTAAGTTAATTGTTTATTTCCATGAATTAGTTCCATTGTTTCAGCAGTTTACAGTTTTTTTTTTTACATATTGTCTTTATATTTCTCAAAGCTGCGATTTTGGAGGTGCAAAGTTTTCGCGTAACATTAACGATATATATATATATATTTATATATTTTTTTTCTCGATTAACGAGCTGTGCGCATCGGGCAACCTGAGCTGCCTGTTTTGTGGATGCATGAGCAAGACCCATAATGATGTCAAGAATCGTAGTCCTGGTATTTACACATGTATAAACATGTATTTAGCTATTCAGTGTTGGTGATAAATGGTTTAGCTTCGAGTTTAGTGAAACGGGAGGGGGTCACTGTGCACATCGTACCGTTTGCGGAGTCTGGAACGGCGCCAGCTGAAGCGAAAGGTTGTGGGTTTAACTGCATGTTTTATTATTGGTTGAGGATAAAGCAGCAGCTTCAGTGTTGAAGGGGGGTGTTGAGAAACGTTAGCGTTAGCGCTAGCGCTAAAAAAGAGGTCCGTTACTCTGCTTACACTCTGTGTGAAGGGCAGGCGGGTACGCTACAGCAGTCAATCTCATACAGAGTGTTTTTTTTCTGGGGAATCTGAAGTTCAGTCATGGGTTACTGTGTTTTTATTGCAGCCGCTCTGTCGTGAAGATCCATATCATGCTTGGTTTGGTAGCGTGTGGAAGATGGTAGGAGGCAGGAGAATGGAACAGACAGGCAATGTTTTTTTTCTGTCACATCTCAGGTGTCATCCGTCCCAGAGGTATCACCACAATATAGGATTTCATACTGATACTGATACTGATAGGTCATGAAGCAACGCTTGCACATTTTTTTTTTTTTTTTAGTTTTTTTTCTCATGTTTTTTTTATTTTTCTTCTTTTTTTTTCTTATCAAATTTATGTCAGGGGTTCATCATCTCCTGAAGTTGTATATCAGAACTGAAAGACAAGAAATGAATCTTAGAGTAAGCTTTTCAGAAGGCTCAAAACATCAAATTTTCTTTTCTTCATCTTAAAAAATTGTAATATCATTTAAAAATTACTTTATTTCAGTAATTCAGTTCAAAATGTAAAACTCATATATTATATAGATGTATTCAACACAGAGTGATCTATTTTAAGCCTTTATTTCTTTTATTGTTGATGATTATGGCTTACAGCCAATCAAATGACCCAAAAATCAGTGTGTCAGAAAATTTGAATATTATATAATTAAGACCAATTGGTACTTTTGGCAGTGTGGGCATTGTACCAAGTCCTGCTGGAAAATGAAATCCGCATCTCCAAAAAAAAACACCAGCAGATGACATAGCTCTCCAAACGGTCACTGACTGCGAAAATGAAATGTAAAATTACTGATGATCAGTGATGGTTTGGAGAGTCATGTCTGTCATCTGCTGGTGTTGATCCACTGTGTTTTATTATCAAGTCTAAAGTCAGTGCAGTGTTTTTTGAAAAAAAAAAAAAAAAAACCTTTTTGGAGATGCGGATTTCATTTTCCAGCAGGACTTGGTACAATGCCCACACTGCCCACAAAAGTACCAATTGGTTTTACTATAAATGTAATAAGCTAATTTTCTGAAACTCTGATTATTGGGATTTTTTATTGGCTGTAAGCCATAATCATCAACAACAAAAGAAAATTTAAAAAATGCTAAAAATAGATTAATCTGTGTGTAATACATCAATATATATTATAGGAGTTTAACATTTTGAACTGACTTACTAAGTATTACTGAAATAAAGTAACTTTTCAATGATATTCTGATTTTTTGAGATGGACTAGTATATACCATTAATGAACCATTATATTATAAGTATCTAATATTTACCTGGCCACCAAAAACAGCCCAAAAAACATCTCCAGTTTGATCAAGAGCTTCATAAGTTTGAAAAAAGAAACACCTTCTTCACTTATACTCATCAGCGTGTCCAGTTTGTGATGGCACTCTAAAGCCCTTGAGAAAGCATCAGAACCAATCACAAACACCTGTTTACCTGGAAGCTTCTCAACCATATAAAAGGCTCTTTCCTCGCCAACCTTGAGACGCTGTAATGAAGTCTGGCCTCCAGAAGAGACTGGTTTTTATCCAGGCCGGTGTTTCTCTTGGGAAATTACAGAAATGTCACACGGCCAGACCTGCAGGTAGTTGCCATGGTATCATTTTTTTTCTTTTTGACATTTTAAACAATAACTGGACACATTTAATCCATTACTGATTAAGTCCGTATCTCGCCCACCTGTGGAGATCACTTTTTAAATATACTCTGTTTCATGCTTTTAACCTTTTTCATGCTAGAAGAAGCAAATACTGTATAGTACTGTACAGCGCTTCTGAATATACCTAGTTGTCTGGAATGAGGTGTGTTGCAACACCACAGCAACCACCTGAAACACCGTCGCAATCACTTTGCCGCACTGTAACAACCATTTATCATTTACTGTATTTAGAAACACCACCTCAAATACCGTCATAAACACTTTGCCACACTGTAACACACATTTATAATTTATTTATAAATACCACAGCAACCACCTGAAATACCATTGCAACCTCTTTGCATCACTGTAACACCCATTTAGTATTTATTTAGAAACACCACAACAACCCCCTGAAATGCAATCGCAAACATCTGCCACACTGTAACACAAATTTATCCACCTGAAATACCATTGCAACCACCTTGCCACACTGTAATAACCATTTATTATTTATTTAGCGACACCAAAGCAACCACCTGCAATACCAATGCGATCACACTTTGCCGCATTGTATCACCCATTTATTATTTATTTAGAAACACCACAACAACCCCCTGAAATGCAATCGCAAACATCTGCCACACTGTAACAACCATTTATCATTTATTTAGCAACACCACAGCAACCACCTGAAATACCAACACAAGCACTTTGCCCCATTTTAACACAAATTTATCCACCTGAAATACCATCGCAAACATTTTGCCGCACTGTAACAACTATTTATCATTCATTTAAAAACACCACAGCAACCACCTAAAATACCATCGCAAATGAACACTTTGGCACACTGTAACACCCATTTATCCACCTGAAACACCATTGCAATCACCTTGCCACACCTTGTAACAACCATTTATCATTTATTTAGCAACACCACAGCAACCACCTGCAATACCAATGCGATCACACTTTGCCGCATTGTATCACCCATTTATTATTTATTTAGAAACACCACAACAACCCCCTGAAATGCAATCGCAAACATCTGCCACACTGTAACAACCATTTATCATTTATTTAGCAACACCACAGCAACCACCTGAAATACCAACACAAGCACTTTGCCCCACTGTAACACAAATTTATCCACCTGAAATACCATTGCAACCACCTTGCCACACTGTCATAACCATTTATTATTTATTTAGCGACACCAAAGCAACCACCTAAAATACCATCACAAACATTTTGCCGCACTGTAACAACTATTTATCATTCATTTAGAAACACCAAAGCAACCACCTGAAATAGCATTGCAAACACCTTACGACACTGTAAGAACCATTTAGCATTTATTTAGCAACACCACAGCAACCACTTTGCCACACTGTAACACCCATTAAGCATTTATTTAGCAACACCACAGCAACCACCACCCATTTATTATTTATTTGGCAACACCACAGAAACCACCTGAAATAGCATTACGTCACCTTACGACACTGTAAGAACCATTTAGCATTTATTTAGCAACAACACAGCAACCAAGACCCATTTATTATTTATTTAGAAACACCACCATTTGAAATACCATCGTAATCACCTTTGCAGTATTACAGTATAAATGAGCTAAGGCTCTTTCAGTGATGGAACTCCTCTGTCTTCTCTATCAAACTCAAATTTCTTTCTGATTATGAAACTCACCTGGTAACTTGCTCTGTTTTAATGTCACAATTTATTTATTTTTTGTTTTTTTTTTCTATGGAGCGAAAGTCTGACCTCTAGAAAGATTTATCTAATGTTGTGTGTTAAAAAAAAATGTTTTAAAGAGTTGAGTCTGTGGATGGCGTCTTCTTCTTCTTCTTCTTCTTCTTCTAAAAGATAGCTCTCTGATGGAGGTTTGATTGAAGGCATCTCTGTTCTTTGTTGCTGTTTCTGACTGATTTGCGACTGATGGATTCTGTCCGATTCGTCCTGCGCTGTTTAAAACTGTGTGATTATAAGAAGTGCAGCAAAAAAAATTATATACAGTATATATATAAATATATATTCATGTTTCAGAGTAAATCCAGATCTAACCTGTACGAGACTTTTTTAAGAATGTATTTTGATTATGGCTATTGTTTGTTTATGGGGGTTTGGTTTGGTCGGATGTTGCTCGTTGGGAATTCTCTCGGGGGGGAAATGAGATCTGACATTTAGTCACTTTTTTTTGCGCTTTTTGAGGAATCTGAAGCAAATGCATGAGGTCACTGTGTCCTGTTTGAAAACTCTGTTCCTCCGACAGTCGTGACAGAAAAGAGCTTGAGGGACATTTTTTTCTTTTTGCTCTTTTTTATTTTTTCTTTGTATTTTTCTTTTTTGCTGAAGCTTAAAAATAGAATAAAGAAAAAAAAACGCAAAAAGAATTCCAGTCACTCTCTGCTGTGAACCTTCAATTGTGCAACACCTGAACCTTGAGACATTTGCCATTTTAATGCACATTCTTTAAAGCATATTCCAGAATACTTTGCATCTACTTATTAATAAAATACCATTTATATGTCATGCTCTGCTGTGTGCTGTCTTTAATGGGAGTGTATTAATGACTCTCACTTTACCACACTGTAAAATGCATCTACAGTCCACTTAGCAACACCACAGCAACCACCTGCAATACCATGATAATCACTTTGCCACACTGTAACAACCATCAATTTTCCACTTATTAACACCACAGCAACTATACAACAATACCACAGCAACCGCCTGAAAAACCATCACAATTACCTTGCCACACTATAACAACCATCTAGCATTGACTTAGCAAAACACCACAGCAACCACCTGCAATACTATCACAATCACTTTGCCACACTATAACTATAACCATCTAGAATCCACAGCGCAACACCACAGAAACCACCCAAAATCATATCATAATCCCTTTGCCGTACTGTTACATCCATCTAGCATCCACTTACCCACCATTGCAATCACCATGCCACACTATAACATCCATCTTGCATCCACTTAGCAACACCACAGCAACCACCTGAAATGCCATTACAATCACCTTGCCACACTGTAACAACAATGTATAGATTCCATTTAGCAACACCACAGCAACCATCTAAAATACCATCACAATTACCTTGCTACACTAAAACCCACATTTTTTATTTATTTAGAAACACCACAGCAACCACCTGAAATACCATCGCAATCACTTTACCCCACTGTAAAATCCATCTAGCATCCACTTATTAACACCACAGCAACTATACAACAATACAACCAAAAACAATACCACAGCAACCACCTGAAATACCATCACAATCCCCATGCCACACTATAACAACCATCTATCATCAACTTAGCAAAACACCACAGCAACCACTGGCAATACTATTACAATTAACACACTATAACTATAACAATTGACACACTATAACTATAACCATCTATAATCCACAGGGCAACACCATAGAAACCACCCAAAATCATATCATAATCCCTTTGCCGTACTGTTACATCCATGTGGCATCCACTTACCAACCATTGCAATCACCACGCCACTCTATAACAACCATCTATCATCCACTTAGCAACACCACAGCAACCACCTGGAATGCCATCTGAATCACCTTGCCACACTGTACCATCCATCTAGCATCCACCTAGCAACACCACAGCAACCACCTGGAATACCATTACAATCACATTGCCACACTGTAACAACAATCTATAGATTCCATTTAGCAACACCACAGCAACCACCTGAAATACCATCGCAATAACTTTCCCACCCTGTAAAATTCATCTACAGTGAAATACTATCACAATCAACTTGCCACACTGTAACCACCATCGATTGTCCACTTAGCAACACCACAGCAACCACCTGAAATACCATTGCAATCACCTTGCCACACTGTAACATACATTTAGCATCTATTACACTTTTACACTATTAAAACTATTACAAATATTACATCTATTACACTATTACAACTATTAGACTATTACAACCATCTACTGTCAACTTAACAACACCACAGCAACCACCTGAAATACCATTGCAATCACCTTGGCACACTGCAACAACCATCTAGCGTGCACTTAGCAACCATTGCAATAATCTTGCCACCCTGCAACATCCATCTAGCATTTTTTTGGCAACACCACAGCAACCACCTACATTACCACCGCAATCTCTTTACCACATTGTAACACCCTTTTATGATTTATTAGAAACACCACAGCAACCACCTGAAATACCCCCACAATCTTTTTACCACACTGTAAAACCCTTTTGTAATTTATTTAGAAACACCACAGCAACGACCTGAAATACCACCGCAATCTTTTTACCACACTGTTAAACCCTTTTATCATTAATTTAGAAACACCACAGCAACCACCTGAAATACCACAGCAATCTCTTTGCCACACTGTAACACCCTTTTATCATTATTTAATTTAGAAACACCACAGCAACCACCTGAAATACCACCGCAATCTCTTTACCACACTGTAACACCCTTTTATCATTAATTTAGAAACACCACAGCAACCACCTGAAATACCACTGCAATCACCTTGCCACAGAGTAACAACCACCTAGCATCCACTGCAGGGTTGCCACGTTACTCAACTATGCAACACCATAGCAACCACTAGGAAATCTAACAATACTCCGGTTAAGAGTATACATGAGCTAAAATCCAGATCTCTTTATTAGATCTAAGAAATCAGAGTATGCTGTTTTCACAACTGCTTGAATAATCAGTAATTGATCTATTGATCTATCTATAAAAACTTTTTTTAGTGCAATTAAATACACTCAGTGCCAGGTGCATTATAATGCATTGGTAATTATAATATTGTTAGGAATGCTTATTAATCTAATATGAGAAAGTGAGCAAAATTGTATTTCTCTGAAATTCAAGTGTTTAGGGGGAAAACAAGGTCTCAGACTTCAGGCATTTTATTCAATGAGTATCTTTCTATTAGGAAGCTTTAAGAGGTATTAATCTCAGTGTTCTCAGGCTTTTTAAGAGATATTTTCCAGGACTTTCCAAGGACACGTCTGATAACTTCCATTCTCAGCAGCAAACATCAATTGACTGTATTAAAAGCCTATCAATATTAATTGGTTATGCTAATTTCCCATTAGATGCAAATCCCTCTGTAAATCCCCCAGTATTTATTCAAACACACTGTAAGGCTCATTGGTTTCAGGATCTCACTAATGCAGCATCAAATTACAAAAAAAAAGTTGGAGCAGTAGAATAAAAAAAAAGAACATAAATTAATAAATTAATAGTGAAGTGATCTATTGAGGAAACACTGTAGAATTAATAGAGAGGCCAAATGGATAGGAGATAAAGACCAGTGGCTAAAAAACATGGTTTTAATTAAATTTCTATTGCATATTATAAATGAATCTTTTCAGATTTTATAAATAAATATAAATCTCGAAATGAATTGGGTTTTTGATACAAGTTAAAGCATATATAAAAAAAATACAAGAAGTTAATTATGGTGTTATTGCTAGATATGTAGGCTTAGACAATACAGAGACTGAAAAAACTCAAATTTACTTGAAAAAGCTTGAATAATATAACAGAAAATATAAGAGATATTGTTTGGCTAATTGCAAATGAAAGTGAAATAATGAAAGTGAAATAATGAAGTGGAATTATAATGTCCATAGTCCGACCTGTCCAATACCAGACTGTCACGAAGATGAAACCGTAGATCATTTAAATTTAGTGTGTCGTAGATCAAAACAAATCTGGGATCTATCTGAAAATATTTTTAATTTTAAATTAACTTTCGATCCAAAAGCAATAAAATTTGGGATTTTTGAAGAGACCCTCTCGAAATCTCAAATGGATTTTGCGTGGCTATGGATATGTATACTTAATACACTGCAAAATTGCAAAATTTCAGGCCATTGGGTTTTTGAACAAGCTCTTGCTAATATATATAAAAAAAGAAGTGTAATATGTTCATTTCATTTTCATTTTTACTATATGTAACCAAAATATGTAGTGGAGAAAAATTACTGAACATTTTTTACGTATTTTTGTCTGTAAAATGTTTTTTAAAAAAAAAAAAACTTCCATAAAATTTATATAAAAGAAACACTGTATAAGGAATCATGTAGTAACTTAAAATTACTGTTAAACAAACCAAAATACTCTGTGAAGAAGCACTAAGGTGCTCTTATCTGGGGAGCTGTTAAGTTGTAAAAGAAGAGTGTTTTAAGTATACTACTTAACAGTGAAAAGTACATACTTTATACAATTAAAATATGGCCTTTAATACATACTAAATGTACTGTTTGGAACAACTTGTAGAAACCTAAGTATATTTAAGCCATATTTAAACATAACATAAAAGTGTGAAATTGTGCTTTAGAGTGCTTTTTTGTACAACTTCTGTGAACTTTAGTAGATTTAAGTATGTGTGTTTTTAAACACTTTTAATACACTTAAATGTACTACTTTGTGTATTGATGCACATATTGCGTACACCTTAATGCTAATGGTAAAACTACTACACTAAAATGAACTTTAAGCAGTATTTAATGACTATATATATATATATATATATATATATATATATATATATATATATATATATATATATATATATATATATATTTTTATATATATATATATATATATTTATATATTCAACACAATGTATGATTTAAAGCATGGCTTTATGGCTTCATTTTAAATTGTATTGGAATACAGAGAAAGTATATTTAGTTTGTATTTAAAAAAATATTTTGACTTACTTTAATGCTCTTAAGTTTACTTCTTTTCACAAGGGTTAACTCTTAGCAGTTTCTGAGGCTGGTAACTCTGATGAACTTATCCTGTACAACAGTGGGAACTCTTGCTCTTCCTTTCCTGTGGCAGTCCTGATGAGTGCCAGTTCTATCATTATAATGTTTTTGATGGTCTTTGTGACTGCACTTGAGAATACTTTTTTAAACTTCCTGCAATTCTTCTTTTCAGATTGATTGACCTTCATTTATTCATAGTCATTTTTTTTCTTTATTTAGTTGAGTAGTTCTTCTCATAATCTGGATTAGAACATAACTCAAATATTCACTATTCACTGTATACCTGTAACTCTACCTCTTCACTACTTTACAACTGATGCTCTCAAACACTTTATTAAGAGACAAAAAATTCAAGTAATTAACTCTTGATGAGTTCAGCACAGCTGTTAACTGAAAGCCTGAATTCCAGGAGACTCTACCTCATAAAGCTGACTGAGAAAATCCAGCCATTTAAACAAGAAGAATAATCTAAAATATTAAACATAATCTGGTTTGTTTTACACTTTTTTGTTTACTAAATAATTTCATATGTTTTTATTTATAGTTTGAATGATTTTAGCATTAATCTATAATGCAGAACATTTTTAAATAATAAAAAAAAACACTCAAGCACAAGGTTTCTGCTCTTTATAAAGCCCCTCCCTCAGAAAACACAACAAGAGCCTGGGAAACTGGCACCAAGGCAACCTGTCAACACAGTAAATCAGTTGCAGTTTGCCCCGCCCCCTCTGTTGAGAGCTGAATGCTGATTGGAGCATTTGCTGTAGAGTTTGTGGCAGTTAGAGAGAGTGTGTACCAGGGCAACAAACAACACACACTAACGTCCTGCACTGATTTTCTTTCACTCTCTGTGTGTGTTTAAGTTAGAGGAAATTCAATACCTGGCAACCCGAGTGTAAATCTGACTTTAGACTAAAGGGATTTATCTCAGATTTATCAGAGAAAATCGTGATAAAAGACCCCCTAGCACTAATCCAGCATGGTGGTGGGGAAGAAAGTAGCCAAAGAGACACTGCTGGAGTCCGTGCACGAGGACGAGGATGATGATGATGATGGTGGTGATGAAGGTGATGAAGGTGATGATGGTGATGATGAAGATGAAGATGAAGGGCAGGTACAGGAGCCGTTAGGAGGGATTGGGGGCAGACCACCCAGCAGACCACGCAACATCTACAGCAGGGGGAGTGTGGACCACCAGGTGAGTAAGCGAGGAATGTTCAATGACCTCATTTACACCGATATGCCAAAAGTCATGGGAGCCCAAAATGGCTTTGGAAGGAAGCCAGCACCATACATACTTTTTTATACCATTGAATTCAGACAAAACTAAACAAACGAGCAGGAGTCCCATCACTTTTGCCCATTCAGTGTACTGACAAGCTTTTAAAGGCTTTTCCCTTTAAATATTACAATATAAGAAAAAAAATATATACGCAGAAAAAACTATTAAAAGCTATAATTCATTGTGTTCTTAGCTGCAAAATTGCTGTTGTTGTGTGGATATATATTTTATGTATTAATATATATTAATATGTTTTATAAGTTATAAATATGTAATATAACAATATTTAGTGTCAAAGTGTCAAAGTGTCAAAGTGGTTTTTATTGTCATTTCAGCTATATACAGAGTACACAGTGAAACGAAACAACGTTCCTCCAGGGACCATGGTGCACATAAACACAGTGTATACAGAACAATAGTGCAACAGTACAAAAGTGCAGACAGACAATACAACACAATACAGACAAAGAATAATAAATAACAAGACAGTGTGCAAATTATGCAGTGTGCAAAAAGTGTGCAAAAAAGACCAGTGAGGTAGTAATTACCTCTATTACACAGTGTGCAATAGAGTCCAGTGAGGTAGTAGGGTTTTTAGTGCTTTCCATTTTCTGGGGTAAGTCGGGTAAGAGTGTGTGTGCATGTACAGAAAAATCATCAGTTCAGTCTCTGCAGTTGAGGAGTCTGATGGCTTGGGGGTAGAAGCTGTTGCAGAATCTGGTCGTGCTGGACCGGATGCTGCGGTACCTTCTTCCCGGAGGCAGGAGGGAGAACAGTTTGTGTGAGGGATGGGTGGGGTCATTCACAATGCTGGTTGCTTTGCGGATGCTGCGGGTGGTGTAAATGTCCGTGATGGAGGGGAGAGAGACGCCAATGATCCTCTCAGCTGTCCTCACAATACGCTGGAGGGTCTTGCGGTCAGAGACGGTGCAGGTCCCAAACCAGGCAGTGATGCAGCTGCTCAGGATGCTCTCAATGGTCCCTCTATAGAAGAGTGTGAGGATGGGTGGAGGGAGACGGGCCTTTCTCAGCTTCCGGAGGAAGTAGAGACGCTGCTGGGCTTTCTTGGCTGTAGAGCTGGTGTTCAGGGTCCAGGTGAGGTTATCTGCTAAGTGGACACCAAGGAACTTGGTGCTCTTAACAATCTCCACAGAGGACCCGTCGATGTTGAGTGGAGAGTGGGTGTGTTGTGCTCTCCTGAAGTCAACAACCATTTCCTTTGTCTTGTCCACATTCAGGTGAAGGTTGTTGACTGTACACCAGTCTGTCAGCCGCTGCACCTCCTCTCTGTATGCTGACTCGTCGCTTTTGGTGATGAGACCCAGCACGGTTGTATCATCGGCGAACTTGATAAAGCTGTTAGAACTGTGTTTTGCAGCACAGTCATGAGTCAGCAGGGTGAACAGCAGAGGACTCAGGACACTGCCCTGGGGGGCCCCAGTGTTCAGTGTGATGGTGCTGGAGGTGCTGCCCCCGAACCGGACTGACTGGGGTCTCCCCGTCAGAAAGTCCAGGATCCAGTTGCAGAGGGGGGTGTTGAGGCCGAGCGAGCTTAGCTTCCTGATGAGGTTCTGTGGGATGATGGTGTTGAATGCTGAACTGAAGTCTATAAACAGCATTCTGATGTAAGTGTCCTTCTTCTCCAGGTGGGTGAGGGAGAGATGAAGGGTGGTGGTGATGGCATCGTCCGTGGAGCGATTGGGACGATACGCAAACTGCAGGGGGTCCAGTGAAGAGGGCAGTCATGTCTTGATGTTCCTCATGACTAGCCTCTCGAAGCACTTCATGATGATGGGTGTAAGTGCAACGGGACGGTAGTCATTGAGGCAGGACACTGTGGACTTCTTCGGCACGGGAACGATGGTGGTGGACTTGAGGCACGTTGGGACAGTGGCGCTGCACAGGGAGATGTTGAAGATGTCCGTGAGAACATCTGTCAGCTGGTCTGCGCACTCCCTGAGCACTCTGCCGGGGATGTTGTCTGGTCCTGCAGCTTTTCGTGGGTTGACTCTGCGCAGAGTGTTCCTCACATCCACTGCAGTCAGGCACAACACCTGCTCGTCCATACTCCTCCAAATCAACAGAATCGCCTTCAGTAGCAGCCTCCCTAAACATGTCCCATGCAGTGCACTCAAAAGAGTCCTGAAGGGCAGAGATGGAGCCTGCCGGCCAGGTTTTCACCTGCTTCTGAACAGGCCTGGAGCGTCTGATGAGTGGTGTGTATGTTGGAGTCAGCCAAACACACATGTGGTCCGAGAAAGCGAGGTGGGGGCGGGGCTCCGCCCGGTACGCGCTAGGGATGTTTGTGTAAACAAGATCCAGCGCGCTCGCTCCTCTCGTTGCAAAGTGCACATGTTGATGGAATTTAGGGAGCACTGACTTGAGATTTGCGTGGTTGAAATCTCCAGCGATAATAAACAGTCCGTCTGGGTGTTTGTTCTGTAGATCGCTGATAGACCGATAGAGTTCACACAGAGCCTCTTTAGCATTAGCACCAGTGCTAGCGCTGGGTGGAATGTAGACAGCAGCTATTAGCACGGCGGAGAACTCCCGTACTAAATAAAAAGGTCTGCACTTGACTATCAGGAACTCCACCAGTGGAGAGCAGTGTTTGGCGACAGTCACAGCGTTGTTACACCATTCCGTGTTGATGTAAACACACACGCCTCCACCGCGGGTCTTCCCGGATAGAGCCGCGCTCCTATCCGCTCTGAACGCCTGTGAATGGCGCTGTCCGGAATGTTGTCGTTCAGCCACGATTCCACAAAAACCAAAGCACAGCAGTCTCTGAACTCACGCTGGGTAGTTCGCTGGAGTCGGATGTAGTCCAGTTTATTGTCGAGGGAACAGACGTTTGCCAGAAAGAGCGATGGTATAGCCGGCCGGCTAGGACTAGCTTTTAGCCTCGCGCGGATCCCGGCTCTCTTTCCGCGCTTACGCTTACGCTTGCATCGCTTGCGATGGCACTTCCGCTGGGCTCCGGCGTCAGGAAACACCGCGGGCTAGCGGCCTGGGTCTCTTAGCAGGCTAAGCTCAAGTAGCGTCTGCAGAACCTCGTCCGGTAGCGTGTTTTCTGGCTGGTTTCTCCACTGTAGCAGGGTCTGGCGGTGGTAGAACATGTGCACGGGTGTTCCGATGCACATATTTGCAGGAAATAAACGGAAAAAACTACAAATAGTAACACAAAAGCACCATTTAACGGACCGGAGCGGCCGCTGCGTGTTAACGCGCCGCCATCTTGGGTGGGCCATATTTAACTTATATATTTAACATAATTACCTATATATAGTTATTACCTACACAAAAAAACATAAATTTAAGTAAAAAAAATAGGAAAATGTCTCTAACTAATGTTGTGCATATATATCACTGTCCATAAAGTTCATAACTACAATAAAATTTGCAAGAAAAAAGTAAAAGAAAAAAAATCATTAAATTAACTAACAGAGCAAAAAAAAATGAATGGTCTTAGTTGCAAAATTAGGACCATTTTTTTCAATAGTATATGGAAAATATTGTCGTTATATGCTTATATATCTGCCCAATACCATTAATAACTGCAGAAAAATGTGCAAGAATGTATTTATTTATTTTAAACTGTAATTACAGAAATTATCTGTCATATATTTATTGTAAAAAATGTTGGAACGTTTACTATTGTTGTGCACATATATCACTGTCAAATCAAATACAGTTTACAATGGCAGAAAAAAACAAGCAAAAGCATTGAAAACCTGAAATTTACAAACTGAAAAATAAAAACATTTTCTGTAAAATAATACTTTTCTGTAATTTTACAAGAAAAATACTGTTGTTACGTGGATATATTTCTGTACAATATCGTTAATAACTGCAGAAAAATATACAAGTTTTTTTTTTTTACAAATAAAATGTTATTTACTGAGACTAACCGTAAAATACATTTTAAAAATGTTGTTATGCACATATATTACTGTCAAATACAGTTTAGAACGGCAGAAAATACAAGCAAAACCATTGAAAACCTGAAATTTACTAACTGAAAAAAATTGATAAAAATTGTTGTTATGTGGATATATCTCTGTCCAATATCGTTAATAACTGCAGAAAAATATGCAAGCTTTACTTTTACTAAGCGTAAAATAAATTTTAAAAATGTTGTTGTGCACATATATCACTGTGAAATACAGTTTAAAACTGCAAGAAAATATGCAGAAGTACTTTAAAAAGCTGTATTTTATTTAGAGAAATGTATTAAATGTAAGATAAAAAGTGTTCTTAGATGCAAAATTAGGAAAATACTTTGTAATACTTAAATTTGTAATGTGCAAAGAACCCTGTAAAATCTTTTGTTATGTGGATATACAGGGTTTGGACAAAGAAACTGAATCACCTGGTTTTAGAGCACAATAAATTGATTGTGGTGACGGACAGTTCTGGTGGAAACAGGAGAGTTGAGGTGCACATTGAGTTCTGCGTGATTTGATCAGCCGTGGTTTTATGTTTTTTTTAGGATACAATCCGGGTTAGCACCCGAACAACCCTTTCAGACAGCTTCCTCTTACAGCGTCCACAGTTAATCCTGTTGGATGTGGTTGGTCCTTCTTGGTGGTATGCTGACGTTACCCTGGATACCTTGGCTCTTGATGCATCACAAAGACTTGCTGTCTTGGTCACAGATGCGCCAGCAAGACGTGCACCAACAATTTGTCCTCTTTTGAACTCTGGTATGTCACCCATAATGCTGTGTGTATTGCAATATTTAGAGCAGAACTGTGCTCTTACCCTGCTAATTGAACCTTCACACTCTGCTCTTACTGGTGCAATAATGTGCAATTAATGAAGATTGAACACCAGGCTGCTCCAATTTAGCCATGAAAGCTCCCACACTAAAATGAGACAGGTGTTTCATTTTCATTTTCATCGTCCAACCCCTGTATCTCTGTCCAATATAGTTTAGAACTTCAGAAGCATTTGCGCAAAAAAACTTTAAAAAAAGGCAATTTGCCCTTTCAAATTTAACTCTTTAAATTCTGAAGGGCAGCATTTTTTTTTGCGTCTTGTATCAGACAGTGGTCAGAGCCAGCGGTCGGAGGCTGATCAAAGGGAACAGGGTTGAAAAGAAGCTGAAGAAGGATGAGGATGAGGATGATGAAGATGATGATGAAGATGAGGTGGAGAAGAGTGGTCCAGGGAGTGGAGGTGGAGCGGATGATGGACAGCCCCGGAGAGATGCAGTGTGTTTCAGCGTGGATGAAGATTACGACACGGAGCTGGAGCTGGAAGGTTATGTAGCGAAGAGTTCTTATTAAGAGTGGAAAAGTGAGAGCGAGTGACACCGTGCGCGCGAGAGAGAGAGAGAGAGAGAGAGAGAGAGAGAGAGAGAGAGAGAGCGTGGGTGAGTGATAGTGTTGTGATAGAGGGTGTCAGAAAGCTAAGGGGCAGAGAGTGTGTGGTTGCTTCTCTACAGGGAATAAAACGGGCTAACAGTTGTGAGTCATACTTTTGATTTCAGACACATTCTCTCAATTTCTCTCTCTCTCTCATTCTCTCTCTCTTTCTCTCTCTCTCTCTCTTTTTCTCTATTTCTCACCTGCTTGTTCTGAAGATACTGGAACACCTACGCAGTCTCCTACATCTACATAAATCACTGTTCCAAACCCATGTGCTCTCCATGTGCTCTCTCTCTCTCTCTCTCTCTCTCTCTCTCTCTCTCTCTCTCTCTCTCTTCTCTCTCTCTCTCTCTCTCTCTCTCTCTCTCTCTCTCTCTTTCTCGCGGCTGTTTATTCAGCTTATTAGAGATGACCATCTGCTGTATTAATGCAGTGTGCCTCTGCATCGCTTAATGAACGGCTTGGGAATTTTCCACATTTATCATAATTGGCCGCCTTAATGGCGAACAATGGCGCGCTGTCGTATTTGATTTGCTGATGACACTTAAATTACAGTTTTCCCTAAACAGCTTATAAACAGCTTATAGAGCTTAAATCAGACCTTTAAAATATGAAAATGAACATATTATACCTAGTTTTACACTGGACTAGACCCATTTAAAAGTGCCTACATCTCCCTCATCTGCTGACTTGCTACAGGTTGTAGGTCCCTTCCTCAGACGAAGTCTACTGGCTAATCCTGCTGTGTACGAAGTCCGCACCACACATACTTTTTAATACCCTTGATTTCAGACAAAACAAAACAAAGTAACAGGTGTCCCAACACCCTTGCCCATTCTGTAGTTACAGATCCCTTCCTCAGATGAAGTCTACTGGCTAATCCTGCCGTGTACAAAGCCAGCACCACACATTCTTTTTAATACCCTTTTTATTACCACTTTTGCCCATTCAGAGTACTGAAAAGCCTTATTTTACAACCTTTTCCGATTAAATGTTACAGAATAAGAAAAAATATATATGCAAAAAAAGGTTTAAAAGCTCATCTGCTGACTTGCTACAGGCTGTAGTTACAGATCCCTTCCTCAGACGAAGTCTACTGGCTAATCCTGCTGTGTACGAAGTCAGCACCACACATACTTTTTAATACCTTTGATTTCAGACCATACAAAACAAACAAGCAGGCTTCCCATCACTTTTGCACCTTCAGTATACTGACAAGCTTATAAAGGCTTTTCCCATTAAATGTTACAGTATAAGAAAAAAATATGCAGAAAAAAAGTATTAAAAGCTGTAATTAATTGTGTTCCTAGCTGCAAAACTAGGAACATTTTCTGCAATTTTACAGGCTAATCCTGTCGTGTACAAAGTCAGCACCACACATTCTAATTTAATACCCTTGATTGCAGACAAAACAAAACAAATAAACAGGTGTCCCAACACCCTTGCCCATTCTGTAGGTACAGATCCCTTCCTCAGACAAAGTCTACTGGCTGCTAATCCTGTCAGTACCACACATTTTAATCGAATACCCTTGATTTCAGAAAAAAACAAAACAAATGAACATTTTTGCCCATTCAGTGTACTGACAAGCTTTTTTTTTTTACAACCTTTTCCAATTAAATGTTACAGTAAAAGAAAAAAAAAAATATATGCAAGAATATAAGGATTAAAACTCAAATCAGGGAGAAAATCAGGGACAAATATGTAAAAAAGTTATATAAGTATATACAGTATGTATATATAATTATTAACTACAGAAAAAAAACAGTAATTAAAGGAAATTGCCTTTTAAAACAAAACATGCAAAACATGTTCATGAAGTTCTTTACACAAAATAACTCTTGCATGCCATGTATACGCTGAGCGTTTAAAACACAATAGAGTTAGCTACATAAAGCTACTTCATGCTTGACTGTGATAGAAACACTCAATGAAACTCATTATTTGGAAGTTACCACATCTCCCACATCTGCTGACTAGCCACAGTAGGTACTGTAGGTACAGATTCCACCCTCAGACAAAGTCTACTGGCTAATCCTGCTGTGTACGAAGCCAGCACCACACATTCTAATTTAACACCCTCTAATTTAACACCAAAACAAAACAGATGAGCAGGTGTCCCAACA
Organism: Astyanax mexicanus; assembly: GCF_023375975.1. Lineage (NCBI taxonomy): Eukaryota > Metazoa > Chordata > Actinopteri > Characiformes > Acestrorhamphidae > Astyanax > Astyanax mexicanus. The sequence goes on from NC_064429.1 coordinate 31,818,330, forward strand.
CGTTTGCCCATTCAGTGTACTGACAAACTATATATATATATATATATGTGTATATATGGTGTCACGTGGGCCAGATGAGACGAGAGACACTCACAGATACTTAACATAAAGTTGATTTATCAAATGATTCAGCTTAATTGAGTTATGTGGGACAGGTTTAGGTAATAATAAAAAAGGGCAGCAAGATACAACAACATAACAGGGAGAGCAGGCAAGGAGGTCATACACAGGATATCAAAAAACATTGTCAAAATTAGAAAACAGGGTCGGCAACTGGTAAAAAAAACATACAATACAGAGCTAGGCAAAAAGAGTAGCCAATAATACAAAAACGGCTCAGTAACAAAGTAGCAAAAATACAAAAGAAATGCAGAGAAATAAAGCTAGGGGTCCAGGTTCAATGCTTGACAAGGACTAAAGGAAACAGAGGGTATTTATACAAGGGAAACCAGGTGATAGCAATCAAAAGCTGGGCAAGCGCAGAAGCGTCACGATGTCCGGGAGGTTAGACGCAGGTACAACCTGGGAAACGTATTCTTTAGAGCGAGAAATAGAGTCTGTGCTTTATACATACATTTTATCTGGTCATTTTATCAGAAACAGCTTTCATATCGATGCTCTTTTGTAGGTAAACAGTGACAAATGTGAACATCTTTCCATATAATTGAGTTTAAGCCAATCTAAGCCCATAACAGTCTCCTTACACAAACAGATGGCAGTAGAATAGGTCGTAGTAAAGATCTCAGGATGCTCCTGATGTTTAATGAGGAGGCCTGGCTCCTAATCGACGTTCCTGAAGGTCAAGGCTTTGTGCGGGTTGTGAAGGTCACTGGAGGGTTCAGTGTCCGAGCCTGAGTGGCTGGAGTGATTTAAAGAGCAGGAAATGATGGATCGAATGCCTCTCCCTGCCAGACTGATGAATGAATCTGGGTATGGTGAACGCCAGGAGAACGCCAGGTACCTACTGGACTGCACTGTGCCAACAGGAGTGAACCTGGTGGAGGAGAACTGGGGCATCTTAGATAAAGAGAGTTTGTGCTTCTAACTTTAGGGGAAGCAGTATATATATATACAGTACGGGCCAAAAGTTTGGACACACCTTCTCTTTTTCAATGCGTTTTCTTTATTTTCATGACTATTTACATTGTAGATTCTCACTGAAGCATCAAAACTATGAATGAACACATGTGGAGTTTTATGTGCTTAACAAAAAGTTATATTCTAGTTTCTTTAAAATAGCCACCCATTGCTCTGATTACTGCTTTGCACACTCTTGGCATCATTCTCTCAGTGAGCTTCAAGAGGTGGCCACCTGAAATGAAAAGTTGTCCAACAGTCTTGAAGGAAGGAAGGAGTTCCCAGAGGTGTTTATTAGCACTTGTTGCTCCTTTGTCTTCTTCACTCTGTGCTCCAGCTCACCCCAAACCATCTGGATTGGGTTCAGGTCCGGTGACTGTGGAGGTTCAGCTCATTTTTATTAAGTACAAAAAACTCCACATGTGTTCATTCATAGTTTTGATGCCTTCAGTGAGAATCTACAATGTAAATAGTCATGAAAATAAAGAACCTCTCTACCAGCATTTAGTTAGGTTAACCAGCTAGTTATTTAACTAACTAGCTAACATAGCTAAAGCTAGATAGCCAGCCAAACAATATTTAAAAAAATACATTTTATCCCCACAGCTACTTTTTATTTGTTAATAAATTAAGAATAGTTATAATAATACTGTGGTTTACCATAATAGGCTACTGCTAGTTACTTAACATAAAAGTCAGCTTCATGGGTTATAATTTAATACAAGTTACTTTAAAAGGGTGCTTGACAGAAAAGCTAAGCTAACCAACTAGCTTACTAGTTAGCTAGGTAGCCAAATTGCATTTAAGGTGGAATGGGAAATTCAAGAAACCAATTTTAGCCTCACAGTTACATTTTATTTGTTAATAATTAAAAACTGTTCTAAAAAGTGTGGTTTACCCCAATACTGCTAGTTAGCTTAAAAAGCCAGCTTCATGTATTATAATTAAATATACCCCAGCTTTGCCATCAAGCTGCCGGTGCTCAGAGGGAGCACAATTGGCCCTACTTCCTCCGGGTGGGTAGATGGCGCTCTCTCCCCACATCACTCCTAGGGTGATGTCTGCAGCACAGGGCGTCTGTGAGCTGATGTATCAGAACAGAGCCGCTGCGCTTTCCTCCAAGCAAACTTCACATGTATCGGAGGAAGCATGTGTTAGTCTTCATTCTCCTGGTATGTTGGGGCATCACTAGTGATAGGGGGAGTCCTAACGAGTGGGTTGGGTAACTGGCCATGTAAATTGGGGAGAAAATGGGAAAATAAATAAATAAATAAATAAAAAATTAAAATAAAAAAATGGCTCCTGACAGAAAAGCTAAGCTATTTAAGGCTAGTTTCACAGATATCAGCCAGTGTTTTAACAAAACAGGGTCTCATACAATATATTTACTATGTGTAGTACAGTTAAGTACACTTAGCACAATTTAAGTAAGATTTTTGTACTATTTTTATACTGTAATTAAAGTATAATAAGTACAAAAAAAAGTTGTTCAATTTTAGCGCTCTTTAAATATACTGATAAATATTAATGTGGCTACACTAAAGAACACTTTAGAGCACTATAGCTTTATAATAATGCTTAATAACCTTTTATCTACTTTTTATTTATGAGGGTTGTCTTGTTTTACGCTGGTTATTTTTTTGTACAGAAGAGAAATCCCGGTATGATCCCACTGCTCAGGCTGGGTACAGGGAGGCGTGTAGGATGCTGGGAGTGATCCCCGTCTCCTGCTTCCTCAGGAACATGCAGCAGAGCGAGCTGAGCCTGGTGCACCACGGCCTCGGTCCTCAGGTACCCTCCCTCCAGATCTCTCAGGATGAGCCTCGCTGCAGGAGCCGCCATGAATAAAAGCACCGCCGGTTTATTTTTATACACCATTGATCACAGAGATAAATAAACAACAGGAGAAATAAAAAAATAAAAAATAAATATGACAACTCTGCTCTGTAGGGTACCGCGGCTCTGGCGGTTCCCCTGGTAACCAATACCTTCATCCTGAAGCTGAATCTGCGAGATAATTGGATGGAAGGAGTGGGCGGGGCAGCCGTGGCCGACATGCTGAAAGAGAACTGTTACATCACAGGTGATCTTCTGACACAGATACACACTTACTATAATATCAGAGAGATAAGAGACGATTCTGGACCAACACTTCAGGCGTTTATGGGTCCGTTATAAAGATGGAAGGTCATATTCTGGTATTATCAGCCAGAACTTGAGTTTAGAAGTTTAGAAACTGCATTTTACAATTTGCCAAAACTTTTACACTTTTAAAAGTCTTAAACAGTTTTTAAAACACCTACAACTAATTGTTTTTTCATTACTTTAAATTGTAGATTAATACAAGTAAAATCATCTAAACTATGCAGAAAACGTATGGAATTATATAGTAAACAGAATATGTTTTCTATTTTAGATTCTTCAAAGTAGCACAAAATGGTTTTACTATTAACAAAACCATAAATACATAGTTTTACTCTAAATACTGACATTAGTACATAGTTTTACAACAAGTAATGCCTTAAGTGCATAGTTTTATTTTGAATATTTTGAGTTTTATTCTAAACACTGCCATAAATACACAGTTTTACTATGAATAAAACCATAAATACACAGTTTTACTATAAATAAAACCACAAATACATCGTTTTTGTTCTAAATAATGCCATAAATATATAGTTATGTTCTGATCACTGCCATAAATACATAGTTGTATAATAAATAATGTCTTAAGTACATAGTTTTTTTTCTAAATAATGCCATAAATACACAGTTTTACTATGAATACTGCCATAAATACAAAGTTTTATTCTGAATACTGCCATAAATACATAGTTTTATAATAAATAAAGCCATACATACATAGTTTTATTATAAATACTGCCATACATACATAGTTTTATTATAAATACTGCCATGCATACATAGTTTTATTATAAATACTGCCATACATACATAGTTTTATTATAAATACTGCCATGCATACATAGTTTTACTATAAATAATGCCTTAGATACATAGTTTTATTCTGAATACTGCCATAAACACAAAGTTTTACTATTAATAAAACCATAAATATATAGTTTTACCATTAATACTTTAACTATAACTACCTCTATAAATAAATAGTTTTATTCTGATTACTGCCATAAATATGTAGTTTATGTTTTAGGTTTAAATTCTTCAAAGTAGCACCTCTTGTTTAGATTAGACAGCTTTTACATATCTTAGCTGAATTTATTTTCTCAGTCAGCTTTATGAGGTAGAGTCACCTGGAATTCAGGCTTTCAGTTAACAGCTGTGCTGAACTCATCAAGAGTTAATTACTTGAATTTCTTGTCTCTTAATAAAGTGTTTGAGAGCATCAGTTAAAGTAAAGTAGTGAAGAGGTAGAGTTACAGGTATACAGTGAATAGTGAATATTTGAGTAATGTTCTAATCCAGATTTAAGAAACAAGAACTACCTAACTAAGTAAAGAATTAGAAAATGACTTTAAGCAATGAAAAATAGACCATTAAAAAACGTAATGATGAAACTGGCACTCATTAGGATCGCACCAGGACTGGAAGAGCAAGAGTGACCACATCTAATTAAATTTGTATGATTGAAGGAGGGATGCTACACAAACTTTATTATCATTATGTTACCAAGTTATAACCAAAGTAATAATGAAATAATGTAAAACACATTAACAATACATCTCAGCATACATTATGAAACCTTTATAGAGTAAAAAGTGCATTTTGATAAAGGTGCATTTTGAGGATTTGTTGAAGTTAAAGGCGTCTCTGTTCTGGAACAGGTGAAGCTTCATATGCCGGATTTCTCCTGCTGATTTTTCTGCATATTACCGGCTGCTCAGTATGTCAGCGCGTTTAATGAAAGGGCGAGATTGGCTTTATTAGGAGGAGAAAAAAGTCCTGTTCTTGTTTAAATAAGACTCACGCAGCTTCTCACAGCGCTGAGCCAGAATTACAGGACAAAACCGGCTGCTCTGTACCGCTCTACCGCCCTGAACCTGCTCACCATTAAACCTGATTACATCCCTCATTTAATTACCACTGATAATAATCACACACATCATTAAAATACACTGTTAGAATTAATACCCACTCTATAGGTCCTAATATAGAGCCCTGTGGGACTCCATCAACTGCCTATTAAATCATTCGCAATAGTGTACATTAGACCTAATTACTTATATAATATAATAAACCAAGGGGTCAATGGGTTTAGAGTACAAAGTAAAGGTTTTTCAATATCAATATCAAAGGTTATGCAAATTTAGAGTTGATTTGAGTTTATTAAATATGAAGAAATGTAGGCAAATATTTTTGCATAGTTAATACATACAGTAGTTTTACTCTGGAGACTGACATAAATGGATAGTTTTAGCATGAATATAATCATAAATACATAGTTTTACTATGAATAAAACTATAAATACATAGTTTTACTCTGAATACTGCCATAAATTTATAATTTTACTATGAATAAAACAATAAATACATAGTTTTACTCTGTATACTGACATGAATATATAATTTTACTATGAATAAAACAATAAATACATAGTTTTACTCTGTATACTGACATAAATATATAATTTTACTATGAATAAAACCATAAATACATAGTTTAACTCTGAATACTGACATAAATGCATTGTTTTAGTATGAATAAAACCATCAATATATAGTTTTACTCTGAATACTGCCTATATAGAAAGTTTTACCATGAAAAAACATAAATATATAGTTTTACTTCAAGTACTGCAACAATTACATAGTTTGATCCTGAATACTGACATAAATATATTTAGTTTTACTGTAAATACTGCCATATTTTTTACTCTAAAATCTGCCATGAATACAGTTTTAGTATACATACTACCATAAATATATAGTTGTAGTATGAATACTGCCATAAATACCTAGTTTTGCTATGAATAATGCCATACATATATAGTTTTACTGTAAATACTGCCATAAATACATAGTTTTACTCTGAATGATGACATAAATGCATAGTTTTAGTATGAATAAAACCATTAATACACAGTTTACTTTAAATACTGCCATATATACAAAGTTTTACTATGAAAAAAACATAAATATATAGTTTTACTTCTGTAACAATTACATAGTTTGATTCTGAATACTGACATACATATATTTAGTTTTACTGTAAATAGTGCCATATTTTTTTACTCTAAAAACTGCCATGAATACATAGTTTTAGTATACATACTACCATAACAAAGCAGACTTTATCGCCTCTTATGCAAATCATCTGGCCTTACAACTGCTGGCCCTGACTGAAACTTGGATCAAACCTGAAAACACTGCTACTCCGGCGGCTCTTTCCAATAATTACTCCTTCTCCCATACTTCTCGTCCCTCAGGACGAGGAGGTGGAACGGGCCTATTAATCGCTAATGGCTTAAAACATACTCCACTATTACCTGCAAACTCATACAGTTCATTTGAGTATCATGCCACACTGGTTAATACTCCAGCAAAACTTGCCATTATTGTTATCTACCGTCCTCCTGGACAAATGGGCGAGTTCACACACGAACTTGACATGCTACTGTCTTCTATCCCTGAGCAAGATTGTCCCATGCTCATTCTAGGGGATATGAACATCCACAACGACAGTACCAACTTTACAGACTTCTCATCCCTCATGCAGTCTTTCGAACTGGAGCAGGTCCCCAGCCCTCCAACACATAAAGCTGGCAAACATCTAGACCTGATCTTCACTCGTAACTGTGACACCGACTCTTTAACTGTCACTCCTTTGCACCTCTCGGATCACTACTTCATGAAACTCAATATTCATATTTCAAACAAACCCACGGCTACTCCTACGATGGTCTCGTTCCGCCGAAATTTACGAGATATCTCAGCAGACCAGTACTCCTCGCTGGTGACTGACAACATGCCCCCACCAGGCTCATTTTCATCACTCAATGTAAATGATGCCACCGATACACTCTGCTCCACACTAAGCTCCTGTTTGGACAACCTCTGTCCTCTTACATCTCGAGCCATTAGCTCTAGCAAACCGCAGCCATGGCTAAAAAATAACTCACTCAGGGAACTACGTTCCAAACTCCGAGCTGCCGAAAGAAAATGGCATAAAAACCAAAAACAAGCAGACCTAAAAAACTACCAACTGCTCCTGGCTTCCTTCTCAGCCAGCATCACGACTGCTAAAGCTGAATTTTATCACAATAAATTCAGCTCCCTCACAGACTCCCGGAAACTATTTGCTACTTTTAAATCACTACCTAACCCTCCGCCTCCTCCTCCGGCTACATGCCTTACTGCTGAAACACTTGCATCATTCTTTACTGGAAAAGTGGCAGCTATCAGCAACCAGTTTACTGATGTAACATGTAGCAGTCCTACTACATGCTCTGCAGACCGGTGTCCCTCCACCGAAGGCGTTGCGCTCTCCTCGTTCACTCCTCTCACTGAGAACGAGACACTGGCTCTCCTAACACGTAGCCGTCCTACTACGTGTCCGCTTGACCCAATTCCCTCAAACTTACTACAAACCACCGCACCTGCAATCATTCCGGCTATCACTCACACCATCAATGCCTCTTTATCTTCTGGTGTTTTCCCAACTGCTTTCAAACAAGCACATGTGACACCACTGCTTAAAAAGCCTTCTCTCAACCCCGCCCAGGTTGATAACTACAGACCGGTCTCACTACTACCCTTTCTCTCTAAAACACTCGAGAGAGCAGTTTTAAATCAGGTCTCTGGCTTCCTCACCCAAAATGACCTCCTGGTCCAGAACCAATCTGGTTTCAAAAAAGGACACTCTACCGAGACGGCTCTGTTGTCTGTGACTGAAGCGTTGAAAACTGCTAGAGCTGCAGGCCAGTCCTCAGTGCTCATTCTGCTGGACCTCTCGGCCGCCTTCGACACGGTCAACCACGACTTCCTCCTAACCATACTTTCAAACATGGGGATCTCAGACAATGTGCTGTCATGGTTTAGATCATACCTCACTGGGCGCTCGTTCAAGGTGTCGTGGCAAGGACAGCTGTCCTCAGCCCACTCCCTATCCACTGGGGTTCCCCAGGGTTTGGTACTGGGTCCCCTTCTCTTCTCAATATACACTGCCTCTCTTGGTCAGGTTATCCACTCACATGGCTTTTCCTACCATTGCTTTGCTGATGACACCCTGATGACACCCGGCTATACCTGTCATTCTCACCTGAAGATAACTCAATCTCTGCACGGATTTCGCAGTGTCTCTCTGACATATCCTCTTGGATGAAGGAGCATCACCTTCAATTAAATCTCTCAAAGACTGAACTTCTGGTCATACCAGCAAAACCATCTTTTCAACACAACCTCTCTATAAGCATCGACTCTCTCTCTCTCTCACCGACAAAGGTTGCTAGGAACCTGGGTGTTATGGTTGATGACCAACTCTCCTTCACGCACCATGTGGCCTCGGTTGCTCGGTCCTGCCGCTTCGCGCTTTATAACATCAGGAAAATTAGACAGTTTCTGAAGCAACAGGCCACCCAACTCCTGGTACAAGCAGTCGTCATCTCACGCCTCGACTACTGCAATGCCCTGCTAGCTGGCCTCCCGGCCTGCGTAGTAAAACCACTCCAGATGATCCAGAACGCAGCAGCATGTCTGGTCTTCAACCAACCAAAACGGGCACATGTCACCCCGCTGCTCATTGAGCTCCACTGGCTACCAGTTGATGCTCGCATCAAATTCAAAACTCTTACAATCGCCTACAAGGTGATGACAGAACAGGCTCCTTCCTACCTGCACTCGCTCCTGAAGGCTTACGCTACCTCCCGGCCGCTGCGCTCCTCCAGTGAACGTCGCCTCGCTTTGCCAAACATTCACACAAAGCAATCCAGACTGTTCTCATACAGAGTTCCCCAATGGTGGAACAAACTACCCTCCACTACCAGATCAGGAGAATCTCTCGCTATCTTTAAGAAACTCCTGAAGACAGAGCTCTTCAAAGAGCACTTACTCTCCTAACACCTCTAACACACTAACTCCTTCTAACCCAATTTCCTTCTTCCCCTCCTTCACTTCTCTATCCCTTTATTTCCGTTCGACCTCCTTTAAGCCCTATCTAAAAATGGGTTATCTAAATTCCTATTACTTTTGCACTTCATTATTGTAAGTCGCTTTGGACAAAAGCGTTTGCCAAATGAAATGTAATGTAATGTAATGTAATAAATATATAGTTGTAGTATGAATACTGCCAATAATACCTAGTTTTGCTATGAATAATGACATATATTGTTTTACTGTAAATACTGCCATAAATACACAGTTCAACCATAAAGAATGCAATAAATACATCGTTTTACTCTAAAAAAACACCATAAATACATATTTTACTCTAAATACCACCACAAATACAATGTTTTACTGTGAATACAGCCATAAATGCATAGTTTTAGTATGAATAAAACCATCAATACATAGTTTTACTCTAAATACTGACACAAATGCACAGTTTTAGTATGAATAAGATCACAAATACATAGTTTTACTTTAAATACTACCATGAATACATAGTTTTATTATACATACTATCATACATATATAGTCGCTCTATGAATACTGCCATAAGTACCTACTTTTGCTATGAATAAAATGACATACATATATAGTTTTACTGTAAATACTGCCATAAATACACAGTTCAACTATAATAAATGCCATAAATACATAGTTTTATACGTATTTTACTTTAAATACCACCAAAAAACACGTAGTTTTAATGTAAATACAGCCATAAATACACAGTTGTAGTCTACACACCACTATAAACATATAGTTTCACTAAAAATGCCACTATAAAACAAATTTTTTACCATAAATACTGCAATAAATATATAGCTTTACTATAAATATGGCTGTATAATATTAATGACATAAAATCTGTTAAAGCAGTTTATTTTACAGCGTATTTTTTTTCTTTCAGAAATAGACCTGTCTGAGAACCAGTTGGGCCAGTATGGAGTGAAGGCCGTGTCCAGTATGCTGCTGGAGAACACCACGCTGGTGTCTCTGAACCTCTCGGGGAACGGTCTGGAGGAGAAAGCAGCCGAGCACCTGGCCGAGGCTGTGACCCGGAACCAGAACCTGCAGCACCTGGATCTGAGCCACAACCGACTGGGAGAGACAGCAGGTACAACCTGAGCTCCACTGATCTGTTCTTCAGTGTACAGTACCAGTCAAAATTTGGACACACCTCTACACATTCAATATGTTTCTTTATTTAAATATTTTTTTTACATTGTAAATTTAATATTGAAGACTAAATTCAATAGATTAGTGCATTGGGTTTCTAATTCAAAGGTTGTAAGTTTTCCTACCATTGCTTTGCTGATGACACCCAGCTATACCTGTCATTCTCACCTGAAGATCACACTGCACAGATATCACAGTGTCTCTCGTTATCTTTAATAAACTCCTGAAGACAGAGCTCTTCAAAGAGCACCTACTCTCCTAACACCTCTAACTAACTACCTTCTACTACCAGATCAGGAGAATCTCTCACTATCTTTAATAATAAACTCCTGAAGACTGAGCTCTTCAAAGAGCACTTACTCTCCTAACACCTCTAACTAACTACCTTCTACTACCAGATCAGGAAAATCTCTCACTATCTTTAATAATAAACTCCTGAAGACTGAGCTCTTCAAAGAGCTCTTACTCTCCTAACACCTCTAACAAACTACCTTCTACTACCAGATCAGGAGAATCTCTCGCTATCTTTAATAAACTCCTGAAGACTGAGCTCTTCAAAGAGCACTTACTCTCCTAACACCTCTAACTAACTACCTTCTACTACCAGATCAGGAGAATCTCTCACGATCTTTAATAATAAACTCCTGAAGACTGAGCTCTTCAAAGAGCTCTTACTCTCCCAACACCTCTAACTAACTACCTTCTACTATCAGATCAGGAGAATCTCTCGCTATCTTTAATAAACTCCTGAAGACTGAGCTCTTCAAAGAGCTCTTACTCTCCCAACACCTCTAACTAACTACCTTCTACTATCAGATCAGGAGAATCTCTTACAATCATTAATAAACTCCTGAAGACAGAGCTCTTCAAACAGCACTTACTCTCCTAACACCTCTAACTAACTACCTTCTACTACCAGATCAGGAGCATCCCTCACTATCTTTAATAAACTCCTGAAGACAGAGCTCTTCAAAGAACACCTACTCTCCTAACACCTCTAACTACCTTCTACTACCAGATCAGGAGAATCTCTCACTATCTTTAATAATAAACTCCTGAAGACTGAGCTCTTCAAAGAGCACTTACTCTCCTAACACCTCTAACTAACTACCTTCTACTACCAGATCAGGAGAATCTCTCACTATCTTTAATAAACTCCTGAAGACTGAGCTCTTCAAAGAGCACTTACTCTCCTAACACCTCTAACCAACTACCTTCTACTACCAGATCAGGAGAATCTCTCACTATCTTTAATAAACTCCTGAAGACAGAGCTCTTCAAACAGCACTTACTCTCCTAATACCTCTAACTAACTACCTTCTACTACCAGATCAGGAGAATCTCTCACTATCTTTAATAATAAACTCCTGAAGACAGAGCTCTTCAAAGAGCTCTTACTCTCCTAACACCTCTAACTAACTACCTTCTACTACCAGATCAGGAGAATCTCTCACTATCTTTAATAATAAACTCCTGAAGACTGAGCTCTTCAAAGAGCACTTACTCTCCTAACACCTCTAACTAACTACCTTCTACTACCAGATCAGGAGAATCTCTCACTATCTTTAATAATAAACTCCTGAAGACAGAGCTCTTCAAAGAGCTCTTACTCTCCTAACACCTCTAACTAACTACCTTCTACTACCAGATCAGGAGAATCTCTCACTATCTTTAATAAACTCCTGAAGACAGAGCTCTTCAAAGAGCTCTTACTCTCCTAACACCTCTAACTAACTACCTTCTACTACCAGATCAGGAGAATCTCTCACTATCTTTAATAATAAACTCCTGAAGACTGAGCTCTTCAAAGAGCACTTACTCTCCTAACACCTCTAACTAACTACCTTCTACTACCAGATCAGGAGAATCTCTCACTATCTTTAATAATAAACTCCTGAAGACTGAGCTCTTCAAAGAGCTCTTACTCTCCTAACACCTCTAACTAACTACCTTCTACTACCAGATCAGGAGAATCTCTCACTATCTTTAATAAACTCCTGAAGACAGAGCTCTTCAAAGAGCTCTTACTCTCCTAACACCTCTAACTAACTACCTTCTACTACTAGATCAGGAGAATCTCTCACTATCTTTAATAAACTCCTGAAGACAGAGCTCTTCAAAGAGCACTTACTCTCCTAACACCTCTAACTACCTACCTTCTACTACCAGATCAGGAGAATCTCTCACTATCTTTAATAATAAACTCCTGAAGACTGAGCTCTTCAAAGAGCACTTACTCTCCTAACACCTCTAACTAACTACCTTCTACTACCAGAGCAGGAGAATCTCTCACTATCTTTAATAAACTCCTGAAGACTGAGCTCTTCAAAGAGCTCTTACTCTCCTAACACCTCTAACTAACTACCTTCTACTACCAGATCAGGAGAATCTCTCACTATCTTTAATAAACTCCTGAAGACAGAGCTCTTCAAAGAGCACTTACTCTCCTAACACCTCTAACTACCTACCTTCTACTACCAGATCAGGAGAATCTCTCACTATCTTTAATAATAAACTCCTGAAGACTGAGCTCTTCAAAGAGCACTTACTCTCCTAACACCTCTAACTAACTACCTTCTACTACCAGAGCAGGAGAATCTCTCACTATCTTTAATAAACTCCTGAAGACTGAGCTCTTCAAAGAGCTCTTACTCTCCTAACACCTCTAACTAAGTACACAGAAAAAAATAAATCTGAGCGTTAGTAAATGTAACGTAATTAAATCTGTGATATAAACAACAGAAAAATATGTTTCTACCTTTACATGAATATATCTACATTTTTATTACTCCACATTTGTTCAAAATACAAGACATTGTATATATTTTTTTCTTAATATAATTTATTTATGTTATCCCAACAAATCTTTTTAGGTACACAACAAATCTGCACAACAAACACAAGTCTTGTTATATTTACTAGGGTTTTAGTCACTACCTGTGTCAATGCTCTTTCTACAGTGTTGGTTCATGCAGCTTTCCTATAGGCTCCTGGTACCATATATTTGCATATTGGGTGTGGCCTCTCCTCTACTTACCATCTCTGTGTTGTCTGTTGCCCAAAGCTACCTTATCCTGGGCGTGCAGTAATTATAATATACATGTTGATTGGCAGGTCTCAGTGTTGTAGAGCTGTAAGAGCACATTCACTTTATTCTGTGTTCCTAGTGATCACAGTCTGCTGGCTTTGAGCTACAGAGTTTACTCCTGTACTGCTCCAGTATTATACTGTCAGTATTGGCAGTTAAATAATAATATACTAAATATGTTGAGAATAGGGGTGGCACAGTGGCGCAGTGGGTAGCACTTCCGCCTCACAGCAAGACGGCCTGGGTTCGATTCCCGGCTGGGGCAACCCGGGTTTTTCTGTGTGGAGTTTGCACATTCTCCCTGTGTCTGCGTGGGTTTCCTCCGGGTGCTCCGGTTTCCTCCCACAGTCCAAAGACGGCACGTTCAGGCTAATTGGAACTTGATTGAAATTGCCCCTTAGGTGTGAGTGTGTGAGTGAATGTGTCTGTTTGTCTGTCTGTGTCTGTCTGCCCTGTGATGGATTGGCGGCCTGTCCAGGGTGTATCCTGCCTTCCGCCCGATGCCTGCTGGGATAGGCTGTCTCATGTTCATGCCCCCCCCCGAGACCCTTCACGGATTAAGCGGTTGACAATGAGATGAGATGAGATGTTGAGAATACCCATGGTTACCTTAAAATGATAAGTTATGTGAATATTACTAAAGTTTTATTAACTTGAAAGTGTGTGTTAAAATAAAGATTAATTGTTAGTTTATTTGACTTAACAGATAACTTTTTAAAAAGGACACATTGAACACTTAAAGTTGAGTTAACTCGGCTTTTTAAGTCAGCAGTGTACAAGAGAAAATTAAGTTGACAATACTTAAAAGAGTCCATTGACACTACATGGGAAATTTAAGTTGACACTACCTGAAAAAGTATGTTAGCCCTACTTGAGAAAATTAAGTTTTAACTATTTTAAAAAAGTGTGTTAGTACTACTGGGGAAAATTAAGTAGTAAATACAATGACTACTCTTGCTTGATCTACCTAATTATCTGATGCAAAAAGTTGACATGATTTTTTTAAGTAGATCAAGCACACAATTGTTTTCAGTGCAGACTCTACTGAGGAAGTGGCGACAGCTAACACTCGTCAAAGTCGTCTGCGTGGCGCCGTGCGTCAGCGGGAACGCGCTGGTCGTTTGCAGGCTGCGTAGCCCAGGGCGGGATCATCTGGCGACGGAGACGACGCGAGAGGTCCTGAAGAACATTAGGTCTGCTGATATATTCCGCCTAGTGAATAATGCATAAAACAGCCAGGGTTTAATACTTCAGGCTTCTACATAATGTTGATGACCACGGCCATAAAAACCCGACGCTCAATACGCCTCAGTCCAAACGACAGTCGAAACGAGCCGGGATACGCCGGAATACGCTGGAATAAGACAGAATAAGACGCAGTGCTGCAGGAGAACATGGAGCCATGAACATGAGACATGATCTTTTAGATGATTTATCACTCCTGACTCCTGAGGCGCTGGTAGAAGAAGACCTTCCTTTATACTATTGTAGCACTTCTACTGTAGGCACAGGAGTAGCTTAAAGGGCCAAAAGCCTGGAAAGCAAAATTACAGTGATTTAGATTTTTTTTTTTTATATTTCTATTTTGTTTCCTACATTGTAAATGAATTCTGAAGTCATACTACAGACTATGAAGGAACACAAAGACAAAGAATCATGTAGTACTGAGGTCACTAATAGGCGGACCGCGGTTCAAACCGATAAACTACGGTGGCCGAGAAAGCCCAGCGCAGTGCAAATTGAAAAGCGCTGCAAAAGCACAAAACACATCCATCAAAATTACAACACAGGCGCAGCAACTAGACAAACGCGCTGCAAATAGAACCACAACACAACGGAAGTGAGTCACAACACAACGGAATTTTCCCGGGGGACCTTAAAAGATGCTGTACCAGCTGTATACAAAGGACAATAAGTGGCAAACAAGCTTCTGAAAAGTAAGTTATGTTTATTACCTGTGATTGCCACGGTTGTGTGCATATTATTAAAAGTTCTGCTTCACAAAACGCCTTGTTTGCCACGTATTGTCCTTTGTACACATAGTGAAGTCCGAGACGTTACTGAAGACGCAGCTTAGCTGGTACAGCATCTTTTAAGGTCCCCCGGGAAAATTCCGTTGTGTTGTGACTCACTTCCGTTGTGTTGTGGTTCTATTTGCAGCGCGTTTGTCTAGTTGCTGCGCCTGTGTTGTAATTTTGATGGATGTGTTTTGTGCTTTTGCAGCGCTTTTCAATTTGCACTGCGTTGGGCTTTCTCAGCCACCGTAATAAACTACTGACAAGGATTTAATTCTGACGTGTTCATTTAATGCGGGGGGGAGGGGGTGGTGGGGGCGGTTTATTGTCTTTACGGTTTACGTGCTTTACAGCGCAGCAAACTTACAGACCAATCACATGTGCTGTAAAATCACCAAACGCTCTCCTCTGCCAATCAGATTTGTGCAGATGCGAGCGCACGGAGCCACATAGGCGAAGCAGGCGGTGAGAAGTGGGAGAATACAGCGAGAAAAGCTAATACAGATGGTGCGCACCAGAACAAAAAACAATTAAAATACTACAGTTATAAAACATATTAACAGTAATGCAGCCTCGCGGTGTTACTCTGAGGAATCAAAGAGAAACAACCGAAACAAGAGTGCAAAATATTCCACTTTACTCCACCTGATCAGAACTCCTCAGCAAGAAAAAAAAACTCCCTCGCTCGCAGACACTCTCTCTCTCTCTTTACTCCCAAAACAACCCTACCTCAAAACTACGGCAGCCCCCAGGGGACAAAAAGCATTGGCAACTCCCCCCATCAGTTTTACCCACAACATAATAAAGCTACAGTAATAATATTAAATAAAATTAAACTACTGTTAAAAAAAAAAAGCTGATATTTTGGCCAGGTTCAGCCAACATTTCTCCATATATTGTATGATTTATCATTCATCTAATTATTATTATGACAGGCAGGCATAAATATAATATAAATAAAATAAAATAGAATAAATATAGCATTTTAAAACAAAGTGAACGTACAGATTCACATTATTAGACTCAATGTTAAATTTGAGGGTGTTTCCATTTATTTTATGATAGGTTGATAATGTAATTATTGTGACAATAAATTATTTAAAACAATACATATTGTTGAAATATACTAGTATGTGTAATTTGTTTTGTCTTTCAGTTGTTGATAAAACACTGACAGAACTACTAGAGGCGTCTTCAGTAAACAGAATAAAACACTGAATTATAACACAAGTTAACACTGGCGACAATCCGGACCTTAGTCTGATGATTTTTTTTTTCTAACTGGACCAAAGTGAATTCTAATTAAATACCACTGATGTAGTAACTTAAAAGCTTGTGGTTTCTGAGGCCGGTAAAAACTCTGATGTACGTATCCCGTGCAACCAAGGGAACTCTTGCACTTCCTTTCATTGGGCACACTGAAGAAAATGATGCTTAAAATTTACTTTAAAAAAGTTTCAAAACATTCTGCATTTGCTTTTTTTAAGTAAATTTAATTTCAGATAAATTTAAGTAACTCCAACTCGGTTTCAAGACTTAAATGTTACATAGAGTAAATAAGTGAACTGAACTTCAGTCAGTCCTTTCTTTTAGTAAACTTTACTTAATTTCTTCATACAATATTACCTAATTACAATTACTTAATTTATACAATATTACCTAATTACAATTACTTAATTTATACAATATTACTCAAATAATTTATGATATATAATATATTATAATTCATGAAATTTAAATATTTTTAGTTAAAACACACATATTACACTGTCTCAACACATGGATGGCATGTAATACGTTCTTTATAGTATACTAAACATGCCATAAATGAAGTAATTGTAATTAGGTAATATTGTTTGCAGAAATGAAGTAAAGTTTACTAAAAGAAAGGATTGACTGAAGTTCAGTTCACTTATTTACTCTATGTAACATTTAATCTTTAAACCGAGTTGGAGTTACTCAAATTTATCTGAAATTAAATTTACTTAAAAAAAAAAAGCAGAAAGTTGCAAAACTTTTTTTCAGTAAATTTTACGCATATTTTTTTCAGTGCAGTCCTGATAAGTGCCAGTTTCACCATCATAAGGTTTTTGATGGTCTTTTTTTTGCAACTGCACTTGAGGACACTTTCTAAGTTTTTGAGACTTTCTTAAATGATTTTGGTAACACTTTATAATAACTTTCATTAATATACCATTAACTAATGATTAATAACTATTATTTGTCACATTTTAGGAAACTAAAAAGTTGCTATCACATTTGTAAATACTAATGAACTGCAATTGATAAACCTTTTCCCAGTTTAAAATTCGTATTAACTAGCAATTTATTAATGTTCTGATTAATTCTGATTAGCTAATAATTTGCTAACGATAAATAAGTGCCATGTGTGAGCATTTGTTAATATTTAAATTCTGATTAACTACTGCTTTGTTCACATCTACTGATCATTGGTTAAAAATATATTAATGAAAGTTATTATAAAGTGTTACCAACATTTTTGTACTCTTTACTTAGTTGAGTAGTTCTTGCTTCTCATAATCTGGATTAGAACTTTACTCAAATATTCACTATTCACTGTATACCTGTAACTCTACCTCTTCACTACTTTACTTTAACTGATGCTCTCAAACACTTTATTAAGAGACAAGAAATTCAAGTAATTAACTCTTGATGAGTTCAGCACAGCTGTTAACTGAAAGCCTGAATTCCAGGTGACTCTACCTCATAAAGCTGACTGAGAAAATCCAGCCAAGATGCGCAAAACTGTCTAATTTAAGCAAGAAGTGCTACTTTTAGAAATATCTAAGTAATGAAAAAACACTGAATATAATGTGTGTCTAAACTTTTGACTGGGCTCTTTAAAGAAAACAGGATAAAAATACTTTGGAAGCTTTAATCAAAGCCTAAAATGGTAATTTGTATATGTTTATATCACTGGAATCAAAAACACCTGGATTTCTGTCCTTTGCACTAAACAGCTGCTGTATTTTTCCCCATAATTGTCGCATAAAACGATCCCATTTGAGATCATTAAAACAGGTGTGTCATTATTTCTGGTAAGTACTGTAGCATCTGCTCACACTCTGAAAAATATGAGCTACAACTCTTTCCTCGTTAAAACAGTGAAAATGTTTCCACTGTGTGCTCTACAATTCTTATTCTCAATGTTAACCATAATACTAATAATTAATCATAATAACTGGTAACTGTTTGATTTACTCTGCATATCTATTGGAGTCCCACATGGCTCTATTTTGGGGTTTAAACAAGGAATATACATCTCTGGAAAAAAAAAACTGAGTCCACTTCAGTTTCTGAATCAGTTTCTCTGATTTTGCTATTTATAGGTTTATGTTTGAGTAAAATGAACATTGTTGTTTTATTCTATAAACTACAGACAACATTTCTCCCAAATTACAAATAAAAATATTATCATTTAGAGCAGGGGTGTCAAACTCATTTTGGCCGAGGGCCACATTGGCATATTGGCTGTCCTCCGAGGGCCAGATGTAACTTATAAATATAAGAAAATGTAACCAAATGTAATATATTTAAATGAATGTAATTACTCCTTAATGTTAAATAACTCTCAATATATCATTTATTCAATCAAATATTACAGTTGCATGGAAAAAATGTTTGCTTGTTGCTCTATTAACATAAATCCTGTTATGAAATCCAAAAACTCCATCAATCAAGAACCAAACTATACAAGTGAATAGAAATGACATAAAATACAAGTTATATTAACTTTGATCAAAACGTTTGATACTGAAAAGAGGCTTAATAAATATAAAATCAAAAATTGTGAGCTGTGACAGATTTAGCATTTCCTCATCCAACCACTAGTGGGAGCTGCAGCAGCACAAGCCCACAGTCTTTACTGAGTCAGAGCTACAGCCCGGCCACGGGCTACAGGACTCAGCTGAGCCAGTCTGGAGCGTTTTTAAAATTTTAAGTTCTTCTGTGTATGAAATAAAATAACCCCACTAACCGGATAATACAGCTCTCTACAGTTCATCTTTCAGCCCAAGCAGCTAACAGCAGCAGTTTAGAGCAGCCATCCCGGAGTCACTGCTCGGATTACATTAAAAACAGGTCAGTTAGCGCGCTGCTAACCTCAGGATGTTTATAACTACGGAGTTTAGTGGACACACCACGGCTGCAAGGTTAGACTGTTGAAGGCTACTGGAGACTATTAAAGGCTATTGGAGGTTATTGAAAGGGTTATTGGGGGCAGAAATCAGTAAAGGCTGGTTAGATAAGTGATTCACCTCCTCGTCCTTTGCTGAGGTGAAACTGCGACTAGCGCTGTCACAGTGATGTTTATTAACGTCATTAAAACAGATTTTATCAGCTATTGTCTTATAAATATTTACACATAATTTATATCTCTTCTAAAAAGCGTTTATTTTGGTCAGTAACACAAAATGCATACCGGTCTTTCGCCTTGAAGCACAGCCGTCCGTCTGCATCAACTTTTCTTTTTCTGGATATTATGGGATAAACATTCCAATTCCACCCGCGAAGTTACACCTTCCCTCCGGCAGGGTTTCCACATCAATGACTACACTGCCGTGTAGTGGCAGTAAGCCGTAACTTTGCGGGTAATACAATCGACAAGCATTGTGGGAAATGTATTTTTTGGTCAAAGAACGCTTCTGACCTATTTATTATAGACACTAAGATTTTACAAGCTCTCGCGGGCCACATAAAAAGACGTGGCGGGCCACATTTGGCCCGCGGGCCTTGTGTTTGACACATGTGATTTAGAGCATTTATTTGCAGAAAATGAGAAATGGCTGAAATAACAAAAAAGATGCAGAGCTTTCAGACCTCAAATAATGCAAAGAAAACAAGTTCATATTCATAAAGCTTTAAGGATTCAGAAATTAATATTTGGTGGAATAACCCTGTTTTTTAATCACAGTTTTCATGCATCTTGGCATCATGTTCTCCTCCACCAGTCTTACACACTGCTTTTGGATAACTTTATGCTGCTTTGCTCCTGGTGCAAAAAATCAAGCAGTTCAGTTTGGTTTGATGGTTTGTGATCATCCATCTTCCTCTTGATAATATTCCAGAGGTTTTTAATTTGGTAAAAAAGAAACTCTTCATTTGTAAGTGGTCTTATTATTGTTCAGAGCTATATATTAAAAAACAAATGTTATTATAATATAGTATGTAGTATAATTTAGATTAGTCAGTGTGCAACGTGTATAGAAGTATAGATTTATTGGCTTCTAAAAATGTATTACCTCAACACACAGCTGTTAATGTCTAAACAGCTACAACACAAGTGAGGACACCTCACAGTGAACATGCCCAAAGTGTGCCCAATTGTGCACTACTGTGCCATAGTTCTTCTCTGGTGTCATGTGACTCATTAGAGTTAGAAGGTCTCAGGTTTGAATAAGGAGCAGGGCTGTTAGATGTTGTGTTTTGGGTACAGTTCTCTCATACTCGCCACTGGATACACTGGATACCACCTCATGGCAAAGAACTCTCTGAGGATGTATAAAACAGAACTGTTGCTCTCCACAGTGAGGATTTAAACATTAACGTCCGTATGTTGAGTTATTTTCAGAGGACAATCTATACTGCTATGCAAGCTGTATTCTGGCTACTCTAAATTATATATGAAACTGATGTTAAATACAGTATCGTAGATTGTATTGCCAAGAGTATACAGCTCATCCAGCTCTAGAAAAAATAAGAGACCACTTAAAAATGATGAGTTTCTTTGGTTTTACCAAATTGAAAACCTCTGGAATATAATCAAGAGGAAGATGGATGATCACAAGCCATCAAACCAAACTAAACTTCTTAAATTTTTGCAATTTTTCCAATTTTTGGTGGAGGAGAACATGTCAAGAATGCATAAAAACCAGGGTTATTCCACCAATCTTTATGAATATGAACTTGTTTTCTTTGCATTATTTGAGGTATAAATGAAAGCTCTGCATCTTTTTTGTTATTTCATTTCTCATTTTCTGCAAATAAATGCTCTAAATGACACTCTTTTTATTTGTAATTTGGGAGAAATGTTGTTCGTAGTTTATAGAATAAAACAACAATGTTCATTTTACTCAAACATAAACCTATAAATAGCAAAATCAGAGAAACTGATTCAGAAACTGAAGTGGTCATGCTGGAACTGCTTCTACAAACATTATATTAGTGAAAGAATGGGTCTCAGGCTCTCAGGAGCTCAGTGAACTCCAGCACTGGCCCAGTCGTGAAATTTTCACTACTCACTACTAAATATTCCACAGCCAACTGTCAGTGATATTATAACACAGTAGAAGAGACTGAGAATGATGGCGACTCTGTGCTCTGTCAGTGTAAAATAACAGAGCGGGGTCAGCGGATGCTGAGGAGCATAGTGCACAGAGTTCACCAACTTTCTTTCAGAGTATTGCATCACTACACACCTCCAAACTTCATGTAGCTTCAGATTAGATCATCAGTACACACCTCCAAACTGCATGTAGCTTCAGATTAGATCATCACTACACACCTCCAAACCAAACTTCATGTAGCTTCAGATTAGATCATCACTACACACCTCCAAACCAAACTTCATGTAGCTTCAGATTAGATCATTACTACACACCTCCAAACTTCATGTAGCTTCAGATTAGATCATCACTACACACATCCAAACCAAACTTCATGTAGCTTCAGATTAGTTCATCACTACACACCTCCAAACCAAACTTCATGTAGCTTCAGATTAGATCATTACTACACACCTCCAAACTTCATGTAGCTTCAGATTATTTCATCACTACACACCTCCAAACCAAACCTCATGTAGCTTCAGATTAGATCATCACTACACACCTCCAAACTTCATGTAGCTTCAGATTAGATCATCACTACACACCTCCAAACTTCATGTAGCTTCAGATTAGATCATCACTACACACCTCCAAACCAAACTTCATGTAGCTTCAGATTAGATCATCACTACACACCTCCAAACCAAACTTCATGTAGCTTCAGATTAGATCATCACTACACACCTCCAAACCAAACTTCATGTAGCTTCAGAGTAGTTCATCACTACACACCTCCGAACCAAACTTCATGTAGCTTCAGATTAGATCATCACTACACACCTCCAAACTTCATGTAGCTTCAGATTAGATCATCACTACACACCTCCAAACCAAACTTCATGTAGCTTCAGATTAGTTCATCACTACACACCTCCAAACCAAACTTCATGTAGCTTCAGATTAGTTCATCACTACACACCTCCAAACTTCATGTAGCTTCAGATTATTTCTTCACTACACACCTCCAAACTTCATGTAGCTTCAGATTAGATCATCACTACACACCTCCAAACTTCATGTAGCTTCAGATTAGATCATCACTACACACCTCCAAACCAAACTCCATGTAGCTTCAGATTAGATCATCACTACACACCTCCAAACCAAACTTCATGTAGCTTCAGAGTACTTCATCACTACACACCTCCAAACCAAACTTAATATAGCTTCAGATTAGATCATCACTACACACCTCCAAATCAAACTTCATGTAGCTTCAGATTAGATCATTACTACACACCTCCAAACCAAACTTCATGTAGCTTCAGATTAGATCATTACTACACACCTCCAAACCAAACTTCATGTAGCTTCAGATTAGTTCATCACTACACACCTCCAAACCAAACTTCATGTAGCTTCAGATTAGATCATCACTACACACCTCCAAACTTCATGTAGCTTCAGATTAGATCATCACTACACACCTCCAAACCAAACTTCATGTAGCTTCAGATTAGATCATCACTACACACCTCCAAACCAAACTTCATGTAGCTTCAGAGTAGTTCATCACTACACACCTCTGAACCAAACTTCATGTAGCTTCAGATTAGATCATCACTACACACCTCCAAACTTCATCTAGCTTCAGAGTAGTTCATCACTACACACCTCCAAACTTCATCTAGCTTCAGAGTAGTTCATCACTACACACCTCCAAACCAAACTTCATGTAGCTTCAGATTAGTTCATCACTACACACCTCCAAACCAAACTTCATGTAGCTTCAGAGTAGATCATCACTACACACCTCCAAACTTCATGTAGCTTCAGAGTTCATCACTACACACCTCCAAACTTCATGTAGCTTCAGAGTTCATCACTACACACCTCCAAACTTCATGTAGCTTCAGAGTTCATCACTACACACCTCCAAACTTCATGTAGCTTCAGATTAGATCAAGAACAGTAGAGAAACTCATGGAATTGAGTGTAGTTTTCATGGCCGAGCAGCTCCATCCACCAATCGCTGCAATGCAGTTCCACAGTTCTAAAGGGTAAGAAACTAAAGTGTGGGTCTGTGTGCTGTAGAGGGTTTAGGGAGGTTTATTAAAGCACTCACTGGATACAGCATTCTGTGTGATGATAGGCACAGTAGGGCCGAGTGTTCGCGGAGGATTATAACAGCCCTACAGATCCACAGAGTGAATCTCTGAACATAATATGAATGACTAAAGGCTAGCGAGACTAGCGGCTGAGGAGTGTTGGGTGGGAGGATTGTAGATATAGAGGCTGCTGGCTGCGGCACAATGAATGACAGGAGTGTGAAAATGAACTCATGATGTATATAATAATTCAGGAAGAAACAAATATTGCTCAGGAGCATTGATGTGGAATTATTCTGCGAGCAGGCTGTGATTCATGCATTCATAACCCCCGTTCCAACTGGCGCCGCTCCCGCTATGGTGGTGCATATGGCAATATCTTTCTAGCTTTTTAAAGCTACCATGCTACCCTTCTGGAGCATATGTTTATCTCTCTATTTTATATATAACTGTGGCCGATGATGAAGCCTAATACAGTAAGTGCTGACGGTGTGATATGATTAAGTAGTGCAAATATTACATGTTATAGCATGAACCTCGAGGGTATTATTGTGATTAAACCACAGTTCTAACAGGAAGAAGCCAGGGGCAGGCATGTAGTAATTATAACAGCTTCAATTTCAATAGTATTTACAATGTATTAGATAACAATTAATATAAAGTTAGTCTTTGGAGTAGGCCCCGTCAACGGCCCAGGTATGCAATATGTAGGAGGCAGGGGTGGAGCCAACCAGCAGGCAGTCAGAGGGACCAAACTGAAGGCGGAGTTTGGGTCCAGTTCTCTTATACCAGAGGTGTCCAAACTTTTTTTTCGTTGGGGGCCAGAAGGAGAAATATATTTGAAGTCACGGGCCACAGACTCTATAATAAAACAAATAATGAAATATACCACTTTAAATAATACTTTTTTCCTGATTACTTTCATTTACATACCATTTTACTTGACTAACTATCTTTATCTTCGACAGTGTTGTGTAAACTAAGATTTTTCAAATTGATGTTTCATTTCATGATGTCTCTCAAAATTATACTCCTTAATTCTGACAACTTTGAGACTCTTTGGCCCGTTTTTCTGCACTAGAAATGCGCACCCTCTCTACTTTTAGACTCTTTGGCCCGTTTTTCTGCGCTAGAAATACGCATCCTCTCCGCTTTTAGACTCTTTGGCCCGTTTTCTGCGCTAGAAATGCGCACCCTCTCCGCTTTTAGACTCTTTTGCCCGTTTTTCTTCACTAGAAATGTGCACCCTCTCCGCTTTTAGACTCTTTTGCCCGTTTTTCTTCACTAGAAATGCGCACTCTCTCCGCTTTTAGACTCTTTGCCCTGTTTTTCTGCTCTAGAAATGCGCACCCTCTCCGCTTTTAGACTCTTTGCTCTGTTTTCCTGCGCTATAAATGCGCACCCTCTCTGCTTTTAGACTCTTTGGCCCGTTTCTGACACCTAGCGTTCAAACTTTGAATCTCACATTATAAAAACCTGCTTAACAGCGGGCCAACTTTCATTCTATTTCTAAAATACCTCGCGGGCCGCTCCAAAAAAGGAAACCGAAGTTTGGACACCCCTGTCTCATACTGATCAATGAAAATTCAACTTCATGGCAAAGAACTCTCTGAGGATGTGAGAAACAGAATTGTTGCTTTCAAGTACACCTTACTTAAGGAGAAATGTTGGTTATCTATACTTTACTGGATTAATAATTTATTTTTCATACAACTTTTTTACTTCTACTTACTTCTTTACATTTTCTCATAATTATCTGAACTTTCTACTCCCTAGATTGTCTTAAAAAAATAGTCTCATTACTCCAATTTCATTTCAGCTGTTTTTTTTTATTCCAGCTTCTTATCGTTCAAAAAAAAAAAAAAAACCCTATCCAGATAAAGCTCTCCAACCAGATTGAAGATCGTGAATCTGATTGGTGATTGGATGTAGAGAAGTATAAGCATATATACCATTTCGACTAAACCTATTGGTTTTTACTGTGATCCATCACACCTGCACACGCCCCACCCCCCACACACACACTCCAGCAAGAACAAAGCAGACGTATGTAGCCTAGTATGAAGATGATCCG
The DNA here is from genome assembly GCF_023375975.1 of Astyanax mexicanus. Taxonomy (NCBI): domain Eukaryota; kingdom Metazoa; phylum Chordata; class Actinopteri; order Characiformes; family Acestrorhamphidae; genus Astyanax; species Astyanax mexicanus. Next base: position 31,844,240 of record NC_064429.1, read on the forward strand.
TGCAGAGCTTCTAAGCTTCTTTAATATATTTGCATTGTTCTGTATGGAAAATACATTCATTTTCATATATAAGCATACAGTATATGCAGCTGAAATACTAAAAAGCAAGGCTAGCGTATCTCAAATTGATCAATATTAACATTTTAAAAATATAATATTATAGTATTATAGTCTTTATTATTTAACCCTTGCATAAGTTTTACTTTTATACTTTAAATTGTTTTGAAAGCAGTACTTTTCAACTTCTACAGAAGTATTTTAAACCCTAGTATCTACAATATACTTCTACCCACAGAGTAATGAATGGAGATGCTTTTTACACCTCCATATTGCAGTGCTTTTCATAAGCCCCCGTGGTTCATATGACAATATCTTTCTGTCTATCTGTTTATCCTTCCACCACCGTGACTGATGATGAAGCCTAATAAGCTCTGACAGTCTGATATAATGTATGTATATTCAATATTTCTTCGTCTTTCCTTTCATAAGCCTCACATCGCAAGATAATCGCATTGCATCGCGAATGTTTTACATTAGCGGCGCACAAAAAGACTGCACATGAGTTTATTCAGTTTTCAACTGAAGTATCTCTCTCTCTTTATTTTCCTCCCCCTCTCTCTCTCTCTCTTTCTCTTTTCTGCCCTTAGGGGGAATTCTGGGTGCCGCTCTTGCTGAGAACACGGGATTGAAGTCACTCAATCTGGGCTGGAACTGCATTCGCGGAAAAGGAGCGGTGGCGTTAGCCAGAGGCCTCGGGGTAAAAGTGATAACTCTTATTTCATGCTCCACAGGAAGCCACTCCGGCCCAGCCGTATCGATCAGCCCAATAACCGTGATTAAACACCTAATACCTTAATCCTCGCCGTCTGCAACTGCCAGCCCAATTTCTCCCCAACACACAACCGGAAACCTTCCGTCATCGATGGCTGAACATACTGAAACCGACAGGCTGCTTCTACACAACGTTTTCTGGTAGCAGCCCTTTGGGATTATACTTGGATTTCTGCATTAAATTGGTCATTAAATGTGCTCTAATCTTCATCTACGTCAAACACAGTCTGCTTAAACTAATCACACACAAAAAAATAATTAAACATATTTGCATGGTTTTATTAAACAAAACATGTTAACATTCACAGTGAGGGTGGAAAAAGTATGTGAACCCCTCGGCTAATGACTTTTCTAAGAGCTAATTTAATTGGAGGCAGGATGTGATGAGATTGTATTGTATTGTGTTGGTTAAAGCCGTGATGTTCATGTGTCGACGGCAAGACAGACACTCTACAAATAGAGAAAGTTCAGCACTGTTGCTGCTACTTTCTCTAGGCATGGTCAAGTCCTGTAAAGGTGACTGCAAGAGCACAGCACAGAATGATCAATGACTGCCAGCCCGATTTCTCCCCAACACACAACCGGAAACTTTTCATCATCGATGGCGGAACATACTGAAACCGTCAGGCTGCTTCTACACAACGTTTTCTGGTAGCAGCCTGAACTAAGCTGTTGCACAGTTGCAGGAAAAAGTATGTGAATCCTTTGGGATTACTTGGATTTCTGCATTAAATTGGTCATTAAATGTGTTCTGATCTTCATCTACGTCACAACAATAGACAAACACAGTCTGCTTAAACTAATCGCACACAAAAAATAATTAAATATATTTGCATGGTTTTATTAAACACAACATGTTAACATTCACAGTGAGGGTGGAAAAAGTATGTGAACCCCTTGGCTAATGACTTTTCTAAGAGCTAATTTAATTGGAACCAGGATGTGATGAGATGTGATTGGATTGGATGTGTTGGTTAAAGCTGCCCTGCCCTATAAAAAAACACACACACCAGTTTTGAGTTTGCTGTTCTTAAGAAGCAGCATTGCTTAATGTGAATCATGCCTCGCACAAAAGATCAAGCTCTCAGAAGACCTACGTTCAAGAATTGTTGACTTGCATGAAGCTGAAAAGGGTTACAAAAGTATTTCTAAAGCCTTGATGTTCATGTGTCCACGGTAAGACAGACGCTCTACAAATGGAGAAAGTTCAACACTGATAATGGAGCTACACTCCCTAGGCGTGGTAAAGTCCTGTAAAGATGACTGTAAGAGCACAGCACAGAATGATCAATGACTGCCAGCCCAATTTCTCCCCAACACACAACCAGAAACTTTCCGTCATCGCTGGCTGAACATACTGAAACCAACAGGCTGCTTTTACACAACATTTTTTAAGGTGTTATACAGTTGCAAGAAAATGTATGTGAACCCTTTGGGATTATACTTGGATTTCTGCATTAAATTGGTCATTAAATGTGTTCTGACCTACAAACTTCCTTTAAACTAATACAACACAAACAATTAAAATTATATGTTTGCATGGTTTTATTAAATACAGCATGTTAATATTCACAGTGCAGGGTGGAAAAAGTATGTGAATTTTTGGGTTTAATAACTGGTTGATCCTCCTTTGGCAGCAAAAACCTCAACCAAACATTTCCTGTAGTTGCAGATCAGACCTGAACAACGATCAGGAGGAATTCTTGATCACTCCTCTTCACTAAACTGTTTCGGTTCAGCTATAAAATTCTTGGGATATCTAGTGTGAATTGTTTGCTCTCTTAAGGTCATGATGCCACAACAGCATCTCAGTTGGGTTGAGAAGGTCAGGACTCCTTTTCCAGAAGGTGTATTTTCTTCCTTTGAAGACGTTCGGTTGTTGATTTATTTCTACTGGTACTGGTTTTGAGTCGTTGTCCTGTTGCATCATCCATCCTCTGTTGAGCTTCAGTTGGTGGACAGATGGTCTTAAGTTTTCCTGTAAAAAAGTCTTGGTAAACTTGGGAATTCATTTTTCCGTTCATAACGGCAATCTGTCCAGACCCTGAGGCAGCAAAGCACCCCCAAACCATGATGCCCCCTCCACCATGTTTCACAGTTGTGATTTGATGTTTTGATGATGGTGTGCTGTGCCTTTTTTCTCCAAACAACTCAGTTTTGGTTTCATTTGTCCACAGTATATTTAGTCAGTACTGCTGTGGAACATCCAAGTGCTCTTTTTTTGCATACTTCAAACGTGCAGCAATATTTTTTTTGGACAACAGTGGCTTCCTCCCTGGTGTCCTACTCCCATGAACTCCATTCTTGTTTAATATTTTCCTTACTGTAGATTTGCAAACAAAAATGTAAGCATGGGCCAGAGATTTCTGTAAGTCTTCAGCTGACACTGTAGGATTCTTCCTCACCTCATTGATCATCATCATTCTGCGCTGTGCTCTTGCAGTCATCTTTACAGGACTTTACCAAGCCTAGGGAGAGTAGCTTCAGTAACAGTGCTGAACTTTCTCCATTTGTAGAGTGTATGTCTTACCGTGGACACACGGACATCAAAACTTTTAGAGATACTTTTGTAACCCTTTCCAGCTTCATGCAAGTCAACAATTCTTGAACGTAGGTCTTCTGAGAGCTTGATCTTTTGTGCGAGGCATGATTCAATCAAGTAATGCTTTTTAAGAGCAGCAAACTCAAAACTGGTGTGTGTTTTTTTTTATAGGGCAGGGCAGCTTTAACCAATGCATCCAATCTCATCATATCCTGCCTCCAATTAAATTAGCTCTTAGAAAAGTGATTAGCCTAGGGGTTCACATACTTTTACCCCCAACCCCCCCCCCCCCCCCCCCTGTGAATGTTAACATGTTGCGTTCAATAAAACCATGCAAACATGTATAATTTGTGCTGTATTAATTTAAGCAGACTGTGTTTGTCTATTGTTGTGACTTAGATGAAGATCAGAACACATTTAATGACCAATTTATGCAGAAATCCAAGTATAATCCCAAAGGGTTCACACAACTGTAAATCTGAGCTTTAAACAGTCAATATCATAAATGTTTCTATGTCGAAACGTACTATACATTTCATTATTGTGGACATGGTAAGTCTGAAGAACTTATTCTGTGCAACAGAGGAAACTCTTGCTCTTCCTTTCCTGGGGCGATCCTGATGAGAGCCAGTTTCATCAGTATAACTAATCTTTTTTGCGACAGCACTTGAGAATAAAAATTCAGTTCTTAATTTTTTTCAGAATTAAAAGTATATTGAAGTATATTTTTCTTGATATAATCTGGATTAGAACATTACTCAAATATTCACTATTCACTGTATACCTGTAACTCTACCTCTTAACTACTTTACTTTAACTGATGCTCTCAAAAACTTTATAAGGAGGAGCACGAAATTCAAGTTAAATTCAAGTAGTTAACTCTTGATGAGTTCAGCAGCACAGCTGTTAACTGAAAGCCTGAATTCCAGGTGACTCTACCTTATAAAACTGACTGAGAAAATCCAGCAGAGATGTGCGAAACTGTAAAATCTAAGCAAGAGGTGCTACTTTGTAGAATCTAAAATATAAAATATTTTTGGGTTTGTTTAACAGTTTTTTTATTTATTTAAAAACTCCATATGTTTTTCTTCATAGTTTGGAAGATATTGCAAAGGCAGTGACTTCAAATATATAAGTAAGGGTATGTCTATAGGGACAATCACTGTTTGACATCTGGGGCTGCAACGATTAGTTGCTATAATCGACAATGTTGATTATTTAAATTTGTTGACTACAAATTTCATTGTCGACTAATCGTTAATTTGTAACAGGACCACATTACACAAAGTGCTGGGGACAAATGCGCAATGGAAGACTTAGTTTGTGTCTCCAAAAGTGCCCAAATACAACAGATTACATATTAAATCACTAAATTTCAGTACTTTCAATGTTTAAATAACATTCAAACAATCATTGACTAATTGACTAATCAAAAGCATAATCGTCAGATCAGTCGACTACCAAAATAATCATTAGTTGCAGCCCTATTGACATCACAAAATCAAAAACTTTTTATGACATCTCAAAAGCTATTATTTCAGAACATGCTGGATAGGCTATTTGGAAAGGCTTTGGTTTTTATGACATCACACAAGCAATGACATCACTGGGATAACACTGCCCTGGTTATGGGTGTGAAGTCATTTGACAGGACCAGATAGTGCTCAGTGTTCTTTAACTGGCTTCCCAGTAATGGGATCTGGATCCAATAGAACACCTTTGGGATGTGGAAAACTGGAAATTTGCAGTTTTTCCAATTGGAATCCAAGTCGTGAAGAATTGAGGCTATTTTCAGAGTCTACTCAATATCTGCACAGTGTTCCTAATAAAGTGCTTGAGGAATGTATGGACAGTATATTGTTGTATGTATAGGTAGATGCTGAATTTGACCAGCAGTTCTAGTAGATATGATAAACTTATTTTACAATAGCACTTTACTTTACAGATCACTAATAAGTGGGTTATAATATGGTAACATTATGGTAACAAGTTTTATTTATCCATATATATTAAATATAGCAATGACTGACTGGTAATAAAATATGATCCCAAACTAGTTTAGTTTATTATCAACAAGTTACCAATACAGATGAAAATCTATTAACTAAGAACTAGAAACGTTTCAATACTTTAAGGTAAGTACATTCATTAAAGCAATCAAACTACAATCTTTATTTTTTTTAATGAGTAGAAAATGTGCACATAAATTATATAAATGTATATAAATAAGTAAATTATTTTAATTAAGTGTTACTAAAATATTAACGTATTATGCACGAAGAACTAGAAGTAATAAGTAAGAAGTATATTAGTAGAAACTAGAAACTAGAAAATTAGAAAATAATTAACAAATACAATACATTTGTTACCATTGTTACTATAATATTACCATGTCATAACTTATATTTTACTTATCTGTTACCTCAACAATTACTGATTTATCATTTATTAATAAATCCAAAATGGTCAATTAATTAAAGTGTAAATTTAACTTGTTACCTAAATATTATTATATTATTACCCAAAAGTCTATTAAAATGTAACAATTAGGAAATTGATATTTAATTTATGGATACATACAACTTGTTATCATAATGTTACCATATTTTTACCCACTTATTATCTGTAAAATGCTACCTATTTTACTATATTATGCTGTTATTATACTGCTATTATGCTGTTATTATGCTGTTATTATGCTGTTATGATGCTGTTATTATGCTGTTATTATACTGCTATTATGCTGTTATTATGCTGTTATTATGCTGTTATTATACTGTTATTATGCTGTTATTATGCTGTTATTATGCTGTTATGATGCTGTTATTATACATTTATTACTATGTTATTATTTAAGGCAAACATATTCCTGCGAGCTGTGGATTTATCCTATAACGGACTGAGTAAAGAGGGGGCGGAGGCTCTGGGTGAAGCTCTTAAAGAGAACAACACTCTGGAGGAGCTGGATCTCAGGTACGTTTCTTTTTATCTGAATGATGGACAGATCAGTAATGAGGAGAGCAGGATCTCTGCAGGTTCACTGAGCCAGAGGTGTAACTAGTAGTAACTAATTACATTCACATTTTACAATTACATTTTAAATTTCTGCTTTAAAGTTAGAATTTAGTCGATGACATTTAGATTACGTATAATTTTTTGGGAGATTGATTTTCGTCTGTTCGTCTTCCGTACAGCTCATCCCTCATCCCTCTCACTTCTCTCTTATCTCTCACTTTCTCATCCTTTAGCTTTTTTATTTTAGAACAAAGAGTTTGCAGAAGGGCTTGAATAGAATAGAGATGTAGAATAGAGATGATTAAGAGTACTTAAAACAGAAGATCTCAGCTAATTGACATTCAATTAATTAACACTAGTTAAGCATTATTAATATGATTCGTGATCATTAAAATTTTGTAATGATTAATAATGTCTTAATTAATGTCAATTGACAGTTAGTTGAGATATTACTTAACCATTTAACAATGTTTATTACTTTTGTAATTATTGTTGTTTGTGACCCTCATAAAATAGACTAAAATAGTAATAAACAGATTAAAACAGGCCAGGATTTTTGTCTATTTTATGCCTGATTTTACACGCCAACATCTTGAGGTTTTCTATTTAAGTAGTAGATAAACATGTAGTAGTTTCATGTTTCATAAGAATTACTAAAAAAAACAAAACATTTATTAATTGTGATTATTATTGTAACAGGAAGTATGTTTATATATTTTAAATATTGTAAATAATAACAAAAATCTAAGTATACAATGAAATAAAAAAAAAAATATATATATATATATATATATATATATATATATATATATATATATATATATATATATATATATATATATATATATATAATGAATACAAATCATGCTATGTGTTCTTTCCTAATTTTTTAAAGGAGATTTTAAAATAAATTCTTTATTTTTCTCCTCCGAACATTTTGTTTAGTTACTGTTGACTAGTTTCTATGTCTTATATTTTCAAATTTAAGAATTAGGGCTTGAGACCTCTTACTGAGCTAATATTATTAAGTGGAATAGAACACTTTTCCTAGTGTCTTGTTTGAGTCTCCAGAACTTGTACTAATTTATTTTACTGAAGAGAAAAAGGGTTTTAAATCATCTGCACTTGTAGCTCATATATGAGCCAAGGTATGTTAAAGGGTTAAAAGCCATAAAAAAACAAAGAATAAGAACAGCAATATGTTGAGTAATTATAAAGAAACTAACTAATAAATTAATAAGATTCAATTGTTTTAATGCGGAATAGAAAAACATTCAGTTAAATGCAGAGCAAAAGCTTAAAATGAGCAAATAAACCAGTGAGATAAGACGTGTTTTTGCTTGTTTTCTTGTTTTTCCACTATTTTACTTTATCTGATTCATTTAACTTCTAATACAGTACTTCACAAACTGACCAATCACAAATCAACCCTTTAGAACAAAGCCCAATACACACGCACACTTATAACTTATAACTTATTAGAACTTATTTTACTGAAGAGAAAAAATGTTTAAAATGAAATTAAATAGATTAAGTATTAAAACAACAATAGCTGAGTAATTATGAACAAACTAACAAATAAATTAGTAAGATTAAATAGTTTCAATACGAAATTGTTGGAAAACATTCAGTTAAATGCAGAGTAAAAGCTTAAAAAGAGCAAATAAACCAGTGAGATAAGACGTGTTTTTGCTTGTTTTCTTGTTTTTCCACTGTTTTACTTTATCTGATTCATTTAACTTCTAATACAGTACTTCACAAACTGACCAATCACAAATCATTCCTTTAGAACAAAGCCCAATACACACACACTCACACACTCACTCACACACACACTTACACACTCACCCTCACACTGAGGCTGATGAATTGGTGTTTGACACTATCTTTAACTGAATCAGCCTCTTCATCATGTTGTTCTCTTCAGTCAGAGCTGCCCCGGGTTCTTCAGGGTCAGTAATGAAACGGCCGGGTCTGAAGCAGATTCTCGTTGTTTATCTGTCTGGGTTTATCTTTCTGAAACTCTGCACACGTGTCGTTTCACGCCTGCGCCTCCTCTCCTCCCGCAGCATCAATCGCATCCCCCCCGACGGAGCAATCCATTTAGCCCTGGGCCTCAAAGTGAACAAGAACCTCCGGATTCTGAGGGTAAGACTGACGGGGGAAATTGGTTTGTGTGCAATCAGCGGGGAAGTGTCTGAGAGACTGAGTTCTGGGATAAAAGTGGAGCATCCTCTGAATCTTCCAATTAAATTTCAGAGTAAAAGCATGAATCTTCTGTCTGATAATCTGCTGACTGTCTCTTTTGATTCTCGGCTGATGCAGATGTCTCGGAATCCCATGCAGTCGGCTGGATGCTTTGCCGTTCTGAAGGCTGTAGAAGCAAATCCGGCTTCTGCGATTGAGCACCTGGACTTCTCAGTATGTGTTATCATTGAAATTTTTTGGTATTTTTTTACTTTTTGACATGCCAAAAGTTATAGGGACATCTGTTTGTATGGGCAATATTAGCTAGATGCCACCAATCACAATCATTTTCATTCATTTCACTAAGAATGTTAAATATCCACACATTTAGGGTACTATCATATACTTTGGTCAAGGCGAGTCGCGATGCATCTTGCATCTGCCCAATTAAAATAGCATCTGAGTTTAAGAATAATTCTACACTGATCGGCGTGGAGATCTGGAAATGAGGTGTGTTCAGGTAAATTTCTGCTGTGTTTCTATACTGTACAGGTGCGCCACTGACCGATTAAAACCCTGACAACAGTCAAAAGTCAACAGTCAGCTATCCAATGCTATCTTAGCCATGCAGGAGTTCAGAGTACACCACGGCTTATTAAACACACATATGGACCCAAATCCACCTTTTAATTAAACAATAAACAGAATAAAGAATAAAATAACTTTTCTATTCACTTAAATGAGCTGCTGGTGTATCTTCACAGCGTGAACGCTTAGGTCAGTATCTGTCTCTGCTGAGACGCGCAAAAGTGCAGTGCTATTAAAAAACTTCATTATAAAATCAATACTTTTGCCAATGCCATCCTATCATTTTATTATGGTTGTCTAGTTTTTAGGTCTATTTTTGAATGTGGTTCCTGGTTTCAATGAGACCTGTCAAAGTAGGATATATGCTATATTAGGATACAGTTTAATACACTATACATACACTCTCATGGAACAAAATTGTGTATCGTGTCCTATGCCTTTTGCTATATCCCATGGAAGCTAAAAAACACTGTACTGATGTGTGGGATATGTGTGTGGGGGGGTCTCCTGCAAAGCGCTGTCCACTGTAAGTGATAATTAATGCCTTCTGTGATGTATGTGACACTGTGGATTAAAGAGTTTTACATTAAATTCCTGCACAAATTAGAATAGTCCTATTACAATGTTATATATATCTGTACCCACTATAGCTATGATGATGGAGCTCATTTGGGAACACCAACTGGATCCCAGTAACAAACGCATGTATGAACCAGCTAACAAAGCCGCCTAGCCCACCATCTATTAAAAAAAAAAATCTGTAGATTATAGATCACTAAAATAGGACCCTCAAACTTAACAAACAAATAGAATGTCCCATTTATCTGTCGCATACACAATCAGGCCTCGCTCCATCTCCTATAAGTTACTTTGCCTTGCCATGAGCACACTGGCCAGTGTTCAGTCAACCTCATTCACAAGGTAACACTTTACACATGTGCTGGCATGTCAGTGTAATATGAATCAGACCATTGTACTTATGTTGTATAACAATTTAGTGATAAATGGACCAAAAAATTGATTTAATACAGAATTACTTGGAATCAAATATTTTACATAGACAGATAAAGAAATACAGTACCAGTCAAAACACACCTTTAACACACCTTTTTTTAATTCAATGTTTTTATATATATTTTTATTTCATATATTGTAAATTAATACAGAAATACAGAAATTTACCTCAGCGTCATCCAGTTAAATGCCATACAAATATCCCCCCTAAACTGTCACTGCCAGTAAATGGCATACAACATAAATGCAATGTAAACCTGATGTGGTTTCAAATAAGATAAAGACAGATAGATATCCATTGCCCTTCATTACCTTCAGGTTTAAAGTTTAATGTTTGACCTTTACGATGAATGATGACCAGACTATCCTCGTCTGATTGGCTTAATCAGGGTGTTTTGTTTGGCAACCCACACTACGATGATGAAACCAACACAACACAATAAGACACTCCATGGTGATAAAGTCTTAATTCTAAAAACAAGATAAAGAAAGTTACATGTTAATAATGTACGTATTTCAATACTTCTCATAATGTTACTGTAATCATTGCAAAATGAGAAATCTTTAAGCTATTTCTTTGATCATAATGACAAATGTCTCTTTTTTAATTTATTTGAATTGTTCTGTGTTTTTTGTGTGGCTTAATATTAGTATGGTGATGCCAATATCAACCCCAGTGAATGATAAAAAGCACTATCTATATATATACATTTTAGTGTGGGAGGTTTCATGGCTAAATTGAAGCAGCCTGGTGGCCAATCTTCATTAATTGCACATTATTACACCAGTAAGAGCAGAGTGTGAAGGTTCAATTAGCAGGGTAAGAGCACAGTTCTGCTCTAAATATTGCAATGCACACAACATTATGGGTGACATACCAGAGTTCAAAAGAGGACAAATTGTTGGTGCACGTCTTGCTGGAGCATCTGTGACCAAGACAGCAAGTCTTTGTGATGTATCAAGAGTCACGGTATCCAGGGTAATGTCAGCATACCACCAATAAGGACCAACCACATCCAACAGGATTAACTGTGGACGCTGTAAGAGGAAGCTGTCTGAAAGGGATGTTCAGGTGCTAAGAAAAAATGGATCCATTGATGGAATAACCTGGTCTTTATTCAGTATATTCAGGTATTGAGGTCAGCTGACCTCATTCTTTCAGTACATACTGTTGCTGAACCTAAACCTGCAAACCAACTGCAGCATCAACCCCACAACATTTACTTACTGTAGTTAAATCCAGGTGGAGACTTTTATTTTGGCAGGTTTTACCAGACTATAACAGCAGTGTTCTTTGTTATTATCATTGTAGGACATCAGTGTGGATCAGGACTTTGAAGACTTGTTCAGCTCCCTCAAAGAAACCCTACCAAACCTACAAGTCAAGCATGCTGGGAAGATTCGGACCCTCCAAAAAACAATGAACTGAGAGGCCTTCAGAATGCTGCATCTGCTACATTTTTACAAATAAATCTACTTTAAAGGTGTAATAATTGTGTTTCATGATTTTGCCATGTTTATAGAAGCTAAAAAAAATCATGCTTTGCTCCTGCGCTGTTAAAATAGCGTCAGAGTGTAGGAATAAATCTACACTGATGATATGAGGTGTGGTGGTCAGGAAGTGAGGTGAGTCAGGTAGTAAATTTCTGGCGTGTTTCTATATATATATATTTTGGTGGTGGAAAACCAAACAGGAGCTCCACTGACTGCTTAAAACCCTGACAACAGTCAACAGTCATTCATCAGAGTCCATTCCTATAGGTGCACCCAGCGCTCTGCGTACACCCCCACTTATCACACACACACACACACACACACATGGACGAACTGCAGAGCTGAAACCCGACTTTAAACTCTTAAAGATAAACAGAAAATAAAGAATAAAAGAACATTACTGTTCTCTTAAATGAGCTGCTGGTGTATCTTCACAGCGTGAACAAACAGATCAGTATCCTCTGTTAATATATGAACGCGCCAAAGTCAGAGCTCACCCGGTTCTTAAAGGGAATGATAACTGACACACTGACTGGTTTATTTCACATTACAGCCAAATTTAAACACACCCATGAATAATTAAGAGAATAAGTTCATGCCTTTTGCGTGTTTCGAGCCGTGCAAGGCATATTTTTTAGTTCTCACGATACCAAAGACACACCGACACACCCAAAATCCAGCTGCACGAACCGCAATTGACCGGTGCAGTATAGATCGCTTAAATAGGGTGATTGTAACCAGAATCTGCCAGTCACAATGCTTACCTTTTACCCACTACCCTGAGTTCCACTGTGGGTGGTAGTGGCTGGAACCCACTATCAGGCCTTATATACTTCTATACTGTTAATTCATGTGGTCTTGCCATGAGCACGTTAGCCAGTGTTCGGCCCCGAGCAGAACGGATTGCTGAAGGTTCATATTTTGCCGACTGCTGGAATGATGAACCTGGCTTGCTGGCTATTTTCAGCAACTAGTGGGAGGGGCCTCCTTGAAGGGGGATTCTGAGAACAGTGTCGTTGGACTTTCCTGCATTGACCACTGAGAAATTAAAGGGGCGCTCACACAGTTTGGCATTGCATTAAATTCACAACATTACATTTGGCAGATGCTTTTGTCCAAAGCGACTTACAATAGTAAAATTCATAACCAGTCATTGTCTGGGGACCCCAGGCCAACTAGAGGCCCTAGGCAATTGGTGATTGGTTTGCTTTACTTTTAGCAATGGGCCTGCTTACTTGGTAGCACCTCACAACATATACAGATACAGACAAAAAATTAAAGAGACCACTTATTAATGATGAGTTTCTTTTCTTTTACCAAATTTGAAAACCTCTGGAATATAATCAAGAGGAAGATGGATGATCAAAAGCAATTAAACCAAGCTGAACTGCTTGAATTTCTGCACCAGGAGTGATTAGCATAAAGTTATCCAAAAGCAGTGTGTAAGACTGGTGGAGGAGAACATGATGCAAAGATGCATGAAATCTGTGATTAAAAACTTAACCAGGGTTATTCCATGAAAATATTGATTTCTGAACTCTTAAAACTTTATAAATATATGAACTAGTTTTCTTTCTCTTTTTTGTTACTTTAGCCATTTTTCATTTTCTGCAATTAAATGCTCTAAATGACATTTTTTTTATTTGGAATTTGGGAGAAATGTTGTCTGTAGTTTATAGAATAAAACAACAATGTTCATTTTACTCAAACATAAACCTATAAATAGCAAAATCAGAGAAACTGATTCAGAAAGTGAAGTGGTCTCTTTTAATGTTATGGGTGTTCCCAAGCTGTCCTGTAAATTTGGCATGCTGGAGTAGTATAATAGTGAATAAATTCTGATCAAGAAAACCTTGGTCAATATCAGAACCTTTATAAAAACGAAGAAAATAGTTCTTAAGTTTACTTCTTAATCAAATAACTTTATTTTTGAAGTGTAAAGCAGCTATACAGCTCCACCGTCGCCACAGTTAGGTCGTCTGCACCATTAAAAGCCTCATTAAAGGAGATTCCTGTCATTTTATTACATCACATATTTCAATATCCCTCAGTTTAGGTCAGCGAGTTCCAATTATTCCTGATTAATTTATTCAAAGTTAATCAGGGAGATGAAACAGACGGAAATGAAGGCGTCCCGGTGACTTTATAACTCAGTGAAAGGTTAGTGAGTGCAGCACCTGCAGAGTTTAATGCGAACAGATGTTCAACACAATGATGTCCCCATGCATGACTGCGTGTGCTGAAGACGTTTATAACCTCAGGTATAGTTCAGGCAGATGTTTGATCTCTGGGCTTTTCCTTCTTTCCAGGAACGAGTGACTTTCAAGAAGGAGAAAAGACTGTAGAACGTAGATTAAAGGAAATAAAAGTTCTGTTGAAAATGTTGAGTAAATAGTAAATCACGTAGTGATTTAGTGCACAAAACGGAATGACACTCAAATTATTCACACCAATTACAGTAATTATTTTTGTTCATTAATCAGATCTACACTTTTACACTCAATAAATGGATAATTGCAGTCAGTAAATTACACTTTTTTCAGTAAACCAGTTAATGGTTTAACTACATAAATATTTGTACACTTTCTATGAATGTCATCTTTATTATAACCACATTCATAACATATTATAATGCATTCATAAGGCATTATAAACATGGCTATAAATCATTGTAAAAATGTATAACCTATTATAGCCATGCTTGTTAAGCATTATGACCTGTGATCATAATACATTATAAGCTGTGCTTATAATATATATGCTAAAATAGTTAATCTCTATCATTAATAATCCAGTCCTACAATGAAAGTCTGGCACTTTACTTAGAGCACACAAAGACCTGTTATAATACATTATGATTGACTATAACTAATATTGTATTCAAGACAATAAACAGCTATTAATGCATTATAATCACAGTTCATGATGCATAATAAACATGGCTATGATGAATGATAGAGTTTTATAAATATGTATAGCCATGTTTATGATGTCTTATGAATGCACTATAATGTGTTATGAATATGTTTATAGAGTCTTATAGAGATGACATTCATAGAAAGTGTTACCATATTTGTTTTAAAATAAATTATTTAGTGCCTTTTTAAAAACACAAGGACGCTTTACGATTTACACATTTTACACACAACTATTCATACTCAGCATAAGAAGCAGCAGCCAATAGCGAGACAGCGTACTCTCAACCGGAAACCACCGTCCACCTGGAGGACTGCATCACCTGGCCACTACAGCATTTACCCAGGACACCAGGACAGTGCCAATCCATATCTGGGCACACAGTCATACATACATTTTTATATACACACAATCCTATACAATACACATATACAGTAACTATATATGCATATACAATCAATTTTAGATTATTTTATTGTTCTGAGCAATTTTTTTTTCATACCATCACTAAACTGTAAAAAAAAAGGCATTTGAAATTAGTAAAAATGAGCTTATACTTTGCATCAATGGCTCTAGCACTACGGTTTTCCAGTGTTTTTGCAGTGGGCGGGGCAAAGTTACTGTTTCATTGGTTTATAAACATGTTCATTGTTCATTGGATGGTTCATTTTGGTGTAGTCTGATGGGCAACAGCTCTCAAACAGTGTTTAATGTTTAATGTGCAACAAAGCAATTAAAATAAAGAAAATACTTGATGAGCAGGGTCTAAAAGGGTTAATAAGAAACTCTTATGATCATGTTTTTCTGTAATGTCTTTAGAAACAGAAAATATATTTATACAAAACCCAATACACAATACAATCAGTGCAGTTTTCCCAAGAAAATCTTACAGCACTTCATGCTTCCCTCTGCTGACAACTATTATGGAGATGAGGATTTCATTTTCCAGCAGGATTTGGCACACTGTCCACACTGACAAAAGTACCAATTGTTCTTATATAACATTTTAATTCTCTGAGACAATAATTTTTGGGGGGCTTTCATTGGGTTTTTTTCAAAAAACACTAAAAATAGATTCCTCAGTGTGTAATACAGCTATATAATATAATATAATATATATATATATATATATATATATATATATATATATATATATATATATATATATATATATATATATAGTAACTTTTCAATGATATTCAAATTTTTTGAGATGCACTAATATATCTACATATTATCAGAGTTCAATTTGTTGAATTCCAGCCTTTCAAGCCCTGATTTGAGTTTTTCTTCACTAAAATGTAATGCTTTTTTTTTCTGGCAGTGAATATTTTACATTAAAAAATTGGGAAAAAAAAAAGCTGGTAAAGTCCACAGGGCTTCTTCACTACTGTTTTTCTTTCAGTGTAGTGGGTGGGGCCGAGTTACTGTTTCATTGGTTTATAAACTTGTTCATTGGCTGGTTCATTCTGGTCTAGTCTGATGGGCAACAGCTCTCAATTGGTGTTTAATAATGTGCAACAAAACATTTAAAATAAAGAAAATACATGATGACCATTGTAATGGATGCCGGGGCTTGAAGGGTTTAATAAGAAACTCTTGATCATGTTTTTCTGTGATGCCTTTATGAACAGAAAATAAACATATATATACAGAGGTGGATTTTTGTTACTTTTACTCGAGTAGATTTTTAGATGGTTACTTTTACTTTTACTTGAGTAGAAATTTAGCAAAGTAAAGGTACTTTTACTTAATTACAATTTTTCAGTACTTTTTCCACCTCTGCATATATATATATTTAATTTTAAAAAAGCCTTCAGCATGACGAAACATGTAAAAGAATGTCATGTATTTGGCTTTTTTGGGGTTTAAATAGGCAGTCCAACCCTAAAAACTGAAAAAACAGGGTTACTTCCGATCAATACAACCTTAAAAATAATAATGCTAATCTCTTTAGCATTGGTGCTAACTCTATCTACAGTCTGAGCGGCACGTTGCTGGAGTTGCCCTTTGCCTGCTGGAGTGCAAAGGTGGAGGCTCGGCCGGGTCAATCATTAACCCAACTATTTCCAAACTATCACAAGTGTGTGTAAGAGAAGGGCAGGAGACACACCGGCCTGTTCTGCAGCTCAGTGAAGATGACGCCGAGCTGGTGTGTGAATCTCTTCAGGAAGCAGAGGTTTTGGCGTAAAACGCTCTACACGTCATCGCTGAGCAGGTAGGTGGTCTTGTCTGGATTGGGGGTCTTTTAGTTAATCACGTTTCTATCACTCTTAGTGTTTGTAGTGTTTTTCCAGGCCTGTGATTTGGGAAGGGGGTGGATAGAAAGCACCGCCCACCATGCGTTGGCCTCTGAATCCCAGCCAAGATAGTTTACAATGTGGCCAAAAGTTTGTGGACGTCTTTGTGTTTCTTAGCGTTTCTTCTAAATTCAAGGCAATTCATTGAAAATACGATATCTGAACATCCTCTACTCTTCTACCAAGGCTTTACTTTAGAAGCTGAAGCATTTCTGAGCATTGCTGTGTGGATTTGATTGCATTCAGCCACACAAAAAGTTCATCTATTAAAAAACTGGATATTCATCTACACTGAAAAAAATATATGTTTAAAATTTACTTAAAAAAAGTTTCGCAATTTACTGCATTTGCTTTTTTTTTAAGTAAACTTCAACTCGGTTTCAAGACTTAAATGTTACATAGAGTAAATAAGTGAACTGAACTTTTAGTAAACTTTACTTAATTTCTGCATACAATATTTACAAATTTATACAGTATTATTTTATATAATTTTAGTTAAAACACACATTCAAATATTTACATAATCTCAAAGATGTATTTTGTAAACAGATCAAGTCTCACTGTCTCAACATGTAATACATGCTTTATGTTTTAGTATACTAAAATGCCATCCATGTGTTGAGACAGTGTAATATGTGTGTTTTAACTAAAAAATATTTAAATTTCAGGAATTATAATACACTATGTATCATACATTATTTGAGTAATATTGTATAAATGAAGTAATTGTAATTAGGTAATATTGTTTGCAGAAATGAAGTCAAGTTTGCTTAAAGAAAGGATTGACTGAAGTTCAGTTCACTTATTTACTTATGTAACATTTAAGTCTTGAAACTGAGTTGAAGTTACTTAAATTTACATGAAATTAAATTTACTTTAAAAAAAGCAGTGTTTTCCCAAGAAATCTTACAGCACTTCATGCTTCCCTCTGCTACTGACAACTTTTATAGAGATGTGGATTTCATTTTCCAGCAGGACTTGGCACACTGCCCACACTGACAAAAGTACCAATTGGTCTTATATAATATTCTAATTTTCTGAGACACTGATTGTTTTTAGGGTTTTCATTGGCTGTAAGCCATAATCAATCATCAACTATAAAAGGTGGATTTTTTTTAAATATATCACTCTGTGTGTAATACATCTATATAATATATACTATTATGTATATTAAGTAACCTTTCAATGATATTAAATTTTTTTGAGATGCACCTGTATATCTGAATAAATATCAGAACGATTTGAGCTTTTCTTCACTAAAATGTAATGCTTTTTTTTCTGGCAGTGAATATTTTAAATTAAAAAATTGGATCTTCAGCTGGTAAAGCCCACAGGGCTTCTTCTTAAACCTCATCTGCGTGTGATCATGTTTCATAACGTGCTCTACAGAACTTTACTTTTCTTTAAAACTGATCAGGGGTTTGGCGAATGAGAGCGATGGTGGTTGGTTGAGGTCCATGTTTGCACACAAGGCGGATGCCAGGAAAGATGCCCACTCCAACCTACTCTCCAAGAAGGATACCAGCGGCCTCTACAAGATACAGTGTGAGATACTTCTCTTCCTCAAGTCCTCCAGTATCTGAGATCAAGCATAACATTACGACCACCTCCTTGTTTCTTAACCCATTATCCATTATCATTAACACCCAGTGATCATATAGGACACTTGTATTGTATTAAAAGTGTAAAATCAGATGCAGCAGTGCTGCTGGAGTTCTTAAACACTGTATCCACTCACTGTCCTCCACTGTATTAGGCACTACTACCTATAGCTGGTCCTACATTAGGGCCCACAGGAAGCTGTGGGTGGACTATTCTCATTCCAGTACACTGTAAACCCAGATAAGTTGAATTTACTTAAAAAAATTGAGGAAACCGGTTGCCTTAAAAAATTTAAGTAATGGGTAATGAAAACTTAAGTCAGCATAACTTAGAACATCAAGTTATTACAACTAAAGGGGAAGTTGATTTAACTTTTTTGTTTTTGTTATACTGTAAAACCAGATAAGTTGAGATTACTTAACTTTTTTAAGGTAGCCGGTTGGCTCAAATATTTTAAATAATGGAGAATAAATACTTGAGTTAGCATGAAATAAAACATCAAGTTATTACAGCTAAAGTGGAACTTGATTTATTTGTAGGGTAGCCCAGGGGGAATCGCTACTACACACTGATGGTGAGTGTCTGTTAGAAACTGTTGGACACGCCCAGTATGCAAATAGATTGTGCCAAAAGCCAATGGAAAAGAAGCTGTTAAGACTAAACTCAGTTATTATTAGTTGGTTCAACTCAAAGATCTCAGTTTGAATAGTACAGTATTTGTGCCCCCAAATGGTCAACTGACTCAAAATAGTTACATAATTTGAGTTCAAACAACGTATAGGTTTACAGTGCAGAAACACTGAGGTGTTTAAAAACTCCAGCAGCACTGCTGCAGTATCTGATCTACTCAAACCATCAGTACAACACACACTAACACCTCATACTGACATGATTGGTCCAAAAATGTCGTATTAATGCCCAGAATTCCCTGACTTTTGCTCTAAATCTTCCCTCCAGTTCACAACGTCAAGCCCGACTGCCTGGAAGCCTACAACAGTCTATCGTAAGTACACTTCCTGTACATCAGGCAGAGCTTAATCCCTAACTATGGCTCCCAGCTCACTCAGTGATGGCTTCCTCCAGTGTCAGGGTCCAGTCGTTATTACCAGTAGAGCGTGATACACTGGTTTTCACCACAGTCCTGATATCATCTGCTGTTGGGAAGTCATGCTCTATGAGCAGATATCATCTAATTGGTGAAATATTGGGTTTTTTCAAAGTTCTACAATGTTGCTCTTTGGAGGGTGAGGAAAAAATAGTCTTAACTTTTAATGTAAGTCAATAAAATGAGATTTAATTGGTTTATATACCTCTATTCCCACATTTCAGGCCTCCAACACATTCAAAACCCAGTTAAAGTGAGTTTCCTAAAGGAAATGTACAAAGGTTTTGTAGATAAATTGGTTCCCACTGGTCGCTATGGTACCTCAGGTGGTTGCTATGCTGTTTCTAAATGGTTCTAAGGTGATTACTATGGTATCGCTGTCAGTTGCTAGGCTAAGATGTTGCTACGTGGCTGCTACCTGCTTGGGAATGTTTCTGCAAGGTAGTTGCTATGGTGTTGCTAGGTGGTTGCTAAGCTGTTTCTAAACTAGGAGGCTGTTACAGGGTTGGTAAGTGGTTACTAACGTGTCCAAGGTGGTTGCTCTGGTGTTGCTAAGTTGTTTCTTGGTGGTTGCTAATATGTTTTAGGGGTTGCGACATTATTCCAAATTGAAAACCTCTGGAATATAATCAAGGAGTGTCATAAAGTTATCCAGAAGCAGTGTGTAAGACTGGTGGAGGATAACATGCTAAGATGCATAAAAACTGTAATTAAAACAAGGATTATTTTACCAAATATTGATTTCTGAACTCTTAAAACTTTATGAATATGACCTTGTTTTCTTTGCATTATTTGAGGTCTGAAAGCTCTGCATCCTTTCTCATTTTCTGCAAATAAATGCTCTGAATGAGAATATTTGTATTTGGAATTTGTTGGAGAAATGTTGTCTGTAGTTTATAGAATAAAACAACAATGTTCATTTTACCCAAACATATACCTATAAATAGCAAAATCAGAGAAACTGATTCAGAAACTGAAGTTTCTTTCAGAGCTGTATGAACTAAATGGTTCATTTACACAATAAAAAGCAACAAAAGCAAAAATAAATCAAATAAAGAACGGGAACTTTCAGAGGTTAATTTTTATTCTGAACTCTTTAAAGTATCTTCTCAGTGGGTCACCTCGTGCTTCAGCAGTGGCAGAATAACATGCTGTATAAAGTCCCTGTGAATATTAATCAGAAAGGGCAAATGCATGTAAAAGAAAGCATGATTTCCAGCGTTGAATAGAATACCAACGACTCATTTGCCTTTCTGAAGCTAATAAAGGAGTTTTTTTTTTCTCTCTTTCTTTTTCTCTATATGTGTTCTTTATTAGAGCCGAGGTTCATAAAGAGCTGCACAGAGCTGCAGATTATCCGTGCGAGGTGGTGGGGAGCTGGAACACGTGGTACGGGGAACAGGACCAGGCAGGTAAAGGTCATATTAAAGCCAGCTTTGTTAAACGCTGTCCTATATAATCCTATAGAGCTTCAATAATGAAAGTGAACTGAGTGACTCTGAACTGTGTGAAACTGCTGTTCTCCCTGTGTTTGACTGGATTTGGGCGATAGTATAGATTCCATGACTTTTCTCAAAGGTCCAGTAGACTTACTGCTGATCAGCCATAACATTAACACCACCTGTTCGATATGGAGAAGGTCCTACTTGGATCAATCAATCAATCAGTCAATGGTTTTATTCAATCAAGGTTAAAAACTTCATTAAAAATCACTTCAGCTGTTTATTTTTGGTACATTGTTTGGTTTCTCATGAGTTGGTGCCAATTTCCGCTCAATTATTCTCAATAAGATTGAACCATTGATCTCTGGGTCATCTTCTCGACCATCAAAAGTTATATGGCCACTAGAAAAAAGTGTGTTTGTAGAGTTCGGTCTTCGGTTTCTTGTATACTCCACCATTCGCAGCCATAGATGAGTACTAGTAGATCGATTGAGTTGAATAGATGAGCTCTCAACTTAACGTCCTTCGTCTTCTTCAACACGTCTTCAGTGTTTCTGAAGCGAAGCCAGGCCACACTTCATCTTCATCAGGGTTTTTTTCTTTGTACAGTTTTCTTTCTCTTCGGTTTCTTGCGAATTGGTGCCAATTTTCGCCCAATTGATCCTTCATGAGCTTGCACCATGGATCTTGCAGCATGGGTCGTCTTCTCAATTTGGTTTGCAGGTGGATGGTGGTATTTGGAATTTGGAATCTGGACCAATAAAATTATGTCATTTGAAGCATTTGCTTTTCGATTTCTTGTACAGTCTAAACTTTGCAGCCAAAGTTGAGTACTAGTAGATCTATTTTGTCACCTCAAAGCACTTCAGCTGTTTTTGGTACATTGTTCGGTTTCTCATGAGTTGGTACCAATTTCCTCCCAATTGATCCTTCATGAGCTTGCACCATGGATCTTGCACCATGGGTCGTCTTCTCGACCATTGAAAGTTATACGGCCACCAGAAAATAGTCTGCATGGTCTGCATAGTTGAGTACTGGTAGACCTATTGAGTTAGATGAGCTCTTGTATAGTCAACCATTCGCAGCCATAGTTGAGTACTAGTAAATCTATTCAGGTAAGAGCACAGTTCTGCTCTATATATTGCAATGCACACAACATTATTGGTGACATACCAGAGTTCAAAAGAGGACAAATTGTTGGTGCACGTCTTGCTGGAGCATCTGTGACCAAGACAGCAAGTCTTTGTGATGCATCAAGAGCCACGGTATCCAGGGTAATGTCAGCATACCACCAAGAAGAACCAACCACATCCAACAGGATTAACTGTGGACACTGTAAGAGGAAGCTGTCTGAAAGGGATGTTCGGGTGCTAACGCGGATTGTATCCAAAAAACATAAAACCACGGCTGATCAAATCACGGCAGAATTCAATTTAAAAGAATAAAAAAAAAAATCAGAATCCATAAATTATTGTGGATTTCAGTTTTGTGTTTCAGTTTCATTGTCCAACCCCTGTAAGTATACTTGCCAATTTTTCCTAATTTAAGCACATCATAGCTTCGAGAACTGACTGTTCTGTTGCTGCCTAACAATAAAAGATAATTGATATTTTTTAACACTTCACCTGTCAGTGGTTTTAAAGTTATGGCTGATCAGTGTATAAATGATCTTGGGTTGAGTGAGGGATGTGGTGCTGTGGTGACCCCTGCTGTTTGTGTGTTGTAGTGCACTTGTGGAGATACTATGGTGGATATCCAGCTCTGACTGAGTGTTTGGACAAGCTGAGACTCAACAAGGTATTCTGCCCTTTCACCCAGTCTGATACACAAGCTGTACACATCTGCCGAAAGTCATGGGACAGTATGTGAACTGTTCAGGAAGTAGACTTGGGAACAACCACATCTGTATAACTTGTGAGGTGTTATCTTGTGAGTGAGATTTGTTGTTTCCTCCTTCTGATACTGATAATTTAAATACTCTTTCAGGCGTATCTGGAGTATCGCAAGGAAAGGAGTAAAATGCTGATCTCTCGAAAGACCCAGCTTCTAATGGAGTTCAGCTTCTGGAACGACCCTGTACCCAGAGCCGGGCCAAATATATATGAGCTCAGAACCTACAGATTACAGGTACAGTAAATGCTGTAATAACTTATACTGTAGTTTGGTATTAGCAGTATGAGTAAATATAGTAGGAGTATATATAGTACTACTATATATTGTATTGAAGTAGTTGTGGCAGTACTAACTGTAGTCATTAGGGAAGTAGTAGTAGAAGTCATTGTTACATTAGTGCCCGCAGTAATAACACTAGTAGTTGTATAGTAGCAGTAGTGGCACTAGTGGTAATATTAATAGTAGTGGAAGTAGTAGTATAATAATATTAATGGCAGTAGTAGTGGTAGTAGTAGTAGTGGCAGTAGTAGTAATAGTGGCAGTAGCAGTAATAGTGGCAGTAGCAGTAGTAGTTTAAGTAGTAGTAGTAGTGGTAGTAGTAGTAGTGGTATAGTAGCAGCAGTAACATTAGTGGAAGTGGCACTAGTGATAATATTAATAGTACTGGCAGTAGTAGTATAATTATATTAATGGCAGTAGTAGTAGTAGTAGTGGTAGTAGTAGTAGTGGTATAGTAGCAGCAGTAACATTAGTGGAAGTGGCACTAGTGATAATATTAATAGTACTGGCAGTAGTAGTATAATTATATTAATGGCAGTAGTAGTAGTAGTAGTAGTGGCAGTAGTAGTGGTATAGTAGCAGCAGTAACATTAGTGGAAGTGGCACTAGTGATAATATTAATAGTACTGGCAGTAGTAGTATAATTATATTAATGGCAGTAGTAGTAGTAGTAGTAGTAGTAGTAGTAATATAGTAACAGCAGTAACATTTGAAGTAGTGGCACTAGTGGTAATAGTAATAGTAGTGGCAGTAGTAGTAGTATAGTATTAATAGCTGTTGGTAAATTAGTGCCAGTAGTAATAACAGTTGTAGTGGTATAGTAGCAGCAGTAGCAATAGTAGTAGTAGTAGTAGCAGTAGCAGTTGTTGTAGAAGTAGCAGAAATGCAGTAGCAGCAGTATCAGTAGTTGTAGCTGTAATAGTAGTGGCACTAGTGGTAGTAGTAAAAGTAGTGGCAGTAGTAGTATAATATTATTAGTGGTAATATTAGTAGTATTAGTAGTAGGTATTGTATTCATGCCAGTAGTAACAACAGTAGTAGTGGCACTAGTGATAATAGGAGCAGTAGTAGTAGTAGTAGTATAATTGTATTAGAAGCAGTAGCAGTAGTAGTAGTAACATTAGTAGTAGTGGCACTAGTGGCAATATAGTAGTAGTGACTGTATTTTATTTATTTATTTTTTCATATTTTTAGCAGTAATAGTTTTAGCAGTGTCAGGAGTAGTAATAGAAGTAGTGGTAATAGTGGTAATGGCAGTACTAGTAGCAGTAGTAGTTGCAGTAGTTGCAGAAGTATAGATATTTTTAGCTGTACAAATAGCAGATGTAGTAGGCTAGTAAAAATAGCAGTACTTCTAGTAGAAGTAGTAGAAATAACAAATAAGAGATAAGATAAGATAAGATAAGATAAGATAATCCTTTATTAATCCCACAATGGGGAAATTTACAATGTTACAGCAGTACAGAGGAAAGGACAGAGAAACAGGTCAGGAAAAAATATAAACAAATAATGATAAATCTATATTTACAAAAAAAAAACAATTACAGGAAATATATAAAAGATACTTAAAAAATGATATATAGTAAAAAAAAAATATATATATATATATATATATATATACATCTAGTGCATAGAGATATGATTATGGTAGGGTGGACCAGTATTATTGCACAAAAAGTAACCGTGAATAAATATCATATAAATAGTAGATAAAAAGGTGAGAAAATATTGCACGTTAAACATAATGCACAAATGGTGATAAGGGGATGTACATGTACAGTACATGTAGTGAGATGGATATTGCACACGGTAAGCATTACAGCTACACTGAGTAGTATGTAAGTTTAAAATGTAAAATATTTAAAAAATGAGCAATAATAATATATACTAATAAAATAAATATTTGTTAGTAAACATAGAATGTAATAGTCTACATCTCTAATGTATAAATATTAAAGCTCTAGTCTGTATTACTGTTCTAATATCTCTGCTTTTGTTTGTGTGGTGATGATTAAAGCCTGGGACGATGATCGAGTGGGGAAATCACTGGTAAGTCAGTTTGCTGAATTCACTTTTGTTCATTTTATTTGATCAGTTTCAGTCTAACGCCCGTTTTTTCCACTGTGCTCTAATGAACAGGGCCCGAGCCATCAAATACCGCCAGGAGAACAACGAGGCTGTAGGAGGGTTCTTCACACAGATTGGAGAGCTGTATGTTGTGCACCATCTGTGGGGTAAGTTTAGCTCAGTGAGACTCTGATGAGACTGAATATTAATGTATTCGTCTCTCAGTGTTCTCGAGTTTATGTAATTCTATATTTTCTTTATTGTGCAGCGTATAAGGACCTGCAGTCCAGAGAGGAGACCAGGAACTCAGCGTGGCTGAAAGAGGGCTGGGATGTCAGCGTACACTATACAGGTGAGGCCTGAACTCTGCAGACTTTAATATGAGGACCCCACAAGAGACACCACCACTTGGTTATGTTGGTTATCTATACTTATCTAAACAAATTTTTACTTATACTTCTTACATTTTCACACAATTACAGTCATATGAAAAAGTTTGGGCACCCCTATTAATCTGAATCATTTTTAGTTCTAAATATTTGGGTGTTTGCAACAGCCATTTCAGGTTAATATATCTAATAACTGATGGACACAGTAATATTTCAGGATTGAAATGAGGTTTATTGTACTGTAACAGAAAAAGTGCAATATGCATTAAACCAAAATTTGACCGGTGCAAAAGTATGGGCACCCTTATCATTTTATTGATTTCATAGCCAGGTGTATCCAATCATGAGAAAAGGTATTTAAGGTGGCCAATTGCAAGTTGTTCTCCTATTTGAATCTCCTCTGAAGAGTGGCATCATGGGCTCATCAAAACAACTCTCAAATGATCTAAAACACATGTGTCAAACACAAGGCCCGCGGGCCAGATGTGGCCCGCCACGTCCTTTTATGTGGCCCGCGAGAGCTTGTAAGATCTTAGTGTCTATAATAAATAGGTCAGAAGCGTTCTTTGACCAAAAACTACATTTCCCACAATGCTTGTCGATTGTATTACCCGCGAAGTTATGGCTTACTGCCACTACACGGCAGTGTAGTCATTGATGTGGAAACCCTGCTGGAGGGAAGGTGTAACTTCGCGGGTGGAAGTGAGACATATAAATGTTTATCCCATAATGTCCAGAAAAAGAAAAGTTGATGCAGACGGACGGCTGTGCTTCAAGGCGAAAGACCGGTATGCCTTTTGTGTTACGAAGGGTGTTTCTGACCAAAATAAACGCTTTTTAGAAGAGATATAATAGTTTTAATGACGTTAATAAACATCACAGTGACAGCGCTAGTCGCAGTTTCACCTCAGCAAAGGACGAGCACGTGAATCACTTATCTAACCAGCCTTTACTGATTTCAGCCCCCAATAACCCTTTCAATAACCTCCAATAGCCTTTAATAGTCTTCAGCAGCCTTCAACAGTCTAACCTTGCAGCCGTGGTGTGTCCACTAAACTCCGTAGTTATAAACATCCTGAGGTTAGCAGCGCGCTAACTGACCTGCTTTTAATGTAATCCGAGCAGTGCCTCCGTGACGCTGCTCTAAACTGCTGCTGTTAGCTGCTTGGGCTGAAAGATGAATTGTAGAGAGCTGTATTATCCGGTTAGTGGGGTTAAAACCTTTATTTTCTACACAGAAGAACTTAAACATTTTAAAAACGCTCCAGACTGGCTCAGCTGAGCCCTGTACCTGTAGCCCGTGACTGGGCTGTAGCTCTGACTCAGTAAAGACTGGGCTTGTGGTGCTGCTGCTGCAGCTCCCACTAGTGGTTGGATGAGGAACTGCTAAATCTGAGGAACTGCTAAATCTGTCATCTATGTTCTTAACAGCTCACAATTTTTGATTTTATATATATTAAGTCTTATTTCAGTATCAAACGTTTTGATCAAAGTTAATATAACTTGATGCCATTTCTATTCACTTGAATAGTTTGGTTCTTGATTGATGGAGTTTTTGGATTTCATAACATGAGGATTTATGTTAATAGAGCAACAAGCAAACATTTTTTCCATGCAACTGTAATATTTGATTGAATAAATAATATATTGAGAGTTATTTAACATTAAGGAGTAATTACATTCATTTTATATTACATTTGGTTACATTGTATTACATTTATAAGTTACATCTGGCCCTCAGAGGACAGCCAATATGCCAATGTGGCCCTCGGCCAAAATGAGTTTGACACCCCTGATCTAAAAACAAAGGAGCCTAGCGCATCCCAAATTTATTAACATTATTTTTCCCCCCTTACATTACTTTTACTTTTATACTTCAACTTCTCTGGACAGTATAGAGAGTATAGTTACTCCAACAAAAGCAGGATAAACTAAAAGTAGTAGAAAAAATGAATTAGCAGCTGTCCCATTACTTTTGTCCATATATTGTTTGTGCTGAAACGTGTAGTTTGAGAGATTTAGCCAAGCAGTTGGCTCCATCTAGTGGAATATATCTTCACTGCACATCAAAAATTGGGCAATACTAGTGCATCTCAAAAAATTTGAATATCATTGAAAAGTTCTTTTATTTCAGTAATTCAGTGCAAAATGTGAAACTAATATATTATATAGATGTATTAAACACACAGAGTGATCTATTTGAAACGTTTACTTCTTTTGTTGTTGATGATTATTATGGCTTACAGCCAAGGAAAACACAAACAATCAGTGTCTCAGAAAATTAGAATATTATATAAGACCAATTGGTACTTTTGTCAGTGTGGGCAGTGTGACAAGTCCTGCTGGGAAATGAAAGCCACATTTAAATAAAAGTTGTCAGTAGCAGAGGGAAGAAGCATGAAGTGCTGTAAGATTTTGTGGGAAAACAAAACTGCACTGACTTTAGACTTGATAATAAAACACAGTGAATCAACACCAGCAGATGACATATGTGGATTTCATTTTCCAGCAGGACTTGGCACACTGCCCACACTGACAAAAGTACCAAATTGGTCTCATATAATATTCTAATTTTCTGAGACACTGATGTCTGGGTTTTTTTTATCAGCTGTGAGCCATAATCCAATCCATAATAATACATCTATATAATATATGAGTTTCATATTTTGAACTGAATTACTGAAATAAAGTAACTTTTCAATGATATTCTATTTTTTTAGATGCACAAGTGTAATTACTCACACTGTCTCTGTGTTATTAAAAATCTACAACCTTTACCATTTTTTATTAAACCTTTTAATTAACTGAGACACTTTCCTTTACACAGTGCCTTTAATTCAGAATATGGAGTCCAGGATTTTAATTCCTACTAAGAGCTCACCTCTGCAATAACACAGAAGACTGCAGGAGACACACAGGAGACACACTGATGAAGATACTGGTGGATCTTCAGTGGATTCTCACTTATTCTGGACCAGAATGTATATCCTGAAATAAGCAAAAAAGAATAAATGTTAGTATTTGATTTATTAGCATTTGATATTTGATGTAAATCAGCAGTATTTGTTCATATTTGATGTAGAATCAGCAGTATCAACAGTATCAGCAGTATTTCTGTTCATGGCACATTATGTTTTATATGAATTATGTGTAAAGTGTGTATAATGTATAATGTAATGAATGTAAATGTAGTATTTCATGATATTATCATGATGCAAAGCTCTGCAGTGACATCAATTATGATCAGTTTTTAAAACATACACATTTAGTTAGTTTTATTGACTTTTGAGTCTGTGTTGTATGTACAGTATGTGATATGTTTGCAGGCTAAAAGTGGCACAGAATGCATCTGTGCCACTTTTACCACAGTGGCACAGAATCATTTCAACTCTTGTACATCCTGATCTGGAATACTGTGCTTATGTACAGTTTTCAACCCATTACCATTGTATTTGTTATAAATTAAATTAAAAAAAGGAAGAAAAACATTGAATGAGAGGGTGTGTGCAAACTTTTTAATCTCTATGAATTCTAATTTATCTTTTTATTATTTATTAATTTATTAATTTATTATTTTTTAACGTACCCATGGCATTTTGCAAAATGTTGACAGTTTAAGAACAATATCTATAAAAAAAATTAAAAAACATCCATTTCAACATAAAATAAATTAAATTGCAAAAGTAATTGCATAAAATAAACAATAATGTTTTTTAAATTTTAGGTATATTATTATTATGATTATTATTATTATTATAACTTTTACTGTATTATTATTATTATTATTATTATTATTATTTAATTAAACATCTCAAAATGTTTTTCATTTTACATTTTCTGAAAGACAAAAAAATTGTATTTTAAAGTAACGGGTTTTATATTTTCTGTATTATTATTATTATTATTATTATTATTATTATTATTATTATTATTATTATTATTATTATTATTATTTATACACCTTTTACTATATACTACTACTACTACTACTACTAATAATAATAATAATAATAATAATAATAATAATACTGCTATTTTATTTACGATATAATAATAATAATAATAATAATAATAATAATAATAATAATAATAATAATAATAATAATACGTTTTATGTATTATTTAATTATTTGTTATTATTTTTTAACATACCCATAGCCAATTCAATAATTCAATATCTCAAAATATATATTTTTTACATCAAGTAATTATTATTATTATATTATAATATTATTATTTACATAACTTTTACTATATTATTATATTTTTATATAACTTTTACTATATATATATATATATATATATATATATATATATATATATATATATATATATATTATATATGACTTTTTATATATATATATTATATAACTTTTTATATATTGTTTTATATAAATTTTACTATATATATATATATATATATATATATATATTTATTTTTTTTTTATTTTTTTTTTTTTATTAATATAATTAGTAGTATATTTTTATATAGCGGCAGTGTGAAGAGTACCGGTACCGGGGCGCTGTAGCTTTAAGGCGGGGTGGGGGCGTGTCCGCTGCTCGGTCTCTCAGCGCAGTGTTGCTCCAGGGTCGGATTTCCTCCAGCGGGTTTTTCTCCTCCTGAAGCCGCCCTGCAGCTCTCTCTCTCCCGGCAGCATGCCCGCCGAGCTCCCGCTGCACCGCTAGCTGAGTCCCGCGGTCAGGGCGCGCTGTGTTCAGAGGTAGGAGGGATCTGAGTAGCGGTTAGAGTCTCCAGCAGCAGCAGCAGCAGCAGCACGCGGCTTCCTGAGCTCAGGACCTGCCATGGACCTCCACATTCTGGCCCACAGACTCAGAGTCACCAGTATCAGCAAGAGCGGACTGCAGAACTACACCCACCCCCTCATAAAGCTCATCTTCCTCAGGAACAGGACGAGGTAGGTTCTATTCCAGCACTGCTGCTGGTGATTACTGGAAGCTGGCTCATTTCCCTGTTCTCCCACTTTAACCCATGTGCTGTTTTAGAAAGGGTTACTAGATCTTTCCTCAGCCTTCTCCAGCTCATTTTGCATTTGCACCACTAGGGTGCATGTTCATAGCCCAAAACCACTAACATTCTCACTCTCTTGCAGTCTGATATTATTATGTTTTCCCTTTAACATGCTCTACTAGAAGATCTAGTCCCCTGGATTCTTACAAACCTCAATGTTCAGACTCATTTTGCCTTTGCACAACCAGGATGTATGTTTTAAAGCCTGTCTTCTCAAGCTTATTTTGCCTTTGCACCACTAGGGTGCATGTTTATGTTTTTTCCCCCCAAACCGCGAACATGACTTTCTTGCAGCCTGTTGTTATTGTATTTAGGCCCTTTATTATGCTTTTGCTAGAAGATTTACTAAATACCTTAGTGTTCAGGCTCATTTTGCTTGTGCACCACCAGGATGCATGTTCATAGCCTGTTTTCTGTAGACTGATACAATAAACTTCCTTGTAGATATATATGTAGATATATATACCAATGTGATTCTCTCTTGCAGACTGTTATTATTATGTTGTCCATCTACATGCTCTACTAGAGGATCTGGTCTGCTGGACCCTCTCAAACCTCAATGTCCTGGCTCGTTTTGCCTTTGCACCACCAGGATATATGTTCATAGCCTGTTTCTGTAGACTGGTACTAATGTGACTCTCTTGCAGCCTCTTATTATTGTGTTTTTTCCCTAAGCTTGCTCTACTAGAGGGTCTGATCTGTTGGACCTTCTCAAACCTCAATGTCCAGGCTCATTTTTCCTTTGCACCACTAGGATGCATGTTTATAGCCATAGAACCAATAATGGCAGTCTCTTCTTTAAATTCCTACAATTAATGCCCATGCACCACAAAGTTATTATTAGGTTTAGACCCTTTATTATGTGCTACTACAGGATCTGATCTGCTGGACCTTCTTAAACTTCAGTGTCTCCACCATTTTGCCTTAACACCACTAGGGTACGTGTTTGTAGCCCTAAAACTACTCACAAAACTCTCATGTAGTCTGGTACAGTGAGTTTCTGTGCACCACCACCTTATCATTAGGTTTAGGCCCTTTAGCATGCTCTACTAGATGATCTGATCTGCTGAAACCTCTCAAACCTCAGTGTTTAAGCTCATTTTTACTTTACACCACTAGTATGCATGTTCATAGCCTGCCTTCTGTAGACTAGTACAACCAATGCCCATGAACCACCATGTTATTATTAGGTTTAGGCCCTTTAGCCCACTCTACTATGGGATCTGATCTACTGCAACTTGTCAAACCTCAATATCCAGGCTCATTTTGCTTTTGCACCAGTAGGGTCCATGTTTATAGCCTGTGTTCTGTAAAGTAGTAAAATCAATGCTCATGAACGATCATATTATTAGGTTTAGGCCCTTTAGCCCACTCTGCTACAGGATCTGATCTACTGGCACTTCTTAAACCTCAGTGTTCAAGCTCATTTTTACTTTGCACCACTAGTATGCATGTTCATAGCCTGCCTTCTGTAGACTAGTACAATCAATGCCCATGAACCACCATGTTGTTATTATTAGGTTTAGGCCCTTTAGCCTACTCTACTATGGGATCTGATCTACTGCAACTTCTCAAACCTCAATATCCAGGCTCATTTTGCTTTTGCACCAGTTGGGTCCATGTTTAAAGCCTGTCATTTGTAGAGAGTACAATCAATGCTCATGAACCATCATATAAATAGGTTTAGGCCCCTTAGCCCACTCTGCTACAGGATCTGATCTACTGGCACTTCTTAAAACTCAATATTCAGGCTCATTTTGCTTTTGCACCAGTAGGGTTCATGTTTGTAGCCTGTGTTCTGTAGAGTAGTACATTTTAATGCCCATGAACCACCATGTTATTATTAGGTTTAGGCCCTTTAGCCCAATATGGGATCTGATCTACTGCGACTCTTCAAACCTCAATGTCTGAACTTATATTGCTTTTGCACCAGTAATGTCCATGTTTATAGCCTGTGTTCTGTAAAGTAGTAAAATCAATGCTCATGAACCACCATGTTATTATTAGGTTTACTCCCTTTAGCCCACTCTAATATGGGATCTGATCTACTGCGACTTCTCAAACCTCAATGTCCGAACTTATATTGCTTTTGCACCCGTAGGGTCCATGTTTATAGCCTGTGTTCTGTAAAGTAGTAAAATCAATGCTCATGAACCACCATGTTATTATTAGGTTTAGGCCCTTTAGCCCACTCTGCTAACGGATCTGATCTACTGCAACTTTTTAAACCTTAATATCCAGGCTAATTTTGACTTTGTACACTAGAGGGCATTTTCTTCTTAATAATTTTGGTTTCGGAGTTTTCTATGAATCCCTTTTTACTAGATCTTTTTCTCAAGCCTTAGAGATGTTCAGGTTTACTGTGACTTTGCACTATTAGCTAGGATTTATGCTCATCATTTATGCCACAGAACCACTAACACCACTGTCACCACTCTCTTCTCTGGCTTGGTAATACCATCAATGCCCCGTAACCACCCTGTTATATTTAGAGTAAACTTCCACTGGAAGGGAAGTGGCTGAATGACTTGGGTCAAAATGTTGAGAAATGACTATATTTGGTGGCTGACGTATGACCATATGTAGAAACCTTAACCACAGGAAACCAAGGTTAGCCCACAGATGCTGTAAGAAGTGTCCCTCATAAATATGGGAGTGAAAAAAAACTAATGTGCACAAGTTTTTACCTCATTAAACCTTTAAATGTCAGTCAATTAACCATAAAATTGATCTAAAGCTTGCCTAGGCACGAACCCTGCTGAGCCTGGCTGTTAGCATTATGGCTAATATATATTCCAACCCTGCTAAGCCCCATTGTTAGCACATATTTTTAGCACATTTTATGCATTTTTATTAGAATTTTATTCCAATCTACTGTTTTGATTTCAGATTCAGAAATAAGTTTACATATTTAAAAGGCCATAAAAGCCCATAAAAGGAGTTCCACAAACAAAAAACCGGCTCCATTTGAGGTAAATGTTGCTTGTTAATGCTAATTGTTCCACATGAGGAGTTTTTCTGATGACACAGGTTCTCCGTATTGCACATTATTTCGTGTCTGAGTGGACGTGTCCCAGCACTAATGGAAGCATTGTGCAACACCGGTGTGCAGCATGCTGGCTAAATGACTCAGTAGGGTTACCACGTCTTTGGTGAAGAGGTGAAGTGGAATGTTTAAAGTCAGCAGAGTTTAGAAAACGAGCTCCAGAGCGGCATTAACGAAGGTTATGTAAAGGGTTGTTATGTAGAAGTTTGCCATTTATATACTAGTGCATCTAAAAAAAATAGAAAATATGAAACTCATATATTATATAGATGTATTTAACACAGAGTGATATATTTTAAGAGTTTGTTTCTTTTATTATTGATGATTATGGCTTACAGCCGATGAAAACCCAAAAATCAGAGTCTCAGAAAAGTAGAATATTGTATAAGACCAGTTGGTGATACTTTTGGGAGTGTGGGCAGTGTGCGAAGTCCTGCTGGAAAATGAAATCCGCACCTCCATAAAAGTTGTCAGTAGCAGAGGGAAGCATGAAGTGCTGTAAGATTTTGTGGGAAAACAAAACTGCACTGACTTTAGACTTAACAATAAAACACAGTGGATCAACACCAGCAGATGACAGACATGACTCTCCAAACCATCACTGATTGGTGGAAAGTTCACACTAGACCTCAAGCAGTTTGGACTGTGTCTCTCTCCACTCTTCCTCCAGACTCTCATACAGAGTGAGAAACCATATTAGCTGGTCAGTTACAGATAACAACTACACAGGGCTGTGGTGAGGGTATGATTAGCCTCGAAGCTTCAGAACGAAACTGCAAACACTAGAATCCAGTCATGTTTTGGCTGATAGACCATATCTGGGGTACACTGTCAGCATGTCTTGCAAATGTGCTTTCCAGGAATGTTTTCACCAGACCGCAAAGCTTATTGGCCTTATTCAGTCACCAGATGTATTACTAATTGTGCATTAATATGACCAGCTAATGGCTTGGTGGGTCTCTCTCAGTGCTTAGGTTTTGGTTCAAGTCCATATCTGGGTGAAGTTCCTATATTCTATATCCTCTTGAGACCCTACGTCCTCATAACTGGACATTAAATTTCTGCTAATAAATTATTATAATATATATATATATATATATACATATATATATATATATATATATATATATATATATATATATATATATATATATATATATATTTTTTTTTTTTTTTTTTTTTTTTATATAAACGTTGACCCTTTGGCTTCATGTAGAGATACCACCCATAACAACCAGTGTTTACATAACAACATTATACTCAATTAATAAAAAATAAAAAATAAAAAAAAGATGGCGGGAATCCCACTCAGAGGTTTTTACAGCCAGTCCAGGCAGATAAATGGTCCAGGTAACAATTCTCATTGAATTTTATGTTTAAAAAAGTAGTTAATTTTATTCACTGTAGAGTTGGGTCCTTCTGTTCCCAAATGGCAAGGATAATTTTTACTTGTTTTACTACTCTCCCCATATAAGGACATTGTTTTTTTGGCAAAAACGATTTCCTGTACGTAAGTTGAAGTTTAGTTTTTATACTTGGTAGGTCCGGCTAATCTCAAATTCAGGAGGATATACTGTAAATTCCAGTCACTCCTAGAAGTGATACGATGTACGAGCGACACTAAGAACTCAGCAATATGTGCATTACATCCTACTGACTAGGGCTGCAAAGATTAGTCGATATAATCGACAATGTCGATTATTTAAACTTGATGACTACAAATTGACTACAAATCGACTAATCACACAAAGTGCTGGGGACAGAAGAAACTTTTGTTTCTGTGTTTCCAAAAGTGCCCAAACACAACAGATTACATATTTATTCACTAAATATCAGTTCACTTTCCACGTTTAAACAACATGTGGACATTTAAATGCCTTTTAAATCTCATGTTTAGCAGTTTTTCTGTTGTTTTTAGAGATGGAGGACATGGCAAAAATATTCGTTGAGTAATCGACTAATCGAAAAAATGATCATCAGATTAGTCGACTACCAAAATAATCATTAGCTGCAGCCCTACTGCTGACACATGTATTGCTTCCAATTGGATCTTTCAGCAGATCACCCACACACTGCAAGAGCTTTCCAGGAATGTTGTTGCCAGATTGGTAATATTATTGGCTTTCCCAGTTACTAGATTCATCACCAATTGAGAATTGATGGAACCAGTGTCAATGACAGATTAGGATTTAGATGTAAATAAGGGTTCTAGAATGGGGAACAAAATGAGAAGAGTTGTTGAATCTACAGACTCTACAATGGCTGCTCTAGAATGATGCTGGCTAAATTTTGGTTTCACATTTAAGTTTTTTTTTTTTTTTTTTTTAACATTTAAACACTTAAAACAAAATATTTTAGACATTGAGGTTGTAAAACTGTTTACAGACTAAACATACTGTTAAACGCAAAGCAACAAACACAACAACCCAAGCTGTGATTTTGTGTTTCTCCGCTAAATTTGGAAAAATCCTTCTCCACCACAGCAGGGGCCCAATGAGCTGAGGGTTTCTGGGTCATAAACAGGACTACAGCCCCCCTCTGTCGCCTCTTGCCACCCCCCTTACTCATTAATTTGCTCTGTGGGAAACCTAATCTGACAGCTCTGGCCTTTCAAGCACACATACAATCAAAGCAAGCAACAATCATCAGAGGCCTTCATCCACTCCGTTGCTTTGATTCGGATCGTCCACCAACACAGAGCATGGTAAAAATCTGGACAACTCACTCAATAAGTGAGACAATGCTTATAAATGCATTTAAAACGCACTACATGCACTTAAAAATCCAGTCTTAATCCGATTACTACATGTATCTGATTGATCATCACCATGTAAATAGCATACTCTGGTTTTCTTTAATCAAAGTAAGGTCATAAAATCCGACAAATCTAAAAAATCTGATAGAGAGAGAGAGCAGGATTGTAGTCCAGTAATCAGATTTATCTGTGCACATATATTCATCCCAATCTGCCACGCCCACTTTCAAGAGTTTAAGCGTTTATTTCTTTTAGTTTTGATAATTATGATTTACAGCCAATGAAAACCCAAAAATCATTTTCTCAAAAATTAGAATATTATTAGAATTAGAATATTATTAGAATTAGAATATTATTGACCATTTGGAACTTTGCGCAGTGTGGGCAGTGTGCCAAGTCCTGCTGGAAAATGAAATCTGCATCTCCTTAAAAGTTGTCAGTAGCAGAGGGAAGCATGAAGTGCTGTAAGATTTTGTGGGAAAACAAAACTGCACTGACTTTAGACTTGATAATAAAACACAGTGGATCAACACCAGCAGATGACATGACTCTCCAAATCATCACTGATCATCAGTAAATTTTACATTTTATTTGTAAATCAAGGGATCAGAGTCTGGAGGAAGAGTGGAGAGACACACAGTCCAAACTGCTCGAGGTCTAGTGTGAAGTTTCCACCAATCAGTGATGGTTTGGAGAGTCATGTCTGTCATCTGCTGGTGTTGATCCACTGTGTTTTATCAAGTCTGTATCAAGTTCGAGTCCAAAAATCTTACAGCACTTCATGCTTCCCTCTGCTGATAACTTTTATGGAGATGCAGATTTAATTTTCCAGCAGGACTTGGCACACTGCCCACACTGCGAATTGTACTAATTGGTCTTTTATAATATTCTAATTTTTTTGAGACACTGATTTTTATTTTATTTTTTTTACATGGCTGTAAGCCATAATCATCAACAATAAAATAAATAAACACTTAAATAGATCACTCTGTGTGTAACACATCTATATAATATATGAGTTTCACATTTTGAATTGAATTACTGAAATAAAGTAACTTTTCAATGATATTCTAATGCACTTTTTGAGATGCACCAATATTATATATATTGTGATGTATGGAAAATCTAGTCTGCACTTTCCTGCACAGTAGATATATACTGTAGTGAATGAGCAGGTGCTTCAGTCTATCTCTCCATCGCCGTGCTGAAGGACGTGTTTTGCAGTGTTTTGGTGGTGAGAGAAGGTCGAGGAGCTCAGTCTCGCAGGAAGTGCAGGCCGGGGGGTTCCGGAGGTGTACAGGAAGTGCGAGGGTAGCTCACACAATGCTGTTGACCTGGGTTACCGCGGTGTTAACGCTGGGGGGGGCGGGGCTTCGCCTGTCGTCTCCGCTCTGCTGAAGTTCTGCTGAGCTGGGCCTTCAAAACAGGAATCAGCTGGACCGGGTGGCAGCGGCTCGGCTGCTGATGGAAGACGTGAGGGTGGATGGCTTTCAGAGAAAAGTAGCAGCCCTGAGAATGTTATTGCTGTCATGCAAAAACCTTGTATCTCCACTTTTGCTCTCTCATTTTTTTTGATATAATGTTAATCATGCTTAATTTTGTTCTTACCTTGATTTGCATGTTTTACTGTCCTATACAGATTTTGCAGAACATTTAAAAAACTTTTAATAGTTTAACATACTAATATAAAATTACAAAGTAGGGGTGTCGCGATTCTCTAAATCCTCCATTCAATTTTATTTCCGATTTTAGGGTCAAGATTCGATTCGATTTGATTCTCGATTTTCTTTTTTCTTTTCTTTTTTTTTACAGCAGAGAGGCCTATGCCAGTTTTAGATTAGTCTATGGTCAGTCATTGGTTTGATTCATCAAATGTACAATATCTTATTTCAAAAGGTGGGCTTGATATAAGTGATGCAAAGTGATACAAGTGATCTGTAATACACACACCAGGCTCTAATGGTCACATTTAAATAATTTAATTAAGATATATATGTAATGCCATCTAGTGGCTTTTTTTTGGTCGCAGCAGTGTGCACTATTAAAACAGCAATGTGCAACATAACAAAATAAATAATAAAAAAAATACAGGAACAGTCATGTACAAAATAATAGAACAATTAGAGCCTTAACAAACTGAACTCTATCCTACTATAACAGTTAAACATGAAAAATAAGACTTTAAGACTTTTTCGGTCCCTGAGAATGACAAGTTATTTTTTTCTTTAACAAAGATATATTATTAACTTTATCTGAGAGAAAGATGCTCCTTAAGGTACCAAAACTATTAACATATTTGAGGCTACACAAAACAACTGTTATTTTTATATTTTCAAGTTTTTCTTTAAGAAGATGAGAATGTCCACATTCTATGGAGAAAGGGCTGCTCTTTGAGCTACAGTGTGCTGCGCCATTTGCGTAGCGCACGTGCTTGTGTAGCTTAGAGGGAGGGACGTCGATCCTCTTTTTGACTTCGATGCTTGAGACCACAACATAATTTCGACCGATTTCGATAAAATATCGTAATCGTGACACCCCTATTACAAAGCATATCATACACAGCCTGGCAAAAAAAACGTTGTCACACACTCTTATATTTGGTTGAACCGCCTTTATCTTTGATTGCAGCTTTACACATTCACTGTTGCATTGTTTCAATAAGCTTCTGCAATGTCACAAGATTTATTTAATCCAGTGTTGCTGGATTAATTTATTAATTTTTCACCAAGATCTTGCAGCAGCATTGATGATGGTAGAGTCTGACCACTGCTCAAAGCAGCTCTTCTTCATCCAGCACATCCCAAAGATTCTCAATGAGGTTAAGATCTGGACTCTGTGGTGAACTCTCTCTCAATCCATGTGTGAAAATGATGATCTCATGCTCCCTGAACCACTCTGGCTACGTTCACATTACTAAGCTAAAGTGACTCAAATCTGATGTTTTGCTCAATGTGGCTCAGATCTGTCGATTTTTTCAAATCAGATTTGAGTCACTTTCATATGTGGTCCTAAATCGGACACGTATCCGATCCGCAGACATGCAACATGAATGTGAACGGTCAAATCGAGTAGAGTTTGTGCGTCTTTTCTTGCTTTTACCCATTAGCGCTACGTTCTTCTCTCTTGCCAACCAACACATCTCTTGGTGCAGCTGTTCAGCTATAGCTGCGGAAAAAAAAAAAACAGCAAAAGCAAACCACCTGTCCTTTTTCCTACACCTCCTCGACCTGAGCATGAACTTCAGACCAGCTGTTTGCTGTTTCTCCACTCCAGCAAAAGATGCTCCACATATGAGCTGCTAACAAACTCATCCATTTCCCTTTATAAAGCTACGAGTCTCTCGTCTCTCTAATATGGTATAAATATAGTCCGTTTATTATTTATACACTATTCATTTATTTCTTAGTATTTACTTCTTTTAATATAAATTTAATATATTTACCTTTGTATTGCCCTCTCTGAGTTGCCAGTTTAGCGGTTTTCCCGCCAAATTGGGTTTGTTTGATCAAACTCAAAGGTCAGTGGGTGCGTTTTTTTTTTTTTTTTTTTTTTTTTTTTTTTGGGGCTATTTAAATATTTATCACAGCCAACAAAAAGCTTTTATTGTAAAACATTCAAAATTAAAGAACTGTACTAGATATTGGGCTAGTTTAGCCTCTGAAGGACAGGTTTTAGACAGATTTTGCAGGACCTGGCAACCCTGCACTTAGTGAATGTCTCTGGTGGAGCTGTAGCTCATGGTAAACTCGAGTTTTGAATGAAACCATATCAATTTTGACTTTTTTTTTGGTCTGTTTTTTAATGTTTTTCCAGTACAAACATAGGAAATACATTTTTGTATAACACAATATATGTAGTTACCATAATTTTCTAGGAGAAATACTTCATTATACTTCATTTTCTGGAAAAAAAAACCTTTGCCTATGAGTGTATACACATTGGCTGTACCCAAATTTCCCATGATTCCCTCTTCCTTACCCCTGTTGGTTCTGTAGCGCTGTAACACTGGGCCTCTCTGAATGAACCGGTCCGCGCCGTCCCGGTTCCGCTCTCTGCTCCTGAACAATTTGGATCAGATCCAGCGGCTGATGTAAGAGCTACACAAAGGCTGAGCGGCTCTATAGTGTTCAGGGCTATACAGCACTCTATACAGCCTGTTATACTGACCTCCGAGTTCCCATAATGCACCATAATGTCTCTAAAAGAAGAGCCACCTTTCCTGTGTTCCTCACTGCTGATGTTGGAGTTATTTTAATAATTTAACCCTTTAAACCCTGGATGTACATCTACATTTTATTTATTCACTTTTTTAGAACAAATTTTAACAATTTTATTGACCCTAAAATAGAGCCCTGTGGGGCATTCGGATTAATAACAGGATATACAGGGTTAAATAAATTATGTAAAATTGTTTATATGGTGATAAAATAATAAATAAATTGTATAAACAATTTAATAATAATTGAATAATTAAACAAAACATGTAAATAGTGTGTGTGTGTGTGTACTCTCCACAGCCTCTCCCCACAGCTCTCTCTCTTTCACTCATTCTTTTATGTACTGATTCTCTCACTCTCTTGCTCGCTCACTCTTTCGTGTACTGATTCTCTCTCTTTCGCTCATTCTTTCATGTACTGATTTTCTCACTCTATTTCTCTCTCGCTCACTCTCGTACTGATTCTCTCTCTCTCTTTCTTGCTCGCTCATTCTTTTAATGTACTGATTCTTTCTCTCTCTTTCGCTCATTCTTTCATGTACCGATTCTCTCGCTCTCTCTCTCCTTCATTTTTTTCATATACTGATTCTCTCTCTCTCTTTCACTCTTTCATGTACTGATTCTCTCTCACTCTCTCACTCTTTCATGTACTTATTCTCTCTCTTTCTCTCTCTCACTCTCTCATTCTTTCATGTACTGATTCTCTCTCTCACTCTCTCATTCTTTCATGTACTGATTCTCTCTCTTTCTCTCTCTCACTCTCTCATTCTTTCATGTACTGATTCTCTCTCTTTCTCTTTCTCTCGCTCGCTTTTTGATGTACTGATTCTATTTTTTGCTCTCTCTCGCTCGCTCACTCTTTCATGTACAGATTTTCTTTCTCTCCCTCTCTCGCTCATTCTTTCATGTACTGATTCTCTCTTTCTCTCTCTCACTCTCTCACTCTTTCATGTACTGATTCTCTCTCACTCTCTCATTATTTCATGTACTGATTCTCTCTCTTGCTTGTTCACTCTTTCATATACTGATTCTCTCTCTCTCTCTCTTTCTTACTATTTCTTGCTCGCTCTCTTTTATGTACTGATTCTCTCTCTCTTGCTCACTCATGTAATGATTCTCTTTCTCTCTCTCTCTCTCGTTTCCACTTTCATGTACTAATTCTCTCTCTCTTTCTCTCATTCTTTCATGTACTGATTCTCTTTCTCTCTCTTTCTTTCTCTCGCTCGCTCTCTTTCATATACTGATTCTATCTCTCATACACACACTAGTTCTCTGTCCCCACTCTTCACGCTCTTTCATTCTCTCTCTTTCATCTTGCTCTCTCTCAGTGATTTTTCTCTCTTTTTCTCTTCAACACTATCTGCCCTCCCCTCTCTCTCTCTCTCTTCTTCATTGTCACTAATTTATGCACTGTTTTTCTCTCTACCATACTCTCTCTCTCTCTCTCTCTCTCTCTCTCTCTATTTCTCATCCTCTCTTGCTGTTTCTCTCACTGTTTCTTTCCCACACTCACCATTACCCCCTCTCTCACATCCTGTCTGTTACCTTCTTTACATCTGAAACTCTCCTCCACCCACCCTCCTCTCTCTCCCTCTCTCTCTCTCCCTCTCTCTCTCTGTTTGTTGCATTTTGTTGACTTCTGTTACAAATCTGATAAAAGTCTTGTATTTTTTTTTTTATATCTCAGTTAGGGTTGTGCCATATCAGATTGTATGTAATAATACAATTTAATTATCATTCTGTTGCAGTAGTGTATTCTTAAAATCATTTTTGTAATTCAGTGTTTTGTCATAATGACAAGATTATCGCAAAAAAGTTATTGTGAAAATACCATTACTCTGGGCCATATATCACTGCAGCTACTGGACTGATAAAAAAATAAAATAGGACCTGGCAACCCTGCCAGGGGTTTTAAAACTTCAAAAAAATTCCTAC
Source organism: Astyanax mexicanus (assembly GCF_023375975.1). Taxonomy (NCBI): domain Eukaryota; kingdom Metazoa; phylum Chordata; class Actinopteri; order Characiformes; family Acestrorhamphidae; genus Astyanax; species Astyanax mexicanus. Next base: position 31,886,885 of record NC_064429.1, read on the forward strand.
ATCAGTACATCCCAATAAAAAAGGATTTATGTGACACTCTCGCTCTTTTTCTCACACAGATGCAAATTCTTCAGTCTGACAGAGACTCCAGAAAATTACACAGTGGTGCTCGATGAAGAAGGATTTAAAGGTATCTCTCTCTCTCTCTCTCACACACACACACAGTGACTGCTGATCTGCAGTTTGAGGCCTGAATCAAACTTCCCAAAATAGCGTGAATCTGAGCTGCTATAACTGTAAGTGTATTTCTGCCTGACTGTGAGCTGGAGCTGCTGGAGCTGCTGTAACTGATAGCGCTGGCTTACAGTCAGAGCACAGCTTTACAATGCAGACCACATAATATCTCATAATAATATATTCAAAAATTAACAGAGGAAAGCATTTTTTTTATCTTATAGCACAACAGCATTAGAAAAATTAATTAATAACATATTCAGAAATATTTATAGAGCAATGCACGGCTGCAGGTATAGCACACTGAGGTTAACTTAATTTACATTTTACTATAGAAGCATGAGTTATATAACGCGACTCGCACATGTGGAGCACGTGTCTAGACTATAACTCGATAAAGTTAGCATTTCTTATCAAAACTATATAATAAATAAAGCACTAGATATTTTTAGAAAGTTGTACAACAGTGTTTTAAAAATTTTTAACTAGATAAAGATTAGAAAATATATATTTTAGAGAGGAACTGCAGCAGCTACGAACCATCCATCTCAGAGCTCTCACTCGTCTGATGGAGGTACGGCAGCAGCAGAGGGACACAGCAGCCTGCAGGGACGTCAAAGCAAGAAATGAAAAGCTCCCCAAAATATTTTAACCTTTTTACAAAAACATAAACTTTTACAAAAATAAACATTTTACACATTTTTAACCCCTTTTTATAATAATAGAGCAATTTTGGTGAAACTCATTAATTATATTATATGTTCATTCCAACTCTGTTACAGACGCACCGGATTATAAGGCGCATTTTTGTGTCACTAGTAAGGAACAGGGGTGTCACCATGTTTCCCTTCTAATTCAGCAGTAAATCTAAGATAAGTTAAGTAAACAAAACTGTAATTCCTAAAAAAAAAAAAAAAAAAAAAAACATAAACGAGTGCTGGATGTTGATCTACACAGATTTTTCACCTGAAAGCTGTTTATTTGGGTGAGTAAAGAGCTTCCGTTTATTTACAGTAAGCTTAGATGTACAGATTTCTACTAAGGCTAGCCACGGTTAGCGGTTTGTCCCACGTAGCTTATTTTACCATGGTAAAAACGTAGGCTACAGTGCAAAAATACTCACCTCTGAACAGCGAAAGAGTTAGTTCTTAGTGTGGTTAGTGGCTAATGCTAATGCTGCTCCAGCAGCGCTAGCCGGGCTTAGCAGCAAGCCACAGGCCGGTAATACTCACCTCTGAACAGCAAAAGAGCTAGCGCTTAGTGCGGTTAGTGGCTAATGCTAATGCTGCTCCAGCCTTAAGTCTTTTCAGTGGTGAGACCTGCTTAATTAGAAGGGGGAAATGACAACAACGCTTCTGTACTATTGTCGCTTGAAATGTGTAACCATATGTATTGATAAATAAATGTTTAATCGATTGCACCTTATGTATGAAAATAGACCATAAAAAGACTTTTATTGATAGTGCATCATTGCAATATGATGCACCTTATAAATATTTCATATAATATATCCCCAATATTAGCATAGTTTAATTTGTAGCTTAAATGCAATGTTTTATGGCCATATTTTTTAATAACCAGCATTAATTGATGCATCACTTTCCCCCTTTCTTAAGACTGATTAAATTTATTTCATGATTCAAAACGTACGTGTAACAGACATCATTGAGGATTAAAAACACAATAAAGCACTAAGGCTTATTTCTTTTGTGGTTCTCTAAGACATAGAGGACCACATTAATTCCTCTGTGATGGGGAGCGGAAATGTGCCTTTATTAGCTTTTATTTTATTTTATTTTAGTTTAGTTTTCAATTCCACCTTAAATGCTGCAGCCTCTGCTATAAGTGTGCCTCTAAAAAAATGCATTTTTTATGCTCGTCATTAAAGAGTATGGCCATAAAACATTAAAACTGCGCATTAAACTATGGTAATATAGTGAAAAATGTTACGTCTTCAGTTAAAGTTAACTAGTTAAGCAGCAGCAGTTAGGTTGCTGAAAACAAAGGGGAAGGGTACAGAAGAGAAATGGGACTAAGCCTAAAGCTAGTCTTTAATTTCAGGCCTTAAAGTGCTGATGAGTTCAGTTTCCTGGTTGTGGTTTTATTAAAAAAACAAGCCCCTCATTGGTTCACCGTGATCTTTGTCACAGATGTTTGATTTCAACATCAGGAGGAAACGGAAAAAAGTCTAGGAGATGCTGATGTTGCTGATTCATGCTGGGTGATACTGTTATCAGCAGTTTGGAGAGGTTTTTAGGTAATTTGTTAAAACGACAGCTTGTTACAGGAGCTTGCGTTTTGGAAGAAGTCCAGTGGCTCATGTTTTCTTTTGCACCAAAGGTGGATTTTACCTTATCTTACCTTACCTGACCATCTTATACTATACTAAAATAGACGTTAATTGATAGTGCACTTTATAATCTGAAAAATGTGGTAAGTGAAAGGTTATTATGGTAGAGCTCCTTGAGTATTGTTAGTATAAAACCAAATGCTTCAAAATAGTCCAGGGCGATTAGGGCCTAAAAAATAACGTATTTATTTATTTATTTATTATTATTTATTTTTTTTTACAAAAAATCTAATTTTCGATTATAATAGATTCAACACGCCCCCCCACTATAAATCAAACTACAAATGACAATAATATGGTTCAAAACTAGGGTTACTTGTAAAAAATATATATATTATATATTTGGTGTTCATACGCCTTGGGTTGAGTCGACTCATTGAGTGAATCAGTGATTCAAAACATAGTTTTCAAGCCCATGCGTTCATATCACACGCTGATCTTGTGTCACACACTAATGAACGCTGGAGTTACACTTCAGAACACGGGTTTGGGACTGAAAATTGAATAATGATTTACATTTACTCACATTACTGTAATTGAGTAGATTTTATGAGCAATTTGTCATTTTTAAAGTAGTTTTTAAAATAGGTAATCTTACTTTTACTTAAGTACATTTTGGCACAAGTAATTTACTTCGCTACATTGGAAAACTCCCAATTACTGAATAACAAATGAAATGCTAGGTGAAAAAAAAAAAATTCTGAGTAAAAAAAAAAAAAAAAAAATTAATTTTGTTCTCCATGGCAGCGCAGCTGAACTTTTCCATGCAGTGTTTATTACGGTTAGTTGGAGAGACACTGTGTGAATCAGCTGTGCTAGGGGGAACCAGTGTTCTGTCTCAAAGTACTTTTTAAATTGAGTACTTTTTTACTTTTACTCGAGTACATTTTTAGATGGGTACTTTTACTTTTAGAAATTTAGCAAAGTAAAGGTATTTTTACTTAATTACAATTTTTCAGTACATTTTCCACTTCTGGAAATAATGCATTAAACAAGTCACAGACAACTTTAAAGGTGAGATTATAATTGTTTTCCATAATCAATCAAGAATCCTCACTGGAGAGCGATGTCGCTGCAGTTTCTAGAAACTGTAGGATTTATTTCTAGATAAATATAAGATTTATACACCAGGTGTTGGTGTTGAAAGTGCTGAAACAGTGCTGGAACTTTTTTGGGTACGAGCTCGGCCCTCGTAGCAGAATGTTTAAAAAATATGCGCGGGTTAGTCTATTGGAGGCGCCGGTAACCAAGGTAAGACGGATAAACACTTCAGATATGAGGAGCGTTTTCAGATATTTTAGATCAAAAAGATAAAATGTCTGTATTGTAACGGTGTCCCTGGGTATAGGGGCGTGACCACCATGACCCGGCAGACAGGAAGCACAGAGATGCAGTTTAATTAATAAAAACTACAATACCCATAAACCCTCATTATCACCTCTGTCTTTCTCTATTTCTCCATGTTTTCCTCTAGAACTGCACCCATCTGAGCACCTGCAGGTTGAATGCTCTACCTGGTTGCCTCTTAACGTCGTATCCAACGGCAACGCGTCCAGCAGCTCCCAGGCCGTGGGCGTCACCAAAATTGCCAAGTCCGTCATCGCCCCGCTGGCCGAGCAGCATGTGTCCGTCTTCATGCTGTCCACCTATCAGACGGACTTTATCCTGGTATGAGGGTTAACCCTACTGCGACCTCGGCTGTTCATGATTAGGTCATTGGGTTTTTGGTCACGGGTGATGGAGCAGTAGACACTGAACGGGCTGAGTTGATTGGACAGAGCTGATGTGTAGTAGAGCTGAATCAGCAGGTTGTTATATGAGCAGGTTTATATATTATATATTAACGAAGTGTCCTGTCTCAAAAAACTCAGAAACATTAATTAGAATGAAAGCAGCTTTACTAATAAATATTTATAAAATACAGGGTTTTTTATAATAGAAAGAAAGTATAGAAATATAGTCCATATATTTGTGAAGGAAACTCATTGGATTAAAGGGACTAAACGGCTTTGTAGCCTTAAGAAAAGCACTTATCATTGAGACTAGCCAGCAAAAACAGCTTCAATTTGCTAGGGACTAAAAAGATTTGACTCTAGCACAATGGAAGAATAAGGTCATGTGATTTACCCTGTTCATTTTCACACATGGATTGGCAATCATTGATAATCTTTGGGATTATCAGTACAAGATCTTGGGAAAACATTCTTACTAACACTTTCTTACTAACAATTACGTTCCACACACACGACAGCCAATCCCCTACAGCGTAATCTTAACCAGAAACAACAGTCCACCTGGAGGACTGCACCAGGCACTGTGGAGCAGACCCAGCAGAGTACCAATCCTTATCTTGGCATACAGTTTTTTTAGAGTATCCAAATTTCTGGGCAATTTACAATAACCAGTTTACCTGATTTTCACGTTTTTGCATTGTGGGAGGAAACCCCTCGAGTCCCCGGAGAAAACCCAGGCAGACACAGGGAAAACATGAGAATACTCCACCCAGATAGGGAGGGACTTAAACCCAGGCCCAGTGCTGGGAAGCAAATCTGCTAACCACTAAGCCACCGTGCCGAACTTAATGCATAATCTTGTAGAAATGTTGCAGAAGCTTCAAAATGGTAAAAGGGTAATTAATCAAAGCTATCAATTTAAATACTGCTGTCCCATCACTTTTGCCATGTCCGTGTATAACATGTAGAACATGTATACTGGATTAGTGTGTGTTAAAGCCTGTCTCTCTGCTTCTTCAGGTGCGGGAGAAAGACCTGTCGGTGGTGATCCACACACTGGCTGAAGAGTTCAGTATTTTCCGGGAGGAGGACGGGGAGTCGGTACCAGTTCACAGTCAGGATGCGTGTAACGGCCTGGAGAGGAACGGAAAAGAGGGTAAAACACACTGGATCCAGTAACACACTGAAACCATCTATTTTATTTACACACACTAAGCGCATGAGAAAATATTTATTATATATATTTTTGAGAAAATAGATTTATTGCAAAAGTATCACAATATTACGTTTTACTCTGTACTCTAAAATTTTTAATCATTAGTTTATATGTTCACTAAAAATTGGTGTCAGAAGTGGTTGATTTAGTGTAAACTCCTCCACTCCACTATAAAAATATAAAGCAGTGTTGTACTCGGTCATTAGATTCCACTGTTCTGATTGGATTTGGATTTGGATTTCTTTCAGATTTTATACTGACAATTTCCTAAAATGTGTTTTAAGTAGGGGTGGGCAATATTATATCGTATACAATATATCGTGACACAGAAATATCATGATATTAAAAATCCATATCGTGATAATAGGGCTGTTCTGTCCTAAAAGTGGTCTATTATTTACTGTGAAGCTTTAGGTGTACAGTTGTGGTCAAAAGTTTACATACACTTGTAAAAAAACATAATGTTATGGCTGTCTTGAGTTTTCAATAAGTTCTACAACTCTTATTTTTCTGTGATAGAGTGATCGGAACACATACATGTTTGTCACAAAAAACAGTCATAAAATTTGGTTCTTTCATAAATTTATTATGGGTCTGCTGAAAATGTCACCAAATCTGCTGGGTCAAAAATATACATACAGCAACATTAGTATTTGGTTACATGTCCCTTGGCCATTTTCACGGCAACTAGGCGCTTTTGGTAGCCATCCACAAGCTCCTGGCAAGCTTCAGGTCGAATGTTTGACCACTCTTCTTGACAGAATTGGTGCAGTTCAGCTAAATGTGATGGTTTTCTTGCATGAACCCGTTTCTTTAGCACTGTCCACATGTTCTCAATGGGGTTTAAGTCAGGACTTTGGGAAGGCCATTCTAAAACCTTAATTCTAGCCTGGTTTAGCCATTCCTTTACCACTTTTGATGTGTGTTTTGGGTCATTGTCTTGTTGGAACACCCAACTGCGCCCAAGACCCAACCTTCGGGCTGATGGTTTTAAGTTTTCCTGCAGAATTTGGAGGTAATCCTCCTTCTTCATTATCCCATTTACTTTCTGCAAAGAACCAGTTCCACTGGCAGCAAAATATCCCCAGAGCATAATACTACCACCACCATGCTTGACAGTAGGCATGGTGTTCCTGGGATTAAAGGCCTCACCTTTTCTCCTCCAAACATATTGCTGGGTGTTGTGGCCAAACAGCTCAATTTTTGTTTCGTCTGACCAGAGAACTTTCCTCCAGAAGGTTTTATCTTTGTCCATGTGATCAGCAGCAAACTTCAGCCGAGTCTTAAGGTGCCTTTTCTGGAGCAAGGGCTTCTTTCTTGCACGGCAGCCTCTCAGTCCATGGCGATGTAAAACACGCTTGACTGTGGAGACTGACACCTGTGTTCCATCAGCTTCCAAATCCTTGCAGACCTGCTTCTTGGTGATTCTTGGTTGACTCTTGACCATCCTGACCAATCTCCTCTCGGCAGCATGTGATAGCTTGCGTTTTCTTCCTGATCGTGGCAGTGACACAACTGTTCCATGCACTTTATACTTGCGTATAATTGTCTGCACAGTTGCTCTTGGGACCTGTAGCTGCTTTGAAATGGCTCCAAGTGACTTCCCTGTCTTGTTCAAGTCAATAATTCGCTTTTTCAGATCCACACTGAGTTCCTTTGACTTTCCCATTGTAGCTTTTGTAGCTGAGTCTAATCACTGGGTCAAATGAGCCCTATTTAAATGGGCTCATGAGAAGTCAACAGCTGTAGTCAATCAGAATCACTTACAAGAAGTGAAGAGGCCATGACATGAAGCTAATTTGATTGACACAACTCGCTACATCACCAAAATTGACAAATTTTGTTGCTGTATGTATATTTTTGACCCAGCAGATTTGGTGACATTTTCAGCAGACCCATAATAAATTTATGAAAGAACCAAATTTTATGACTGTTTTTTGTGACAAACATGTATGTGTTCCGATCACTCTATCACAGAAAAATAAGAGTTGTAGAACTTATTGAAAACTCAAGACAGCCATAACATTATGTTTTTTTACAAGTGTATGTAAACTTTTGACCACAACTGTATTTATTGTATAATTGTTTTAGTTTGCAGTTTATATGCATGCACTAAATATTCTGCAATATTTTTTGCTGCATTATATTATTTTATGCTATATTATTTATTTTGCCACATTATGATTGTTCTGTTATACTATTATACTATATTCCTGAAATTAATTAATTATTTTAGTTTTCCTATATCGCCAAGTATATCGTTATCGCAAAAATACCCTGAAATATTGTGATATTATTTTAGAGCCATATCGCCCACCCCTAGTTTTAAGCAATCACAATACATTGTGATATATTGATTAAGAACCCCTGTTAGGGGTGGGCAACATGGCCCAAAAATATCACGATATTTTATAGTATTTACTTGAAAATGATACTCTTGGCGATAAGAGAAAACACTGAATTTAAAAAACATATATTTCAAGAATACACTATTTCAACAAAATGAAAATTAAATGAAATATGGTATGGAACACCCCGAGATTTAAAAAAAAATACAAGAATTTTATCAGATTTGTAACAGAAGTCAATGATCCAGAATGTCATGATACTAAAATTGCACTCCAGATATCTCCATATATCCAGGATTAAAGTAAAATAAACGATACTGGGAAGATATAATCTGTCTCTAGTAGATATATAATGAGAAATGAGAACAATGAGAATTTTTCCTTTGCTAAAAACAGCAAAAAAAAAAAAAAAATATATATATATATATATATATATATATATATATATATATATATCGTTCACGATATTTAAAAATGTTGGTAATATTATTTCGTACGATGTGTTATAGCACACCCGTAGCCCCTGTATTGTAATATTTATTGCATAACCCGAACACATGCTGCATATCTGAAGCACCAGTTGTACAGTTGATCAGATGAACTCAGATATGGCAGTTTAAATAGAGGTTAATGGAGATTGTGATGCTGCGTATCATGAGATAACTGTGTACATGTTTGTCTCTGTGTCTCGTTTTAGCTCATCATTCCACGGTTCACCCGGTGATGATCCCTCAGAATCAGTTCTGTGTGATGAGTTTAGATCCAGATACCCTGCCCGGCATCGCCACCACGCTTATAGACGTCCTGTTCTACTCTAACAGGTTAGATACGCTGAGATACACTGCTTCAGTTCATTTACTCACCTTTTCTTTTTATTGTAGAAAAACAAAAATGACTTGAAAAAATCTATAAACATTGCAATACTACACTACAAATATATATAGTAAATACATAATTATTTACTAAACAAAATTCTGAAATTCTAAATAACATGCCACCTCATGGCCAAGCGCTCTCTGAGGATGTGAGAAATAGAATTATTTCTCTCCACAAAGATAGCCTAGGCTGGATAGAAGATTGCTAAAACCCTTAAACTGACATAAAGCATGGTAGCCAAGGTCATACATAAAGTTTACAGAGAAAAAACATGCCAATACTAGCGAATGGGAAATATTTTCATATAATAAAAATATAATACAATTTTTTTTTTCTTATAGAGCATAAAATGTACAAAAAAACAAACCTAGTTTGTAAAGTAATATTTAAAAATAATATTTAATATTTGATAATATTTAAAAATAAGAGCATGCTACAAAAATGCTTTTAATGACATTTTATAATATATTATGATAATATATTTATAATATATTTATAATTTATAATATATTTACATAAATACACATAAATAGAACACATGCTGCAAAATCATTAAACAAAATTATATAGGGTCATATTTTCTTAGAATACAGAACACTGACATAAAAACTAAAATGAATGGAAACATGCTACAAACATGGCAATACTGCAAAACAAATATATACAGTTCTGAAAAAACTTGAGACCACTTTGCTGTTTATAGGTTTATATTTGCGTAAAATGAACATTGTTGTTTTATTCTATAAACTACAGACAACATTTTTCCCAAATTCAAAATAAATATATTGTAATTTAAAGCATTTATTTGCAGAAAATGAGAAATGCCTGAAATAACAAAAAAAGGATGCAGAGCTTTCAGACCTCAAATAATGCAAAGAAAAAAAGTTCATATTCATAAAGTTTTTAGAGTTCAGAAATCAATATTTAGTGGAATAACCCTGTTTTCACTGCAAATAAAATTCCTGTGTGTTTCTCAGGAAAAGTCTAGCGAACACATTAATCATCACCACGTCCAGGGTTTCCCCTTTTAAATTTTATTTTCATATATATTTAGGGCTTATTACACTCTTGGAATATATAAGAATTCACCCTCTGAATAATAATTTGCTGACTGTGCGGAGTGAACACTCACACACTGCCATTACATCATCATACCAGTGGGTGAACTGCTGTCTGAAGTCATTCAGATTCTGCAGCTAAAAATACTCTGTGTTTCTAGTAAAGCTGTAAATATAGTAACACAGTGAATCAGGAGGTGACGTCACCCAAGAATGAATGTGTGTATATTTTGTCCCAATAACGGATGCTGTCCTCCCTCATTCCAGCCATGGAAACAGCTAGGCACATGCTTTTTTTATAGCATCTGACCAATAATGTAGGACAATGACTGGTATTAGTTAGTGGACTTTGTTTGAGGGAGGAATCTGTACCTACTGTCCGTGGCAAGTCCGGGGCAGGGGACATATACCATCGATTTTCTGTGAATCAGTTAAAAAGGGTTTGGTGTCAGAAATAACTTGCTTTTATGATCCGCTTGGATGCTCCTCCCTTATAGTGACATTACAATACAAAACCAGGAAACCTGCATAGAACCCCCACCAGAACCCTGTCCATTAGATCAGTTGAAGAAACAGTTGAAGTTCAAAAGAGGACAAATTGTTGGTGCACGTCTTGCTGGCGCATCTGTGACCAAGACAGCAAGTCTTTGTGATGTATCAAGAGCCACGGTATCCAGGGTAATGTCAGCATACCACCAAGAAGGACCAACCACATCCAACAGGATTAACTGTGGACGCTGTAAGAGGAAGCTGTCTGAAAGGGATGTTCGGGTGCTAACTCGGATTGTATCCAAAAAACATAAAACCACGGCTGATCAAATCACGACAGAACTCAATGTTCACCTCAACTCTCCTGTTTCCACCAGAACTGTCTGTCACCACAATAAATTATTGTGCTCTAAAACCAGGTGTTTCAGTTTCATTGTACAACCCCTGTATTAATTGGCTAAATTCTGTGTTTTTATGTACAGTTGTAAGGATGATGCACCTGCTTCTGATGACCTGGAGTGTATCAAGTTCTTCTCCTTCTCTCTGATCGATGGTTACGTCTCGCTGGTGATGGATACAGAAGCACAGAGACAGTAAGACTCGCAGTTACTGATACAGATATGCATGATTTTATAATATGTGCATGACTGTCTTAAGACTTTTGCACAGCAGATATGTTGATAAGTATTTATATAAGTGTGTGTGTGTGTGTGTGTGTAGATTTCCTGCAGATTTGCTCTTCACTAGCTCCTCAGGTGAACTCTGGAGGATGGTTAGAATCGGGGGTCAGCCGCTGGGCTTCGGTAAGAATAGATTTGTCTATATTAACATCTCTACTGTTGTTTTAAAACCTTGTATCTCAATGTGAATGTGTACTAGTGATCCAGCGAAATATTTAAAAAAATTGTGGCCATAACTAATCAAAATTAATTACTATACTATACACTAAACAAGTTTATATTTGTACATTTCCATTCATTTTGTCAGTTTTTCACACCATTTAATGCATTAAATGCTATTTAATAATAGTATTTGCTTGTCTTGCTTTTCAATGTCTGTGAACATACTTTTGCTTTTACAATTGCAACAGGCATACTAACCAAAAAAAGATAATTTTACCTCAGTAGTGCTATTCTAATCATACACTTACCTCAGCAGTGCTATTCTAATCGTGAATTAACCTCAGTAGTGTTATTCTAATAATGAATTTACCTCAGTAGTGGCATTCTAATCCTAGATTTACCTCGGTAATGCTACCCTAATCATGAATTTACCTCAGTATTGCTATTCTAATAATGAATTTACCTCAGTAGTGGCATTCTAATCCTAGGTTTACCTCAGTAATGCTACCCTAATCATGACTTTACCTCAGTAGTGCATTTCTATGCATGTATTCTCCTAAACAGTGCTATTCTAATAATGATTCTACCTCAGTAATGCTACCCTAATCATGAATTATCCTCAGTTGTTCTATTTTAATCCTAGATTTACCTCAGTAATGCTACCCTAATCATGACTTTACCTCAGATTTACCTCAGTAATGCTACCCTAATCATGACTTTACCTCAGTAGTGCTATTCTAATAATGAATTTACCTCAGTAGTGGCATTCTAATCCTAGATTTACCTCAGTAATGCTACCCTGAATCACGTATTTACCTCAGTAGTGCAATTCTATGCTTGTATTCTCCTTAACAGTGCTATTCTACTAATGATTCTACCTCAGTAATGCTACCCTAATCATGAATTTACCTCAGTAGCGCTATTTTATTCATAGATTTACCTCAGTAATGCTACCCTAATCATGCCTTTAGCTCAGTAGTGCATTTCTATGCATGTATTTCCCTTAACAGTGCTATTCTACTAATGATTCTACCTCAGTAATGCTACCCTAATCATGAATTATACTCAGTAGTGCTATTTTAATCCTAGATTTACCTCAGTAATGCTACCCTAATCATGACTTTACCTCAGTAGTGCTATTCTAATAATGAATTTACCTCAGTAGTGTCATTCTAATCCTAGATTTACCTTAGTAATGCTACCCTAATCATGACTTTACCTCAGTAGTGCATTTCTATGCATGTATTTTCCTTAACAATGCTATTCTAATAATGATTCTACCTCAGTAATGCTACCCTAATCATGAATTTACCTCAGTAGTGCTATTTTAATCATGTATTTACCTCAGTAAAGCTACCCTTATCATGAATTTACCTCAGTAGGGCTATTCTAACCATAAATTAACCTCAGTAGTGCTGTTTTAATCTAAGGTTTACCACAGTAATGCTACTTTATTGATGCTTTTTCCTCAGTAATGCTACTTTATTGATGATTTTACCTCAGTAATGCTACTTTATTGATGAATTTACCTCAGCAGTGCTATTCTAATCATACATTTTTCTCTTAGTAGTGGCTCCATGCTGACCCCTGGGCTTGGCCTTAATATTTAGTGCATTTTTTTAATGTAGTACTTAAGAAAAAAGATTCATCCTTTATTATAGATAAAAAGTTTCTATGATATAAAACAGAGGTAAACACTGACTGTGAAATAATGCATTTAATATTTTACTAATATTTAGTTATTTTTATGGAGCAAACACAAACTCTTTGGAATAATCGCTAAACGAGTTGTTCAGTAATGATATATTTGCATAGCTCTGTCAACACTGCACAGATAAACAGTATAAAGTCTGAAGTTTCAGTATTTGAACCCGTGCTGACGGGATGAGGATGAGAACACATGAAGCAGCTGCTGAACTTTCTCTCAGGATCTGCAGTTCTGCTGAGGATGAGGATGAGGATGAGGATGAGGATGAGGATGAGGATGAGGATGAGGATGATGATGATGATGATGATGATGAGGATGTGTGTGTTTGTTGGTTATGTATTTAATGTTGATCCACCTGATTCTATTCCTGTGTGAGTTACTGGATAACAGAGAGGACAGCTAATGATCCAGCATGCCTCAGAGTCGACTGTAAATCATTAACTGCTGATGTTTCCTCTCTCTCTCTCTCTCTCACTCACTCTCTCACTCACTCTCTCACTCTCTCACTCACTCACTCACTCACTCTCTCTCTCTGTCTCTCTCTTTCTCTCTCTGTCTCTCTCTTTCTCTCTGTATGTCTGCCTCTCTTTCTCTCTGTCTGTCTGTCTCTCTCTATCTGTCTCTCTCTCTCTATCTGTCTCTCTCTCTCTATCTGTCTGTCTGCCTCTCTCTCTGTCTGCCTCTCTTTCTCTCTGTCTGTCTGTCTGTCTGTCTGTCTGTCTCTCTTTTTCTCTCTCTGTCTGTCTGTCTCTCTCTCTTTCTCTCTATTTTTCTGTCTCTCTGTCTCTCTATTTCTTTCTCTCTCTCTGTCTCTTTATTTCTCTCTATTTTTCTCTCTCTCTCTTTATATTTCTCTCTGTCTGTCTGTCTGTCTCTCTCTCTTTCTCTCTATTTTTCTGTCTCTCTTTCTTTCTCTCTCTCTGTCTCTCTCTCTTTATATTTCTCTCTGGCTGTCTGTCTCTCTCTCTGTCTGCCTTTCTTTCTCTTTCTCTCTGGCTGTCTGTCTCTCTCTGTCTGCCTCTCTTTCACTCGGTCTGTCTGTCTGTCTGTCTCTCTCTCTGTCTGTCTGTCTGTGTGTCTCTCTCTCTCTTTCTCTCTGTATGTGTGTCTGTCTGTCTCTCTCTCTCTTTCTCTCTATTTTTCTGTCTCTCTCTCTTTCTCTCTCTCTCTTTCTCTCTATTTCTTTCTCTCTCTCTCTCTTTCTCTCTATTTCTTTCTCTCTCTCTCTCTCTCTCTCTCTCTCTCTCTGTTTATTTTCAGATGAATGTGGGATAGTAGCGCAGATCTCTCAGCCGCTGGCGGACAGTGATATCTCAGCCTATTACATCAGTACATTCAGCTTTGATCATGCCCTGGTGAGAAATCACTATACTCACATTCTTTCTCTTTATCTCTTCAGTACTCAGGCAATATGAATTTTTCACTGATATACAGAAGGCTCAAATTCCTGATGACGGGTTGCAGTTCTGGGCGATATGACCATGCATCATGCATCATGACTAATTAAAAAATTTCACCCAAATAATGATAAGTTATCTGCAGGAACATAAGAAGGACATATACGGATTAATGAGTTGCTTGCATTTTTGCACCAGGAGTGCAGGCATCAAGTTGTCCGAAAGCAGTGTGTAAGACTGGTGGAGGAGAACATTCCAAGATGCATGAAAACTGTGATTTTTAGAAACAGGGTTATTTAAACTTTGTGAATACACACTTGTTTTCTTTGCATTGTTTGAGGTCTGAAAGCTCTGCATCTTTTTTGTTATTTCAGCCATTTCTCATTTTCTCCAAATAAATGCTCTAAATGACAATAATTTTATTTAGAATAAAAAAAAGTAGTTTATAGGACAAAACAAAAATATTCATTTTACTCAAACTTTTAGCTGTAAACGGCAAATTCAGATAAACTGATTCAGAAACTGAAAGTGGTCTTTTAATTTTTTCCAGAGCTATATATATATATATACATACATACATACACACACACACTAGTGCACTAGTAAATAAATTAAATATCATTGAAAAGTTGCTTTATTTCAGTAATTCAGTTAAAAATCTAAAACTCATATATTATATAGATGTATTAAACACAGAGTGATCTATTTTAAGCGTTTATTTCTTATGTTGTTGATGATTATGGCTTACAGCCAATGAAAACAAAAACAATCAGTGTCTCAGAAAATTTGAATATTAAATAAGACCAATTGGTACTTTTGGCAGTGTGGGCAGTGTGCCAAATTCTGCTGGAAAATTAAATCTGCATCTCCATAAAAGTTGTCAGCAGCAGAGGGAAGCATGAAGTGCTTTAAGATTTTGTGGGAAAACAAAACTGCACTGACTTTAGACTTGATAATAAAACACAGTGGATCAACACCAGCAGATGACAGACATGTCTCTCCAAACCATCACTGATCATCAGTAAATGTTACATTTAGGTTTGGTGTGAAGTTTCCACCAATCAGTGATGGTTTGTAGAGACATGTCATCTGCTGGTGTTGATCCACTGTGTTTTATTATCAAGTCTAAAGTCAGTGCAGTTTTGTTTTCCCACAAAATCTTACAGCACTTCATGCTTCTTCCCTCTGCTACTGACAACTTTTATGAAGATGTGGATTTCATTTTCCAGCAGGATTTGGCACACTGCCCACACTGACAAAAGTGTTTAATACATCTATATAATATGAGTTTCACATTTAGCATCACCCCGTATTGACCCCACAGGATGTAGAGAACAAACCAGTCATGGTAAAATTGTAACATCGATATTTAGCTCACTCACTGTAGCACCGCATGACTCTTAACCTCAGAGTACTGCACTGATTTTTGAAATAAAGGATCAGGCACAGATTGTTTAACTGTGACCCACCTAGCCTAGCGTAGTGACGCCTTTGCTTTTCCCTTTATGAGTTGTGTAAGAATACTGAATACCGAGTGTGTAATCCTCTCTCTCTCTCACTCTGTCGTTTAATCAGCCATATAAATCTCTCTCGCCCATCTGCTCATCGTTTCTGCTCTGTCCGCCTTTGATCCTGCGATGCTAAACGTGCCTCGGACCAGGGTGTGTGACATAACCCTGCTATAAACTGGTCAGGAGAGAGGTCATATGCTGTCATGAGGTGTGATGTTGTTATCACCAGTACTGTGTTTGATGTCAAGGCCGTTTATTGGCAAATGATTTATAGTAATAGTATGACATCAAAGAATATAACAGGGCCATTCCTCAGAATGGGTGCCATTTGCTTGTCGTAACTCTTCTTCCAAATTTAAATGTATTTTTTTTATATTTTTTCAACTCTTAATCTAAAAACACATGTATTTAACTATTTAAAACATATACTGCATGGTCAAACTCAAGGCAGCTTTACTTTTTAAAGTTTTACAAGGTTTCTTAGCTGAAGATGGTTACAAAACAAATCATGTGACATTTAAAAAGCATGTTTAAAAGCAGTTCTACTTTGATTTTACGCTTAAAAAAAAGTCTTTATTTAAAAAAATGGTTGACTGCATGTTCAAATAATTGATATTTATAAAAATTAAAATAAGAAATCACTCCTGTTACTGGAACTCATTCCTGTTACTGGAACTCACTCCTGTTACTGGAACTCACTCCTGTTACTGAAACTCTCTCCTGTTACTGAAACTCACTCCTGTTACTGAAACTCATTCCTGTTTCTGAAACTCATTCCTGTTACTGAAACTCATTCCTGTTACTGAAACTCACTCCTGTTACTGGAACTCATTCCTGTTACTGGAACTCACTCCTGTTACTGAAACTCTCTCCTGTTACTGAAACTCACTCCTGTTACTGAAACTCATTCCTGTTACTGAAACTCATTCCTGTTTCTGAAACTCATTCCTGTTACTGAAACTCACTCCTGTTACTGGAACTCATTCCTGTTACTGGAACTCATTCCTGTTACTGGAACTCACTCCTGTTACTGGAACTCACTCCTGTTACTGGAACTCACTCCTGTTACTGGAACTCACTCCTGTTACTGGAACTCACTCCTGTTACTGGAACTCATTCCTGTTACTGGAACTCACTCCTGTTATTGGAACTCATTCCTGTTACTGGAACTCACTCCTGTTACTAGAACTCACTCCTGTTACTAGAACTCACTCCTGTTACTGGAACTCACTCTTGTTACTGGAACTCACTCTTGTTACTGGAACTCACTCCTGTTACTGGAACTCACTCCTGTTACTGGAACTCACTCCTGTTACTGGCACTCACTCCTGTTACTGGAACTCACTCCTGTTACTGGAACTCACTCCTGTTACTGAAACTCACTCCTGTTACTGAAACTCACTCCTGTTACTGGAACTCACTCTTGTTACTGGAACTCACTCCTGTTACTGGAACTCACTCCTGTTACTTTTTTATGTTTTAAGTAACGGGAATTAGCTTTTAGAATTAGCAAAAACATGAAAAATAGCTAAATGAGAGCTATGCTAATAGCATGAGGACACTGAGCACATTCCAGTTATTTTCCTAAAATCTGTATTAAAAAAATTAAACAAATAAGATCTAAGAATTGATTTAGGTAACAGGACAGAGTGTTGAGATTGAGCCCCTCAGTCATTGTTAAATTTTGGTCTTCCCATAATCTTCAGAAAAATCAGCTGATGATGTCACTTCCTGTTGTAGATGTGATGAAGATGTAGAATGTTCCAGATGTTTCAGATGTTCGGGGTAATGTGTTACGGCAACAGGACTGAGTGAGTGAAGCCTAGGGACTAAACAACTAAAATGTGTATTTATTATTATTTATTTTAACTCAAATATTATGGATTTATTATGTGTATATATATATATATATGTATGTATATATATATATATATATATATATAATTTTTTATTTATTTATTTATTTTTTAAAGCATAAATGGGATTTGGAGTCATACAACAATGCCCAAAAAAGTACATCTCTGAAGGATAATTTTAATAATTTAAATATTTCATGGTAAAGTTTATAGTTAGAGAGTGGGGACAGGTAAATAATGCTATTTGTTCAGTGCTTTAAGTATTTTTAATTAAGGTTTTTACTTACATATCTTATCGTCACATATCACATCATATCTTTTGCAATTTGGTCAATGTACGAGGCACTGTGCTTAATAATAAAATGTATTTAAAAGTTATTTTATATCGTCGCTGTCCACTCAAAAACACTTATCTCCAAAACAGCAGGAGAGAGAATAAACCTTGTAAACTTTCAATGGAAGTCAATGTAAAAAGAGTTCATTTCAGGTCATTTTGAAGAGTTTCTATTGGTCCGTTTTGGCACAGTGTAAGGAACAGTTTGTCTGTTCAAACTATGTAATAAACTAAAAATCGACCAAAATGGTGATAAGTGTTTTTCATTGGACAGTGTGCACATTTATACATGTAATTTCCTAGGGACATCAATGCAATTGATAAAACGACTAATAATAATAATCATAATAGACATATTCTGTTATGAGAAGTTGTGAAGGGTTATGGAATCTCCCGTCACTTGTTTATGACGCGGGTATGTCGAGGTGTTACCCACCAAATCTGTCCTGTCTGTCTGTTCTGCTACTACAGACAGGAAAACGAGTCAAAACTGGCGTCTGCGGTCTATATCAAAATAACCGTACACAAATCAGCCATATCAAAGGCTACGTTCACATAACATTAAAGCCACATTGCTCAAATCTGATCTGATTTTTTGCTTGGTTTACATTTACAAATGTAAGTGACGCACCTATATCTGTGTGTAATGTGAACAGATCTGTCCCTGAAATGCTTCACATGCTGCACATTCATAACTGTATAAACGTCTTCTTCTTCATCAACAACTAAAAAAAACTTAGACGAGGGACTTGTAGCTTTATAAAGGGAAATGGATGCGTTATCAGCTCATATGTGGAGCATCTTTTGCTGGAGTGGAGAGTAAACAGCTCAGGTGGTTTGCTTTTGCTGTTTTTTGCAGCTATAGCTGCACAGCTGCACCAAGAAATGCTGTGGAAACGAGAAAGAAGCACGTAACGCTAATGCTAATGCATAAAAGCGTAAAAAAAGAGGCAAGAATTCTGATTTAATTGACCGTTTACATTCATGTTGCATGTCCATGGATCAGATGCATATTAGATTTAGGACCACATATAGAGTGACTCAAATCTGATTTGAAAAAAAAAAAATCAGATTTGGCACGTTCACACAGCCATGAGAAAATCAGACCTGATTCACATTGAACCAAAAAAAATCAGATTTGAGTCACTTCAGACTGGTAATATGAACGCAGCCATAGATCCACAGAGCAGCTCTTGTTTGGCAGCAGTGCTGCTGGAGTTTTTAAACACTGTGTTTAAGAAACAGAGTTGTTATCGACTCTATTAGACACTCGTACCTAGAGCTGCTCCACCTTGTAGATAAAAAAGATCAAATTTAGAGACAGAAGCTCTGAATCTGTTGCTGCACAGTTTATACAGGGTTTATCATCCTCTCTAATCTTTCATCATTGGTTACAAGACACTTTTGGGAATTTCTGGATGGTGGAGTATTTTTAACCTAGCCAGAAGTGACACTGAGGTGTTTAAAAATTTAAGCAGCACTGCCGTATCTGATCCACTCTAGGGCTATGATCGGGAGATCGCTGGTTCAAATCCTGGTCATGCAGCTTGCCATCAGCTGTCGGAGTCCTGAGGGAGCAAAGTTGATCTTGCTCTCTCTCTGGGTGGGTACAGTAGATGGTGCTCTTTCCCCCTTATCACTCCTAGGGTGATGTGGATCAGCACAAGGCTGCGTCTGTGAGCTGATGTATCAGAACAGAGTTGCTGCGCTTTCCTCCGAACGTTAGCACTGTAATGCTACTTAGAAATGTTTAATCATCAGCCGTTCAAAAGAGGCGGAGTCTGACTTTATATGTATCGGAGGAGGCGTGTGCTAGTCTTCACCCTCTTGGTGTTGTGACATCGCAAGTGATAGGGGGAGTCCTAATGATTTGGTTGTGTAATATGGGCAGAAAATATGTGTAAAAATCATTTTTTTGAGATTTTTGAGTTTTTTTTTTTCCTGCAGGTCCCAGAAGAAGACATAGTGAGCGTTACAGACATGCTTCAAGATCAGAGGAAAGATGCTGGATGCTGATTGGCTCGCAACGATGCGAGGGTATGGACGAGTGGGCGTGGCCCATAGGGCGTGGTATGTCCAGAAGACTAAAAACACTAAACCAGAAGAGTATTAACCACTGACCATTTTGCCGCAACTGCCGAAAGTGCTTCCGTTACCATGTGTCTACGCTATAGAGCTGAACCTCGAGAGGCGGAGCTAATAATGATTGCATCCAATCAGACAGCTGCACGATAGTAGGGCTGCACGATATGTGAAAATATGTGTAAAAATAATTTTTTTTGGAGTTTTACAAAATTGCTTAGTTTTTTTTTGTCATTAAATTTATATATATTTCCCAATATATGATTTTAATATAGGATTTTCACCAGGTATCAATGATCCAACACTCTGTTTATGACATTTTTGAGGAAAACTTATGATTTTGGCCAAATATAATATGCCTAATCTGGTAGAGATATCATTAAAATATAGTGGCAATACTGTGATTTCTTTTTTTTATATATAAAAAAATACTGGATTTTTACCAGGCATCAGTGATTCAACTCTCTGTTTATGACATTTTTGAGGAAAACTTATGATTTTGGCCAAATATACTATGCCTAATCTGGTAGAGATGTCATTAAAAAAAATAAAGTGTGAATACTGTGATTTTTCCTTTTGCATTAAACTGCTTAATTTCTTTTTTATATATATTTTATTTGCAGAAGACTTTGCACATATCAACATTGTGATTTTGATGCTACAAAAACGTATAAAAATATATAATGTAGCCCTACTCGAAACTAGTCATACATCAAAGTAGTAACATTGCTGTTGTGAAACCTTGTGACCAAAAGCAGCACATTTTTTTAAGCGTTTTTATTGGTTATTTTGGCCGAGTTTTGGTATTATCATGGTAGCACACAAAACACTATCAGTGTTATGTTTGATTATATATATATATATATATATATATATTTGTCTTCCAGTATTGTTTGTAATACAGTTAGGAGAAATCTTTCAGAAAATATATTTTTAGGGCTAAACCTAAGAGATGTTAATTTAGGTATATCTTTTTTTTTTCTTTTAATCAAAGGAAATAAAATATGTTCAGGTATATGTAATTCAGTCATGCCATCTGTGACTATCTTGTTTCGTTAAAAAATATATATATCTACCAGCATCTGTGAATATTGTCTGTTTTTTTTGACAATATGACAAACTAGGGACATTGTGAATTTTATTGAATTCCTTTTGGATTGATGAATGCACCTGTTTTTTTTTTTGTCCAGTGATCAGAGACAATTTCACAGTGTAAAAAATGTAAAGACCAACGTCTAATCATAAAGTAGCTCATTGTAGGGTTGTACTTTTTGTGTCAACTTTTTTTTTGCATCCTGGTTTGGTAACAATGGAGCAATTTCCCCAAACTTTACACCAACTTTACACGCACCAAACCTATACATTTTTAGTGGAGCCAACAAGTCAATTAGTAAATGAACTGGAGCTTAAATTGCTTTAAACTTTTAAAATTTCCTGTAGGCAGTGAGACAGTTGTGCCACCTTAGAGCTGTGATTTATAACATGCACATCTGTCCAAAAAGAACAGAAAGGAAATATGTAGCGTCATTTCTCAGCTCTCGGGTGGCCCTACGGTCTAACTGCTCCTTATGAAGTGCGAGAAGATAATCAGTTAAAATTCTAGCCAGCAGAATTTATGGCTGTAGCACTTAGTAGTAATTTGGAATTAAATACTCTTATAAAAAAGTGGCATTTTTCAATTTTCTAAATTTCTTCAGGATTTAGTGGTTTGAGCTGTATTTTTTTTTTTTTTGGGGGGGGGGGGTAAAATTTTAGGTTATTTAGAGTTTGTTTGTTGCTTATTTTTGTTTTTAGTTTTGGAGCAAGTTTTGGTACTTTCATAAAGAACATTTGTAGTGATGAAATAGCGAAAATTCACTAAATACGTAAAATAACAGAAAATCCCCCAACATGTACCTCTCAAATATTAATATAAACATAATAATAAACATATTTTCTTTGGCCAAAAGCTCATTTGAAAGCCTTAAGTACTATAATGTAGCTTTAACAAGAGACAGATCATTTATAAATGCTTTAAACTTATGATTTCCTGTAGGCAGTTAGACAGTTGTGCCACCTTAGAACTGTGATTTATAATATATAATCTGTCAAAAAAAGATTGGAAAGAGAAAATCTACTCAGAACTGTTTTTATGTAGCGTAATTTCAGTTTCACAGCTCTCGGGTGGCCCTACGGTCTAACTGCTCCTCATCAAGTGTGAGGAGATCAGTTCACATTAGATTTTGAGTTTTAGCCAATCCCAGTAATATTGCATCTGAAATCAATGTACTGGCCAGGATGCAGAAGTACAAAAATGAGTGAGCTAAACTGAGTTAACTTCAAAAATACCTTGTAATAACGTATAAGTTTAAGTCGGCCTGCCTTTACATATTCAGTGTTTCTAACAAGAGCTCTTACCAGCCTTTTCTTTTCTTTTTCTTTTTTAATCTGGTGTTTATTTGTTGGGACTGGGAAAGCTCAGCTGTTCCTCTGGTGGTTAGTAGATGCTGTTGGATCTCTGCCGCTCTGCCTTTGATGATTCCAGTTGATGACCAGCTTCAGTGTGTTTTATATTCAGCTCCAGCTGATCCAACAGTGTTAGATATTTGATTTGGATTCTGACCAGCCAGCATTGCTGGAAATGGACTAGGTGGGCTCCAGGTGGGCATGGGCTCTGGTTCCCAGTTGGGCTACACATACAGGTACCACACGAGTGTTATCTGGGTGCAGATTTGCCAGCAAGGACAGCCGTATACAGTGCCAGACTAATACAGTGCCAGGGTCTTAACAGAACTTCATTATGTAGCACTTAGTAGTGAATGGATCCATTTAGAAGTGGAATTAAATATTCTTGTATAAAAGTGGATTTTTTTGTCCAGAATTTAGTGGTTTGAGCTGTGTTTTTGTGTGAGTTTGTGGTTTATTGTTTTTCCTTTTTTTTATAGCGGTGGTGAAAATATTTTTTTAATAGAACATTTGTAGTGATAAAATAGTAATAATTTACAAAAAAAAATTCATCATGTTTTATAGGATTATACAAAATAAAAAAAAACTGTACTCATATATATATATATATATTATATATATATATATATATTTTTTTTTTTAGTAAACCCTTGTGTTGTATTTTTGTCACATTATCCCCAGCATGCACATAAAACATTGAAAAATATTTCTGGTTAATTTTCAAATTTTGGGACATTAAACAAGAATACTTTTTATTAAACTCTTCATTTCACAAGATAAAATGGAGATTATTCACTTAATTCATAAAATAATATCAAAAATAATTGTTTTGCCTCATCACCCAACAATACCTCTCAACCAGTAATATAAACATAATAATAAAGATATTCTCTGACATATTTAGTCATAATTACTATAATATAGCTTTAATAAGACACTTAAATATTGTTTGGTTGCTCACCAATTAATAACAATTAACACTTATTAGCACAATTTTTACTCTTAAGTCTTTTTCTATAGTTTTTCTTTAGTTTCACATCAGACCACTCAGAATGTCTTTTCATTTTGTTTTTTTCAGGATTACACAAAATAAAAAAAAATAAAATAATTTTCTCTGTACTCCTGTTTTAACATTTAAAAAAGATGAGGTTTTGTTAAGACCAACAAGCCACCGTACATAAAACATAAAATGAAAGTTACAGCACACTATTCCTAAATTCCTGATTTTTAATTTTTCTATATATTTTTTTTTGTTGTTGAGTAAACCATCATGTTGTATTTTTGTCACATTATCCCCAGTATGCACTTACAACATAAAAAAAAAATTATGGTTATTATTTTTTTTTTTTTTTCCGAATTTTGGTGAATACATTTTATGAAAGGGTTTTTCTGGAAATGTGATGAAAAAAAACTGATTTAAAAGCAAGAAATATTTCAGCGTGTGCTACACTTTCTGTACTGTTATAGATAAAAAAAAAACCTAGTATAAGAATCATTTTATTAATGTAGTTTAACAATTCAAATAATTTTAGGATTTTTTTTTTTGCACAAATGATAAAATATCACAAACTCTTTGTACTGGAAGCATCAAGCCGTTTTCAATATTATTTTTGGGTACATTTTATATCTGGATAAAAATATTGTTAATAAACTTTGTTTATGAAACTGCTGCTTATTCAATAAAGTTGTAATTTTCAGTTTATTGTTGTTTTGTATTGATTTAAATATATAATTACTAAAATCAAGGAGCTATACTAACATATATATATATATATATATATATATATATATATATATATATATATATTACTTCATATTAGCTTCACACCCAGTTCATCACAGTGTTTTGAATAACTCTGATGGCCTAATCCATGATTTATCAGAAATCACTGGATTACTTACTGAATGAGTTACTAAGCTGTAAATGTGAAAGTACTGTACTGTATGAGCGTGCTGTGTTTATGACTGCAGCTCTATGACCAATCAGCTGCTACAGATACAGAGTGATGATCAAACTTAATCAATTACACAATACACAGCTCTGGAAATAAAAAAAAAAAATAAGAGATCACTTAAAAATGATGAGTTTCTTTGATTTGACCAAATTGTGAGAGGAAGAGGAAGATGGATGATCACAAGCCATTAAACCAAGCTGAACTGCTTGAATTCTTGCACCAGGAGTAAAGCAGCATAAAGTTATCCAAAAGCAGTGTGTAAGACTGGTGGAGGAGAACATGATGCCAAGATGCATCAAAAAAACTGTGATTAAAAACTGGGTTGTTCCACCAAATATTGATTTCTGAACTCTTAAAACTCTATGAATATGAACTTGAGGAATGAAAGCTCTGTATCTTTGTTTGTCATTTCAGCCATTTCTCATTTTCAATTCCATTCAAATAGGAGAACAACTTGCAATTGGCCACCTTAAATACCTTTTCTCATGATTGGATACACCTGGCTATGAAGTTCAAAGCTCAATGAGGTTACCAAACCAATTTTGTGCTTCAGTAAGTCAGTAAAAAGTAGTTAGGAGTATTCAAATCAATAAAATGATAAGGGTGCCCATACTTTTGCACCGGTCAAATTTTGGTTTAATGCATATTGCACATTTTCTGTTAGTACAATAAACCTCATTTCAATCCTGAAATATTACTGTGTCCATCAGTTATTAGATATATCAAACTGAAATGGCTGTTGTAAACACCCAAATATTTAGAACTAAAAATGATTAAGATTAATAGGGGTGCCCAAACTTTTCACATGACTGTATGTCTATCAAACTTGGTATGCCAACATAAAGAATCATACAAAGTGAAGTTTTCGTTAAATCGGCGTAAGTATTCTACATTTGTTAGATAATTGTTGATGAAAACTGAGCATTTGTAGGAATTGGCAAAAAAAAACAAGGACTAGTTTGCAAAAGTAGATTTTGTTAATATTTGGCGAATGCACCTGAATCAAAAAAGTTCTTAAAATTGTTCAGGTTGGTTAATCATCATTTCTTTAGTTTTTTTTTTTCCATTATTTAAATTTCAGAAAAACCCTCTAACCACCCTCTATCCACACTTGTGCACGTAGTGGATATTATAACTCACTCTGCCTAAAAAAAAAAGATCAGTTCAGTGAAATGACTGTCCTGAGGTCCTGTGTGACCATTAACATAAATATCCGTGACGAGTTCACAAAAACTTCCGACCACAACTCAGTGGAAGCAGTTCTGAGTAAACGCTAAAGTTCCAAACGAGGAGGGAACCACAGTTATTCTCACTTCAGAAAAGTGTTGCTTATAATAGTGTATTTACGTGTTATTAAGTGCTGGGTGTGTCGTTATCTAACAGATACTATTAGCAGAATTAGGCGCGACCTCACTGACAACAGAGAATCACACCAACTAAACAATGAATCACTCAGAATTCACTTTCAGTTTTAACTGCTAACAGTGTGCTTCAAAAAATTATAATATTATATTAATAATTATAACTCTAATACTAAAAATTAACCACAAAAGTCACTTATTTTAATGATTGCTTGAAAAAAAAACACTACTTTAGGCTGCATAAAACTATAAAATGTGTAGATAACAGAATCTTTAACTATAATAACAGGACTCTCTAGCTCCAAATTGTATTAATTATCTAAAATCTTATTTAATAACAAGACTGGCTATTTCTAAGTCACTTATTTTAATGATTGCTTGAATAAAAACTACATTAGGCTGCATAAAATAATAAAAATATAGAGATAACTGAATAATTACCTACAATAACAGCGCTAAATTGTATTAATTACCTAAAATCTTATTAAATTACAAAACTGGCTATGTTAGCTACCTACATTTTTTACTAAATTCACATGATTAGCTTACCTAACATTTTTAGTCAATTTCCAGGACAAGGATTAAGCCTAGTCATAGATTAGTCAAACCATAAATGTAAAGTTACCTTAAATATATTTATTAAACACTAAAACCTAGCTTACCAAAAAAAAAACACTAATACCTATCTTACCTAAAATCACTGCTTTATTATTTAAAATCTAAAATCCTCTAAAGCATATTGATGAAAAACACCCTGAAAAAAATAACTAAAATTATAGATTCCTAAAAAATGAAGAGAGCACTTCAGTTTCTGAATCAGTTTTTCTGATCTTGCTATTTATAGGTTTATGTTTGAGTAAAATTGACATTATTGGTTTAATCTATTAACTACGGACAACATTTCTCCCAAATTCCAAATACAAATATTGTCATTTTGAGCATTTATTTGCAGAAAATGAGAAATGGCTGAAATAACAAAAAAGATGCAGAGCTTTCAGACCTCAAATAATGCAAAGAAAACAAATAAACAAATAAAAGTTCATATTTATAAAGTTTTAGAAATCTGAAAATATTTGGTGGAACAACCCTGGTTGGTTTTTACTCACAGTTTTTTTAATGCATCTTGGCATCATGTTCTCCTCCACCAGTCTTACACACTGCTTTTGGATAACTTGATGCTGCTTTACTACTGGTGTAAAAATTCAAGCAGTTCAGTTTGGTGGTTTGATGGCTTGTGATCATCCATCTTTCTCTTGATTATATTCCAGAGGTTTTCAATTTGGTATAATAAAAAAAAAACTCATCATTTTTAAGTGGTCTCTGTATAATGATTATCTAAAATGTAGCTAAACTATAAAGAATAGCTATCTAAAAATGATATTGGTTACTTCAAATCTAACGTCACAGCAGCTTGCATTTTGCACGTATTAATAATAAAGATATGACTGGTCATTTCTGCAGGTTTTCCCCGTCTTATACATCACTGCACCACCTGAAGCTCCTCGTTCTTATTACTCATATTACCTAGAACTGTGTTTCATCAGCTACTGTCAACATCACTGGCTGATCAGTTTTACTCTGATTTTCTCTTATGGCCTGGATTTATTGTTGTATTTAATGCAGTAATAGTTTTTTTGTGCTGTTGTATTAATTTTAAATTTAGGTACATTGATGTATTGTTAATACTCTATTTATAGGCCATAAACAGTATGTTTAATATACTGCCTTACACAGTGAAAAACGATTGTAATGAAACCCTATAATTCAGTTTCTCAGAACATTAGATTATTATATAAGACCAATAGGTACTTTTAGCAGTGTGGGCAGTGTGCCAAGTCCTGCTGAAAAATGAAATCTGCATCTCCATAAAAGTTGTGAGCAGCAGAGGGAAGCATGAAGTGCTGTAAGATTTTGTGGGAAAACAAAACTGCACTGACTTTAGACTTGATAATAAAACACAGTGGATCAACACCAGCAGATGACAGACATGACTCTCCAAACCATCACTGATCATCAGTAAATTTTACATTTCATTTGTAAATCAAGGGAGCAGAGTCTGGAGGAAGTGTGGAGAGACACACAGTCCAAACTGCTCGAGGTCTAGTGTGAAGTTTCCACCAATCAGTGATGGTTTGGAGAGTCATGTCTGTCATCTGCTGCTGTTGATCCACTGGGTTTTATTATCAAGTCTAAAGTCAGTGCAGTTTAGTTTTCCCACAAAATCTTACAGCACTTCATGCTGAACCTCTGCTACTGACAACTTTTTTTGGAGATGTGGATTTCATTTTCCAGCAGGACTTGGCACACTGCCCACACTGCAGAAAGTACCTAATTGATCATATATATTAATCTACATTTTCTGAGACACTGATTCTTGGGTTTTTATTGGCTGTAAGCCAAAATCATCAACAATAAAAGACACAAACACTTAAAATAGATCACTCTGTGTGTAATACGTCTATATAGTATATGCATTTTACATTTTGAACTAAATTACTGAAATAAAGTAACTTTTCAATGATACACGTGAGTTATACTGTAAATAATATGCATATGTTCAGATGTAAGCTAAAATACATTATATACATTTTAAAAGGTCATAATAAATGTGAAAGTTGTTAATCAGCGCCATCGGTACTGGAAGTATGACACTAATCTCACCTCTCAGCAGAATTACAAATGAAACTTATTCTAGCAGACAAAAACTAAGATAAACTGTGTTATATAACATCCTGTTTCAGTGTGTGAAAAAGTGAGCATCAACATGAGCAAGATCAAATAATAGATGCAAGAAAATAGAAGGTTTGAGGCCTTTTAAGAAATGTCTAATAAAGCTTAAAAAAAGTTTGAAATAAAGATTAAGATCATTTTGTTCTTAAACATTCTCCATACATCACATTTGGACAAATAAAGGAGACAATGTAGACTTTATTGCCAAAAGCATTTAGTTGTCCATCCACTAGATCAGGGGTATTTAATTAGAACTCTGTACTAACCCAAGAAAGGGTAAACCCAAGAAAAAATAAATAAAAATAAACACACCACTCCTCACGCGGGATCGAACCCACGTCGTCAGGGCCGCGGTCCAATACACTACCGCTGCCCTGGCTAGTGAATTGGGACACGGCCGAGAAAAAAACGCCCTTATAAGGAGATAGGAAGCCCAAGAATGGGTGGAAACTAAACAGGGGGAACGGAGTGTAAACAAAAGCTTGCCAGAGAAGCATTTTATTTTATATTTTTTTCATTATCGTACATTATAGTTCAAACTACCTCACGGGAAATTACTACTACAATTTTTGCACCAGTAGTAAAGCAGCATAAAGTTATCCAAAAGCAGTGTGTAAGACTGGTGGAGGAGAACATGATGCCAAGATGCATGAAAACTGTGATTAAAAACCAACCAGGGTTGTTCCACCAGATATGTGCTCATTGTCTAAATGAGCACATATTGGTGGTTTCCCAGCTGTTCCTATAAATGTTCTTAATTATTAATAGATCTGGTGACCTAGCAGGCCAAAGGAAGGCACTTCTGGTGAACTTTTGCAGTTGGACGCCCTGCCATGAGAAAAAACGCATGTAAATTCTTTAACAAATATGAATTTTCATTACATTTTTAGACTGAATCAAGACTAAAACCAATAAGGAACATCATCATGTGCATAATTGCTCTGCAATATTCTTAAAGTTGGTACTTGAAAACATCTCGCCTCCCATTTACAAAACACGTTCTGACTCAGCAAGTATTCATGGAAAGCAGAAGTGGGCAGACCCAGAGAAGTGCCAAACTAAGTGTGATCCTACGTTACGTCATTGGTGTTCTTCTTCATGGTGTTTCTTTTAAAGGGTTCAAGTAATGCTGCAAAAAATTCCTCCCTAATGCAATCACTGCATCACATCTCCCTAATGGAAACCAGTGAGTCAAAAAAGTGTCCGAAGGTGTCAATAAGAAACTGATCTTTATCAGATCTAATACGACTCTGGGTCAAAGTGTTTTTTTCTCGACTCTTCTCGACTTTTAAGGTCGAGACGAGTATTATTAAGCATGCCATTGACACTTTTGAGATTGCTACGTAAGATTGCGCTACGATTCGGTTCCTTTTAAGGGCAAAGAGTTTAATATTCAGCTGAACTGAAGGAGAAGGGCGCTTTGCACTCTTTGAAAGGCAATGATGCATTGCGGCAATACAGCTTTATCAAACTAGCGGACGTTTATTTGTAGGGTTTTCTCTTGCAACAGAGGTCTCTTGCAACTTTGCACGAATGAGCAGATATGCTGAAGTGATTAGAACCCTATCGTTTAATATGGCCGCGATATCTAAACCGCAATCAGATGCTCTAGAAGTGGATGGTAGTACTACTGAATTTTCTCAAAGTGTTGAGTAGGACATTAACACAGGTTCACACAGGTCATGCACAGGTGCACACAGTGATGAAATGAATTATGCACCAAAAAACTCATTGTTGAACCCAATCCAATGAAAAATATAAGAATCCAGTTTTCTGTCCGCAATTCACACAAAAGAAGACTCTAAAATAGTCTAAAAATAACTAAAATATTTAATTGCCTTTTTTTTTTTACATCCATTGCTTTGGATTCCTCTGGTTAACATTTAAATTATTTTAGATTTTGAATTTAGATTTTTTTTACTTCACAGATCATCCATAAACAGTAACATTAACACATAAACATAATAAAAGTGTTCTAAATCACGTAAAATTAGTAAAAAAAAAAAAAAAAAAGAGCTCTTATTTGCTAAGTTGGCTCTTGTGCTGCCTAGTCCCAAAAAAAGTCTGTATTGCCATTTTATTCTGAAGCAGTTGGCGGGGCTAAGATACTGTACATTTTTTATTGGATTTTTTAATGTTCTGTTCTGATAGACACATGCTGTCAATTGTAATGAGTTAAATAAAAAACTATGTTTATTATAAAGTGTAAAATTGAAAAGAAGCTCCAGTATCATGTTGGGCATCTCAAACCTTGATATAAGAGGAGATACACTGCCTAATATTTAATTGGACCACCTTAAGCTTTGATTGCTGCACTGTGCATTCACTGTTGCATTGTTTCAATAAGCTTCTGCAATGCCACAAGATTTATTTAATCCAGTGTTGCTGGATTAATTTATAATTTTTTCACCAAGATCTTGTAGCAGCATTGATGATGGTAGAGTCTGACCACTGCTCAAAGCAGCTCTTCTCCATCCAGCACATCCCAAAGATTCTCAATGAGGTTAAGATCTGGACTCTGTGGTGAACTCTCTCTCAATCCATGTGTGAAAATGATGATCTCATGCTCCCTGAACCCTGAACTCTTTCACAATTCCAGCACCATGAATCCTGACAGTGTCTTATCTTGGAATATGGGAGAAAAATATATATCCATTGATGGAATAACCTGGTCTATTTTCAGTATATTCAGATGTATACAAGCACGTTCCCATGTGCTTCTCAGGCAGCAGCAGTCTGTCACTCACACAGACACAGAGACAGAGCTGTGTATCTACTTTTTGTGTCAAGAATCAAACCGTCGCAACATAATGTATTTAATTTAATTGCCTTAAAGGGGACATGAAACACGTCAAGTATTTAGTATAATTCACAAGATGTATTTTCACTCTAACAAATGTTATAAGTTTAACAGCTGTCAGTGAAACTGAATTAAAATAATAAGCAATCTAAATGTCATTTTCTTAAGTAAGCGCAGCGCCATCTTGTCCCAGCGCTGAAAGTGACGTCACGAGGTTGGTTCCCGAACGCCTCACTAACATAAACTATGAGTCTACCGTAAATTAATCCCTCAATAGATAATAAAATCCAAACCAAAAATCTATGCAAAGCGGGGGGCACTTTTGTATGGCCCCTGGGTGTAGTAATACTGGGTATAGTAAACTTTTATAGGGTGAAGAATGAGAGAAAGGTTCACTTTCACTTTCATATCTCGCCTTTTAAGCGGACAGCTATTCTTCAGCGGTGGCTAGCGGCGCTGAAGTGCGAGAATCCTCCGGTTAGCTGCAATGCTAGGGGTTAGGAGCGAGCACTTTCTACACCAGGACTATGTGGAGGAGAGGGTTTTGAGTCGGGAGCATTAGTGCCGGACAAATAAGCTGAAGTCCGAGGCTTTTTTCCTCCGTTTTAATTTTTCCTCTGAACAACTGGGATGTACAGACCGTCCAACTGGAGGTACTGTAACAGCAGCAGCTGTGAGCCGCACGGAACGAGCCAAACGACGCGCTCACCCAGCAGAGCAGCGAGAGGTAACTTACCGAAAGTCTAGATAAGCTGACAGTTAAAAGATAACATAGCAACATAACAACTTAGCTAGCTATCTTACCATAGCTAGCCAACGCTAGCTAACACTTACTAGATGAAGCTAAGTACCCAGTAAGCTTTCTAACTTCTAAACTGAACGGTTTATCAACCAAACAGCGCCTGGGTGTTTCAATATCCACTTAAATCATGTACGTTTCATTCAGTCTTAATGAACTCTGGACTTTACATGTTGAATAGCTAAATGTATATAAATTAGCTGGTTAACTGGATGGCAGTAGGTTACCTGCTGTTGACGGGCTGCAGGGTTTCTGCACGGCTCCACGTAGAGAGAGAATAAACACTCCCAAAACGTCTCGCTCTCAGAAAAGCATCTGATAATTTCTGCTCAGGTTTATACAGGAAAGATCTCTGAGAAAGTGGTCCACGTTAGCCAAGTTCAGCTTCATCTTCATCCATAATCTCCACAAACAACAAGCTCTTTTACGCTAGTTATGTACCTGTGCTCTTCAACCAACCAACCTCGTGACGTCACCAGTGCTGCACGGGCAACATGACGGCGCCCTAGCGCAAACATAACAAACATAAATATATTATAATTTAGTGTATAAACATTTTATAAAAATAAAAATAAAAATAAATCCCCCCAAATAAATTCCATTATATTTAATCCATTAGAAAACTTGTACAAACTGAAATGTTTTATGTCCTCTTTAAGTGACAGCATCGCACAATGACGATGGTTATATTATATATATCGTGGAGCCCTAGCATAAAGGGCTTGTGGTGAAAGCTTCAATCCTGCTTTTTCTGTGGAGCGACACACTTCCCCAACTGCTGGTTTGTGTGATGATCTGCAGAAGTCACCACTAGTAATGATACGAGGGATATATGTGCAGGAAGGAATCAACGATGCACAAATTGTCTTCAAGTGCTTCATAGAGGCATATCTAGTAGTCAATTTCTCACAATCTCTCACCAAGAGGTATACTGCCCCTAGAGTTATACCACCCATGTTATTTTTTGACAACCTATTTCAGAATGTAGTGAATAATTAAGGTAGATTTTGTTTTCCGGTTAAGCTAAAACATGCTTCATTTTTGCTCCACAGTCGTCATGATGAAGCTATGCACAGCTATTTGGCGGCATATCTGAAATGTGATTCGTCCGATTCGTCATAGAATTCCTTTCTTTTTTTTGTGTTTGTTGCTATTTCAACACCCTTGGGATGACTGCCGATAAGATTTACTCAGGAGTCATAGTACTTTAGTGATTAATCTATTACTCACTTATACACTGCCTGGCCAAAAATGGCGGGACATAAAAAAAATCTGTTTTGGAAAATTGAAAATTGAAGTGTAATGGAATGGATGGAGTGCTACAGACTAGTATCTCTCCAGCTCAGAGGGTTGTTGAACCCAATTGCAGAACAGTTGATCTCAAAGCAGGTAAACCCAAGAAGAAAGGAAAAACTAAATAAATAAACACACCACTCCTTCGACGCAGGATCGAACCTGTGTCATCAGGGTCGCGGTCCAATACACTACCACTGCCCCGGCTAATGAATTGGGACAAAGCCGAGTAAAACGCCTTTATAAGGAGATAGGGAGCACAAAAAAGGGCGGAAACTATAGTCATGCCGAGCGAGACAGAGAGAGAGAGGGGAGGAATATAAACAAAAGCTCACCAGAGAAACATTGTATTATAATTATTTTTTCATTATCATTTATTATAGTTCAAACAACCTCACAAGCCAGATGTTTCATGCTTTCATGCTCTGGAAAAATTGAAGAGAGCACTTCAGTTTCTGAATCAGTTTCTTTAATTTTGCTATTTATAGGTTTATGTTTGAGTAAAATGAACATTGTTTTTTTATTCTATAAACTACAGACAACATTTGACAATATTGTCATTTAGTTCATATTCGTAAAGAGATTTAAGAGTTCAGAAATCAATATTTGGTGGAATAACCCTGGTTGATTTTTTAATCACAGTTGATTTTCATGCATGTTGGCATCATGTTCTCCTCCACCAGTCTTACACACTACTTTTGGATAACTTTATGCTCTACACTACTGGTGCAAAAATTTAAGCAGTTCAGTTTGGTTTGATGGTTTGTGATCATCCATTTCCCTCTCGATTATATTGTAGAGGTTTTAATTTAGTAAAAATTTAAAGAAACTTATGATCTCTTATTCACTAGAGGTTGAGTGGGCTGAGCTTTATTAGGTGCTATTTGAGGCTCAGGCCCTCCACCCACTAAAACACCAATACTTTTATCACTGCATCACATCATTGCGTCACGTCATGAATCCACTTCGTACGGTGAAGTCATGGGGTTATGAGTGTACAGCAGCAAGCAGCATGAGACACCTGCAGACACAACCAATACATATCTTGTGGGAAAAAAAAAAACTGCACAGGAAGTGGTGTTACTCATGGAAACTTAAGAAAATTAAACTATTAAAATTGTTAAAATTAGTTTTAACTCCACGTTATGAGCCCGTACTTCTGCAACATCCACCACATACAGCCCGTCATATCTGGAAATACATCGGCAAGTAGTAAGATATTCTCGATAAGGCATTACTCAAGAAAAAGAGCAAGCTAAAGTGAGCATCCCGATGACACGCTAAAGTGCTGTCACGGATCTTCCTGAAGATTCACATCACTGTATCTTTCGTATTATAGATTGTGTGAGATAACAGCATTTCCTTTTTCGTGACTAAGCCCCTTTACGCTATAAAAACAGCTCAACTCACGACTGGTCCGTACACACATCCACCGCATGAGCTGGATTACTCGCTAACTTCCTGTCAGCAACTTTAACACCTATTAGCAACTTTATCCTGCAGAGTCTTTGAAGATATCATCATGAAGTTCACAGCAGGTAAGAAATTACTATGCATATATATAGACCTCAAAAAAAAAAAAAAAAAAAAAAAAAAAATATATATATATATATATATATATATATATATATATATATATATATATATATATATATATATATATATACAAATTTTATTATTATTATTTTTATTTAGTTTACTTTTCCATTTAAATGTTATATGAAGTTCCTAAAAAGTAATTATATTTAAAAAAAAAAAATATATATATATATATATATATATATATATATATATATATATATATATATATATATATATATATATATATATATATATATAATTATAAGATAAAATAAGTTAAGACAAAACTTTATTGTCTACTAAATTTACATTGAATATAAAATTGTCTTTGGCAGTCTGGCAGACAAATACATGAAATTACAGAAACACAGTAAGTAAGTAAATAAGTGAATAAATAAATAAGTAAATACAAAAGTTAAAAATACATACAGATTATTGATTATGTGGGGAAATTGTGTATTACATCCTTATCCTCAGAATAGCCACAGCCGATAGAACAAATGACTATAATTCAAAATATATAGAACATCACTATAATATCACGATATTTAATGCTTTTTGCACAAAGTACAGTTTTTCTTTTTATGTTTCTATTTTTTATTATTATTATTTCTGTGTGAAGTACATAAGTATCAAAAGTACCATGTTTTAACTTTATATATTATTATTTATTTTCTGTTTTTAATTTTTACAAATTCTTCCCTAAAAAATATGGCTATAATTTAATTTATAGTAAAAAAAAATATTAAAATAGTGTTTTTTCTTGTGTATAAGTTTTTGCAGTTTATATGCATGCACTGTACTTTATCGTCGCTGTGCATTTAAAAAAATCTCCATTTTTGTCCATTTTTAGTTTACTTCATAATTTAAACAGACAAACTGTTCCTCACAGTGTGTCAATTTTTTTTGAAGAACGGACCAATAGAAATACTTTAAAATTACCTGAAATAAACTCTTTTTACATCGACTTCCAGTAAAGGTTTAGATGTTTTTTTCTCTCTCCTGTAAAGTTGCTGTTTTGAAGATACTTGATTTTCGTTGGACAGCGACGATATATTTTGCACTTTTATTTGCAGTTTTTGTCTAATCTTTTAGTAAATTAAAATACATTTTTTGTCCCTTCTGTATGTTGGACAGCTGACAATGTGAACCACTGATAAAATCAATAAAGTAAAATATTAAATAAATCATAATTTGCTACTTTAAAACACTAATAGTAAGAAAGCAAAATGTCTTTTGTATTTATTTATTAAATATTTTTACTTTTATCTATTTTGTTCCATTTTGTTGTTCAACTCTGACAGTTTCCTTTGGAGTAAATACAGTTCAAATTTACCTTAATTTTATTTTAGTTTAGTTTTGTATCTAATTTTACTTCACATATTCAGTCAAATATTTTTAGTATAAATAAATATTGATTTTAACCAATTACATTCTTGAACTTGTGCTCTCTAGAAGAATTTTCTCTAATTTCTAAGTAATCTTAAAGCAAATATATAAACTGTATTTTTCTTATGTTGTTATTTTCTCTGCAGGTATTCTGAACTTGAGCGCTGTGCTCATGATCATCCATCTCTACCCTGTAATTGCGAGACCTGCCTGCAACCCTGAAAGTCAGGCGAAGCTGGGAAAAAAACTCATCTCTGGCATTTTAAATACATATGTGAGTAATTTTAATGTGTGAAACAAATGTTTTTACATTGTTTTTAAATGCTCTGCATTGTAGATTAATACTAAAGTCATCCAAACCAGAATATGTTTTATATTTTAACTTCTTTAAAGTAGCACCTCGTACTTAGATTAGACAGTTTTGCACATCTCTGCTGGATTTTCTCAGTCAGTTTTATAAGGTAGAGTCACCTGGAATTCGGGCTTTCAGTTAACAGCTGTGCTGAACTCATCAAGAGTTATTAATTAGTTGAATTTCTTGTCTCTTAATAAAGTGTTTGAGAGCATCAGTTAAAGTAAAGTAGTGAAGAGGTAGAGTTACAGCAGGGGTGTCCAAACCTTTTTTGTTGGTGGCCAGAATAATGATCTACCACTTTAAATAATACATTTTCCTGATTCCTTTTTATTTACACAACATTTTACTTGACTAACTATCTTTATCTTTGACAGTGTTGTGTAAACTAATACTTTCAAATTGATGTTTCATTTCATGATCTCTCTTAATATAAAACTCCTTAATTACGGCGAATTTTAGACTCATTTGCTCTTTTCTGCACTAAAACTGCGCACTCTCTCCGCTTTCAGACTCTTTGTCCCGTTTTTCCGCATTAGAAATGCGCACTCTCTCCGCTTTTAGACTCTTTGGCCCGTTTCTGACACCTAGCGTTCAAACTTTAAATCTCACATTATAAAAACCTACTTTCGTTCTATTTCTAAAATACCACGC
This sequence comes from Astyanax mexicanus, assembly GCF_023375975.1. NCBI lineage: Eukaryota > Metazoa > Chordata > Actinopteri > Characiformes > Acestrorhamphidae > Astyanax > Astyanax mexicanus. The sequence goes on from NC_064429.1 coordinate 31,924,218, forward strand.
GGGCCGCTCCAAAGAAGGAAACGGGCCGAAAATGGCCCGCGGGCTGTAGTTTGGACACCTCTGAGTTACAGGTATACAGTGAATAGCTCTACTCCATATTATGAGAAAAACTACCATCACAACTGTTACTCCAGTGTTTAAATAGCAAAAAATATACATTTAATTAAAATAAATTAGAAAAAAGTACATGTCCAGACATTGCATAAACAAAAAGGTGTCCAAAGAGAAATCTAAGGATAAAAAAAATAACTAAAGCATAATGCCAAAGAGAACCAAACCAAAGCACACCTACACAGGTCTATATATTGATTAGGTCTGTAGCCACACCCCCAAAACCTAACCAGGGGACACATACATCCATCACACTACCCACCCAAGTAAAGAATAGGAAATTACTTAATTTCAAAAACTTTGAAAGTATCCTCAAGTGCTGTAACCACAAAAAAGACCATCAAAAACTTTATGATGGTGAAACTGGCACTCATCAGGACCGCCTCAAGAAAGGAAGAACAATAGTTAGCTCTGTTGCATAGGATAGATAAGGTCATCAGAGTAGCAAGAGCATCAGAGAATGTTTAACACTTTTAAGTTACTACCTGATTCCTTATACACTTCAGTATTCATTTTTTTTTTTAATCTAATTCATTATTTTGTGTATATATTTATTCATCATTATGCTCAATTTCTGTATTTCCCATCAGGTAGAAGAGAACGGAAAAGATGTGGAGCCGCTGAATAAGAACTTCAGTCAGCTGGACATCCAGGACCAATCAGGAACAATCAATGAGAAGAAACTGGATGCCGTCTGCGGCGTCAACTACACCATATACGCCCTCGAATCCATATACGATCACCAGAAGCAGTGGCTGAACCCCATGAAAAAAAACTTCCTCCAAAAGCTCGACGAAGCCGTCCGCAAACTGGAGGGAACCCTGAAGCCGTGTCTGGACTTCCTGAACGTGAGCTGCCATAAACACGCAAAGCCCGAGTTCCCCGAGCACTCGGACCATTACAAGCGCAAACAGTGGAGCCTGGCTGCTCTGCAACAAATCGAAAAGTTCTTAGAGAAGCTGGGGCAGTCCAACTTTCTCCAGGACAAGACTTTGCACTCAGAATGAGCGTCAGGACGCACTCTCACTTCATTTGTGCAAATCTGAAATATTTTTGTACTTTTGTTTTATGTTAAGTGCCTATTTATATTTATATAAGTTAATATTTATTTATATATTTGCTGCATTTTTCTGTCTATTTATTTAACAATAAAAATTATTGTTTTTTAATATGTTTGTACAATTCTTTTTTCTATCATGTATTGCCATTAAAGTTTGGACACACCTTCTCTTTTTCAGTGCGTTTTCTTTATTTCCATGACTATTTACATTGCAGATTCTCACTGAAGCATCAAAACTATGAATGAACACATGTGGAGTTTTATGTACTTAACAAAAAAGGTGAAATAACTAAAAAATACATGTTTTATATTCTAGTTTCTTCAAAATAATAGCCCCCCTTTGCTCTGATTACTGCTTTGCACACTCTTGGCATCATTCTCTCAGTGAGCTTCAAGAGGTGGCCACCTGAAGTGAAAAAAAGTTTTCCAACAGTCTTGGAGGAGAAGGAGTTCCCAGAGGTGTTTATTAGCACTTGTTGCTCCTTTGCCTTCTTCACTCTGTGCTCCAGCTCACCCCAAACCTCAAATCTGGATTGGGTTCAGGTCCGGTGACTGTGGAGGTTCAGCTCATTTTTTTGTTAAGTACATAAAACTCCACATGTGTTCATTCATAGTTCTGATGCTTCAGTGAGAATCTACAATGTAAAGAGTCATGAAATTAAAGAAAACGCATTGAAAAAGAGAAGGTGTGTCCAAACTTTTGGCCTGTACTGTATATCATCGCTGTCCAATGAAAAAAAAAAAACAAAAAAAAAACAAAGTATCTCCATTTTTGTAGATTTTTTAGATTAGTGCATAATTTCAACAAATAAACTGTTCCTAATACTGTGACACAATTTATTGATAAATGGACCAATAACAATTGGTCCATTTTACATTTTACTCCAGAATTACTTGAAATAAATTCTTTTTTACATGAACTTCCATTGAAAGTTGAAGATACTTGTTTTTCACTGGAGAGTGATGATATATTTTATGGATATATAGAAAAGATATTATATAATAAATATAAAAAGATAATAAATTTAAGCAAAAAAAGAAGTATTACTATGACTTGTATGTTTCCATTAAGCACATATTTATATATAAGATAATGTTAGTTTGTATATACAGTATATACAGCTCTGGAAAAAATAAGAGGCCACTTAAACATGATGAGTTTCTTTAATTTTACCAAATTGAAAACCTCTGGAATATAATCAAGAGGATGATGGATGATCACAAACCATCCAACCAAACTGAACTGCATGAATTTTTACACCAGGAGCAAAAGTATAAAGTTATCCAAAAGCAGTGTGTAAGACTGGTGGAGGAGAACATGATGCCAAGATGCATGAAAACTGTAATTAAAAATCAGGGTTATTCCACCAAATATTGATTTCTGAACTCTTAAAACTCAGCCATTTCTCATTTTCTGCAAATAAATCCTCTAAATGATAATATTTTTTTGTTTGGAATTTGGGAGAAATGTTGTTTGTAGTTTATGGAATAAAACAACAATGTTCATTTTACTCAAACATAAACCTATAAATAGCTAAATCTGTTTCAGAAACTGAAGTTGTCTTAATTTTTTTTCCAGAGCTGTACTTCTATATATTAATTAAGAAAAATCTTGAAAAAAAAAAAAAAAAAAAAAAAAAAAAAAAAAAACTTTGCACGATGCTCATTAGTGAAGCAGGTGCACGGCTGGTTAGGCCTCAGAAGTCTGTGTGCAATTTGCGGGCTGCAATCCCGCGGGATAATCATAATTAATCAACTTGTCATGCGTGCAAAGGAAGTAACTTGGCTCTTGTTAATTTTCTACTTTCCATGCAGGATGTGTTGTGTTGATAATCATGATGATTAATTGTTCATACACTGAGAGAAAGAGGGAGAGAGAAAACAAAAAAAAAAGAAAGAGTTTCCATTGAGGATAATCTAATTTAGATTTCATTAAAATAGATTATAGAGTTTTAAACGGGAGCAAAGATTTAAAATTTAAGGACTTGACAAGACTAAAGCTCTCAAATATTTTGCCTCTGATACTGAATATGTCAAATCATTAAATTTTACCACCTGTTGGGTAAAAATATACAGTAGCAGTCAAACGTTTGGACACACCTCTTCTTCAGGTCAGTGCTTTTCTTTCGTTTTATGTTTTATTTTTTTTTTTGTAAATTTAATATTGAATACCTTTGGTTTTGGACAAAACAGGTGTGAATGTGCAGGTGAAGGAAGGAAGGAAGGAAGGAAGGAAGGAAGAAGAGGAAAATGAGAAAGAAAGAAACAAATGAGAGGGAAATAAAGAAATAAGAAAGAAAAAAATAAGAGGGTAAGGAAGAAAAAAAAGAGAGGGAAAGAAAGAAAGAAATGAGAAAGAAAAAAGGAATAAAGAAAGAAAAAAGAAATGAGAGAAACAGAAAGAAAAAAGAAAGAGGGAAAGAAAGAAATAAGAGTAAAATATAAAAAGGCAAGATAAGAAAGGAAAAAAGGAAATAAATGAGAGGGAAAGAAAGAATAAAAAGAAAGAGAGGAAAAGAAAGGGAAAAAATAGGAAAAGAAAGAAATTAGGAAAAGAACGAAATGAGAGTGAAAGAAATGAGAAAAACATGAGAATGAAAAAAAATGAAATTAAAGAAAGAAATAAGAATAAAAGAAAGAAATGAGAGAGGAATGAAATGAGAATGAAAAAAAAGAGTGAAAAAAGAAAGAAAAGCGTAAAAAAAAGGAAGAAAAAATAAAAGTAAATAAAAGTATAAAACTATAAAAGTTTTGTATTTTCTTTTATTTTCTACTGGAATCAACATTTACTGCATTCATATGCACTACATTAGAATTACACTTTAATTTATGAGATTTTAATGAATGTATATGAATAAATGGTCTAATCTGAAACAATAACGCAGCTTGCAGCGTCACGCCCACTGGATGTAGACGATGCATCTGAAGTTTCTGCTCATTTTACCTGGAAAGGCGTGTCTTTAATAAAGCATGAAGTGGCCCTGAAAATACTTGCAGCACCACGTTATAAAATAAACAAACAAAAAAATGCGTATCTGAATGCAGTTCTGCCTAAAAAGCAACATAAATGATCATCACTGATGAGGTTAAGATGGTTCTATGCACTTATGAAGTGTACACAATTCCGTCCATCCTTCTTCCCCGCTGCCACGTTATGATTTTTATGATTTAGGTTCAGTTCATCGCCTATTTGGGACTTAAAAAGACCCAAACTGTCCAAAAAAACAACCTGAAGCGGGAGGTAGCATATCATCGTCTCTTCACACAGATCTACACTCCGTCGTTAGGCGAGCTGAAATGTGAACGTTTCTGATCGAGACGTGATTCAGAAGCTTCAGATGGGCAGGAGCTCCGGGGGGCTATCTCCATAACAGTACTTGGCCTGGGGGTTTCTGTAGGTGTTCTCATGCTGGACACTCTGGAGGGAGGGAAAAAAAACAGACAAAAATCATAAAATCAACTAATACATCAGGTAAATTTCACATGAGTTTAACTTAAAAGCTAACTAGTGCTTAATGTGGTTTAGCGAGTAATGCTAATGCTGCTCCAGCAGAACTAGCCGGGGTTAGCAGCAGGCTACAGGCCGATAATACTCACGTCTGAATAGGGAAAGAGCTAGCGCTTAGCACGGTTAGCAGCTAATGTTAATACGGCCCCATTAAGTGCACCTTATAGTGCGAAAAATATGGTAAGTAACCTATGGGCCTAAGATTGTATAACTGTCCGAAGTGTGTGAACCCATTATAATTTGATTCTTAAATTCAGGTAATTGATTAATTAAATGACTAATTGACTGACTAATAGATTGATTGAGAACTAAGAAGGCTGGAGTTCTAAATGGTTTTATACCATGACATACAGTGGTGTAAAAAAGAGCAGGGCAGCGCATGTGCTTCCCTTTGATGACAACTTATATGGAGATGCAGATTTCATTTTCCAGCAGGACTTATATAATACTCAACTTTTCTAAAACACTGATTTTTAGGTTTTCATTGGCTGTAAACCAAAATCATCAACAAGAAAATAAATAAACGCTTAAAATAGATCACTCTGTGTGTAAAACATCTATATAATATATGAGTTTCACATTTTGAACTGAATTCCTCAAATAAAGTACCTTTTCAATGATACCCTATTTTTTTTAGATGCACTAGTAAGTGAAAAGACTGGATATATCAAACAACGACGAATTTATTAGAAGTCAAATTGCAGTGTTTCCTCTAACATTTTTATTTTTTCATTTGAGTGCATTTTGGTTTTCTGTTAAATCCACTCAACACTCATCTGTTTTGATACTCACCTGTGAGGAGGTGCGGCATTTGGCTAGGCACAGCTCGAAGTGATCCTCCACTGCTGTGAAGAGATTCTGAAACCCCTCTGCTGCTCTGTTTAAAAAACGTTCCAGAAGAGGTTGCTGAAAGAGAGAAAACAAGAGAAGCAAAACTTTATAAAGGATTTCTTACATTTCGGTACATCAGATCCATGATGTAGGCTATTTGGATTAGCCAGCATGCTCTCTAGCTCTTTTGGTTTAGACCAAACAGGGTACATTTAAAAAGTTCACAGAGAGAGAAAAAAGGGGACAGTAGACTATATAGGTAGGGGTGGGCAATATTATATCGTATACAATATATCGTGACACAGAAATATCATGATATTAAAAATCCATATCGTGATAATAGGGATGGTTTGTCTTAAAAGTATTCCATTATTTACTGTGAAGCTTTAAGTGTATTTATTGTATAATTGTTTTAGTTTATAGTTTTTGTTTGCAGTTTATATGCATGAAAATATTTTTTAAATATTATTTGCTGCATTATATTATTTTATGCTATATTATTTATTTTGCCACATTATGATTATACTGTTATACTGTTATACTATATTCCTGAAATTAATGAATTATTTTTCTGTTTTCCTATATCGCCAAGTATATCGTTATTGCAAAAATACCCTGAAATATCGTGATATTATTTTAGGGCCATATCGCCAATCCCTATATATAGGGGTGCAAATCTCTCAGCAATTTGATTCGATTCAGATTTTTTGGGTCACGATGCAATTCAGAAACGATTTTCGATTCCAGAACAATTTTGTCCGATTCAAGTGGTTTATACATTTTGTTTTAATTATGTGACTGAGAAGATGAAACAATAATTAAAACAATCATTTTAGGTTCCTTACTGTATCAAAGTTTTTTGCAAAAATTCATATTTCATAAATCTTTAAAACACACATGTTGCAGTCTTTTTAGCATATTGCATCAGGGCTACATTTTAAAAACTTAACCTTAAATATTAAACACACAGAACCGTACATATTAAACAGTTGTAGCACTGTTTTATCATTAAAAAAAAGCTATGTGAAGGTAAAACATATCTTGGGTCCTGCATATTAACCATGAACTTAAACCCTCTCGCCTTCGACTGATCTGTATGGTGGTAAATCCTTTGTGGTACAGCAGGCGATTAGTGGGGAATTTTCACAGACTGAAGTTTAAACACTGGCTTTTCTCCTGCTCCATGCAAGAGGACTCCATTTAGATAAACGGTGCGAGCTAACTAACTAGCCTGCAGTAGAGTGGCTTAGATGGCCTTCTTCTACGGTGGCCAAGTGGACCCATAATGCGAAATGCAGTACTGTCAGGGCTAAGAGTAAAAAAAATAATAATAATAAAATAATAAAAAACTAAACGCATTTTTAAATCGATTTTGGGGCATTCTGAATCGATTCAGAATCACTAGGACTAGGAATCCTGATTCTTTAAAGAATCTATTTTTTTTCAGCACCCCTGGTAGACTATCTGAGAAAACGAATGCAATGAATGTAATGAATGTGATGGTGTTGGCACCTTGTCAGGCTGAAGGCAGCAGGAGACGCAGTACTCGTACACACTGCAGCAGCCGTTGGGCAGGCAGCTCTTACAGATGTACTGCCTGGAGCTCGGAGAATTCACATTACAGCAACCGTTCACCAGCAGATCCTTCCTCTCACACACATAACCTGAGAGACAACAGCAAACAACAGGCTCAACTTTACACACAGTGCATCACTCTCACAACAATCCGACTGAAGAGACAGGTCTTACGACGCTCACCGAGCTCGTCTGTGAGGAGCGCCTTCCCCTGTATGGAGTTTCTGCACTGCGTGATCTGCCTGCTGCTGTTGCCCAGGTTAAACTTCACTCTCCAGGGAATGTGGTGGTCGGATTCCCTCGCCTGCAGGAGCGTCCGGTCGTGTACGGGGCGCTCCTCCTGCACACAATACATCAGGTGTTCAGTGAGGGATCTACGTCTTCAAACCTGTAGATTAGGCCTGTCATGATGACAAAATTTCCAGAAATGATTGCGATAAACGATAATATTGTCAATTTTTTAAAGCACCACTACAGAAAATGCATTTTCCTGCTTCTGGTTCTCCAAAGGAGCTTTCAGACAGTATGTGCCACAGTAATAAAATACTAGCATAATAACACTATTATACCATTTTACAGTGAAACTAACTTTTCATTATTAAGAGCAGACATTGGGCTTCCAATCTAAAATTGACGTTGGCAAAAATGATCACAATTGAAAAATATATTGTACGATAAGTCAATAATTAATTATCGGGACAGGCCTACTTAACATAGTTTCTCTGGTCCGCATTTAGTCAACGTTAATGTTTATATGGAGCATTTCCCCCTTGGTTTGGTTTGTTTTCACACAGGCACAAACCTAAACGTACCACAAACGCGAATTAAAACAACCACGCAAGCATGTTGTCTCCTCTGATTGGTCGGAGCCATCTGGGGCGGAGCAAGAAAGTAAATACAGTAAAAAGGTCCTGTATTCCAGACAAGCACATATAGTTGCGCAGTGTGCAGTTTTTAAATAGGAATTGCAACAATTGAAAACAAATTTGAGCTGCGCAGGTGTGAGTAGTGAGTTCTGTACATACTGTACTGAGTGTGTAAACAGCTTTTGTAAACGCAAATATGGAAATTATGATATCATATTTTTAATAAACAAGGCATATTTCGCCCTAAATGTTTATTGTCTAAAAGAAAGTACAGCTAACTAGGCTAGATAACTGAAAAGCAGAGATTCTAAGCTTTAAAATGGCATACTGGGTGTCTATATTGAGCCTATAATTATTCATAAACACAGCCAGATATTAATTATGACATATTTCTGGCAGTCCAGGGCACGTTAAGAGAAGAACAATGACTTTTGGTGCGCAAGTTAAAGTAAGATAAATGTAAGTTAGGTAAGTTAAATAGGGATTATCTCCACTTTTATCAAAAAGACATGCTCCCGAGAGAGGGTGCTTTCTTATGGCGGGGTGCAGAATTCGGCACCGTAAGTGATGATGTATGTGTGCTCGGGCACGGATTGTTTAAACGTAGTGTGAGTGCAGGCCAGCGGGGGAATGTGGAGGGGGCAGAACCGTGCTCCAGCACGATTCAACCAAGCCATGCTAAGTGTGAGTACACCCTAAATCTTAAAACAAATTTTAGCCTTAACCTTAGCTAGCCAAAACCAATATTAAAGCAGCTTGACATTATCAGAAATGGGGCTGAGAGATAAACTTAGCACACACATTATGTGTTTAGGAGGTGTTAAACATTTTTGTTCTGTTTGCTTTCTCCAATCATTCAGTCGCTGGGTTTACCCACAGTGCGGACCTGCTGACGAAAGGTAACACTAAGCAGCTACAGGAGAAAAGATAAAAAAGCTTTCTGAACTTCACTGGAAGTCAATGTAGAAATATTTTGGAGAAAGTCATTTTGTGAAGCAAAACATCAATCAGCTCACTCATTCTGAAAGTTCACACCTCGTAAACAGCAGCTTTCACACTGTGTCAAGTTGTGAAAAATGCTAGGCATAAAAGAATCTGCCTGGTAGCAAAACATTGAAGGATTTGTCATTTCCAAAGTGGTCTCAACCGACAACACTTTTACTTAGGGCTGATTCATATGGAAATAACATTTTAGAACATATTTACACATATACATTATCCCAACACATGGTATTTAGACACACAAGCAAAATTAATTTAATGTCTAAATACGTCTGAGCACAATAAATTTAATTTAAAAAAATGTTGCACTCTATACAATTCAACAGGACTAAACGCACTATTTGTAATGAACAGTGGTGGTTGTAGACATGGACAAAATTTACCAGTAAATAAGAATATTGCTGTATTGTGGCCAAATGTTAGCACTCTATTTTCTGATATCTGTAGAAAATCAAATTTTGACAGTAATCTGATCAACATGTCTCCATGCACTCAATTTTATTCCATAACGGCAGAAAAACAGATTTTGATAGTGATCTAAATGTTAGCTCTCAATTGTCTGATAACTGCAAAAATTTTGAGATTTTGAAATGTCAACACGCATTCAATTGTCGGATAACTGCAGAAAATCTGATTTTGTTAGTGACCCAATCAAAGCACTCAAATATCTGATAACTGTAGATAATCAGATTTTCATAGTGATCCAATCAATGCATTTCCTTGCACTCTGTTATTCAATAACTGCAGAAAATCAGATTTTGACAGTGATTGGATTAATCAACAGGTCAATAAGCCCAAATACCAGGGTTTGTTATGGGGTGATTTTCTTAGTAATCCAATCAACATGTCGACATGCACTCAATTTTATTCAATAACTGCAGAAAAACAGATTTGGTTATTGATCCAAATGTTAGCTCTCTTGTCTGATATCCGCAGAAAATCAGATTTTTACATTTTTGACAGTAACTAAATCCAAATATCTAATACCGAAGAAAATCTGATTATGACAAAAATTTGATCAACATGTCGACATGAACCTTAATTATATCTGATAATAGCAAAAAATATGATTTTGAAATTAACCAAATCCAAATATCTGATAACTTTAGAAAATCTGATTTATAAAAATCTGATCAACATGTCGACATGAACCTTAAATATCTGATAACTGCAAAAAAAAAAATCTGATTTTGACAGTAATGTGATCATGTCGACATGCACTTAATTGTCTAATAACGTAATTGTCTAATAATAACAAAAAATCAGATGTTGACAGTAATCTGATCAACATGTCGACATGAACCTTATAAGTAAATATATCTGATAACTGCAGAAAATCTGATTTTGATAAAAATCTTATCAACATTTCTACAAGCCCTGAAATATCTGATAACTGCAGAAAATCTGACTTTGATAAAAATCTTATCAACATTTCTACAAGCTCTTAAATATTGGACAACTGCAGAACATCTGATTTTGACAGTAATCTGATCAACATATCGACACAAACCTTAAATATCTGATGACTGCAGAAAATCTGATTTTGACAGTAGTCTGATCATGTCGACATGCACTTACTTGTCTGATGACTGCAAAAAATGAGATGTTGACAGTAATCTGATCAACATGTTGACATGATCCTTAAATATCTGATAACTGCAGAAAATCTTATTTTGACAGTAGTCTGATGAACCTGTCGACAAGCCCTGAAATATCTGATAACTGCAGAAAATCTGATTTTGATAAAAATCTTATCAACATTTCTACAAGCTCTTAAATATTGGACAACTGCAGAACATCTGATTTTGACAGTTATCTGATCAACATATCGACACAAACCTTAAATATCTGATAACTGCAGAAAATCTGATGTTGACAGTAATGTGATATTGTCGACATGCACTTAACTGTCTGATAACTGCAAAAAAAAGATGTTGACAGTAATCTGATCAACATGTTGACATGAACCTTAAATATCTGATAACTGTAGAAAATCTTATTTTGACAGTAGTCTGATGAACCTGTGGACAAGCCCTGAAATATCTGATAACTGCAGAAAATCTGATTTTGATAAAAAATCTTATCAACATTTCTACAAGCTCTTAAATATTGGACAACTGCAGAACATCTGATTTTGACAGTAATCTGATCAACATATCGACACAAACCTTAAATATCTGATAACTGCAAAAAAAATCTGATTTTGACAGTAATGTGATCATATCGACATGCACTTAACTGTCTGATAACTGCAAAAAAAAACAAAAAACAGATGTTGACAGTATCAGATTACAACATGTCGACATGAACCTTAAATATCTGATAACTGCAGAAAATCTTATTTTAAAAGTGGTCTGATCAACACGACAACAAGCCCTTAAATATCCGATAACTGCAGAAAATCTGATTAATACGTTGACAGGCCCTTAAATATCTGATAACTGCAGAAAATGCATTTTCATCAGTGATTCAATTAACGAATTTACATGTAAACATCTTGAAGGAAGCTTTTCTTTGTACAGTAGAGACAGTTACTCCAACAAAAGCAGTATAGACTCTCTTTAATACCCCAGATTTCAGGAGACGCACTGAATAGTACAGTCAGTAACACAGTCTGTGTGTATGGTGGTGTTTTGTGTGAGTTTACTTCAGTTCTTCACCTGTTTGAAGGTGCTTGTGAGAAAGTAAAGGAGGGACAAGCCGAGGACGACCCCCAGGACCCAGCGTCTGCGCAGCAGCCTGCGGACCACCATGGAGGCTTTCTTCTGGATGTGCACCAGGTCCAGGTACTTCAGGGCGAGCTAGAGCTACCAGCGCAGCCGAGCTAGCTGTTAATCTAGCACAGCATGACTGACTGAATATCTATATTAGCTTCTATAGGAGCTTCACGAGACTAACAATAGACTAACAAAGCAACTGCGCTCAGTTTACTAGATATCGGTTAGCGGTAGACTGTAGCAGCTAAATTTCACGAATTTAACCCATTTTAGGCTAAAATAATGAATATAAACACAAATACTAGGAACCTATCAACTTAATTCATAGATTACCCATATTTCTCATCGAGTTTACGCCCCTAAATTCGAGTTTAAAGCCGTTTTTGCTCCGTAGAAACCATCAAAACAAGCGGAAGGTTAAATTAGCCGCATAGCATCTAACTAGCTAGCTAAGCTAAATCACCAGTTAGCTAGCTAGCATCTCCTCGTTCGAGACGCTAAAAAAGCGAATAAATCAGTGAATAATCAATGAATAAGCGGACACTGCGCTGAATATATATGTTAATCTGTATAACTTATTTTCGGTGGTGTATATAAAAGATATGAGTAAGAAAATAGAGGGGAAAAACAGGCTTCAGAATCTGACAGCAGCGTCTGAGCTAGCCCAGCTAACCAAGCGATGCCCGACTTGCAACTGAATCGCTTTATTTGAACCGGTTCTTTTTTTTCAGGAGGCAGTTCTAACCGATTCACAGGTGTGACGGAATCGACTCAAATAAAAAAAATATATATATTTTTAAATATATTTTTCCTTTTATATATATATATTTTCGTAGTTTTTATATTATTATTGTTATTATTGTTATTACTATTATTATTATTATTATTATTATTATTATTATTATTATTATTAATAATAATAATAATACTAATAAATATATACTGTAAACGTATGATAGATGTATATTGTTTTTTATTTATTGTATGTTAATTGTGTATTTTACTTATTCTACTCTTCTATTCCATTCTATGTAAATATTGTTGAATAGTAGTGGGAACTAGTGGGAAATCTATCTATCTATCTATCTATCTATCTATCTATCTATCTATCTATCTGTCTGTCTGTCTGTCTGTCTGTCTGTCTGTCTGTCTGTCTGTCTGTCGGTATATCTATCTTTCTGCCTCTTTCTGTATGACTATCTATCTATCTATCTATCTATCTATCTATCTATCTATCTATCTATCTATCTATCTATCTATCTATCTATCTATCTATCTATCTATCTATCTATCTATCTATCTATCACTTTCTGTATGACTATCTATCTGTCTGTCTCGCACAGTGTGAAATAATCGGTTCGTTGAATGAATCGAACTGTGAATTGATGAACCGAATCTGATTCAGTAACAGAAGGGAGAAGTGTTATACAGAGGGCGGGCGCTGATTGGCTGGCGGGGATCACGCCCCCGGATGCGGCCCGCTTGCTGTGTACAGGGTTAGCTAGCGGTGTTAGCTGAGCGGCTAAAGCGGAGTGAGAGCGGGGCGCTGGGGCTGTTAAAGAGCCGCAGGAGGAGGAGGAAGAGGAGGAGGATGGTGGTGAGATGGTCTAATATCTCTTAGGATTGTTAATTAGCTAACTGAGGTGTTTTCTGGTTAATTGAGTAAATGGTTGTAATGTTATGGCAGTTACCCTGCTGCTGCTGCTGTAAACAGTGCTGTAAGGCTGATCCTCAGTGCAGTACTGACAGGCCCTTTGTTACCAGTAATCACATTAAATCAACATTAAACTGCTTATTTTTAACATAACTATTAATACAAACACGAGGCCATCTGTGCAGTTTAAGCTACATATGGTTTATAAATACAGGGGTTGGGCCAAGGATTTCTGTGTGTTTTTAAAGAAAGAACCAATAAAAATCACTAAAGTATTGATTATTTAAAGAGCTAGAGCTGTTGTTATGGAGAGAATTCTTCCCGAATTAAAAAAACACTACACTACAGTAAAAATGCAAAACCAATATTACATTACATTTTACTGCGAGACGATGGAGGTGAGGACCAGTTGTAGCTTAAATTTTTATTATTATTAGCTTAAGTAATGTGTGAGTCACATTATAGATTAATTATGTCTAATATGAATACTCATGTTCGAAGTAATAGTTGCAAAAATATGTCAATGGTTCCCATAAACACTCCAAGCTCAAAAATCATATGTTTTTATGAGCCTTTTGGATGGCTCCCTTGTTGTGACATCACAGTAAACCAGGAAACCTGCATAGACTCACCATAGCACCACCCCTCACCCGTCAACCCCCACCAGAGCCCCACCCACTAGATCAGTTGAAGAAACATAATTTCTGTAATTTTGCTTGAGAACCTCAGACATTACATAGCAGGATTAGCCAGAAGACTTTGTCTGAGGCAGGGATCTGTACCTGCTGTCTGTGTTTTGTGCTTATATCGCAGTTCAGCATGAACTAGGTTGATTGTGTTTTGCAATTTAGCACAAGCTAACACTAACGCGTGGTAAACGCTCAGCGTAAAGATTGGGGCGTGGCCAGAAACAGCTTATTTGCATAAAAGTGCCAGAGCATTGAAGTATTGATTATTTAAAGAGCTAGAGCTGTTTTTATGGAGAGAAATCTTCCCGAATTAAAAAAAACACTACACTACAGTAAAAATGCAAAACCAATATTACATTACATTTTACTGCACTTGATCTCTTTATAGAAAAACAAGAATACACAAGAATTCAGAATATCAGAATTGTATCAGAACTTCCTTCAAATGCAATCAACTGCATTGTATTCCACGGTGGGGTGCTGCAAACGTTCAAAAGCAAATCACAGTGCACAGGATTACATTTCGTCTAGGAGCACTGTGGTGTTCATGCCAAAATGAAATGTAATCACTGTCCAATCAGAACCGACTATTGAAATTGGGGCAAGGCTGAGAGGGTTTGAAAACCTAAGCCAAATCAAGTCAGCCCAATAGAAAAAGAAAAATAAGATAACCTACAGTGTATGGCTAACTGAGAATCCCTGCAGTAATCTTAGGCCCTGCTGTTTTTATGTGACAGTAATAGTTTCCTCCCTGCACATCTCGCATGCAAATAAATATTCTTTGTCTCTTCTCAATGTTATTTAATTATTATAAAACTATTATAAAATATTACTCAGTAAATATGCCGTTTTATGATGCCGTGAACCATTGTGGTCTGCAAACAAACACAGGTAGAAAACTCATCAAATCAATTTAATGCCACTATGTCAACATTTATTTCTTTCATACAGCATGAGTGGTTACTCCATAAAATCTAAAAAAAAACATATGAAATCACATAACAAATAAAATGTTCCAGTACAGTATGTAAAGTGCAGTGGTGAGAACAAAAAGATACTCCAGTAAAGTACAGATACAGCATTTTAGTACTGTACTGTTTAGTACAGTAGTGAAGTAGTTCTACTTTGTTACTACACATCTCTGCTTAGGTGGTGCTAGATATAAAATACCAGTGGCTTACCTAACAATACCTGTTAAAAGCATTGTTATCATATATGACATTTGGGGAGTATGGATTGCAAAATTTTAATGTATATTTAACCATCAAAGTTTGTCTTTTTTCCCCACAGATTTCCATCTTCTGGTGAAAAAGTGGGCGCCATGCAGAGACGCCACAGCAGTAACACGGATGGCATGCCACCTGAAAGGTTGGACTTTCCTTAAAATTACACATAATAACCCAAAACATAAAAGTTCAGTCAAAAGTTTGTACGCACCTTCTCATTTTCTTTTCATTTTCTTTCTTAATTTAATGTATTTTCCACCTTAAAGACATAAAAACAATTGAAAACAACTGTGGTAACAAGGTGATCATCTAAGATCCTGACTTTACTTATGGTTTTATGGCTAAATTCAATCAGATCCTCAAGGCAGCGCTCCAACATCTTATAGAAAACCTTCTTAACTGGATAGTAGAGGCAGTTACTTTAACAAAAGCAGCATTAAAAAAATAATTTTTAGGGAAACAATTAAGTGCAGGTATCCCATAATTTTTGTCCAGCTGTGTTTCGCTGATTTTGAATGAAATGCTCCTCTTTTTCACGAATCTGCAGAAACAGGAGTCAAACCCTCGGTTCGGAGAGCAGTCTGGATGAAGGCGGGGTCTTTGATTGCCTGAAGCCGGACCCGCCCACCTCCCCCCAGCAGCTCTTCTCCGGATTGGTGGGGGTCTCTGCCGGCACCGTAACCTCGGCCCCCTTCCAGGCTGCTGGACTCGTCCTGGGGTCTCCTCCAGAGGTCTTCATCCAGATGACCGCCTCGTCCAGGGAGGAAGTTCCTCACCGGGCAGAGAATACGCCCTACCTGCCCCGCCCACCCCACCACCATCACCACCACCATCACCATTTCCACCAGTCTGGACAGCACCGCTCCTCCCTGCTCCATTCTGCCTCTTCGTCTGAGAGACACGGCAGTAGAGACGATGGAGGTGAGGACCAGTTGTAGCTTAAATTTTTATTATTATTAGCTTAAGTAATGTGTGAGTCACATTATAGATTAATTATGTCTAATATGAATACTCATGTTCGAAGTAATAGTTGCAAAAATATGTCAATGGTTCCTATAAACACTCCAAGATCAAAAATCATATGTTTTTATGAGCCTTTTGGATGGCTCCCTTGTTGTGACATCACAGTAAACCAGGAAACCTGCATAGACTCACCCTAGCACCACCCCTCACCCGTCAACCCCCACCAGAGCCCCACCCACTAGATCAGTTGAAGAAACATAATTTCTGTAATTTTGCTTGAGAACCTCAGACATTACATAGCAGGATTAGCCAGAAGACTTTGTCTGAGGGAGGGATCTGTACCTGCTGTCTGTGTTTTGTGCTTATATCGCAGTTCAGCATGAACTAGGTTGATTGTGTTTTGCAATTTAGCACAAGCTAACACAAACGCGTGGTAAACGCTCAGCGTAAAGATTGGGGCGTGGCCAGAAACAGCTTATTTGCATAAAAGTGCCAGAGCCCTTAAACGGCTTATTCTGAAAGGGACTGAAACTGGTAAGAATCTGGTGAGATCTTTATTAATCTTTATATTATGTCAGAGTGATTTTGTGTAAAGAACTTCATGTACAGAATTTATATAAACCAAAGGCTTATTGTAATTAGTGTATAAAGAGGTAGAATATGTCCCCTATCTTCCAGTTGTAGAGGTTCCCAATGATGTCCTGTGATAAAATTCATCTAATAATGCAGCTCCAGTCTACTCACACAGTTACTGCAGATTGTGTAGTAGGGGTGGAATAAAGTTGTTAACGCGTGCAATAGCAGAATCCCACACGTTTTTCAAATGCGTTTTTTATTCTTGGCAATGCAGCTGATTATGGCTTAGTATAGTATATAGAATATTGTCTTCAAGGCAAGCTCTTGAGAGAGCAACAATATGTGAATGAGCATTGTCCTGCTGGAATAGTGCAACAGGGTGCATTTAAAAAAAAAAAAAAAAAAAAAAAAAAAGGTTGAACCACTGCACCTCATTACCGTAACTGTGGGCTCATACAGTGCCTGTAATGATTGCACTGATTGCTTGGTCGTCTCCACCAAGACCAAAGGCGGACTCTCCACTGTGGATGACCCCCAGCCATTTTAAGTCAGTGTATGACTCTATGACTTGCATGAATACCCACCAAGTTTAATTTCTGTTGATTGACACCTTTTGGGTACAGCTTTTCATTTTATAGTGAGTGTATCTTGTATTAAATTAATGTTGATGATAATTAGGGCTGCAATGATTAGATAGATAGATAGATAGATAGATAGATAGATAGATAGATAGATAGATAGATAGATAGATAGATAGATAGATAGATAGATAGATAGATAGATAGATAGATAGATAGATAGATAGATAGATAGATAGATAGATAGATAGATAGATAGATAGATAGATAGATACTTTATTTATCCCGAAGGAATCGGCAATGTTGATTAAATGTATTTTCGACTAATCGTTAATTTGCAACAGTACAGCACTACACAAAGTGCCGGGGACAGAAGTGCTATGGAAGATGGGTAATGGGCTCATTCACTCATTTATTCACTAAATATCAGTACTTTCCATGTTTTAACAACATCTCGACATTTAAATGCCTTTAAAATCCCATGTTCAGCTGTTTCTGGCATTTTTAGAGATGGTGGACAAAAATAATCGTTGATTACTTGACTAAAATATAATCTATATAATCGTAAAATATAATCTGTGGATCTTTAAATAATCATTAGTTGCAGCCCTAGTGATAATATGCACTTATATATGTTATTCCCTACCATCAGGTGATGAGGCGTCGGCCCCTGCTCCTGCTCTCTCTGAACTCAAAGCCGTGGTCACATGGCTGCAGAGAGGACTGCCCTTTATCCTCATCCTCCTCGCTAAAGTCTGCTTCCAGCACAAGCTAGGTGAGAAGAACTGGGCCTGATTGGCATATTCCCTGATTTCTTGTGTATCAATCATAATAATATTGAAAATAAAGCCTATAATGAGCAAGTTAGCATCAACTTTCTAAGACACAATTTTTCTCATTCAATGTGTTTTCTTTCTTTTATGATTTTTTTCCTTGTAAACTTAATATTGAAGACTATATTAAAGCTAAAAAGTGTTAAAGAAACCAGAATATGTTTTATATACTTTAGATTCCTCTAAGTAGTGCATTTTTATTAGAGGACAGATCTGCAGACTCTTGGTGAGATTTTAATCTCAGTGTCTTCATGAGGGAGAGTCACCTGGAATAGTTTTCTCAGCGTTTTGAAGGAAGGAGTTCCTGGAGGTGATGAACAATAGTTGCTGCTTTTCCTTTAATTCAATTAAATGACCTCAAATCACCATCTCACTTCATCAGGTTTAGATCAGGGGATTAATGTGGAGGAATAACACTTTTTTTTTTTTTTTTTTTTACTGTTTACTACGTAATTTTATATGTGTCACTTAACAGTTTTCATGTCTTTAATATTAATCTACAATTTTGAAATTGCCCAAAATTATGACTGGTACTGTATGTTGCTGTATTACTGTAATCATAATAATTATTTTATTAATATATGTGTGTATATCCTTTAGGTATTGCTGTGTGTATTGGAATGGCCAGCACATTTGCATTCGCCAATTCAACTCTAAAGCACCAAGTGGCGCTAAGGGTAAGACTCAGTATCTTCAGGATGCTGGTGGGGGAGAAACACAGTAACAATATACTGTATATCAAAATATAGCAATATTATGTTTTTACAAATCTTTCTGGATGCTTATCTCTGTTCCATTAGTCAGCATTCATTAACATATGTGAATAAAATATCATACCCAGATTAATAATTTATCCAGTATTTATAACGTGGCGTATATTAACATGGAAAAAAAAAAACATTAAATAACTAAGCTGACTTTCTATATTATTTATCAGATATGTTAATTCTGACTGATGGGGGGGAAAAAAAAGGAGCACAAGTTTTATGTGTGCCTAATTTAGGGGTGGGCAATATTATATCGTATACAATATATCGTGACACAGAAATATCATGATATTAAAAATCCATATCGTGATAATAGGGCTGTTCTGTCTTAAAAGTAGTCTATTATTTACTGTTAAGCTTTAGGTGTATTTATTGTATAATTGTTTTAATTTGCAGTTTATATGCATGCACTAAATATTCTGCAATATTATTTGCTGCATTATATTATTTTATGCTCTATTATTTATTTTGCCACATTATGATTATTCTGTTATACTATTATACTATATTCCTGAAATTAATGAGTTATTTTAGTTTTCCTATATCGCCAAGTATATCGTTATCGCAAAAATACCCTGAAATATCGTGATATTATTTTAGAGCCATATCGCCCACCCCTAGCCTAATTATTGTCGATTAATAAACACCTCATAGACTATTTATTGTTATCGTTATAAACACAGATTTGATTATTATTTATTAGTTTGCGCAGATTCTATTTCCGTTTTCCTTAAATATAATAAATAAAAAAAAATCACTGTCACCTTACTTACAGTATTGCAATATATATCGCCAATGCAATGATCAAGCATAACATTATGACCGCCTTCTTTCTACACTCATTATTATTATTATTTTTTTCAGCTCCACTGATCATTATATAGGAGCACTTAGCATTTTAATAGATGCTTTAGTCATTTAACCCTTTCAAACCCTGCGATCATTACAATGAACATCATGTATTTCCTTTTTTAATGTTGTTTGTTTAATGTTTTGTTGCACCTAACAGTAATTAAGACCAACTGTTGTCCATTAGAATAGAGCATAAAGCAGCCAATGAAACAGTAGCTCAGCCCCGCCCACTTTATTGGGGGAAAAAAAACAGCAGCTCAGGCATTAAAAACCCAACAAGTTTGCTAATTATATGTGATTTAGAATTAAGTTAGAGTTAAGTTTTACTGTAAAGGAATGGTTTGTGACGTGAAAAGGTCAATATCACATATAAAACAAAACCAAAATGTTAAACATAGGCTTACAATGCAATGGACAATATTTTAGTTAATTGAAATTAACTGGATTTTATATTATTTTATGTAGTATTAAAGTCCTATTTTTCGTGCATTACTGGCAAAAAAAGGCATTTTAATATTTTTTCCATCACTGGAATATAAATCAGGTCTGAAAGGGTCTGAAATTAAGTAATTCTGATTCTTATGTACAAAGTTAAACCAGTAAATAAGGGCATTTTGCTTGATTTTAGTCTTACTTCACTCGTTTTGAGAGTTTGTGATTATAGGTTATGTTAAGAAATCTTACTAAGAAAAAATTGCTCACCCCATTAGAAGATAGTTGTGCTTAATTTAAGAATTTACGTATATATATAATATGTTTTTTTTTGTAGGAGGAGCGCTCTGTGTTCATCACTCTGTGGATCCTGGTGTTTCTCGCCGGCAACATTGTCTATGTGTACTACACTTTCAGTGCTGAGGAGCTGCACAACAGGTCAGTGTTTATGGGGTTTATAGTCCAGGACCATTTTTACACACATGCATCATCCTCCAGTAGTTAGTTCTCCAATCACACTGTAGATTTCTGATTTCATTTCTTTTATCATTTATTTCATTTATTAATGTTCCATTATTTCATTTTCCATTATTTATATTTATTGTTCTGTTTGCATTCTGTAGGATCATGTGTGTCTGCACATCATGTGAGTATTTAGTATTATCCCTTCCATCTCATCATTATTCATTTATCATCTTTACTTATATGAATTCAGTTTGTATTTTGATACTTGAAACATTTTGTGATGCACTATATGGGTAAAAGTACTGGGACACTGACAAGTTTATCGTTTCTTCTGTATTTTCTTTATTCTGTATCAAAATTAGAATCAGACATTACTTAACTTTCCAGATTTACGATGTTGAAGTGTGCACAAATTCAGCATCTAGATTCAGCACACTGAATCCTCTTCTTCCACAAACATGCCTTGTAATGTAATGTGTGCAGCATTTGGTTTTGCATTGTCTTGTTGAAAAATGCATAAATGTCCTTGAAAAAGATGTGTTGTCCTATCTTACACCCTACACAAGGCATGTTGCGATGTTCATTGCTATCTTACACCCCAACAGTCTTTCACGCCCTCCATATGCATTGTTAAAATAGCAACAGTGCTTCTAAATAAAACTACACTGATGGGAGTGGTGGTCTGGAAATTAAGTGTGTTCAGATAAATGTTTATTTTATATTTTGCCAAGATAGTGTATTGCTATCTTGGCAAAGGAAAACAGTGAAAGCAACCTAGACCGATGTTAACTGTCAGATGTTAATTGCTAACTTGGCAACGGAAAACACAGAGTAAAAGCAACCTAGACATATGTTAACAGTGGTTAATTGCTATTTTGACAACAGAAAACACAGTGAAAGCAACCTAGACAGATGTTAACAGATGTTAATTGCTAACTTGGCAACGGAAAACACAGTGAAAGCAACCTAGACAGATGTTAACAGACGTTAATTGCTATTTTGACAACGGAAAACGCAGTGAAAGCAACCTAGACCGATGTTAACTGTCAGACGTTAATTGCTAACTTGGCAACGGAAAACACAGAGTAAAAGCAACCTAGACAGATGTTAACAGTGGTTAATTGCTATTTTGACAACAGAAAACACAGTGAAAGCAACCTAGACCGATGTTAACCATCAGACAGTAATTGCTTACTTGGCAACGGAAAACACAGTGAAAGCAACCTAGACAGATGTTAACTGTCAGACGTTAATTGCTAACCTGGCAACGGAAAAACACAGAGTAAAAGCAACCTAGAAAGATGTTAACAGTGGTTAATTGCTATTTTGACAATGGAAAACACAGAGTAAAGGCATCCTAGACCGATGTTAACTGTCAGACGTTCATTGCTATCTAGCGTGTAAAAGCAAGCAGCAGTGCACAAACCCATAGTGTCTGCCTGTTGGCAGCTATGCAAACTTTTACATCCACAATAAACAGAATTTCATTGATTGCATTAATCTGCATTACAGAAGTGTACAACCACAACCTCGTACTATAAACATGGGCAATTTCTACATACTGGATTGAAATACGGTTTAATGGCAAGTGTAAACAGGGCTATTGTTAAAATAATAATAATAATAAAATAATCATTTAAACTGCTGTGAGATCTTTGTGTTAAATTTGTGTCGTTCTCCTCCGCAGCCTAATGTTCAGCAGGCCGAACATCAACAGCTATGATTTCTTTGATCTGATTTGGGTGGTTGGGATCACGGACTTTGTGCTGAAGTACATCACCATTGCTGTAAAGTGCCTTGTCCTGTTCCTGCCCAAAATCCTCCTCGCTTTCAAATCCAGGGTAAGAAACCTACTTTTTAACTGTGGTTTATACAGTACTTTCTGTGTGTGAACGAGCTCTGGAAAAATTTAAGAGACCACTTCAGTTTCTGAATCAGTTTCTCTGATTTCGCTATTTATATTATATGCTTGAGTAAAATTAACACTGTTGTTTTATTCTATAAACTACAGACAACCTTTCTCCCAAATTCCAAATAAAAATATTGTGATTTAGAGCATTTATTTGCATTTATTGAAAATGAGAAATGGCTAAAATAACAAAAAAGATGCAGAGCTTTCAGACCTCAAATAATGCAAAGAAAAAAAACAAGTTCATATTCAAAGTTTTAAGAGTTCAGAAATCAATATTTGGTGGAATAATCCTGGTTTTTAATCACAGTTTTCATGCATCTTGGTATCATGTTCTCCTTTCTCCACCAGTCTTACACACTGCTTTAGGATAACTTTACACTGCTTTACTCCTGGTGCAAAAATTTAAGCAGTTCAGTTTGGTTTGATGGCTTGTGATCATCCATCTTCCTCTTGATTATATTCCAGAGGTTTTTAATTTGGTAAAATCAAAGAATTCTCATCATTTTAAAGTGGTCTTTTATTTATTTTTTTTCAGTGCTGTATATATTTGATCGCAGTACCAAAAACATCGTTGTTTTTTTTACCACAGTACTGGAGACAGAGTGCATTATTAATTTGACATGTTGTCTTGTTAACTTGCATAGACATTTCGGCTGAAAATAATTATTTTATATATATATTCCCAAATTCTGTATATCACAAAATAATGCAATGTCAGTTGTTTATTTCCAGTATCGTATCTAAGCTCTGATCTCTGATCTGAGCTCTATTTCTATTGACACTATTTATCTATATTTATGTAATTGGTACAAATGGCCATTATCGGGTCACTGAGTTTGATTCGCCGGCTCTGATAAACAAGCCAATCAGTGCAGCCGCTCTCAGGACTGTGTGGCTGCTGTCCTGGCAAGCAGTAGGTGAGCTCATGGTCCCCAGAGGACCGAGTGAGGTCACCTCTCCCTGGAGCATGTACACACACACACCAGCACTTACACACACCAGTGCTCACACCAGCACACACACACACACGCACATGCATGGGTTTGTTTTTCTACATTGTCAGGACACAGGGTCATACGTGTGTTCCATAAGTGTTATGTAATGCTTATGTAAGCCCCTGAGTGTAATGTGTTATATGACCCACAGGTACAGGTACACACGTAGCTTTCTAAGAATGTATACCTCATACATATATTGGGTCATACAAGATATAGCATACGTATATGATGTAATATGATGTAGACATAAGGAATCATGTAGTCATTTAAAAGTGTTAAACAAACCAAAATACTGATGAGTGCCAGTTTCATCATCATGTTTTTGATGGTCTTGGTTACTGCACGGGTTGACTGATCTTCATTTCTTCATTTAGTTGAGTGTTTTTTGCTTCTCTATAATCTGGATTAGAACATTACTCAAATAGAGCTATTATTCACTGTATACCTGTAACTCTACCTCTTCACTACTTTACTTTAACTGATGCTCTCAAACACTTTATTAAGAGACAAGAAATTCAAGTAATTAATAATCTGCATATATTTACAGTTTAATCAGTCATTTTAATTCATCTCCATTTACTGTGTTATGCAAGACTTTACACCCAGTTGAAATAACATGCCATATTTCAGAATTTCTAAGTAAAAGAGTGTAAATCCTCTTCTGAAAACAAGCATAGTGTACATTCGCACATTTCATATGCAATTTGTATTTTATTTTTCAAGATAAGAGTTTTGCAAAGTAGCAGCAGCACAGGGGACACAACAGAAGTGTCCAATATACAACAATATAAAATAATATCTATATACAACAAATACAAGAGAACATATTACTAAAAAGTATAGATCTAGAAAAAAAAAGATTAGAGGAAGCATGGTTCCCCAGTATACACATATTTTAAAGTAAATTTATTATTTTTAACTTTTATGGAGATGCCAATTTCATTTTCCAGCAGGACTTGGCATACTACCCACACTGCCAAAAGTACCAATTGGTCTTATATAATATTCTAATTTTCTGAGACACTGATTTTTGGCTAAGCCATAATCATCAACAATAACAATTTGAACTGAATTACTGAAAGTCACTTTTTTAACGATATTCTAATTTTTTTGAGATTCAGCTGTATGTGGCGATTTTGCACATATTGTTGGGAAACAGATTATTGCTACACATGGTGAATGTAGCATACTAGTGCACTAGAGCAGTAATAAGTAAACAATAAGTATTCACATACAATATTATAGTTTATGTGCATATTTTAAAATAATTAATTTAAAAATATATATTCAAGCATTTTAATAGATATTGAAAATCATTTTATTAGTAATATATATTTTATATAATTTCTAAGAAGCAACCTATATGGACATAACATGAAAACAAAGCAAAACAAAACACACACACACACACACACACACACAGACACACACAGGAGTTCCATCATCATTATGTATTCTCTTGCTGCAGGGTAATCTGGATGGGACTCCCCATAAACACCAAACACTCCAATCAGTGTATTGCTCCTCCGCTCACATGCACTTTCACACACGTACACACACACACACACACACACACACGTACACACACACATTTTCCACCTCTCGTAATGTGCCCAGGTGGCCCACTGTCAGCCGATGAAGTCATGGCCACACAGTCAGCCTTTCTGTCTCATTACTGTGCCATGCTGAGCATCACTGTGGCTCCAAACACACACACACACACAAACACACACACACACAAACACACGTACACATACTCACACAAGCCCATACATATATATATGCACTAAAATATTAGGACACAGCCATTGGCTATATCAGTGTAGTAATATTACCGTATCTCCTCATTCCACATGCTTCCTTCACAGCTTTATTTTTTAAGATGCCAGTTCTGTATCTCTCAGCTTGTCCAGAAATGCATGTGTAAAATGTGTCCCTTCAGCCTTGTTATTAAGCATACTTATTTATATACAAAAATGCATACGGTCAATTTATAATGATTCAGATAACAGTCACTGCCCATATATTTTATGCTTCCTTTATGATAGCATGTATGTTAGGGATGCACAACACTTGGTATTTAGTATTTGGTATTTGTGGTATTTTTAAATTAAAATACTGAATCATTTGCAACAATTTGCACATTTATGCTTCATTGTTTCATTGTTTAAAGCATTATTATGTAGTATTTTTTATTTTACATAGCTTCATTTATTAATCGTGTTGATGTTTTACTGGTGCTTTGTAAGGAAAATCATTATCATATATTTGTTTTACACTTTAAGGTTCTTTTCCGTTGCATTTATGTATTTATTTACTTACTTTTTGACCTATTTATACAATTTACCAAATGTTCTCTTAATAATTTCTAGTTCTACTTCTACTATAATTTCTACATTTAAAAAGACATACTTTTATTTGGGCAATTTGAAAAAAAAACTATGAAATGGCATAAACAGCAAAAGTTTATTAATTTCTGCAACATCTAATGAATTTTGGAATTTAATAAGCCGTCTCTTGATTTGGGACGCCAAAAACCGTCAGTTCACTGTTCTGCCATATCTGTCTTAATGTGAGTGTGAGTTTGTGTGCCACACAATATCTTAACATTTGCTCTTCTGCATCAGTCCACATACTTCTTTTACTTCTTCCAGATGTCGCTTTTGTACTTCTCAGCTTGTCCAGAAATGCATGTGTAACGCATGTCCTTTAGTGGTGGCTTTAACTGTGAATTGCTGAATTACACTTCCCACCTGTAGGGGGAGCCCAACAGCAAGCGCTACCAATTCACCAACTCTCACATACAGTAATGCTGCTTTAAATCTGGAACTGATTTAGTTATAGCCTCGGTGTGTCCAGTTTAGTCCAGTTAAAAGTGGAAAAAACAAAGGACTAATCAGTGTTTTAATCAAATCCCACCCCTCGTGGATTAAGATTAATGGAACACATGCTTTCCCCACCCAAGGGACCTCCCCTAGCACCCCGAGCGCCCGCTATAAAAATGAATTCTTTTATTGTTATTATGGAAGCGCAGCCGTTACTGTCAAACCCGAGCAGAAAGAGACGGCCCCCCGCGATGAACGCTGGCCGGGCTTTTTAGCGTCTGGCCGCGCTCCAGTTTCAGCACGTCTAATCAGAGGAGCCGAGACTGGCGAGACTGGGAGAGGAAACAGTTTGGTGGAAACTCTGGCGTAGATGAATTGCCTGTGTGGGCAGGTCACGGGACCCCGGCGGGCATCGAGCTCGCATCCAAACAGGGTGATTAATTGCTGTCAGAGAAAATCCAAGCAATCATTATGCATATGCAGCGTAGCAGTAGTCAGTCTCTCCTCTCGGCGGAGGAGCGAGGAGCGCGAGTTGTGTTCGGGATTTCAGAGCATATGTTGGAACAGATTCCCTGCTCTGCGTAGCTGTCCACATTCCTTATATCTGAAAGTTTTATCATGGGGAACAAAATCTAAATTAGAAAAGCTATTTTACCTACTTTATTCATGACTTTATTCATTATTGTAAATCACCTCTAATTCTACTTTTCTCTGCTGAAACTAAGACGTCCAGAGTCTAAAGTTAAGCTGAGCTAAAGGCTAAAGCTGTTGCCATGTGGGTCAGCCAAACCTCAGTACTCACCGCATCTTCATTTCTCTGAAATGAAGCTTTTACTCTGTACTTTTAATAGTTACCAGTTTATATGGTGCACTAAGGGACACTAGTAAGGAACAGGGGTGTCGACATGTTTCCCTTCAAATTCAGCAGGTCTCACGGCTTGTGGCGAGAACTGTAAAGCTAAAATAAGTTACGTAATCACAACTGTAATTCTTACAGAAACTCCTGTATAACTCTGTACTTCAGAAGAGTGGCTTTACTGCTCCTTCATACCTGACTGGTAAAATTCATAAATAAGTTCCACCAGATTATAAGGCACACTGATGATTTTTGGGAAAATTTAAGGATTTTAAGTCACCTTGCAAAAAAGTATTATTATTGCATAATGATTACAATTTATAATTATTAATAATCAACATGGCTATGATTGGTTAAACATATACATATATAAATATATATATATATATATATATATATATATATATATATATATATATATATATATATATATACATATAAATAGGAATAATCATGTTTATAATGCCTTTTGGATGCATTATAATCTGTTACAGGTGTGGTTATAGAGTCTTATAGAGATGACACTCATTGAAAGGACTGGCTGTAGAAACTTTAGACTGGGATTCCAGCCATCTAGTTTTCGATTGATTAAGTGTAATGTTGTCACATGACCACTAGATGGTACAGGCAGTGTCCCTATGTGAGGCCAAAGGGTTAACATTTAAAAAAAAATTAAGCATAAAGGTGCAAAAAAACAGAAATGTAATGTCCTCATATGAGGACGGCAGGACTCAAGAGGTGTCATCCTTAAATTCAATCCATTCCAATTACAGTATCAACCCACTGTCCAAACTATGGCCCGCGGGCCATTTGCGGCCCGTTTTCTTTTTTGGAGCGTCCCGCGAGGTATTTTAAAAATAGAATGAAAGTTGGCCCGCTGTTAAGCAGGTTTTTATAGTGTGAGATTCAAAGTTTGAACGCTAAGTGTCAGAAACGAGCCAAAGAGTCTAAAAGCGGAGAGGGTGCGCATTTCTAGCGTAGAAAAACAGGCCAAAGTCTAAAAGCGGAGAGAGTGAGCATTGCTAGCGCAGAAAAATGGGCCAAAGAGTCTAAAAGCGGAGAGGGTGCGCATTTCTAGCGCAGAAAAACAGGCCAAAGTCTAAAAGCGGAGAGAGTGAGCATTGCTAGCGCAGAAAAATGGGCCAAAGAGTCTAAAAGCGGAGAGGGTGCGCATTTCTAGCGCAGAAAAACGGGCCAAAGAGTCTAAAGGGGAGAGGGTGCGCATTTCTAACACAGAAAAACGGGGCAAAGAGTCTAAAAGCAGAGAGAGTGAGCATTTCCAGAGCAGAAAAACAGGCCAAAGAGTCTAAAAGCGGAGAGAGTGCGCATTTCTAGCGTAGAAAAACGGGCCAAAGAGTGTAAAAGTTGCCGTAATTAAGGAGTTTAATATTAAGAGACATCATGAAATTAAACATCAATTTGAAAAATCTTAGTTTACACAACACTGTCAAAGATAAAGATAGTAAGTCAAGTAAAATGGTGTGTAAATGAAATAATCAGGAAAATGTATTATTTAAAGTGGTATATTTCATTATTTGTTTTATTACAGAGTCTGTGGCCCGTGACTTCAAATATATTTCTCCTTCTGGCCCCCAACAAAAAAAGTTTGGACACCCCTGCTATCTTGGTATACAGAGGTAGTACTGGTGATGGTTATGGTCTTCTACTGGTCTGAGAGGTTGACTGCTAGCCTTAGCGTAAGTGGGTAGCAGGTGTACAGCGCTTCTGCCAGTTTTCTTTGTAGTGCGGCTAAATTGTCCATCATGCCAGGAGACTGTGGAGCGTTGGTCCGGCGCCACCGTTTAGGCCTAGATTCAGCTTTCTCTCACTCCCAGCCTCTTTTAAATCACATGGGAGAGAGAGGGGTGCCTTCAGAACACTGATGCTCAGATGAAATTCGCCCAGTTTTTGGTTTTGGCTTGGCGTTCGCTGTGCTCTTCTGTGCTTAAGTGCTGGCACTCCTCTGGCAGCTCCAGAACCCTTCTCTTAGCTGTCTGCTGGGCACAGGAGCTGCCATTATTCCTGGTTGTGTTTCTTTTATAAAAGGAGGAAAGAATGACGTCTGCGGTTGGCACAATAATAATGACATCAAAAATAACGACAATAACAATGAAAATATTGCTTCAAGGCATTTTCACTAAGTTTTCTCTTGTGGTTTGAATTAAATCTAACATTTTCTCATTCTGCACCTTTTTTTTATTAGTTTTTTAGGCTTAAATGCATCTGTAGGCTTGCTGATAATTAAATAATCTATAAGGGATGGGTCAAAATATATTTTTGCGATGCATCGTGCCGTTTTCTTTTTGAAGACTGACCATCTACTAGAGGTGGGTCGGAATATCGGTTTTGCAATATAAAGTATCATTTTTGTTTGAAGACTGATCATGTTCTGTCTTCTGGCTATCTAATAAAATATTGTTTTTCAAATTTGTTGCATCGTTTTCATTTATATTTATATTCACTGGGGGTGTGTCAAAATATAGATTTTTTTTTTTATGTATCATTTTCATTTGAAGACTGACTATCTACTAGAGGTGGGTAAAAAAATGAATTATGCAATGCATCGTTTTTGTTTAAAGACTGACTATCTACTAGAGGGGGGTCAAAATATAAATTTTCTGATGTATTGTATCGTTTTTGTTTGAAAACTGTCTACTAGGGTTGGGTAATCATATTAGTTTTGCGATATATCCTATAATTTTCATTTGAAGACTTTCAGTCTACTAGGGGTCGGTCAAAATATCGATTTTTCAATATATCGTATCCTTTTTTTGAAGACTGACTATCTATTAGAGGTGGGTCAAAATATAGATTTTGCGATGTATCGTATGAGAGTGGGTCAAAATATTGATTTCGCAATATATTGTATCGCTTTTGTTTAAAGACACTGTCTACTAGGGGTGGGTTAAAATATTGTTTTTGCAATCTTATGAGGACGGGTCAAAATATACATTTTGTTATGTATCATTTTCTACTAGGGGTGGGTCAAAATATCGATTCTGCGATATATATCGTATTCTTTTTTTTTTCTTTCTTTGAAGACTGGCTATCTACTATCGATTTTGCGATGTATCGTATGAGAGTGGGTCAAAATATTGATTTCGCAATATATTGTGTGTTTTTGTTTGAAGACTCACTGTCTACTAGGGGTGGGTGAATATATTGATTTTGCGATGCATCTTATAAAGGGTGGTTCAGAATATAAATTTTGCAATGTATCAATTTTCATTTGAAGACTGTCTACTAGGGTATGTCAAAATATCAATTTTGTGATATAAAGTATCATTTTCGCTTGAAAACTTACTATCTACTAGGGGTGGGTCAAAATATCGATTTTGTGATATATCGTATAATTTTAGTTTGAAATCTATTTACCAAGGGTGAGCCAAAATATAGATTTTGTGAGATATCGTTTTCATTTGAAGACTGACTGTCTACTAGTGGTGGGTCAAAAATATTGATTTTGCGATATATATCATATCGTTTTTGTTTGAAGACTGAATATCTGAATATAAGGGTCAAAATATTGATTTCGCAATGTATTGTATCGTTTTAGTTTGAAGACTCACTGTCTACTAGGGGTGGGTGAAAATATTGATTTTGCAATGCATCTTATGAGGGTGGGTTAAAATATAAATTTTGTTATGTATCATTTTCTTTCTAGGGGTGGGTAAAAATATCGATTCTGCGATATATCGTATTCTTTTTTTTTTGAGGACTGGATATCTACTAGGGGTGGGTCGAAATATCGATTTTTGTGATATATCGTATCATTTTAGTTTGAAATCTATTTACTAAGGGTGGGTCGGAATATAGATTTGGCGGAATGTTGTATCATTTTCGTTTAAAGACTGACTATCTACTATGGGTGGGTCAAAATATATCGATTTTGCGATGTATCGTATGAGGGTGGGTCAAAATATCGATTTTGCGATGTATCGTATGAGGGTGGGTCAAAATATCGATTTTGCGATGTATCGTATGAGGGTGGGTCAAAATATTGATTTTGCAAAATATTCTACCATTATAGTTTGAAGACTGACTATTTACTAAAGGTGGGTCAAAATATCGATTTAGCGACGTATCGCATAAAGACGGGTCAAAATATCGATTTTGTGATATATTGCATCATTTTCGGTTGAAGACTCATTGTCTACTGGGGTGGGTCGAACTATTGATTTTGCGATATATCGAATCGTTTTTGTTTGAAGACAGACTATCTACTAGGAGTGAGTCAAAATATTGATTTTGCAATATATTGCATCGTATTTTTTTTGTTTGTAATATATTTTTGATAACTGCTGTTTAATAAATAAAATATTTTTCATTAATCCATATGGTGGTGCTATAATCATATGCATAGTGTAAAAAAACCTGTGGTGAAGAATATTGGTTTAGAAATTTTGTAAAACTGATATAACTTCAAAAATAAATCCATAATTCCTGTTATTTGCTTGTTATTTTTGTGCATATTTTATCTTCTTGAGTAACACAGTTGCTGTGAAGTATCGTAGAGAATTTGTTTCTTTTTCTTGTGATATATCGAGTGTAGCAGTATTGCAGTATCGTGATACCATCATTATCATGAGATGCCCTGTGACTCTAACCTTTGCTATCTACTGGTGCATCACATTATCTGTCTGTGTTCTGATCGTTAGGCTTTAGATAATGGTCCGTATCGCCTCTTTGATCATCTTCACTGTGTTTCTTGACAGGGGAAGCTGTACTTGCTGATCGAGGAGCTGAGTCAGCTGTTCCGGGCCTTGGTTCCCATTCAGATGTGGTACAAATACATCATGGGGGAAGATCCATCCAGCAGCTACTTCCTGGGTGCATCGCTGATTATTATCTACAGCCTGTGCAAGGTAAAGTGTCACGTACGCTGGTGGGCACAGGTGTTGGAAAACAAGCTTTTTGATCGGGTTTTTGGGTGTTAAAATGATTCCATAGATGATTTAGCAGATGTTATCTATTTGGTTTGGGGTTTTTTTTTGTAAGTGCAAGGATGGTGGCGGGATTTCAGAAAAGCTGTTTATCGCTAGCAGATTTAACTCAAAATTTTATGAGACATTGCATGCGAGTGCTGCTCCCCATCACCTGAAAATGAGCTTTCTGCGATACGTCGAGGAGGTTTATTCTGGGAGAGAAGCGACAGAAGCTTATTACAGGAGCCAGTTGAGCAGATCAAATAAAAACACCGCTGTCAGGCGCGCCTCTGCTATTATCCTATCTTTTCTGTTTTTCTCTTTTTCCTTCACAGTCCTTTGATCTTTGTGGAAGAGTATCAGGCATCCGGAAAGCGTGCATGGTTCTGTGCAGCTCGCAGGTTGGTTATTGATCCCTTTTTCCAAAAAAGATTCCCTCTATGTTACTGACATTTATTTTTATTTCTTTCTGCTGTGATATTTGCTTGTGCACTTTATATAAACCTGTGTGCTAGTGTTTGTAACCACTCAACTGAGCTCTCCTCTGATTGGCTGTCAAACCCAAAACAATGCAAATTATGATAATGACTGAATTACTAAAATAAGTACATTGCAAGACTCTAGCCTGGATACAAGATGAGATATGTTGGTTAGGCATGGTGGAGGTATAAAGGTCCTGCAGCGCATTTACCGTATTTTATAGGGGTGTCACGATTTCGATATTTAATCGGAATCGATCAAAATTATGTCATGGTCTCGAGCCTCAAAGTCAAAAAGAGCCGACGCCGTGGACGTTGTGACTGCTCAAAGAGCAGCCCTTTCTCCAGAGAATGTGGACATTCTCATCTTCTTAAAGAAAAACTTGAAAATATAAAAAGTAACAGTTATTTTGTCTAGCCTCAAATATGTTAATAGTTTTGGTACCTTAAGGAGCATCTTTCTCTCAGATAAAGTTAATAATATATCTTTATTAAAGAAAAAAACTTGTCATTCTCAGGGACCGAAAAAGTCTTAAAGTCTTATTTGTCATGTTTAACTGTTATAGTAGGATAGAGTTCAGTTTGTTAAGGCTCTAATTGTTCTATTATTTTTGTACATGACTGTTCCTGTATTTTTTATTATTTATTTTGTTATGTTGCACATTGCTGTTTTAATAGTGCACACTGCTGCTACCAAAAAAAGCCACCAGATGGCATTACATATATATCTTAATTAAATTATTTAAATTTGACCATTAGAGCCTAATGTGGTGTATTACAGATCACTTGTATCACTTTGCATCACTTATATCAAGATGAATCAAACCAATGACTGACTAATCTAAAACTGGCATAGGCCTCTCTGCTGTAAAAAAAGAAAATCGAGAATCAAATCGTGACGCTAAAATCGGAAATAAAATCGAATCGAGGATTTAGAGAATCGTGACATCTCTAATATTTTTCACACTATAAATAAAGCACAGCGGATTATAACGTGCACTTTCAGTGAACATCTATTTTCTGGTCTATTTTTTTTATACATAAGGTGCACAAGATTATAAGACTCATTTGAAGTGACACTAGTAAGAAACAAGGGTATCGCCATATTTTCCTTCTAATTCAGCAGCTCAGTTAAATAAACGTAACTGAAATTCTAAAAAAAAAAAATAATAATTATAATCTTTTAAAGTTAAACGAGCGCTGGATGTTACACAATCTACACAGATTTCTCTAATAAAAAATGTTTATTTGGGTGATTAAAGAGCTTCGTTTATTTGCAGTAAGCTTAGATTTTTAAAATTTCTCCAGCACTAAGGCTGGAGCATTAGCATCCTAATGCTTTGGGTTCTTTAGGTTTTTCTTGGGGAACTTTTTTTTTTATGTGTGTATTCATGTGTGTATTTGTGTGTGTGTGTGTGTGTGTCAGACGTACGGTATGAGAGCCAGCAGTCAGCAGTGCAGTGAAGCAGGGGATGTGTGTGCGATCTGCCAGGCTGAGTTCAGAGAGCCAGTCGCTCTGCTGTGCCAGGTAAGATCAGCAGAACCCAAGTCTAAAGTCAGTGCAGTTTTGTTTTCCCACAAAATCTTACAGCACTTCATGCTGAACCTCTGCTACTGACAACTTTTATGGAGATGCAGATTTCATTTTCCTGCAGGACTTGGCACACTGCCCACACTGCTTAAAGTACCAATTGGTCTTTTATAATATTCAAATTATCTAAGACACTGATTTTTGGATTTTTATTGGCTGTTTCATTGGAGTTTCACATTTTAAACTACTGAAATTACTGAAATAAATTAATGTTTCAATGATGTTTTAAAATGTTTGACATGCACTTTTTGCTAGAGCTAGAAAAAAATTATACCACTTAAAAATGATGAGTTTCTTTGATTTTACCAAATTGTAAACCTCTGGAATATAATCAAGAGGAAGATTAAATGATCACAAGCCATCAAACCAAACTGAACTGCTTGAATTTTTGCACCAGGAGTGAGAAGCATGAAGTTATCCAAAAGCAGTGTGTAAGACTGGTGGAGGAGAACATGATGCCAAGATGCATGAAAACCATGATTAAAAACCAACCAGGATTATTCCACCAAATATTGATTTCTGAACTCTGAATATTTGCATTATTTGAGGTCTGAAAGCTCTGCATCTTTTTTTTTCTTTTTTCTTTTTTAAGCCATTTCTCATTTTCTGTAAATAAATGCTCTAAATGACAATATTTTTATTTGGAATTTGGGAGAAATGTTGTCTGTAGTTTATAGAATAAAACAACAATGTTCATTTTACTCAAACATAAACCTATAAATAGCTAAATCAGAGAAACTGATTCAGAAACTGAAGTGGTCTCTTAATTTTTTTCCAGAGCTGTATTAATATTTATTATGTGGTATATTTTGCAGCATGTGTTCTGTGAGGACTGTCTGTGCCTGTGGTTCGACCGTGAGCGGACGTGCCCGCTGTGCCGCGCGGTCGTCGTGGAGACGCCTCGCAGCTGGAAGGATGGCACCACCTCTGCCCACTTTCAGATCTACTGACCCCCGATGGGTATCGGCCAGTCAGAGCTCGGGTGGGCAAGGAGGAAATGCACAATCAGTGCAGAAAGCTTTTCTGTGCTCATTTATTAATGTCTTAGGATCTAATGGAACAATATGAAGCTTCTGCAACGGTTCAGCAGAACCACTGAACTTAGTGTTTCATTGAATTTACTTGATTTAAAATATATTATTTTGTCTTCGGTTGTCTTACTTTCGGCAGTAACTGTGTCATATGGTATGGTATATGCAAAAACCTTGCATCTCAATTTTTGAGTTACTGATATAAAGTGAATCTAGCAGCTGTTCTTCATGTTATATCAACATTCCTTGATGAATGGACCATAATGCTCCAAAATCAGTCGGAACAAAATCTTTTTCCAATGACTTCCACTAAATGTTAGATAGAAGGTTTTTGCAATGTCAAATTCACAAATAAAAAATGCTAAGAAGATGCTACAAAGAGTTATTTGAGAGATGCCAAAGAATCATTTTGTTTCCAAAAAGAATAGATAGAGTATCCCTGAAGAGCATTTTTAAAGATGGGGGGACAACATTTTTGTCACTATTTGTTCACTATTTCAGATTAAACGGAGAAGGAGCAAGGAATCTGACAATCAGATTCATGGAGCAAATTTGTGTGTCATATTACACAAACCTTTATCGGTTAGAGTAAGTTTAATTTTCTGACCGTTTGAGGCTAAATGCAAAAAAAAAAAAAAATTGGATGTAGAAACGCATTAAATTTTATAGATTTAGTGCAGTGTACAAAAAATGTTTTCGCCCAATTTTTTTATAACATTTCTTTTTCCTTCTCTGCCTCTTACAGTCAGAATTTTATGGAAAGAAAAAAAAAAACTTTTCTTTATTTTTTTTATTTTTTCTATTTTTGCATCTTGTAACAAAAGTAAGTTAGATTAAACCATCAGATTTGTGTTACAGAGGGTACAAAAATGGAAAAATCTGAAAATAATCATGGAAAGACTCACTTTTTAATTTTTCTTTAAATTCTGTTTAGGAAAGGCTAAAATAATATACTAGAACATTGAAAATCTTGATAAAAACTAATTTCTTCTTTACTATACTGAATGGAAAAAATTAAATATTTAAGTTTTACTCCCAGTTTTCTCATTTTAAATTTAGTTTGAAACGTTCAGAAAATGAAACTGCTAAATGTAACACTGACCTCTGTCACTCAAGATGCTAAAATTTGGATCCGTTGCAGGCAATTTGTCGGCTTCAACAAAATCAGGTCAAAATCAAAAGTTAGATTTTTAGTAAGGGGGGGGGGAATTAAAGATTATAATCGAAAATTAATTTTTTTTGTGTGAAAAAAAAACACAGATTTAGTCACAGGTTGATTATAATCTTTAATTTCCCCCCTTACTAAAAATCAAACTACAGATGACAAAGAAATGGTTCAAAACTATGGTTATCTTCTAAAAAAAAATGGGTTTGTGACTAAAAAATTGAGAAATAACTCACTAAACACAGTCACAGATAAAATTTGAAGGAGAGATTATTATTATTGTTTTCCATAATTAATCACACATCCTCACCGGAGAGAGATAACACTGCAGGTTTTAGAAACAGTATATTTTATTTCTAGCTAAATATGTGCTTTATCCCACGGGGTGTTTGTGTGGAAAGTGCTGGAACAGCGGAATGTTTAGAAAATATGCGCAGGTTAGTCTGTTGGAGGCGCCGCTAACTAAGGAAAGACGGATAAACACTTCAGAAATGAGGAGCCTTTTCAGATGTTTTAGATTAAAAAGATAAATTGTCTGTATGTAAAATCGTGATTACTCCATTTTGAAAATTGTAATTACAGTTTAAAATTGAATTAACCAATTTAATCGTGGAAATCGCCCAGCACTAAATGTGGCTCTTTTATGGCATTATTAACAAATGTCTTTCAGCACCTTTAGTTGTAAGAGTCTACGTTTAACATCTGTTGCTTTTGGTGCAAGTAATAAATACTGTTACATAATCCACCAAGACTCTTATTATGAAGGATTGTCCTCTACTATTCCTACCAAAACCAACCAGAACTGCAGCAGAACTCACAGATGTGTCCAGTTACTGTAATCCAGGCTGACTCGCATGTTACCCTTTGACTGTATCACGTTTTTCCCTTCTGATAATAAAAAGCTTTTAATAAGAAATAAACTCTTTCTGCTGGTAAATTTAAAATTCCGTTTATTTTCATAAATGACCAAGTCACAATATCAAAATAGCAGAGGTAAAACACATCATTTAATCATAAAAACACACAGTACTGCTAGCTGTTCATAATAATAATCATAATAATCATAATAGTCCAGTGTATATAAAAGATTGTAGCTTATGTAAACATCAGTAGCATGCCCTTAGATTCACATTATGCGTAGTATTAGTATTATTACGTGTCATTTCGTACGGAAACGTTTCTACAGTAACACTGCGACCAACGACCAGTCAAAGCCCTTTAGAGAGAAAGCTCTAGAGAAAAGATTTGTCTCCGTTTGTAAACACCTACTGAAGGCCGAAGTACACCTCAGACAGTTCTACAGTACAAATATGCATCATATTAAAGAGGAACGTCGCAGTACACTACTGGACAAAAGTTGTAGGACCTGCTCTAATTTTTGATTTTTACAGTTTTTATTCACATTTAAGTATTTTAAGTTCAGGGAGTTAAATGAAGGGGTAATCATAAGGTGAGTAATAAATTGTCTGAGCTTTTTTACATTGGAAAAATGTAGTAAAAACATTTTAAAAAAGGAATCTTAAAACTCTGGTGTAAAATTTACTTTTGGTGTAGTAAAACATGATAAAGAGTACTGTACTAACCTTTGTTAATAGCCTAATAACCTATAGCTTTCTGAGATTCAGTACTTTTTAATGCAGCACTAGGTAGGGTTTTCTTGATTTTTCTTTGATCCTTATAAAGAAGTGAAATTACAGCTTGAAACTCACTGCAGCGCTGCATTGAGGTGTAATAGGAGGAATAGCGGTGCTCTCGTGTCTGTGCCGGAGCTCCTCTGAGCTCAAACCAGACTCTGTAAGTTTTCCGAGGCGGCCGCGACCAACGCTCGCGAGAACTGCGACCTGCTTTCCGACCTTTAGTTCTAACAGTTCTACAAGGACTACTGGTTCATTCTTTACAAACTTAAATACGGACACTCTGACAGAAGCTGGAAAGAGACCGAACATGTCTGTGAAAGCCAGAAAACGAGAAAGAGAAACTAATCAGCCTGAAACATTTATTACACTCTGCAACTGTAGGGGGAGCCCGCAAGCACAAAATCTCAATCCAACCTAGTGGAGCTTTAACAGTTTCTTCAAACATGCTTTAGAATTAATGATATTGGGGCATATTTTGCCCCTGCAGGTAAATCGTTTTTTACACCGTTATTCAGTAGCTCAAAGTAGCTCCACACCTCATTGGTAGAATCCGGAGAGCTCTTGCATTTAAAACGAGGCATGTAGAACATAAAAACGGCACAGAAGTCTATTAAAAACACTGTTTACAACCTGTAGCGTAACCTATTCTCCAGGTGCCGCTACTGGTTGTAAACAGTGTTTTAAAAGTTCTTAATGCCTCGTTTTAAATGTCAGGGCTCTCCGGGTTCTACCAATGAGGTGTGGAGCTACTTTGAGTCTGGATAACGGTAAAAAAAAAGCAATTTATCAGGGCAAAATATGCCCCATATCATCCATTCTAAAGCGTGTTGGAGAAACTGCTAAAAAATTGTGGATCTCAGAAAGCTGCAGGAGAAGGGATGTGTCCTATTGAACAAAGGTTTATACTCTTTATCAATTATTTTACTACACCAAAAGTCAATTTTAGATAGGATTTCTTCTTTACGTAAACAGATTAGTGGTTTGCAATTTGAAAACAAAGAAAAAAGCTTAAAAACACACTATGATAACATTAATTTGCATGGGTCAAATCTACAATCAGAACAAGACTCACCTACTCATCTTTCTTCCAGACCATGCCTGTCTCAGACTGCCTTCATTGAGTTTACAGCACAGAAGCACAGCAGGTTTTTCCCAATGGCTTTAAAGTTTGTTCAGTAAGTGTAATGTTTTTTAATCAGTTTTAAATGCAGTTTTTCAACTCATTTCTCAGTGTAATGAACAGAAATGGTGCAATGCAGGTCCTGCATGAGATTTTAAAAATGGGGAGGGGCTAGTGATGGGTGATTATGGCCTAAAAAAAAAAATCTAACTACGGATGACAAAGAAATGGTTTAAAACTAGTTTTTCCATGTAAAAAAAAAAGTCTAAAGTACTGGACCAAGGTAAGACAGAAAGACTTCAGAAATTAGTTGCGTTTTCAGATATTCTAGATTAAAAAGATAAAATATCTGTTTGTAAATATGTAAAGTCATGATTACTCCATTTTGAAAATCGCATTCAAACTGTAACTCGAATTATCCAAATTAATCGTGAAAATCGCTTAGCACTAGGTAGGGCTACATGTCATACTGCAACCAGCCAGCAGAGGCACCAGACCTGTGGCAGGGTTACCTTGTCAAAGATTTCTTGGAGCTGAGTTGTTCTCAAGCTGTCAAGCAACCAGTTAATCATAGCATTAATGATCATGTGGTGTGATTGTGTATTGGGTGTCCAGTGGAAAAATATACTTTGCTTTTGGTCTTTTTTTTTGGTCAGGCAAACATCTAGCAGGTAGCTAGAGTCTATAACTGAGTTAAGAGCAGTGACTACCTAAAGAAAAAGGGATCGCATACAGAGAGAACCACAGGGCTTACCAATGTATTTTCTACATGGCATCGCTTGTTCTCACGCGTGTTTAGCTCTTGTCACCGATCAGTCATGTATGTGTAAAAAAAAAAAAAACACACCAACTAAAAGACTTGCGATTACAGCACAACCAGTAGTGTAGTGTAGTGTATTGTGAACCAGGCACTATGCTGTGCTGTAAAATCAATGAAGGCAGCCTGAGACACTTGGTTTGGAGGAATTAGGCGAGTCTGGCTCCACCTATGATCTCTACTGTGCAGACGATGGTTGCAAAATTTCATTTGTTAATTTGTTTCTACTGTGAAGAGAAGAAACGCAGGCCTTTTAAAACTTTTGCCCAGTAGTGCACGTGAAGATGATGGTAAGAAATCGTAGAAATGAAGTGAAAAAGTAAACCATACAGTCTAAATTCAGCTTATTACAGAAGGTTACAGTGCAATAAGCAGGGGAGAAGGTTTTGGTAACAGTCCGTTGGTAGGCGGTTCTCCTCTGAACGCTCGTGACTCGTGATGATGTTCAATTTATGCAATTTCGACTTTTTTTTTTTTTTCTGCGTTTATGATCATTTTGCATATTTTATAGCAATAAATAGAAATCAGTTCCATGGTCGGGTTAGAGCCGAGACTCCTATTGCTCCTGTTGCCGTTATGGTACAACATTTTCCCCTCTGTCGCCGAGGGACGATGACATCAGCGGAGTATTCTTAGTGTCCCAGTGGGCCGCCGGTGGCGGGGGGTGGGTTCTGACTACGTCTGACCTCAAACAAACACACACACACCCCACAAACACACACCCAATGACATCAAGCCCCAGTCACAGCTGGTGCAGCCGGGGGTCCGGCGACCAGGCCCGGTTGGCCGGGGGTCCGGTGCTCATCGGAGTTGATGATGAAAGTGACAGAGATACCAGAAAGTGATCGTCAGAGCTTCATGTGATCATCCAGACACTCAACCACACACATCACACATCGTTAATCACATACACGGACGGTACGTTGTGGTGGTGAGCGGCGGCGGACGGTGGGCTTCCACAGGCTGGTAATGGTGGTGCTGGGAGGTGTTGGTGGTGGTGGTCTTCCTGCACTGGGGCAAGCCCCATCAAGCCCCTTCAAGCCTCAAGCCCATCTTCATTGATTGGATAGACCCAACTCTGACATAAGTGGGAGGAGTCTAGATGACAGAATGAATATATTGTTGTTATTATTATTATTAGTGATTAAACTGATTGTCATATGCTATGCATAGTACCGCTGACACAAGTC
Source organism: Astyanax mexicanus (assembly GCF_023375975.1). Classification (NCBI taxonomy): domain Eukaryota; kingdom Metazoa; phylum Chordata; class Actinopteri; order Characiformes; family Acestrorhamphidae; genus Astyanax; species Astyanax mexicanus. Next base: position 31,965,469 of record NC_064429.1, read on the forward strand.
TCAATGTTTGGGGGGTTATAAAGCGAGAACTACAGTGTTCGATAGAATGATGGTGTCTGAGGGACTTTATGCTTATAGAAGAACCAACGTTTGCAATAGAGATGTGTGTGAAGAATATTATTTTTGAGCATCCCTTACAACTTTGTATCACCTTTACTTTCAAGAGTATATGATCACTAGGCATGCACTGAACATTTTGCAAAAAAATTGTATGTGTATTACAACTGACTATATCAGTACAGCCTCATTTTGCTCAATTCCTGTCGAAAATGTTTGTCACGAGGATATGCTACAGTTTTTGTGCACTCCTCTTTGAGTGTATTTTACAATTGTAAATTTGTAAAACATTGTATATCATGTCTGATATTCATAGATAATTTCGGGCAAATATCTTCATTTTGGTGCTTTTGGTATAAGATTGCATTTCAGAAACAAACATTATACATACAGGCCAGTAATTATAGCTGTATTAAAACTGACAATGTTGTTAAATAAAAAAAAAAAATAAAAAAATCAGTGCATCCCTTAAGATCAAACCTAAGAAGCGTTGGTGTATTAAAATGCACTATATCGTTACAACGGTTTTGTTTCTGCCAAAAATGTTAATTTTGATGTATCTCTAAATGTCACTATTTTGCATGGGACAAAACATCCTAAAAAATGAACATTATGTCTTGAGACCAATTATTGCAGGTGTTTACAACCAACTATAAAAAAGGCTAAATTAATGAAATCTTGCAACAAAAAAGTTAACTACGTAGTATATTCAGCCTTTGGATTAAGTTTTTTTTTAAATCTTAGACAGATTTTGTTCATTTGAAAAATATCACAAACTTTTACAACAGGAAAAGACATGCAAAGGTTGATATTTGATCTCCAGGTATTTGGTGCATTTTTTGCAAACTTTTCTGAGACAAAACATTGTATTTTTTTCTAAATATCAAACATTGTTCAGTTCTGATATCTTTTCATTTTGGTGCATTTAGTGCATTGGGTGTAAGTTCGCTATTTATCACAAGGGCATGCCACTTTTTTTTGCACTTGTTTTTTAAAAACAGAACACAGTAGAAGATTGAACATTATACCTTAGAAATTATAACTGCTGATGTATTAGTATCGACTGTATTTTAACACCCTTAATAAACAAAACAACAAAAAATACATATGTTCTACTTTATCTTTAAATGCCCTTTTTTATACTTTTTTCATTTTGGTGCATTTGGTGCAAGATCACTATTTATTACAAGGGCATGCAACAATTATTTTTTTAGAATATTGAACATTATACCCTAGAATCGATAATCACTGATTAGTTTCAATTATACTGTTACACTCTTAATAATCAAAAAACATGTCCCACTTTATAGTTAAATTCCCTTTTTTGTTCAGTTTTGATCTTTTTTTATTATGGTGTATTTGGTGCAAGATCGCTATTTATCACAAGGGCATGCAACAATTATTTTTGCACACTTTTCTAGAACAAAACATTGTAAAATATCGAACATTATACCTCACAAACGATAATCATTGATGCATTAGTATCGACTATATCGTTTCCCCCCTAACAACAAATAAACAAGAACAACAACAACAACAAACACACTTAATGCTGCTTACCTGTTGCATCCCTTTTCTCTCCACTGAGGCGCGCGCGAGAGGCTGGCAGCGCCCTACAGGTGTCGCCATCCCACAAACAGCGCGAGCACAGTCACCTGGATGGCCGTGCACAGCAGGTGCATGCCCCGCGCGGACACCGTGCCCCCCGGCTCCGGCGCGCGGCGGCGGCGGGGATTGGGCTGGTGGTCGACGTCATCGCCCCCGCTGTTATTGTTGTTGTTGTTGTCGCGCTTATCGTGACCGGCGGTCTCCCACCGCTTCTCCAGCTCGTCCCCGATGCGGCGCAGACGGTGCGCCAGAGATCGCAGCGCGCACCCCGCGTCCCCGGGCGCGTGCACGGCGCGCTCCACCCGAACACAGCAGCACATCGCGCGCCCGGCACGAGCGGCTCGAACTGCGCGTCACCCTGCCTGCTCTGTGCGCGGGAGCGAGGCGCGCGCCCGAGAGCCGAGCCCGCGTGTGTTGCCGCCCGGCCGTATTATTATTATTTATTATTAAGGAGTCACGTGACTTAGAGCAGGTTTACATCATCATCACCATCATCTACTCTCTCTCTCTCTCTCTCTCTCTCTCTCTCTCTCTCTCTCTCTCTTCTGTCACCCTCTCTATCACTGTGCTCTCTTTCTCTCACTGTTCTCTATTCTCTTTATTCTCTCTCTATTTATATATTCTCTCTCTCTCTCTTTCTCTCTCTATTCTCTCTATTCCCACTTTACCTCTCTCTCTCTTTACCACTCTCTAGAGAAAGAGAGAGAGAGAGAGAGGGGGAGAGAGAGGAAAAAATGGAAAACAATAAGAGACCACTTAAAAATGGTGAGTTACTTTGAAAACCTCTTGAATATAATCAAGAGGAAGATGGATGATCACAAGCCATCAAACCAGAGTTGCATAAAGTTATCCAAAAGCAGTGTGTACGACTGGTGGAGGAGAACATGCCACATTTATAAAATAAAAAACAATGTTAATTTTACTTAAACATATGTCTATAAATAGCAAAACCAAAGAAATTGATTCAGAAACTGAAATGTTTTTTTTTCCCCCAGAGCTGTATATTTATAGTTAGCTTCGCCTAAATAAAACAGGAGGTAGGATATATCTATAGACTAAAAACATCCTGTCAGAAAATACTTCTAGCTGAGGCATATGAAAGATATTTAGATGGTCTAAACTAATATAAAATAATTAAAAAATAAGTAAAAAAATATATTTTTAACTAAACATTTTAGGCCACAACTTGATGGGTAATACAACTCGACAGACCACCAGTGCTTGTTTAGGATGTCTGTTTGTGAAGAAAATTACAAAAACCGTGTGTGTGTGTGTCCGCCAGGCGGAACCAACGAGCGGCAGGTTTAGCCGAGCCGGTTTAAAGGCTGCACCGCGCGGTTTGTTTGGGTGTTAGCAGTAAACTAGCTAGTTAGCACAGTGGAGGAATATAATGTAATTAATGGGGTAAAATTCAATTAAACAAACCAAAAAAAAAAAACACTTTTAACCCCAGATTACAGCAGGCATGGAGGAGGAGGAGGAGCTGCTGGCCTTCAGGGCGCGGTGGAGGATGGAGCTGGAGGAGAATAAAACAGTTAAACAGGAGAAAAGAGAGAGAGGACTGGGCAGGACTGCAGTGGCTGAGAGCAGTAGCGGCAGTGCTGAGACTCAGGACCCGCAGCAGGACCCGCAGCAACCCCAGTACGTGTCCATCGCTGCGGGGCTGCTGGACGGCAGGAGCAGCCCTCTGCTGGAGCGGATAGCGGAGGAGAGGAGGAGGAGAAGCGGGAGGAAGAGACGCTGTGAGCCGGGAGGAGCAGGAGGAGGAGAGCAGGAGGAGAAGAAGCTCTCTGATCATCTAAAGAGAAGGAGCGATCTTCTAGACCAGCTCATTCAGGATTTGGTAGGTTAAGAGTGTGTCTGCTAGCTGTTCGAACATTGTTGTGAGGATTTGATTGCATTAAACCATTAATGATTTTAGTGGTCATTAAAGACACCTTAGCTCATCCCAGTGGAACTGGATAGAATTTTATCATTTCATAGAACTCTCTTCTGTCACTGTGCACATCTGTGTCAGCAACTTACCTCGCTCTGCCTCACTTTACCTCTCTGTACCTTGCTCTGCCTCACTTTACCTCACTCTGCCTCACTTTACCTCTCTTTACTTCGCTCTGCCTGACTTTACCTCTCTTTACCTAGCTCTGCCTCACTTTACTTCTCTGTACCTTGCTCTGCCTCACTTTACCTCACTCTGCCTCACTTTACCTCTCTTTACCTCACTCTGCCTGACTTTACCTCTCTTTACCTCGCTCTGCCTGACTTTACCTCACTTTACCTCACTCTGCCTCACTTTACCTCTCTTTACCTCACTCTGCCTGACTTTACCTCTCTTTACCTCGCTCTGCCTGACTTTACCTCTCTTTACCTCGCTCTGCCTGACTTTACCTCTCTTTACCTCGCTCTGCCTGACTTTACCTCTCTTTACCTCGCTCTGCCTGACTTTACCTCTCTTTACCTCTCTTTACCTCACTCTGCCTGACTTTACCTCTCTTTACCTCACTCTGCCTGCCTACCTCACAAATTCATGGTGTCTCACTTTACTCACTTTAAAGCTTTTATTATGTTTTTTTTTTTAAGTATTAAAACATTAATTTCTTCACCTGTGTAGAACGAGACCACTGACATCCCTTTCTTTGATGTGGAGTTGCCTTATGAACTGGCCCTGAAGATTTTCCAGTTTCTGAGCAGAACTGATCTGGGTCGATGTGCACAGGTAAGTAAAGTGTCTATATTGACTAGTGCTGGGCAGAGAAGCAGAGTGAGTTCAAGCGAGGTAGAGTGAGGCAGAGTGAAGTATAGCGAGATGGAATGAGGTAGAGCGTCGCAAAATAAGCTAGAGTGAGGTAAAGTGAGGCACCAACAGTTAGAGCAAGATAAAGTGAGGTACAGTGAGATAGAGCAAAGCAGAGGGAGGTTAAAGTTAGGTAATGTGAGGCAGAATGAGTTTGAGCGAGGTAAGGTGAGGCAGACTGAGGTAGAGATCCACAGTGAAAAAAGACACCAAACTGCTTGTTATCCTGGGAAAAAAGTGGGTCATGTTCTTCTGCTCTTTACTGTAGGTGAGCAAGTTATGGAGGATGTTATCGGAGGACGAGGTCCTGTGGTACAGGCTGTGCCTGGACGAGGGATATCACAGCGGGGCAAGTGTCTCTGACTCCCCCTGCTGGAAAAGCACGCTCAGAGACTGCTGTAACACAGAGAAGATAGTGAAGTACAACTGGAAGGTGGGTAGCAAAGACATCCAGTGCTTCCAATGCATGTCAGTCAGCATAATGTGATCTATTTATTTACCTTAAATTAAATCATGATATTTAATTATATGTTTTCTGTCTGTTCTGTGTCCTGTAGAATCGAGTTGGGTCAGTAAGTCATCTACAGTATGAACTGGGAAAAGTATTGTGTGACGTCAGCTCCTGTGACGGACACGTCATTGCTGGGTAAGTGTAAAAACATAAAAAAAAAAAAAATATATATATATATATATATATATATATATATATATATATATATATATAAAACCAGGGTTCTCTCCTCCTGTGATCATGAGAGACTCCATCTTTCGGATCTTGTTGAGAAAAACAATTAGCATGATTGTGGCGCTTTATTAAGATTAAAAACAACAGCATTACTATAACAGCTTAAATTACACATATTTGTTTCCTAAGCATATTACTGGATGCATTCCAGTGTTTGAAATATTTGTAAGAAATATTATCTTTAGACTGTTAAAATTAAATTATTTTAATAGTGTCAATCATTTAAAAATGAATTAAAATCATGATTAATTTTTTTAGTGCTGGAACTTCCCAGTATTATTGTAAGGGGACAGTAATAACAGTGTAGTGTGGTTTGGATTTGGCAGACTAGAGCATTCTGTACTGTATTATAATGTCTGAGAGAGACAGAGAGACAAGGGAAGTGCGAGGGAAATAGCGCAAGAAATGGAGAGAGAGACAAAGAAGGCACAAGGAAAAGAGAGAGAGAGAGAGAGAGAGAGAGAGACGGCGCAAGGAAAGAGCGAGAGAGAGAGAGAGAGAGAGAGAGAGAGACGGCGCAAGGAAAGAGCGAGAGAGATGGAGAAAGACAGAAACGGCACGAGGGAAAGAGAGAGAGAGAGAGAGAGAGAGAAACATACGGCGCGAGCAAAAAAGAAAGAAAGAGAGACACGCGGCTCAGGCAAAATAAAGAGAGAGACAGACAGAGAGAGACACACGGTGCGAGCGAGAAAGAAAGAAAGAGAGAGAGACACATGGCTGATGGGGAGAGAGACATAGACTGCACAAGGAAAAGAGAGAGAGAGAGAGACGATGCGAGGAAAGGGTGAGAGAGATGGAGAGAGAGACAGAAACGGCACGAGGGAAAGAGAGAAAGAGACGGTGCTAGGAAAGAGCGAGAGAGATGGAGAGAGAGAGAGACAACGCGAGGGAAAGAGAGAGAGAGACAGAGAGGTGGAGAGAGAGACAGAGATGGCACAAGGGAAAGAGAGAGAGAGAAACATACGGCGCGAGCAGTAAAGAAAGAAAGAGAGACACGAGGCTCGGGCAAAATAAAGAGAGAGACATACAGAGAGAGACACACGGCGCGAGCGAGAAAGAAAGAAAGAGAGAGAGACACATGGCTCGGGCGAGAGAGACAGACAGACAGACAGACAGACACACACACGGTGCGGGCGAAAGAGAGACAGAATGAGAGAAAGTATGAGCCCCTGACCCTGCGTTCACACAGGAAAGCGACCGGCAGCGGTGAAACTCTTGCTCTTCCTGTTTCCTGGTGCGGTCCTGATGAGTGCCAGTTTTATCATTATAATGTTTATAAAAGTCTTTGTGCACTTTTGTTCGAATTTGTGCAATTTTTGAATTGACTGACCATCATTTCTTAGAGTATTTAAGTAATTAACTCTAAATGTTTCTATCTAAGCAAGAGATGCTACTTTGAAGATTTTTTATTTTCATTTTTTATTTATTTATTTATTTATTTATTTATTTATTTTTTTTTGCTTTTTTCTTTGCATTTTGTTTGTACTGTTACACTACAACTAGCACCAAAAAGAGGAATTTAATATACATACAGAACAGAATCTCAAACAATGATGGTCATCGTCTGAACACTTCTTCTGTTAGTGCTATATTCGAACTGGCTATGATATTTTTGTAATAAATCTCCCCACAGTGTAGCTGTAGATGCAGCAGCAGGCTCAGTATTCCCAACTGCATGTATGTTCTCCTCAGGTATACCTCAGGTGATGTTCGTCTATGGAACACTCTCCACTGGGACTCTGGAGCTCTGTACCTGAAACCTGCCCACCACGCAATGAGAGACGATAACCCCCCGCCTCATGTCTGTTTCGCTCGAGTCAATGAGGGCGTGGCCTGTGCTGCGTATGAGAACGGTGAGAGGACTGGTTTTAGAGTATTAATTCTTAGTGAGACTGTACAGTATAGACATTTAATACAAAAAAAGAATGATCAGGTGTCCTGATTAGGGGTGGGCGATATGGCTCTAAAATAATATCACAATAATTTCAGGGTATTTTTGCGATAATGATGTACTTGGCGATATAGGAAAACAGAAATAATTCGTTAATTTCAGTAATATAGTATAATAGTTTTACAGTATAATCATAATGTGGCAAAATAAATAATATAGCATAACATAATATAATGCAGCAAAAAATATTGCAGAATATTTAGTGCATGCACAAAGAGAAGCTGTATGGGAGAGTGATGCGAAAGAAGCCATTTCTGCAAGCACGCCACAAACAGAGTCGCCTGAGGTGTGCTTTTGCTTTTTGACTCTGTTTGTGGCGTGCTTGCAGAAATGGCTTCTTTCGCATCACTCTCCCATACAGCTTCTCCTTGTGCAAAGTGCATTGAATTGTTGACCGATGCACAGTGACACCATCTGCAGCAAGATGATGCTGCAGCTCTTTGGAGGTGGTCTGTGGATTGTCCTTGACTGTTCTCACCATTCTTCTTCTCTGCCTTTCTGATATTTTTCTTGGCCTGCCACTTCTGGGCTTAACAAGAACTGTCCCTGTGGTCTTCCATTTCCTTACTACGTTCCTCACAGTGGAAACTGACAGGTTAAATCTCTGAGACAACTTTTTGTATCCTTCTCCTGAACAACTATGCTGAACAATCTTTGTTTTTAGATCATTTGAGAGTTGTTTTGATGAGCCCATGATGCCACTCTTCAGAGGAGATTCAAATAGGAGAACAACTTGCAATTGGCCACCTTAAATACCTTTTCTCATGATTGGATACACCTGGCTATGAAGTTCAAAGCTCAATGAGGTTACCAAACCAATTTTTGTGCTTCAGTAAGTCAGTAAAAAGTAGTTAGGAGTATTCAAATCAATAAAATGATAAGGGTGCCCATACTTTTGCACCGGTCAAATTTTGGTTTAATGCATATTGCACATTTTCTGTTAGTACAATAAACCTCATTTCAATCCTGAAATATTACTGTGTCCATCAGTTATTAGATATATCAAACTGAAATGGCTGTTGCAAACACCCAAATATTTAGAACTAAAAACGATTAAGATTAATAGGGGTGCCCAAACTTTTCATATGACTGTAATATTACCCACCCCTAGTCCTGATACTTCTGTCCATGCAGTATATATGTAAATGTATGTATTGGCCTGTGTTCTGACAGGCTGTGTGGATGTATGGAGCACTGAAGCTGGTTTCGAGCCCATTCATCACTACCAGCACCTCCAGCGGGTCGATGCTCTAGACCTGAGCCCCGACAGCCCAGTGCTGGCCACTGCGTGTGGGTCAGAGGTGCGGGTGGACTCCCCCGATGATGGAGGCTACTGGAGGACAAGGTGCCTCCACCACTTGCCTAAACCTGTAAGCGTATTCTGTTTATGAACAAATCCATTGATTTAATACTCTGGTGATTCAGTATATTTAAGTAGTCAGCAGACCTGACTGTCTGCAGCAACTAGGCATGATGGGTGCATCACTTCTTCAGGCTCCTCTTTTCTTTCCCTGATGCTCCATCACTCTGTAACAGGGTAAATCTGGACTTATCAGACTCAGCAGATGACTTTCTTACATTTCTCCAGAGTCTAATCTCTTTACACTTCCTAGCAAACTGAAGCTGTTTTGAGCAGAGACTGTAAAAAAGATGGACGCCGCGTCGCCGTTCCCATTCATTCAATAAAAATTACGCCAAAATCTTCCACCATCGTCCAGCGATCCTGAAACCCGAGTCTGTAGAGCGCAGTAGAGACGAGAGGAGGGAGAAAGACTGTGGAGAAACAGCCTACTCATTTAAATAACCCCGCCCCTGAGAGCTGCCTCCACAGAGCTATATACAGTCTATGGTCCCGCCCATACAGTCATTGGTCCCACCCCGGCTATAGGTGTAACCCAGCCCTTTTACACACCAATAAACACAGCTTTTTAAATAGAGCTGAATAAAGTTAAAAAAAAAAAACGAATTCTGTGGGGATATAAAAAATTTACCAATATAAACAGAGGTTACACTAACTGCTGTATTTAAATAATGGATGTAGAATTACTGTATATTGGAAAAAAGTGATTGAAATTTGTCTGTTTTGCCATTGAAACCTATGGGGATGGGTGGAGTTACACAGCTTTCTGCAACCTAACAGCAGGGGGCACCGACCTGTGGTGGCTTCACTTTCGAGAGACGATGCTCTGTCCAGCTATACACAGTCTATGGTTTTGAGTGATGAAGTGTTTTCTTAAGGCTACACAGCTGTTTAGTCTTTTTAATCCTTTAGAGTTCCCTTCACTGCGTTGTGAGTGTGGTAAAGCTCTTACTTTCACTATTAAACATCATATCCCCGAGTTCTAGTGGTGTTTTCTTCTGCAGTTTAATCTCACCAAACATTTAAGTGATAGCCGATCACCATCATTCAAGATTCTTTCCTGGAAGATGATGTCTCCCCCACTGTCCTTCCACTTTTAATAATGCAACGGACAGTTCTTAACCTGATTTTAGCAGTTGTTTTAGCAGCACTCTCCTAAGATGTTTTCTCTGCATTATTGGCACATACAATAGTTTGACCCTTCTGAAACCACAGGATGTGTGTCTTGCCACATGGTTGTTTAACAAATGAGAGGGTTAGGGTTAAATTGCTATAAAACATAGTCACCCATTCAGTAATTGTCCAATGGGAAGCTCTAAACTGTTTCCTTAGATAAATCCAGGTAGTGACCTTTTTGCCTAGGTGTTTTTTTTTTTTTTTTTTTTTTTTGGCGTTGTTTATATATTAGTAGCTCATACATTTTAAACCAGTACAATAATGTATGTATAGTGTAAGTTAGTGTGTATATATATTGCATATTTCTATTTAAGTATATTGTGTATTCACTATTGTATACTATTTGAAAATGATATGACAGTAAATGTCTGATTTGACCTATTCCTTGTTATTTTCATTGATACAATAAATTGAATTATTTTATTTTGTAATCTCTCAGGTGGATGGGGTGTTGGTGGTCCCGGGGAAACGGGCGTTGCCGTTGGTTTCAGCGTGGGCTGGAGAGAACGTTTATCTTCTGGATTCAGGTCAGACGGAGGAAGAGCAGGAACAGGATGAAGGATCCAGGCTGCTACACTCGGTCTATGGGCAGCCGGTTACCTGCCTAGATGTGACAGCATGCAGAGCAGCCCTGGGAGTGAAGAGCTGCGGCTGGGGAATGAACGACGGAGGGAACAAGGTGGGTGTGTGTGTGTATGTGTATATATATATATATATATATATATATATATATATATATATATATATATATATATATATATTCTAGCGCATCTAAAAAAAAATAGAATATAATTTAAAAAATACTTTATTTCAGTAATTTAGTTCAAAATGTGAAACTCATATATTATATAGATGTATTAAACACACAGAGTGATCTATTTTTAAAGTTTTGTTTCTTTAATTTTTGATAATTATGGCTTAAAGCCAATGAAAACCCCCAAAAAAGGGGATTATTATACCAGTTAGACCAATTGGTACTTTTAGCAGTATGGGTAGTGTGCCAAGTCCTGCTGGAAAATGAAATCTGCATCCGTGTCATCTGCTGGTGTTGATCCACTCTGTTTTATCAGGTCTAAAGTCAGTGCATTTTTTTCCCACAAAATCTTACAGCACTTCATGTTTCACTCTGCTACTGACAACTTTTATGCAGATGCGGATTTCATTTACCAGCAGGACTTGGCACACTGCCCACACTGCCAAAAGTACCAATTGGTCTTATATAATATTGTCATTTTTTGAGATACACTGATATATAGATATAGATATGGGTATATTAAACATAATTTTTAGAGTTTAAAAGGTAAATTTTACAACAGATATGCCACTCTTCAAGCTTCAAGGCCTGACCTCTTTTTTAGGCCATCATAGTAATTAAGTATTTAAATAAAAATAAAATAAATTGCATCATTTTGCATTATGCTTACAATAAGATATGGCAAACTCTTAGTATCATGAATAATTAATCACTTTTCTTTCACGTTTTTCTTGGTTATTATGTCATAAAACCAACACATGTTTTCTCAAATGTTTACGTTCAATTCTGAGATACGGAACATTTAGTCCTCATTTCTGCAAAACAAGTCGACCAGCCAACTGATCCGTTTGAGACGTCTGCTGAATCGAGCCCAAAAAAACTCCACAAACAGCACTAAACACAGCTTCTGCCAGCTGGACGAGGTGATCTAACAGAAATGCTTTTATTTATAGTAAGTCTGAGTAGTGAGTAATGCTGGATTTGGTTGTTTACGTGGCTTTGATTTTGCTCCAAGAGAATATTTAGAGACAGAGTAGTCAGAATGAATCGTATTATTATTATTATTATTATTAGTGATTTAATGATATATTATACATCCAAATATTTGAGGACACCCCTTTTAATTAATCCAATCAACTACTTTGATTGGATTAAGTTGCACTCATTGCTGACACAGATGTGCAGAGACATTTTGGCAGTAGGACAATTTTTAATTTGGTGTTGCTAGAAGAGGAAAAGCTGTGTGTGTCTCCACACCACATGTTTTCAGTGCTGGAGGATTTTATACCACTATAATCAGGAGATAGCTTGTTCGAATCCCTGTCATGCAGCTTGCCATCAGCTGCCAGAGCCCTAAAAGAGCACAATTTGCCTTGCCAGGCTGCTCTAATTTAGCCATGAAACCTCCCACACTAAAATGAGACCGGTGTTTCAGTTTCATTGTCCAACCCCTGTATGTATATATACATTAAATGGCTGATATAAAGTAGCAAACATTTGAACATATGTACTCCCAGAGCACTCATTACTGAACCATCTCGATTCTTTTGGGGGTCTTTTTTAGAAATAGCTGCATCTTTAGGACCTCATACTGTACCCAATTAACACCTATACCATAGCCCTTATCCTCTGGGACCTGTGTTTTGTTTTTAGTTCTATCTACAGAGATAGAAAGCTTTTTTATTTATCTAGTATCTTGAGTCTGAAGCTCGTTTGAGACTTTAACGGTCCCCGTGGGTCCAGAGGCTGATCTTAAAGCGGTGTTGTCATCATGGCCAACATTGTGCTGTTGTCCATCAGGCGTGCCTTAAAATAAACCCATTAAGAATCGCAGGAGAGTTTGCTAGTTATTTACGAATAAAAGCCCTGGTGGTTTGCATTAAGCCTACACAAATAACAGCTAGATCTTTAGGGATCGTGACTTTAAACTTCAAGGGTCCATCTCTCAGAGGAATGGGAGTATAAACTCTTATGAACTGGGTTCTTTTTAATAGAGGTAAGTGAGGGGTTTTGGGTCTTGCCACAAGAAGGCGAAAAAGTGCTACTTTTGGGTAGTTAGTGTACCTCCTGGTGAGAGATTGCAGACGGATGAAAGTGCATAGACATTTTGCAGAGTTTTGATTGGGTGTTTTATACAAGCTGTGTGTGTGCATTTGCATATCTGTTTGAGCAATAGATAAATGATTAGTATTAGTATTAGTAAGGGTGTTCACCAATGTTTGGACATATGATGTACAGACCACTCATTTAAAGGTCTCATTCCATTGTTTTTTCATAATTTTAAAAGTTGTCTAGTTGTGGTCTTTAGTATGAATGAATTTCATGTGATGCTCCGGTGTTTCTGTATAGTCCTGCTTTAGTTCACTGAATTATAAGGGTGTCACAATTTCGATATTTTATCGAAATCGATCGAAATAACGTCATGGTCTCGAGCTTCGAAGTCAAAAAGAGGATCGACGATCCCTCCCTCTAAGCTACGCAAATGGCGCAGCACACTGTAGCCGACGCCGCGAACATTGTGACTGCTCAAAGAAAAACTCCTTAAAGAAAAACTTGAAAATATAAAAATAACAGTTGTTTTGTCTAGCCTCAAATATGTTAATAGTTTTGGTACCTTAAGGAGCATCTTTCTCTCAGATAAAGTTAATAATACATCTTTATTAAAGAAAAAAAACTTGTCATCCTCAGGGACGAGTCTTATTTTTCATGTTTAACTGTTATAGTAGGATAGAGTTCAGTTTGTTAAGGCTCTAATTGTTCTATTATTTTGTACATGACTGTTCCTGTATTTTTTATTATTTATTTTGTTATGTTGCACATTGCTGTTTTAATAGCGCACACTGCTGCTACCAAAAAAGCCACTAGATGGCATTACATATATATCTTAATTAAATTATTTAAATTTGACCATTAGAGCCTAATGTGGTGTATTACAGATCACTTGTATCACTTTGCATCTCTTATATCAAGCCCGCCTTTTAAAATAAGATATTGTAAATTTGATGAATCAAACCAATGACTGACCATAGACTAATCTAAAACTGGCATAGGCCTCTCTGCTGTAAACAAAAGAAAATCAAGAATCGAATCGTGACCCTAAAATCGAATTAGTGGTCTTTGAAGAAAGGCAGGATTTCGGCTCGAGCTCATGAATATTCATACATGCAAACATATATATCGCTTCTGATTGGCTCACCTAAACAGCACTGCAGCAGAGAACGCCTACCTGCCTTCCCCCCGCAGTCAATTTTACAGCTCTAAAACTGGGAAAAAAAGGACAATGTTTGTAGAGATACAGCCTTATGTTATAAAGATATAGCACTGAGTGCTAGATAATGCTTGATAATGTTTCATTCAGCTAAACTAACGCTACTAAACTCTTACCTCAGACTTGGTGATTTGGTGTTTTGGCAGTTCCACCACGTCGAAGACCAAGAGTCTGATATGATCTATATCATAAAATCTTATGTGAACGGCACCCGCTTTGACTGGTGTTCTGTCGAGTTACCTTGTCAAATTGTGCTTCCCTAGTGTATATTTAAGGTCTCTGTAAAACGCAGAATCAATCGGAGATCCGATTTAAACCTACAGTTACACAACATAGTTAAAGCTAATTACCTGTGTAAAAAGAGCTGTAAGCTCCTCTTTAGCTAACGAGACGGTGTCGACTTTGGTGCAGCTCAGCTTCAGCTCTGTCTGTGGGCGGTCCTGAGCCAAGGTGGGCGTGGCCATAAACTCACAAGCTTTTCCTGATCAACTTGTATTTCTGAGGATTTTCTTCTGCTAGCTACTGCAGACAATGGAGGCTGGGGAACATGGAGGTTTCATGTGCAGTAAGCATATATAACAAGAGAGACCTATTTTATTTCACAAAAAAAAACAAGAAAAAAGTGGATTTTAGCAGAAAAGAGACCTTTAATGAACAACATAAGCCTATTATTTTAACCAAAATGGGGGGAAAATATTGGTTTTACCAAAATATAGCTAGTATATTGATGCCAGTCCTACTTTCACATATAGAAGCCTTCAGCTGAACAGGGCTGTTGATGGTAATTAGATGAGCTTGTGATGGATGTGTGCAGATGGTGTCGCTCTGGATTAGACAATGGTTTGGCTCTGCTCCTCCAGCGCTGACATCACCACCAGTTACACACTTTCATTACAGCGAGGCTGCCGGAGCCGCCGAGAGACCGAGAGCCTGAGTGACGGGGCAATTTCTCAAAGTCGTGGGAGGAATATGTAAACATGGCACGTCTCTGCAGCTCTTCTCTCACAGCTGCAGAGTGATGTATTCATTTTTATTAAATATTCATTTCAGCTCATTCTGTAGAGTCTTTATCAGTTATCTGCCCATTTTAAACATTTACACCACTCTGTAACGAGACGTCCAATTAGAAATGAGATACAGCGAGGGGGAAAAAAAAAGAAGTGTGGACAGTGAGGGTTATATGTATTGGCTTTGCCACACAGCACTTGCCTATACCTGTAAAGAATTACCTTTACTAGAATGGAATAGAACTCTCTAGAGCCAGACATACAGTGGTTCGACAATGAAACTGAAACACCTGGTTTTAGAGCACAATAATTTATTGTGGTGACGGACAGTTCTGGTGGAAACAGGAGAGTTGAGGTGCACATTGAATTCTGTCGTGATTTGATCAGCCGTGGTTTTATGTTTTTTGGATACAATCCGGGTTAGCACCCGAACATCCCTTTCAGACAGCTTCCTCTTACAGCGTCCACAGTTAATCCTGTTGGATGTGGTTGGTCCTTCTTGGTGGTATGCTGACATTACCCTGGATACCGTGGCTCTTGATGCATCACAAAGACTTGCTGTCTTGGTCACAGATGCTCCAGCAAGACATGCACCAACAATTTGTCCTCTTTTGAACTCTGGTATGTCACCCATAATGTTGTGTGCATTGCAATATTTAGAGCAGAACTGTGCTCTTACCCTGCTAATTGAACCTTCACGCTCTGCTCTTACTGGTGCAATAATGTGCAATTAATGAAGATTGTCCACCAGGCTGCTCCAATTTAGCCATGAAACCTCCTACACTAAAATGACAGGTGTTTCAGTTTCATTGTCCACCCCTGTAGGCTATAGAGCAGTATAAAGCCATTAAACATCAAATCCTCACTGCATTGCTTTTTTTTTTTAATCTAGTTAAAAGCCTTCTTCCCTGGACAGTATAAACAGTTACCTCAACAAAAGTAGCATGAACTATTTTTAATAAGAAACAAAGAATGAACAGGTGTCCCAATACATATGTCCATATACAGTAGTATTGCGCCTTTTCATCTACACTCTTCATGTCACTCACATGTTCACTTTTTTAAGGAATAGGAACACATCAGTTTTATATGCTTTGCCCAGTAATTCAGGGCTAAGGAACAAATGGTTAGAATATGTCTAGGGCTCTGCTGTGGCTTAGCCAACCAAAAACCCATGGTGGATTTTGTATTTTCTGGACCTGGACTACCAACCTCTGTGTGTAACTATAGGTTTACATAGGATCTCCGGTGGATTTGGCGTTTGACAGAGACTCTAAAGACTAGGTTAGTGAACTGCTGAACTGCACTCAGCAGGTTCAGCATTACACATAAAGTAACATATGACATTGCGTAGACTGATATTAGTGTAAAAATGTCTTTATTTTTTTTTTTACATTTACAACTGTTGTCCATCTCGCTGGTGTCGCAGTGCTGTTGGCCAATCAGAGGTCATATGTTTGCACTCCTCCACCAGACTAAAGCAGCGTTATACCAGATCACCGGAGCACTTTTTTTTTTTTCAGCCCACATGGCATTAGGGGTGGGCAATATGGCCCTAAAATAGTATCACGATATTTCATGGTATTTTCGCGATAACTATTCTTGGCGATATGACAAAACACTTAAACAAATAAAAAATATTTAAAGCATACACTACTGCAACAAAATGAAAATATGAAAAATGAAATTTTAGCATTGCATATGATATGATTTGGCACACCCCTAACTAATGTATTTTAAAAAAAATAATAATAACAATTTTATCAGATTTGTAACAGAAGTCAATGTCATGATACTAATACTACACTTCAAATATCTTTATATATTCAGGATTAAAGTAAAATAAATGATATTGGACAGATATGGGAAATGAAAACCATGTGAATTATTCTTTTGCTGAAAACAGAAAAAAATAGTACCCTGTTGTGATAATTAGGGGTGGGTGATACGGCAAGATATTTCAGGGTATAATATAGTTCACGATATTAAAAAATGTTGGCGATATTATCGCGTTCGATATGATATGGCACACCCATACATTGCATTCATTTATACTAGAGACCACAACTAGACATTTTAAAATGAATGAAAAACGATGGAATGAGACCTTTTAATGTGAAAAATGCTAAACAGTGATGTGTTTTTGTTTTTAGTAGTGTTTTTCTGCCAGGCTGTTTTCCCTTTACTGTACATATAAAGGCCCTAAAGGAAAGGTGTTTAATAGGTTGCCATGTCAGTCAACTGCGGAGCTTTAAAAGTGGCGAAAACCCTGCCACCTGCTGAATAATGATGAAACTGCACTTTTAATACGAGTAGATGTGGATTGGCATCAATGTGCAAAGACAGTGTAAAAACTAGATGAGATACTTGATTAGATGAGAAAAATATGTTTTTTGGGACAGACGTTTTGCAATTTGTAACTGCTGACAGAAAGCTCTGGAACGGTTTTGAGACGGTTGTGATAAAAGTTAGCCTGGAGCTCTGATATAAAGTAGTGATGTTACCTTTTTTTGATGTACTGTTGGATCTAGACTGCCCTGTGAACGTCTACGTTAAAAGTTTGAAAGTGTATTTTACAGGTTTGAGCTTGAATGTGACTTAGCTAGTCCTTAGCTTTTAGTCCTGTTCTCTTCCCACACACTTTCCTCCACTTCCCCCTGTTTTGCCAATTCATGAATAGCAGCATGTTACTGGTGTCTGTCGGGCTGGTGGCGTGTCGACAGGGTACTCATACTGCGAGAGGGAAGTCGGGGTTGCCAGCACACACACTGGTGCCGGCGAGGTGTTTCTGTGTTTCTTTACGAGCGGCATATGCCTCATTAAAACTTGTTAAGGGAAGGAAGGAGGCATCCAGAGTTCGCTCCGCTGGTAATGAAAATATTCATCACACCACACCTCAAATGTGCTCTCACATATACTGCGCCTGCTCAATAGTTTGGGGACGCTTAGCGTTTCAGAGCGTTTAGAATCCGAGCGAGCATGCTTCCTTTGTTCGTTTGCAGTAAATGACCTCGTTTAACACTGAGCAGGTGACCTGAGAAAAACGTTTTCACGTGTTTAGATGTGTCTGACGTGTTTGGATAATGTAGCCTTTGTTTAAGTTATGTATTTTGTACCTGTGTGAAGAGAGTATAAGCTCCGCCCCTGATTTGACCACACATACAGAAAACAATATCACAAGACAATACTAATTTGTTTATACTAAATATTAATACTAATCTGTACTCAACCGATCAGTAATTATAATAATTTGTAGTAATTAGTGAATTATTTCTTGTAGTTAATGAAAGATTTGTAGCTGTTGTAGTTACTGATCGTATGTAGCTGTTACTGAATCATTGGTTGTTTTTTAAGTTAATGAATCATTTGTAGTTGTTACTAAATTATTTGCACTAGGTATTGAATCATTTTTTGCAGTTCCTAAATAATTTGTTTCTAGTGAATCATTTGTAGAAATTAGTGATTTTTTTTAGTTAGTGAATGATTTGTTGTAGATGTTGAATCATTTGTGGCTGTTTATTTAGTTAATCATTTAATGTTATTGAATCGTTTGTAGCGATTTTAGTCAGTGAATCTTTTTTAGCTGTTCCTAAATCATTTGTTGTAGATACTGAATCATTTGTAGCTGTTGTTTTAGTAAATGAATCATGTGTTGTATATACTGAATCATTTGTAGCTGTTGTTTTAGTAAATGAATCATTTGTTGTATATACTGAATCATTTGTAGCTGTTGTTTTAGTAAATGAATCATTTGTTGTATATACTGAATCATTTGTAGCTGTTGTTTTAGTAAATGAATCATTTGTTGTATATACTGAATCATTTGTAGCTGTTGTTTTAGTAAATGAATCATTTGTTGTAGATACTGAATCATTTGTAGCTGTTGTTGTAGTTAGTGAATCATTTGTTGTAGATACTGAATCATTTGTAGCTGTTGTTGTAGCTAGTGAATCATTTGTTGTAGATACTGAATCATTTGTAGCTGTTGTTGTAGTTAGTGAATCATTTGTTGTAGATACTGAATAATTTGTAGCTGTTGTTGTAGCTAGTGAATCATTTGTAGCTGTTGTTTTAGTTAGTGAATCATTTGTAGATAGTGAATCATTTGTAGCTGTTGTTTTAGTTAGTGAATCATTTGTAGCTGTTGAAGTTACTGAATTATAAGTAGCTGTTACTGAATCATTTGTTGTTTGTGAATCTTTTTTAGCTGTTGTAGATACTGAATCATATGTAGCTATTACTGAATCATTTGCTGTTGTTTTAGTTAGTGAATCATTTGTTGTAGATACTGAATCATTGGTAGTTGTTCTTTTATTTAGTAAATCATTTATTGTAAATACTGAGTCATTTCTAGCTGTTGTTTTAGAAACTGAATCATTTGTAGCTGCAACTGAATTAGTTGCTGTTGTTTTTAATTAGTGAATCATTTGGAGCTGTTGTAGATACTGAATCATGGTTTTAGTTGCTGAATATATTATTTAATATATGCTTAATGTAACATGGTCTCTGGCTGTATGGTGGGTTGAGGTTTGGGGGTCTTTAGGGGGCTTGTTTGCTCAGTGCTCTGTAAATTGAAAGCTGTAAAAGTGTGTGATTGTGTATAGTTTGTATTGTGCCTTCCTTTGTCTGTCTGCTGGCTTGTTTTCTCGCCTGTTTAGACTGTGTGTGACTGTGTGTGTGTGTGTGTGTGTGTGTGTTAGGTAGTTACAGGGGCCAGGGTGATCATCCTCCTTTTTGTTATCATTGTCTTTGGCTTTCAGCTGGACTGGAGGCAACTGGGCAACTGCTGGTGTGTCTGATTGTGTGTGTGTGTGTGTGTGTGTGTGTGTGTGTGTGTGTGTGTGTGTGTGTGTGAGAGAGTGTGTGGACCACATAGTGTGCCTGGAACATGTACACACGCACACATGTACACACACACACACACAGACACACACACACAGTGCACGGCTCAGGCTGGCGTACCCAGAGGCGGCACTTTCACATGTATCAGACAGTCTGTCTGGTGGCGAGGCGGCGCTGTATTGCACCTTTAGGTGCTGAGAGTGTGAGAGCTGCAGAGCGGAGCATCCCAGGATTTCTGCTTATCACTAACTCAATCCGTTTACACCACAGAGAGGCTGCCAGACAGGGAAGTCAATCAGATGTTACAGATAAGAGCTGCACCACAACAGGAGCAGCAAAAACACAACTGTTGTGAAGGCTGAGAAATAGTTTATTCAGTCTAATTCTTTCACTTCAGTTCAGTTTATGTGAAAAAGTCATAACACGGCGAGTGAAATCTGTGTAAAAGTATAGACTATCAGAATATTTTGTAACTGAAATTATTGAAGTTAGTGAAAAGACCAGAACATACCAAACAATGGTGTTTTTGTTAACATAATCAAATCACTTCCAGCAATATTGAACAAATTGTGAAAAAAATGTAACAAAACAATATGAAAGAAAAATGACAACATTAGAGAGGCAGAGACAGGGTGAGAGAGTGAGAGAGGGAGAGACAGCACAAGAGTGAGAGAGCGCAAGAGAGAGAGACAGTGTGAGACAGTGCTAGAGAGGGAGAGACGGTGCAAGAGAGGGACAGATAGCAAGAGACAGTAAGAGAGGGAGAGACAGCGAGAGCGTGCAAGAGAGGGAGAGACAGCACAAGAGTGAGAGAGCGCAAGAGAGAGAGACAGTGTGAGACAGTGCAAGAGAGGGAGAGACGGTGCAAGAGAGGGACAGATAGCAAGAGACAGTAAGAGAGGGAGAGACAGCGAGAGCGTGCAAGAGAGGGAGAGACAGCACAAGAGTGAGAGAGCGCAAGAGAGAGAGACAGTGTGAGACAGTGCTAGAGAGGAAGAGATGGTGCAAGAGAGGGACAGATAGCAAGACACAGTAAGAGAGGGAGAGACAGCGAGAGCGTGCAAGAGAGGGAGAGACAGCACAAGAGTGAGAGAGCGCAAGAGAGAGAGACAGTGTGAGACAGTGCTAGAGAGGGAGAGACGGTGCAAGAGAGGGACAGATAGCAAGAGACAGTAAGAGAGGGAGAGACAGCGAGAGCGTGCAAGAGAGGGAGAGACAGCACAAGAGTGAGAGAGCGCAAGAGAGAGAGACAGTGTGAGACAGTGCAAGAGAGGGAGAGACGGTGCAAGAGAGGGACAGATAGCAAGAGACAGTAAGAGAGGGAGAGACAGCGAGAGCGTGCAAGAGAGGGAGAGACAGCACAAGAGTGAGAGAGCGCAAGAGAGAGAGACAGTGTGAGACAGTGCTAGAGAGGGAGAGACGGTGCAAGAGAGGGACAGATAGCAAGAGACAGTAAGAGAGGGAGAGAAAGTGAGAGAGTGCAAGAGAGAGAGAGAGACAGTGTGAGAGAGGGAAAAACAGCAACAGGTGGTGCAAGAGAGGGAGAGGCACAATGAGAAAGAGAAAGCACAAGAGTGAGAGAGCGCAGGAGAGGGAGAGACAGTGAAAGACAGTGCAAGAGAAAGAGAGACAGTGCGAGAGAGGGAGAGACTGTGTGAGAGTGAGAGTGCAAGAGAGGGAGAAACAGCGAGAGAGAGCACAAGAGTAAGAGAGCACAAGTGAGGGAGAGACTCAGTAAAAGACAGTGCCAGCGAGAGAGAGACAGCGACAGACAGTGCAAGAGGGGAAGAGACAGTGCGAGAGAGAGAGAGAGACAGCACAAGAGAGGGTGAGACAGTGCAAGAGAAGGAGAGACAGTGTGAGAGAGAGGGAGAGACAGTGTGAGAGTGAGAGAGCACAAGTCAGGGAGAGACAGTAAAAGACAGTGCAAGAGAGGGAGAGAGAGATGGCGACAGACAGCTCAAGAGAGGGAGAGACCGTTTGAGAGAGGGAGAGACAGCACGAGAGAGGGAGAGACAGTGCAAGAGAGAAAGAGACAGTGAGAGAGTGCAAGAGACATGCGAGAGAAAGAGAAAGCGCGTGAGAGGGAGAGAGACAGCAAAACAGAGCAAGAGAAGGAGAGAGTGAGACAGCATGAGAGAGGGTGAGACAGCGCGAGAGTGAGGAAGCTCAAGAGAGGGAAAGACAGCGAGAGACAGCAGGCGAAAAAGTGAGACTGCTTGAGTGAGTTTGTGTGCTTTAGAGCGCCAGTGTGCGCTTTCCACTATTATGCATGTTTTAGGCAAAGTTTTAAAAATAACCACCAATTTTTTTCAAATTTCTTATCGAATTTGGATACCCAGACCTATTCTTGGGTACAAACTCGTTTATTCAGGACAAGTGTGAAAACAGCCTCAGAAAAGCAGCGTAAAGTAAAATTTGCTCTGAAACCTCTTCTTTTCTGCCTGTAGCTCAGCTCTAATAAAATAATTGAGTCGGTCGGTTGTGAAAGCCATTCGTCCACGTTCTTCTTTCTTCTCGAGGACAAATTGCTTCCTCTATTCTTCCACTTTCGCAAAAAAGATCCACCTTATGGCTCCTCTCTCACTCCGCCAGAACAGAGGAAGCCGATTTTCTCTTTTCTTTCTTTTCTCTCAGACCGAATCCATTCTGCTGTAATTCTGCCTCCTGTCTGAGGCTCGGCTGCTGGAGGGCAGAGCACAATTAAGAGTGTCTGGCCCACGGTGAAGCCACTAAACAGCTGGCACTCTCTCAAAGCTTACATCATCACGCTCCTCCGTCCTCATCCCTCACTTCTCTTTCATTTCTTTATCTGTTGCTTCAATTATTCATCTCCAATTTGGCCAATCACTCATTTTCTGATTTTTTCAGCCCACAGGCTTTTTATTCAGAGACTGAAACCCTCAATTTACCAATTACTGAACAGCCATATTGAACATGATTGCAGGCTAGTTTGAGGTCATCGAGTCCAGCTGTTTGGAATCAGGTTTTCTTTCTCCAAAGGACTGAAAACTTTATAATAATAAAAACTACCACTTTAATAACTCATTTTGCAGTAATAAGGCTGTTTTTGTGTGGTCTACTTCTATACAAACAGAAAACCGCAGTGTCTCTTTAACAGAGCGCTTCCTGCAGAGTGAGCAGTCTCTGAGAGTCTCTGTGCCCAAGCAGCCCCCGCCCCTCCTTCCAGCTGGCCGCAATCGACCCCTGATTGGCTGACAGACCTCATTTGCATACAGTCACGTGCAGTAGAGTCTGTTGTGTAAGCAGAGACCGAACACGTGCCCGAGCGTCAAATAAAACGCTTTTAATAAGGAGTTAAAGTTTATGTTAATTTCTTTCTGCCTGAAATGATTTCAAGCTCTGATTCGATATAACTGGGGATTATACAAGACTGCATTGACAGATTCTCTTAAGTTTGGACTCGTTTTGAAGGTAAGAGAGTGGGGGACGCACTGGTGGGGGTTGGGGGGGTGTGGTGTGTCCTGAGGTAACCCCAGGACATACCTACATTAAAACGGAGCACAGTTCCAGAATCTGGAGAGCCAGACGGTTCGAATGGTGTATAACATTCGCATCCGACCAAATATGGACGTACGATAAACGCAAATATGAAAGATATGAATCATAACTTTATGAAACTAGGCATATTTCGCCATAAATGTTTATTTTCTGAAAGGAGATACTGCTAAATAGGCAAGATACCTGAAAAGCAGAGATTCTAAGCTTTAAAATGGTATATTGGGTGTCTATATTGAGCCTATAATTGTTCATAACTATTCATAAACACAGCCAGATATGATTTTTCATAAATTTCGTATACCTTTTCTCATGATTGGATACACCTGGCTATGAAGTTCAAAGCTCAATGAGGTAACCAAACCAATTGTGTGCTTCAGTAAGTCAGTAAAAAGTAGTTAGGAGTATTCAAATCAATAAAATGATAAGGGTGCCCATACTTTTGCACCGGTCAAATTTTGGTTTAATGCATATTGCACATTTTCTGTACAATAAACCTCATTTCAATCCTGAAATATTACTGTGTTCATCAGTTATTAGATATATCAAACTGAAATGGCTGTTACAAACACCCAAATATTTAGAACTAAAAATGATTAAGATTAATAGGGGGTGCCCAAACTTTTCACATGACTGTACGTATATCTCTCTTTCTCTCACTCACTCTCTAACTCCCTCCCATTTTCTTTCATTCTCTCTTTATCTTTATCTCATTTTCTCTTACTCTGCTTCTCATTTTGCCATTCTCTCTCATTGTTTCTCTCACCCTCTTCTTTTCCATCTGTCTCCTTCTCTCTTTATCCTTTTCTCTCATTTTCTCTGCATATCATTCTTTCGAATCAATTCTTTCTCATTCTCTCTCTTTCTGTCTCTTTCTTTCTCCATTTTACCCTTTCCTTTTCTTTTTCCATCTCTCATTCTCTCTGTATATCTAATGTCATTTTCGTTCATTCTGTTTATTATCTCATTATCTCATTTTTCTCTCATTCACGTCCCTCAAATGTCTTACATGCGCACATTGATACGTGTATAAATGTCGCCTCCCTTACCACCACCAACAAAAACCATCATATTAGAGAGACGAGAGACTCGTAGCTTTATAAAGGGAAATGGATGAGTTTGTTAGCAGCTCATATGTGGAGCATCTTTTGCTGGAGTGGAGAAACAGCAAACAGCTGGTCTGAAGTTCATGCTCAGGTCGAGGAGGTGTTGGAAAAAGGCCAGGTGGTTTGCTTTTGCTGTTTTTTTGCAGCTACAGCTGCACAGCTGCACCAAGAGATGTGTGGGTGCGAGAGAGAAGCACATAGCGCTAATGTGAAAAAGCAAAAAGACTCATGAATTCTGATTTATTTGACTGTTCACATTCATGTAACATGTTCTTGGATCAGATACCTTTCAGATTTAGAACCACATATGAAAGTGACTCAAATCTGATTTGAAAAACTAGGATTTGGCACGTTCACACAGCCGTGAAAAGAAAATGAGATCTGATCCACATAGAGCAAAAAATCAGATTTGAGTCACTTCAGCCTGGTAATGTGAACGTAGCCCAATTAATTGACAAACCTGAATGATAAGGCGATGTGCAAGCTAACCTAAAAGTGTTTTTTCTCTCTCTCTCACTCTCTCTCTCTCTTTCTTTCTCGTTCTCTCTCTCTCTCATTCTCTCTCTCTTTCTCTCTCTCATTCTCTCTCTCATTCTCTCTCTCTCATTCAATTCAATTCAATTCAAGGTGCTTTATTGGCATGACAAATAGCAGTACATTTGTGTTGCCAAAGCTTGAGTTACACAGTTTTACAGTGTAGTAAAAGTAAAAGTAGAGAACTGATTCAGAGTTTAACAATTTCTAGAAAGTAGAACAGAACAGAACAGATTCTACATTTTAAAACAATGCAAAAATTAAATAAATATATAAAATTGAAATAAAATATTAATAAATAAATAATAATAAAGCATAATACAATTAGTGTAAGTGTAAGTAATGAGACAAATGAACTAATAGTGTGTGTGTGTCTCTCTCTCTCATTCTCTCTCTCGCTCTCTCTCATTCTCTCTCTCTCTCGCTCTCATTCTCTCTCTCTCTCTCTCTCTCTTTCAATTTCAATTTTTCAATTTCAATTTAAAAAAGCTTTATTGGCATGAATTACAATTAACAACTTTTGCCAAAGCAATGAAACAAGAAGTTAATATACAAAAATAAAAAATAAATACATAACAATACATATACAAATATATATATATATATATATATATATATATATATATATATATATATATATATGTATACATATATATATATGTATACATATATATATATATATATATATATATATATATATATATATATATATATGTACATATCTTACATATAAAAGTAAATATAAATAAATAATAATAAGAAAAATGAAAATAACAGTGTTGTATGTTGTAATTATTTAAGAAGAGTTGTGATTAGACTGTTGATTAAGCTGGTTTCTGTGGTGATGTAGAGCTGAGACGTATTTGGCTGATAGTGTTATGGTCTCAGCTTCTTCTCCGAGAACGACTCTGAGTTTCTCTTTCTCTCTCTCTCTCTCTCTCTCTCTCTCTCTCTCTCTCTTTCTCTCAGATTAGAGTGTACAGTCTGGAGACTCGTCAGTCGGAGGTGAATATGGGGAACTCGCCAGGGGACTTCACCTGCATCAATCTCAGAGATGCACCCCCACACCTGCTGGTGTGTGGGAACAAAGACAGGAGGTACTGTACACACACACACACACACACACATTACAAACGCTACACACACTCTGACTCAGAACTAACACCTCACAACACTGCACACACACGCTTCTGTCATCTGTCTGGCAGTCTGAAATCCTCTAGCGGCTGCAGAATGTGTCTCAAACCAGGTGAATTTAATAACCGCAGGATGATCCTCTTCCTGCTCATTTACACATGCAGCTGGTGTGAAGTTACTATTTAACAATACTGTCTAAAACATCAGATTATCATCCCCCCGGTCCAGCCAGAGAGGGGGCTCCCACCTCTCAGCGTGACACTGGCAGGTGTGGACAGACTTTCTGAAGGGCAGCAGCTTCACTGCATTAAACTGCTGTTTAATATCAACCTGTTTTCAGACAAAGCACGTATTAAACACACTCATAAAGAAGATCTAACCGAGTCTATAGCACACGTTCAGAATCCACTATGAATTATTCCCCGTCCATCATGCATCAGTCAGGATCTACTATGAATTAGGCAGTAGTCACTATGAATAGCTAAGTAACTACTATGTTGTATTCACTATTCACTATGAATTAGTCAGTACCAACTATAGATTATTCAGTATCCAGTATGGATTTTTCACGCTCTACTATGAATTAGTCAATATCTACTATAGATTTTTCCACATCCATTATGGATTTTTTTTCACACTTCACTATGAATTAGTCAGTACCAACTGTAGATTATTCAGTATACAGTATGGATTTTTCATGCTCCATTATAAATTAGTCAATATCTACTATAGATTATTTAGTATTCATTATGATTTTTCACGCTCCACTATTAATTAGTCAGTATCTGCTATAGATAATTCAGTATCCTTATGGATTTTCACGCTCCACTATGAATTAGTCAATATCTGTTATAAATTAGTCAGTACCAACTATAGATTATCCCATATCCATTATGGATTTTCAAGCTCCATTATGAATTAATCTACTACAAATTATTCAGTACCATTTATAGATTATTCAGTATCCAGTATGGATTTTTCACGCTCTACTATGAATTAGTCAATATCTACTATAGATTTTTCCACATCCATTATGGATTTTCAAGCTCCATTATGAATTAGTCTGTATCTACTACAAATTATTCAGTACCATTTAAAGATTATTCAGTATCCAGTATGGATTTATTCACTGTCCAATATGAATTTGTCAGTATCTACTATGAATTAGTGAGTATGAACTATAGATTATTACGTATTTATTTTGGATTTTTCACACTCCACTATGAAATTAGTCGATATCTACTATGAATTAGTCAGTACCAACTATAGAATATTCAGTATTCATTATGGATTTTTCAGGCTCCACTATGAATTAGTCTGTATCTACTATGAATTAGTGCCCATTACGAATAATTGAATAACCACTATGAATTGTTCACGCTCCAATAGAAATTGATCAATATCTACTATGGATTTATTCAGTGTTTATTATGAGTTGTTCACACTCCATTATGAATTAGTCAATGTCTAGTATGAATTAGTGAGTAACAACTATTGATTATTTAGTATCTATTATGGATTTTTTCATGCTGCACTATGAATGAGTCAAAATCTAGTTTGAATTAGTCAGTACCAATTACAGATTATTCAGTATCCATTATGGATTTTTCACGCTCCACTATGAATTAGTCAATATCTACTTTTGGATTTATCCAGTATTCACTGTGATTAATTTAGTAGCCATTGTGAATTATTCAGTCTTCACTATGAATTAGTCTGTATTTATTATGAATTATTCAGTGCCAGTTATGAATAATTTAGTAACCACTATGAATTAGTCAGTGTTCACAATAGATTGTTTAGTGTCCATTATGGATTTTTCACGCTTCACTATGAATTAATCAATTAGCTTTGGATTTATTCAGTATTCACTGTAATTTGTTTAATTTCCACTTTGAATTAGTCTGCATCTACCATGAATTTGCCAGTATCAACTATAGATTGTTCAGTATCCATTATGGATCAGCTCAGTAACTACTGTGTTGTATTCACTGTTCACTATGAATTAATCAGTACCTACTGTAACTACAGAACTATTCAGTATCCAGTATGGATTTTTCATGCTCCACTATAAATTAGTCAATATCTACTATAGATTATTCCATATCCATTATGGATTTTTTTTTCACGCTCCACTATGAATTAGTCAATATCCACTATAGATCATTCAATATCCATTATGGACTTTCCACGCTCCACTATGAATTAGTCAGTACCAACTACAGATTATTCAGTATCCAGTATGGATTTTTCACGCTCCACTATGAATTAGTCAATATCAAATATAGATTGTTCAGTATTTATTGTGGATTTTTCATGCTTCACTATGAATTAGTCAATATCAAATATAGATTGTTCAGTATTTATTGTGCATTTTTCATGCTTCACTATGAATTAGTCAGTACCAACTATAGATTATTCAGTATCCAGTGTGGATTTTTCATGCTCCACTATGAATTAGGTAATATGTCCTTGCTTTCTTTTGTGTGACATTTTTTGTTCACATTGCACTGTATTTTAAGATAGATTTAAAAGGCTACTCGTTCTTGTAAAAACAAACAAAAAAAAACACTCTCTAGATTAAAAAATAAGTTTAATCACCTGTGGCTATCGATTTATTGGACAAAGAGCCGTCCCTGTACATCTGTAAATCCCGCACAGTTGAAAATCAGCCCCTGACACATCTGTACGCTGCCTAGAGGAGTCCGAGTTCCTCTGCCAAATAAAGAGCTTTTCACCCACACTTGTGGAGGACGGTGGGAGCAGTATCTGGCAGTGCGGGAAAGTGTTGGCGGGTCTTTGTAGATAAAGTCCCGCTGCGTTTTTCTCTCAGGCGCTAAGTAGACGGCCAAGAGCAGGGGGCGGCCTCGTGTCGCAGAGCCCAGCTGTGGCCTCTTTTAAACAGCCCAGTCCTTACGGCTCTCTCGGCGTCCACCCATCTGTGCTGGAGAACGAGGAGGAGGAAGAGGAGGAGGAGGAGGAGAAGAAGGGGGAGAGGGCTCTTACCTCTTTATTTTTTGTCTGTCTCTGTGATGGAGTGGCTAAACAACAAAAAATCCGCTCCGTCTGAGTGCCAGAGACGGCTTGGCCTCGCATGAACTGTCTGTGGGCGAAGCCCCAAACCCGCTGAGCAGAAAGGGGAAGAAGCAGCGTCCATTAGAGTGGCCAAAGGCCAGGCCCTAATGCATCTCGTCCCCCTCTGTCCAATTAATAGTGTTGAAAGAGGGAGAGAGAAATGGCCTGGTAGGAGATTGAGTTGTACTCTTGAGTCGAACGCCAAAAATCGAACAAAGCTGGGCGTCTTCATTATCGAGGTAAAAAGAGCGAAAAAAAACGTCAGTCAACCAACGTGGCTTTAAGAAGTTGATCTACTATTTACATTGTAGATTCTCACTGAAGGCATCAAAACTATGAATGAACACATGTGGAGTTTTATGTACTTAACAAAAAAAAAAATATATATAATATATTCTAGTTTCTTTAAAATAGCCACCCTTTGCTCTGATTACTGCTTTACACACTCTTGGCATCATTCTCTCAATGAGCTTCAAGAGGTGGCCACCTGAAATGGTTTTCCAACAGTCTTGAAGGAAGGAGTTCCCAGAGGTGTTTATTAGCACTTGTTGCTCCTTTGCCTTCTTCACTCTGTGCTCCAGCTCACCCCAAACCATCTGGATTGGGTTCAGGTCCGGTGACTGTGGAGGTTCTGCTCATTTTTTTGTTAAGTACATAAAACTCCACATGTGTTCATTCATAGTTTTGATGCCTTCAGTGAGAATCTACAATGTAAATAGTCATGAAAATAAAGAGAAAATGCATTGAAAAAGAGAAGGTGTGTTCAAACTTTTGTCCTGTACTGTATACTGTGGCGTGAAAAAGTATGTGCCCTCTTAGATCTCTTTTGTTTTTGCAAAAGAGTATCAAACAAACTTCAATCAGACAAATATAACCAGAGTAAATTTGAAAAACGATGATTTCATTTATTAAGGGAAAAAAAAATATCCAAACCAAGCCCATCCATAAATTAACTGTTCATTTTCACTACTAACCACAACCAGGCCTGATTACTGCCAGACCTGTAGAATCAAGAAATCACTTAAAGGAGAACTCTGGTGTAAAATGGACTTTTGTCCATTTTTTAGCAACCAACACATTATGCCCCGATCTAAAGAAAAAAATCAAAAACAAATGAGAAAACAAAGTCATTGATCAGTCTGATGAAAAGGTTACAAAGTCTACATTTCTAAAGCTTCGAGACTCTAGCGAATCACAGTGAGAGTTATTATTATTATTCACTAATGGAGAAAAAAAATGGAACACTGGTGAACCTTCCCAGGAGTGACCGGCCAACCTCCTGAACTTATTCTAAAAGGGCATGAACAACTCATCCATGAGGTCAAAAAACACAGAACAACATCTAAAGAACTGCAGGTCTCACTTAAGGCCTCAGTTAAGGTCAGTTAATGTTAATGATTCAATAATAAGAAAAAAGTGACTGGGTGAAAATGGTATCTATAGGAGAGTTTTAAAGCAAAATAAAAAAAAATAAAAAATACTGCTGACCAAAAAGAACACAACAACCCATCTCACATTTACCAACAAACATCTTGATGATCTCCAGAAGTTGCAGGGTAAATGTTCTTTGGACTGATGAGAAAAAAGTGGAACTGACTAGTGGAAATGACTAACACATCATTTCAGCCAAAGAACATCATACCAAATGTAAAACATGGTGGTGGTAGTGTGTGTGATGGTCTGGGGCTGCTGGACAACTTGCTGTAATAGATGGAACCAGAAATTCTGCTTTTTTATTTTATTTTTTACCAAAAATCCTGAAGGAAAATATCCGGCCATCTGTTTGTGACCTCAAGCTCAGGCGTACTTGGGTTCTGCAGCAGGACAATGACCCAAAGCACACAAACACAACAAAGTCCACCCCTGAATGGCTTAAAAAAAAAAAAATTAAAGAAGAGTGGAACAAAATTCCTCCACAGAGTTTTTTTCTGCCAAGGATGCACAAATAAGTTATTAGGCCCTAGCTCTACTCTGTGTAACACTATATTGATACCCACAGATTCCAATATGTCGCCTCTAGTTTTAATCTGTTGGGGCGTTTTTGGGCAGAGCCTGGCAGAAGACCTGTTGGAAAATGATATTTGTGATTAATTGAAAGGAACGTGTTCCCCGACAGCCCTCTGAAATCATCCCTAGTTCCAGTATGAGATTAATGACTGGGAGAAATTGCCAGCAACTGTATTCCACCCACTCAGAACAGAGAGAAAAAGTCTCAGATGAAGCACAGTTCCATAAAAGCCACGATCTCTGTGTGCACACACTCTGGAATCTGCTACGTTAAAACACACTCAGTTATGAAGGTATAACTCAATAAGTCCTTAAAACTCTAAATGAATCGTTTTCCAGTCTAAGCGTAATTAGATTTCAGTGATTAACTCGAGTAAGAAGCGACCACATGCAGTCATCTCTTGGCTGCCTTTGGTACCATTAAGGAACTGTGGCACAGATGGTTCCAGAATCCTTTGTGCCTTTTTTTGGCCACTTATTACGTTTCGATTGGAGCGAAAGCCGGCAGTGTTTGATGATCACAAAGCCGCACACTGATGGCTTGAGAAAATACAGAATCTGGTTAAAATCGCGTTAGAAACTAATAGAATTTAATTGGAAGCGATTTTAAAGTAAGTAAGTAAGTGATATCTGAAACGTCTCGTCTGTCTACCTGTCTACTCCTGTGTGATTTACCCCTTAAAACCCTACAGACGGATTTTCCATCCAAAATCGCACCTTGTGTTCTCAGCTTAATTACTCAGGAATCTCTTCACACATAAACATAATCCATATATGGTTAAAAAGGGCGGAGCTTACTCTTTCTAATAATAGCCATGACATCCCAGTGCAGTAAAGCTAAATCTACAAGAAACCCATTGAGAAAAACACCTAAAAAAGTGAAAGATCTCCTTCCCCAACCAATATTATTTACCTTTAGTGCTTCAAACATATTTATATGATGTTCAAACCAAATAATATCAGTAAATAAAGACTCAAAAGTGTCCACAGAAAAAAAAGGGTGAAACTACCTGCTTTACTCAAACTAAAGGTAAAGGTATGGTGTGCGCACTATTTTATATAGTTTTTATTTTAGTAGTTATTTTGTACTAAACATTTTTTTTTATTTATTTAGACTAAAAAAAAAGTTTACATTTTTGTGTATATATATATATATATATATATATATATATATATATATATATATATATATATATATATATATATATATATATATATATCAGACTCCTCAACTGCAGAGACTGAACTGATGGTTTTTCTACCCGACTTACCCCAGAAAATGGAAAGCACTAAAAACCCTACTACCTCACTGGACTCTATTGCACACTGTGTAATAGAGGTAATTACTACCTCACTGGTCTTTTTTGCACACTTTTTGCTCACTGCAAAATTTGCACACTGTCTTGTTATTTATTATTCTTTGTCTGTATTGTGTTGTATTGTCTGTCTGCACTTTTGTACTGTTGCACTATTGTTCTGTCTACACTGTGTTTATGTGCACCATGGTCCCTGGAGGAACGTTGTTTCGTTTCACTGTGTACTCTGTATATAGCTGAAATGACAATAAAAAACACTTTGACTTTGACTTTGACTATTTAAAGTATATTCATTCAAAAATAAATTAAAAATAGTAAAAAAAAAAAAAAAACAAGCGCTTGGTAAAGTTTTGACCAAAACATGATCAGTTCCAGGAAAATATAACAATTCTGCTTCCTTTTACATTTTAAATGATTATATTTTTGAGCAGCCGTATGTCTTCTGGAGTAAAAGAGATCAGGGCATGTGTCTGTCTGATATAATTACTGTGTTATAAGACCAGAAAGAGGAACTGAAAACAAAAATGGATGTTATATTTGCTTTTCTCAGGGTCCGAGTGTTTGACCTGCGCACCGGCACCTCCGTGGTTTCCCTGTACGCCCATCACTTGGGTGTGACCACAGTGCAGGCAGATGATTGGAAGATTGTGAGCGGCGGTGGCGAGGGATTGGTCGGTGTGTGGGAAATGAGGATGGGGGCAAAACTCTGGGAGATGCACAACAGGTAATATAGAATAAAAAACAACAATCAGGACCTATTAAAAATGCATGTTAAAACAAACCCAAGACATATTTATTTAAAACAGATACAAAACATATTCCTCAACCACTTTAGGAGTTGGTCTGAGACGCATTTAAAACGTATACAAAACTTATTCCTCATTCACTTTTGACACACACTCCATATAGCAATCGAATCAATCAGGAGGTGATCTGAGATGCATTCATTCAAATCAAATCAGGAGACGCATTTAAAAGAGATACAAATCTGATCAGTCAAAACTGTTCATAACAAAACCTATCCCTCAACCACTTCTGGAGGTGGTCTAAGACGCATTTAAATCTGATAAAAATTTAATCCCTCATACCACTTTAGGAGGTGGTCTGAGACGCATTTAAATCTGATACAAATTCAGTCCATCAAAACCACTTTAGGAGGTGGTCTGAGACGCTTTTACTTAACCACTTCAGGAGGTGGTCTGAGACGCTTTTACTTAACCACTTCAGGAGGTGGTCTGAGACGCTTTTACTTAACCACTTCAGGAGGTGGTTTAAGACGCATTTATAATCCAGTCACTAAAACCACTTCAGGAGGTGGTCTGAGACGCAGTTAAATCTGATACAAATTCAGTCCATCAAAACCACTTCAGGAGGTGGTCTGAGACGATGTTACTCAAACACTTCAGGAGGTATGTGAGACGCCATCAAACCCATTCAGGAGGTGATCTAAGATGCTTTTACTAAACCCCTTTAGGAGGGGATCTGAGACAATTTTACTGAACCACTTCAATAGGTAATCTTAGACGATTTTTTTCAAACCACTTCAGTAGGTGATCTGAGACGCATTTAAAACAGATAGATATTCGATCTTTAAAACCTCTTTAGAAGGTGATTTGAGACACATTTATAATCCAATCACTACAACCATTTGAGGAGACGGTCTGAGACACATTTAGAACAAATACAATACGTATTTGTACGTGGAGGTGGGGTGTGTGTTTACATCAACACAGCATGGTGTAACAACGCTGCGCTGATCTCCAGCTACTGCTCGCCGCTGGTGGAGTTTGCTGTAGTCAGAGCCAGGCCATTCTACCTGCCCAGAGAGCTTAGCAGCGTGTACATAATAGCAGTGTATGTAGCACCCAGTGCTAATGCTAATGCTAACGCTCTGCAAGAACTGTACACTGTTATCTCCAAACTCCAGAACTCACACCCCGACGGACTGTTTATTGTTGCTGGTGATTTCAATCACAGTAATCTGAAGGCTCTGCTGCCCAGCTTTCACCAACATGTGGATTTTCCAACCCGTGGAGCTAACCTGCTCGATTGTGTGTATACTAACATTCCCGGTTCGTACAGAGCAGAGCCCCGCCCCCACTACGGCTACTCTGATCATATTTCTGTCATGCTCATCCCAGCATACAGACAGCTCATCAGATGTGCCAAATCAGAGAAGAAGCAAGTTACAACCTGGCCTCCAGGAGCCCTCTCTGCTCTTCAGGACTGTTTTGAGCACACTGACTGGGACATGTTCAGAGAAGCTGCTACCTCTGCTGACTCCATCAACCTGGAGGAGTACACAGACTCAGTGACTGGCTACATCAGCAAGTGCATTGAGGATGTTACTGTCTCCAAAACCATCACAACCCGCCCCAACCAGAAGCCGTGGATGACTGCAGAGGTGCGTGTGCTGCTGAGATCCCGAGACAAGGCCTTTAAGTCAGGGGACAGGGCTGGCCTCCGAACAGCTAGAGCCAAGCTCTCCCGGGGGATCAGAGAGGCAAAGCGCACCTACGCAAAGAAAATCCACGCCCACTTCCAGGACACTACTGACACTCGGCGCATGTGGCAGGGCATCCAGACCATCACCAACTACAAGTCACCCCCCCCTGCTTGTAACAGTGATGCCTCCCTTCCAGATGCACTGAACTCCTTCTACACAAGGTTCAAAGCACAGAACTACACGACAGCATGGAAGACTACACCTCCTCCAAACGACCAGGTACTGTGCCTGTCCTCAGCTGATGTGCGGAAAACTCTACTCAGAGTCAACCCACGGAAAGCCCCAGGACCAGACAGCATACCTGGCAGAGTGCTCAGAGGATGTGCAGAACAACTCACGGATGTTCTCACGGACATTTTCAACATCTCTCTGAGTACTGCAATCGTGCCGACGTGCTTCAAGACGACCACCATCGTCCCTGTGCCGAAGAAGTCTCAAGTGTCCTGCCTTAATGACTACCGTCCCATTGCACTTACTCCCATCAACATGAAGTGCTTTGAGAAGCTGGTCATGAGGCACATCAAAAACCAGCTCCCGTCCTCACTGGACCCTCTGCAGTTTGCGTATCTTCCAAACAGATCAACAGACGATGCCATCTCTACTGCGCTCCACCTGGCTCTCACCCACCTGGACAACAAAGACTGCTATGTTCGAATGCTGTTCATCGACTTCAGTTCAGCATTCAACACCATCATCCCTCAGCATCTGATCGGAAAACTGAGCTTGCTGGGCCTGAACTCCTCCCTCTGCAACTGGGTTTTAGACTTCCTGACTGAGAGACCACAATCAGTCAGGATTGGAAACAACACCTCCAGCACCACCATACTGAGCACTGGCGCCCCCCAGGGCTGTGTGCTCAGCCCACTGCTGTTCACTCTGCTGACTCATGACTGTACTGCAAAGTACAGCTCAAACCACATCATCAAGTTCGCTGATGACACAACTGTAGTTGGCCTCATCAGCAAGAACGACGAGTCAGCATACAGAGAGGAGGTGCAGTGGCTGACGGACTGGTGCAGAACCAACAACCTATCTCTTAACGTGGATAAAACCAAGGAGATGGTTGTTGACTTCAGGAGAGCTCCAGGTGTCCACCACCCGCTGAACATCAACGGCTCTGCTGTGGAAATTGTGGATAACACCAAGTTCCTCGGTGTTCACATTGCAGAGAACCTCACCTGGTCCCTCAACACCAGCTCCATAACCAAGAAAGCCCAGCAGCGCCTCTACTTCCTGCGGAGACTGAACTGAACTTCACCCACACACACACCCAGTCAGCACACAGAGGCTGACATGACTTTATTTGCTGCACTCTTAAAAACTATAAACTCTACCTCAGTAACTGCTGTGATTATATATGTTCTATATGTTACAGTATGTCACACATCTCTGCACCTTATTCCCACTATACACTTATTATACCGTATCGGTACTGCACTGTCCTGTCTTTAAATTGTCTCGTCTTTTGTATTTATTGTATTTATTGTTATTTAGTGTTATAATTTTATAA
Source organism: Astyanax mexicanus (assembly GCF_023375975.1). Lineage (NCBI taxonomy): Eukaryota > Metazoa > Chordata > Actinopteri > Characiformes > Acestrorhamphidae > Astyanax > Astyanax mexicanus. The sequence goes on from NC_064429.1 coordinate 32,001,738, forward strand.
TTTTATGTTGCACTGTCGTCACTCCTGCACTTTATGTTGTCTATTGCTTGTGGTTCTATGTTGCACCATGGTTCCGGAGGAACGTAATTTCATCACACTGTGTACCTGTACTCAGATGTAATGACAATAAAAGCCTCTTGACTTGACAATCCATTCACTCAAACCAGTTCATGAGGTGGTCTGAGACAAACTTGACACACTTGTCATAGTGGTGCAACCATCTTTCCGCGATACATTTAACAACTGAAACTCCTCCCTGTACAATCAAAACTCCTCCCACTACAGCTAAAAAACCTGTAATGGTCACTTTTTTTTTTACTTTTTTTTTTTAAAAAGTCTTTTCAAGATACAATCTAATTTCTCATCACATGAAGTAAGTCACCAGGTGTAAATAGACTCTAATCTAGTCTAATTTAGTATGGAAGCGTGCATTTGTACCATTATGGTATACATTTTTTTTCTATAAAATAAAAAGGCTGGAGTTGAGATGTAGAGATGTAAATGTGCAGGCTAAAGGGTGACATCGCCTCCTGCTCATCAGCACTGCAGTGCAGGAGATGCCAGCTCAGTTTGGATGCAGATGAACTGGCAGTGATTGGAGCCTGACAGCACTGTGTGATTGGAGATTGGAGATGTGGGGTTTATGCGCTGCTCTGTCTCTGTGTTAGGCACCCTGTTCGCCACACGCGCTTCGACGCCAGCACCCTGGTGACTGCCAACATCCCCGACGAGAAGAGCCCCCGCGGCGCCTGCATCACCGACGATGACCTCACTGCTCACCGCAGGTAACCTGCTGATCATCTAAACTCATATCAAAATCTAATCTAATACACTGTATTAGATTGGACTAGTATGACTGTATATTAGTTAAAGGAGAACTCTGGTGTAAAATGGACTTTTTTGTTTTAGTAAAACATGATAAAAAGTTCTTACCTTTGATGAACAGCACACCTCCGCTCTCCCACAGCGCTCTGAGATCCAGAAATTTTAACAGTTTGTCCAAACACCCTTCAGACTGGGTGATACGGGGCATAATTTACCCTGATAAATCACTTTTTACACCATTATCCAGCTCAAAGTAGCTCCACACCTCCTTGCTAGAATCTGGAGAGCTCTAACATTTAAAACAAGGCATTAATAACTTATAAAAGTGAACAAGAAGCTTATTAAAAACCTCGGTTTACATCATATAACGCTAGATTTCAGCTCCTGGCGCCGGCTGCTGTGCTATGCGGAGTCTATGTACAGTTTATACATGTCTATGATACTATCAGTACAGTAATGGCGGCGCTCGGAGCTGAAGCTAGCGTTATAGGATGTAAACAGTGTTTTTTTTTTTAATAAGCTTCTTCTGTACTTTTTATTTAAGTTATTAATGCCTCGTTTTAAATGTCAGGGCTCTCTGGATTCTACCAATAACTGACTGGGTCCAGTCGGACAGTGTGACATTGTTCCAGTAATTAGACAGTGCCGCCCCCCCCTCATGTGCGCGCGTCCTCCCGCTTTGGTAGGTGAAGAACTTTTGTATAAGTGCATAACACATTATAAAGCCTCATATGCAGTCAATACTGTCAAGACATTATAGGCATAATACAATTTACTTTGTTTAAAAAGCATATGAAAATTTACTTTACTTAAAGTCAGTAATGACTGTATATAAGGCTTTATAATGCGTTACACACTTATATAAAAGCTTAATTTCTTTAAGTTCTTTCTTCATAAACCCTTATACTTGTAGTTTATAATGTGTAATGAATGTTGCTGTAAGTACTAATGGGTTACAATACAGGCTTATTGCAGTCATTATAAGGTATTATGCATGTCAAAGAATGCACTATGAATGCGTTCATAAGGCATTATGAATACAGGGTTCATAGGAAGTGTTACCATGTTGTACAGTTGCATTGTTTAAGTGAAAAGAGCGCTGAATGTTGATCTACACATATTTCTCTCTTGAAAACTGTTTCTTTGGGTGCAAAATGTGCTTCTGTTTATTTACAGTAAGCTTAGTTTTCCAGTATTTTTGTCTAAAAGTGAGTTTTCTTTAGTGACGTTTCTCCAGCACTAAGGCTGGGTGCAGCAGCGTTAGCATTAGCCGCTAATGCTAGTGCTAACAGAAGGTAAGAGCCGCCCATGTAGCTTGTTTTATCACGATAAACACGCAGACTGCAGTCCGATATACTTACCTCTGAGCGAAACGCGAAAGAGCTAGCGCTTAGCACTGCGGTTAGCGGCTAATGCTAATGCTGCTGCACCCAGCCTTAGTGCTGGAGAAACTTCACTGAAAACTGACCTTTATAACGCTGTACTTCAGCAGAGTGGCTTTACTGCTCCTTAATACCTGACAGGTAGAATTTCTTCATAACGTGCACCGTCAATTATTGGGGGAAAATTTAAGTATTTTAAGTGCGCCTTGTAGTCTAAAAAATATAGTAATAGAACGAAAAAAAAGTATGTAACTGAAAATATTAATTGATAATGTTATGCTTTGTCTTGTATTTCCTTGTATAAAAAAATAAAAAGGTAAGAAAGGTATATAAATACAGTATATTTGTTACAAAATATATTTATGTATTTTCTCTCCAGACATCGGGGGGTGATCTGCTACTACGACTTCTCTGTGGACTCCTCCACCCAGGACCACGTTCTGCCCATCTGCAGGTCCAGCTACAGCGAGACCAGCGGCTACAACTACAACATCGGCCTGGCCATGCCTTACGACGCGCTGGCTGACCCTCACACGTCCAGACTATGACCAATTATACCTCAGTTAATATGATTGGCTGAGAGATATTTTATGAGTGACGTTATCAGCCGGTAATGCACTGTAACTGTAACCGAAGCTCTCCATGTATTACTCTGCCACATGCAGGTAACCTTCACAACGATGCAGCGCTTACAAACCAAATACAAACCAAATAGGATGTCATTATACACCACTGGGAGCCGCTGGATACCATAGAGGCACAGTGCAGAAACTCTAAGCCATGTCTTCAATAGGCGGCACAAACAAAGACGTCACAGGTCCACACAAATAAATAAATAAAAGCCCAGCGACTCAAAATTACGCATTATTATACACACTATCATCCACTAATATCAGGTTAAAAGTTGTTATTATTAAAATAAAAGCTTAAGTGAACATATTTTACAGTTAATATTGGGTATTTTAAGCTGAATGTAAGGTGGACTCTAGTAATTCTTCAGGTCTCGCCGCTGGGGGTCGCCGAAGTAAACAAAACTTTAATTCTTAAAAAAAAAAAAAAAAAAAAAAAAAAAAAAAAAAAAACATTATTTCAGTTAAACGAGCGCTGGACTTTAATCTAAACAGATTTCTCAGCTTAGATTTCCACAATTTTGACTGAAATGGCCGATAATGCAGAGCTATTTTAACTTTAAGTTTTTATAACCAAACAGATCGAATTTTCTCATCCTTTTTAAATCAAAATCTTTCAGTAAACAGTGATAATGGAACTGTGGTATAATCACAATAATACACTCAAGGTTCGTGCTATAACATGTAATATTGGCACTGCCTTCGACCACATCACAGCAGTGCCAATATTACATGTTATAGCACGAACCTTGAGTGTATTATTCCTTAAATTTATACACTCAATATATCACAGAGTCACACCCTCACATATCCAGACTGTGACCAACTAATAAACACTCAGAGTCTGAGAGTCTGAGGCTCTGTATGTTTCTCAATGCTGCTTCTTCTGTTAAACAATTTCCTGTATTTATTTTATCTGGACGAAAAGAAAATATACTCAGAAAATATAAAAAAATATATATACAGGAAAACACATGTAAATTTACCTCTGTTGGTTTTAAAACAGATACGTACTTGAATTTACTTTCTATTAATTATGTCTCAATTTTTTTTATAAATCATACAGAGAATTGAGTTACTTTTTTTAGATTAGGATGTCCCGAAAACAACCTCTAATCTGATTCGGCTAATTTTCAGCCCAGTTTTTTTGTTGCCGACGTCATCAGAGCCGTTTCCTGAGAGTCTGACCACTCTCTGTTTCCCCCGTTACATCAGGAAATGACAGCTAAACACTAGAGGGTGCTCATGAGTGAGTCCATTATGAATGGGGATAAATGAAGCTACATGCTACAAGAAATTTAAAAATCTAATTAAAACTGAAAATTAACTACTTTTTCTTGGTATGACCTTAATTTTAAAATGTAGAATAATGTATTTTACAAAAAAAAGCATAGAAATGTTTCTGTGTATTTCAGTTTTTCTACAGTAAGCAGGTTTTAGGCAGTAAAGGCATAAGCATTACTGCTACTGTGAGCTGATTGGTTGGTGAGCAAATGCTGGAGCACTGAGTTTAACCCTTTCAGACCTGAATTAACTCCAGTGATAAAACAAATATATGAATGCTGTTGTCTGTCTGTAAAGTACAGAAAAAAGACTCTAATATTCAACTATAAAATCTATAAGCAAAAAAAAGCAAATTAACAAAAATATTTAATAGTTTTTTATTATTATTGTTCTTTCCATTGCATTGGAAGCCTGTGTGATTTTTGTTTTGTAATTTCATATTGACCTTTTTAATTTCATAAACCATTCCTAAACAGTAAAAAACCTGATTAAACGTGATCTAAATCACATTAAATTATTAAAAATTGGCTGTTACTAAGTACTAGAACTTCTGTTTTTTTTTTTCATAAAAGTTTATAAAAGTGTTTATTGGCAGGTTCATGGTCTCGTGTGATGGACAACAGCTCTCAAATAGTGAAAATAAATGAATTAAAGAATATACATCATGTATTTTCTTTATTTTAAAATGTTTTGTTGCACATATCACTATTTGAGAGCTGTTTTTTTTTTATCAGAATAGAGCATGAATCAGTCCATTGTAATGTATGCAGGGTCTGAAAGGGTTTAACGGCGTATAGCTGAAGATTAAAAAATCTGAATTAAAAATTATCAGACATTTATGAATCCAATATGTTCTCATGATAAAACATGTTTTTAGAGAGTAGCCAGATAAGGCATCGATATCCCCTGGGAAAAAAAACAAAATTGTGTAATTTGTGACCCTGTGATGCCAAATTCTATTAACCCAAATTTGGCTCAATTACTTCATATGAACCCATTCATTTTGGACTCACTTCAAGTGGGTATTCTCCACCCTAGAGATTCTCTGGCATGATATCGCTAGTTCTGACATCGCAGAAAGTGATGTAGTGTGAACCAGGCATTAATTCTGAGTAATAATCAGTATTACCAAGTAGGGGTGGGCGATGTGGCTCTAAAATAATATCACGATATTTCAGGGTATTTTTGCGATAACGATATACTTGGCGATATAGGAAAACTAAAATAATTAATTAATTTCAGGAATATAGTATAATAGTATAACAGAATAATCATAATGTGGCAAAATAAATAATATAGCATAAAATAATATAATGCAGTAAATAATATTGCAGAATATTTAGTGCATGCATATAAACTGCAAACTAAAACAATTATACAATAAATACACCTAAAGCTTCACAGTAAATAATAGAACATATAACAGAACAGCCCTATTATCACAATACGGATTTTTAATATCATATTTCTGTCACGATATATTGTATACGATATAATATTGCCCGCCCCTATTACCAATACAAATCTGATCAAATCCGATCTCTGTGTTTGTATAATAATTAATACAGCCCCACAGTTTATACTATATATATATATATATATATATATATATATATATAGTTTAGTAGTTACTTTTTTTCTTAATGAGGATTTAATGTCAGTATAATAGCATCATGAGAACACAAAGATACCATGTCTGATTTGGGTCTGAACTTACCTGGGTTTGTGTATAGTTTGTATGTATATATTTTATTCTCTAAGCAAAAAAAAAGCAAAGAGGTTTGATGTACAAACTTTATTATTTAAAAATAGAAATGTACATATTCATTCATAATCACAATATTACATATTACTGTATTATTACCGTATTTTTCGGGCTATAAGGCGCACTTAAAATACTTATTTTTTCCCAAAAATCGTCATTGCGCCTTATAATGCAGTGCGCCTTGTGTATGGATTTTGCTTGTGTTTACTGACCTCGATTTTTATGTGGTACACGGCGCTCTGTTGTGCAGAATTCCTCACCCACGCCAGAAAAAGATCCCCCTCTTGGGCTAGCGCGCGGTTACCTTTGACTGCCGTACTGCCTCTCGGCTGTGGCTCAGGGTAGCTAGTTTCCACTGTAGCTCCGTGGCCAGAACAAGGTGCCGGTAAACTTTCCTTTCCACCCGTTCTGGGGTAATAGCACAAACTGTTTCTTTTTAACTTCTAAGTAAAGTTAACCTCTTAACACGCGCTGGCCCACCGGCGGGCCAGAAATATTTAATATTTCATAACTGGCTGTGTTTCTGAATAGTTATGAACAGTTACAGGTTCAATATAGACATCCAATATACCATTTTAAAGCTTAGAATCTCTGCTTTTGAGCTATTTAGCCTATTTAGCGGAATATCCTTTCAGAAAATAAACATTTAGGGCGAAATATGCCTTGGTTATGATTTTAATAATTCATAACTCTCATATTTGCGTTTATCGTTCGTCCATATTTCATCGAATGCGGTCATGTCATACACCATTCGAACCGTCTGGCTCTCCGGATTCCAGAACTGTGCTTTTACTGTAGGATGTATGTTTCATGAATTAGAGCTGCGTCAGAGCGCATGTTTCCAGTAATAAAAGGCTCTCCTTTTGTCCTGGGGTAACCTCCGGTCACTGCCGCCACCCCCCGAACACACACCCGCGCTCAGCCACAGGTCCTACCTTCAAAACGCGTCCAGACTAAAGAGAATCCATCAATCCAGTCTCCTGTAATCCACAGTTATATCCAAACAGCGCTGGAAATCACTTCATCCAGAAATGAAACTTATCCAATCTTTATCTCTGTTTTAAAACCGTTTTATTCACCGAATTCGGCACAACACGCTATTACAGTCAGAAGCCTCGCGGAGTAATGCGGTACTTGCTGTGCTTCAAAATAATATTATGGTCTGTCGGAGCGTTGCGGCTACCGTTGTCAGGAGCCTCGCGGAGTAATACGTACTTGCTGTGCTTCAACATAATATTATGGTCTGTCGGAGCGTTGCGGCTACCGTTGTCAGGAGCGTCGCGGAGTAATAAGTACTTGCTGTGCTTGTTGATTTATTGCTCAGAGATGTTGTTATTTTTCACAGATATTGTGAAGGATTTATTGCTCAGAGTTATTGTTACTGATATAAATAAAGTTTCATTTAGTGCGCCTTATAATCCAGTGCGCCTTGTGTATGGACTAACACTAAAAATAGACCGTTCACTCATCGTGCGCCTTATAATACGGTGCGCCTTATAGTCCGAAAAATACGGTACTTAGAAAAATCAACTGTGATGCTTTTTTAAAATTAAATTACACTTTTATAAAACTAAAAACGAAAAATCTCTTCATGTTTGATGTTTTATTTCTCCAACACGATTCTGTTTCTGAAAGTAGTTCCTACAGCTCTTAATAGAAGAGTTTAATGTTAATGTTTGGTATCTGCTGCCAAACACTGGAGTAAAGTGATAAGAGCAGTAAGAAAAAAGTGCAGAAGAGTTTCAGCATCTGAATAGAGCTCAGTAACTCATTAACTAGAGCGGGGACATTCCTGCGATAGCTCTGTTAATAGAGATTAATGCAGGCTGGTGATTTTAAACAGAGTTTAAGTGCTTTTAAAGCTTTTAGAACATTAAAGGGAAATTACACCCCTTTTTTTCCCCCAAGAAATTTAGTGAATTAGGGGAGTATAAACAGTATGGGACGCCTGCTTATATAAGATAAGATTTGTGGCTTTTTGTAAAAATGAACCCAATTCACTACCAAATATGGACCAAAACACAGAAATGTGAATTTGTACTAAACTAAATTTATCCATGGAAGCCCAAGGAAGTCATAATAATTAGAAACTACATCATTATTATGAGGTAATAAGTCATAATTATGAGAAAGTATCTATTATGAGACAGTAAGTCATTATGAGATAGTAAGTTATAATGAGATACTTAATCATAAGACAATAAGTCATAATAGAAATACTAAGTCATAAAAAGATGGTCAAAATTGTGTGAAACTTAAGTCAGAAAAATTAAAACCGTAGTCCAAAATAATGAGATACTTGAGATAATAAGTCACTGTTATGAGATCGCAGGTCTAGAGATAGACGTCATAATAAGATAGCAGTCTTTACTGAGAAATAATGAAATAATTGAGATAAATCACTATTATGAGTTAGTAAGTCATAATAATCGGACATTAAGTCATAATAGAGAAGTCAGAAGAATTAGATACTTAGTCATTATTATGACATAGTAAGTCCTCATGAGTAACTTAGTCGAAATAATGATCTCATATTTGAGAAATTATTATTGAGTTAAGAAGTAATAATTGAGATACTAAGAATAATTAGATACTTAGGCATAATTATGAGATAATCAGTCAATATTATGAGATAGTAATTCCTTATGATTCCTTATGAGAAACTAAGTCAAAATAATGAGATCTCATAATTGAGATAAATCACTATTGAGTTAGTAAGTCATAATTGAGATACTTAGTCAGTATAATTAGATACTTAGGCATAATTATGAGATAATAAGTCATTATTATGAGATAGTAATTTCTTATGAGTCACTAAGTCAAAATAATGGGATCTCATAATTAAGCTAAATCACCTTTATGAGTTAGTAAATCATAATTGAGATAGTAAGTCATAATTATGGGATGTCCTTATTATGAGATAGTAAGTCCTTTTGAGAAACTAAGTCAAAATAATGAGATCTCATAATTGAGATGAATCACTATTGAGTTGGTAAGTCATAATTGAGATACAAAATCGGAATAATTAGATTATAATAATAATTAGTCATTATTATAAGACAGTAAGTCACTTTTATAAAACACTGTCATAATTATGAGATAGTAAGTCATAATATAATGAGACCCAAATATATTTATTGAAATAGTAAGTCCTTATTATGGGATAATAAGTCACTATAATGAGATAGTCAGTCATAATAAAGAGACACTAAGTCATAATAATTAGATTTATTTTATAAAATTGCCTTAAAGGTACACTCCCCCTTTTACTATAAACAATCTCTGCCTGTAATAATAAAATGTAATCTACAGCTTTAGGTCACAGATGAGTCTGAAAAATGATGGACTGTTCCATTAAACAGGTGAGCTCAGACTCGTGTGTGGGCGGAGCTACAGTAGCTCAGCTGTGCTTTACACTGTTGCGTTATGTTAGTATAGGTTCTGTAGGTACGGTGGCTGAATGAGTCTGCAGGAACCGGTTCAGCCTGTTTAGACAGCTGATCTTCTCTCAGAGGAACAGCGGTGTGGGGAGATGGTTCTGCGTGAGGAACCGGAGGAACCGCGCTGGAGTGTTAGAAGCTTTAAAAGCTTTAAAAGTAAAGCTTTGTGTTGTAAAGAGGAAACTTCACAGCTTTCCACAGCGCACGGTCGTGGTGTCCACGTTCAGAAAGCGGACGTGCATCTTCGCCTCGATCTCCACACCTTTCAGAATCTGTAGACAGCACAAAACAAAACCTCTGGAGTATAATCAAGAGGACGATGGATGATCACAAGCCATCAAACCAAACTGAGCTGCTTGAATTTTTGCACCAGGAGTAAAGCAGCATAACGTTATCCAAAAGCAGTGTGTAAGACTGGTGGAGGAGAACATGATGCCAAGATGCATCAAAAAACTGTGATTAAAAAACAGGGTTATTCCACCAAATATTTTCAGATTTCTGAACTCTTAAAACTTTATGAATATGAACTTGTTTTCTTTGCATTACTTGCGGTCTGAAAGCTCTGCATCTTTTTTTTTTTTTGTTATTTCAGCCATTTCTCATTTTCTGCAAATAAATGCTCTAGATTATAATATTTTCATTTGGAATTTGAGAGAAATGTTGTCCATAGTTTATAGAATAAAACAACAATGTTAATTTTACTCAAACATATACCTATAAATACTTTAGCAAAATCAGAGAAACTGATTCAGAAATTGAAGTGGTCTCTTAATTTGTTCCAGAGCTGTATACTCCAAATGAGCAGATATTCAAGAGATTTTAGCTTGTCGTTTTAAAGTTTGTTAGGTTATTCGGAATTGGCAGTTCAGGGGAAGTGTGGAAGTCAAAATAAGATCTAAAAGACTAAGAAAACACTGCTGGTTGTATGCTGGTAAGAAAGACAAATCTAAACCCCAGTGTGAGTTACCAACAACCTGTAGGAATGTTTAGCTGAATCATGCATGCTGGTGCACTGTTCTACTGTGCAGCGTTGCTTACATAAACTACAGTACAATATCTGTTAAACAGTTTCTCAGGGGGATGTCTGTGAAAAATATTTCACACTTCTACTCTAGAGTGATAAAACTCTTGCATCCGGACTGCAGTTAAAAAAATTTGAAGGATCAGTGAGTTTTTTTTTTGGCTTTCTCGATCACATGACATCGCGTTCAGTAGCTCTTCCATTTCCACTCGCTGTTGTGTTTTTTTTACATGGATCTCTGTGGAAATGTGCGACCAAACTTATGGTGCGTAGCTGTGAACAAAGAGATATTTTATTAAACGTGAGGAGGCGAAACTCAGAGATGTGCGTCCGGACAGGAATAAAGTTATCGGAGGACCACAAAAAGAGTTAAGCGAAAAACAGTAGATAATTCAGCCCGTAATTTTCTCAGAGGACGTCTGAAAAAAACACATACATGGTAGTTCAGAATGGGAATAAAATCACAGAGGATAAATCCCCCCCATAAAAGAGAAAATTAACTCAGGACCCCCTGAAAAACTAATCCCGTCCAGATAGGCCTTTATAGACTCAAAAAAAAAAAAAAAATTATTGAAAGAAAAACCTTGCTAACTGTGAAGCATGAGGGTGGAAGGTTCATGCAGTGTGGTTGTGCTGCTGCCAGTGACACTAACAATATTAAGAGTGTGCAATTTAAGAATCAGTGCTTTAATTACCTCAAGAAAATGTTCAAACGTGATTCCCTCATAAACCTGACCTGGAGCCTGGAGAAAGAAGATAACGAAGATGTTATGTTCTTAAAAGGCCTGTATTTTAAATCAACACATTTCCCTTGCTTTATTGGGTTATTATGAAATAAAAACGTTTTAAAAAGTCTGAAAAATATGTAAAATATACTTGAAAACAGTACTTGTCAATGTATTTTTCAATGAGACAATGCAAAACCACATTCTGCACAAATTAAAAGTCACTTATGCAGAGGATACAGGTGGATGCAACAATATAATTGCCCCCAAATGACTTGGATTAAAACCATTTTGCATTGACTTACACTGAATGTTTTTTTTTTTTTAAAGTTGCTGTTTTATGATGATATTGAGAAATATGTACTGTACCATTTCACCCACTGTAACGCTCGCCACCTCCAGCATGGCGGCGTCTGCGATGGCTGTGGCTGTTTCAATCTCTATGGCGGCAGAACTGGACAGAAGCTCTTCAACTACCTGCAGAACAACAAACAACATCACAGTGATGGAGGAACAGCTGGAATTACACTGAGAAGAGTCTACAGCAGAAGAAACAGGAGACCAGTCTGGCTAAAGGGTTTCACTTTAATCCAGAAGAAGCCAATCTGATTCCACCTGATTAAAATCTTTAAATGGACTCGCTCCGCCTTACCTCACTGAGCTGCTCTGCCCCCACGCCCCCGCTCGGTACCTTAGGTCAGCTGATCAGCTGCTCCTGGAGGTGCCGAGGTCAAAACGCAAGCTTAGAGGGGATAGAGCTTTTTCAATTGCGGCTCCTAAACTGTGGAATGGCCTACCACTATATGTCAGACAAGCCCCGTCACTGTCCACGTTTAAAACCAGGCTAAAGACTCATTTTTATTCCTTGGCTTTTAACCCAACTTAAGACTTTGTTCTTGTTTTATTTATTAATTAATTAATTTTTTAATTTTTTATTTATTTTTATTTATTTTATTTCTGTTTTTATTTTATTTTGTTTTTACTTTTACTTTACTTAGTTCTTGGATTTATCTGAAACTTTTTATTGATACCTATATTTTAATTTGTCATTGTTTCTAGTATTTTGTTTCTTATCTTATAATGTGCTATGTACAGCACTTTTTTGCAGCTGTTGTTGTTTTTAAAGTGCTCTATAAATAAAGTTGAGTTGAGTTGAGTTGAGTTGATTAGAATGAAGCCCTACAGACTGTTGGAGACCCCCAACTATACCCATAATCATAAACCCAGTCTTACCGATCTGTACTCGTCCAGAGTGATGGTGCCATCGCTGTCCTTATCGTGCATGTTGAAGAGAACTGGAGACAGACAGAAGATGGAGATGAGGATGATGGAAAATAATTTTAGAAAATTCTATAAGCATGAGAATAAAAGAAGAATGGATAGAGAATATTCTAGAGCAGTGGGAATAAGACGATAATTTTAGAGAATATTATAGAGCAGTGGGTATAAGAAGATAATGATTAGAGAATATTATAGAGCAGTGGGTATAAGAAGATAATGATTAGAGAATATTATAGAGCAGTGGGTATAAGAAGATAATGATTAGAGAATATTATAGAGCAGTGGGTATAAGAAGATAATGGTTGGAGAATATTATAGAGCAGTGGGTATAAGAAGATAATGGTTGGAGAATATTAAAGAGCAGTGGAAATAAGAAGATAATGGTTAGAGAATATTATAGAGCAGTGGGTATAAGAAGATAATGATTGGAGAATAGTATAGAGCAGCATGAATAAGAAGATAATGGTTGGAGAATATTATAGAGCAGTGGGTATAAGAAGATAATGGTTAAAGAATATTATAGAGCAGTGGGAATAAGAAGATAATGGTTGGAGAATATTATAGAGCAGTGGAAATAAGAAGATAATGGTTGAAGAATATTATAGAGCAGTGGGTATAAGAAGATAATGGTTGGAGAATATTATAGAGCAGTGGAAATAAGAAGATAATGGTTGGAGAATATTATAGAGCAGTGGAAATAAGAAGATAATGGTTGGAGAATATTAAAGAGCAGTGGGAATAAGAAGATAATGGTTGGAGAATATTATAGAGCAGCATGAATAAGAAGATAATGGTTGGAGAATATTATAGAGCAGCATGAATAAGAAGATAATGGTTGAAGAATATTGTATAGCAGTGGGTATAAGAAGATAATGATTGGAGAATATTATAGAGCAGTGGAAATAAGAAGATAATGGTTAGAGAATATTATAGAGCAGCATGAATAAGAAGATAATGGTTGGAGAATATTATAGAGCAGCATGAATAAGAAGATAATGGTTGGAGAATATTATAGAGCAGTGGGTATAAGAAGATAATGGTTGGAGAATATTATAGAGCAGTGGGTATAAGAAGATAATGGTTGGAGAATATTATAGAGCAGCATGAATAAGAAGATAATGATTGGAGAATATTATAGAGCAGTGGGTATAAGAAGATAATGGTTGGAGAATATTATAGAGCAGCATGAATAAGAAGATAATGGTTGGAGAATATTATAGAGCAGTGGGTATAAAAAGATAATGGTTGGAGAATATTATAGAGCAGTGGGAATAAGAAGATAATGGTTGGAGAATATTCTAGAGCAGTGGGAATAAGAAGATAATAGAGAAGATTCTAGAGCAGTGGGAATTAGAAGATAATAGATAAAGAATATTCTAGAGCAGTGGGAATAAGAAGATAATAGAGAAGATTCTAGAGCAGTGGGAATTAGAAGATAATAGATAAAGAATGTTCTAGAACAGTGAGAATAAGAAGCTAATGGTTAGAGAAGATTACAGAGTTATCAAAACAAGAAGCTAGTGGTTAGAGAGGATTCTAGAGCAGTGGGAATAAAAGGATAATGGCTGGAGAGCATTCTAGAGCAGTGAGAAAAAGAAGACAATGGTTTGAGAAGATTCTAGAGCAGTGTGAATGAGGAGACAATGGTTAGACAAGATTCTAGAGCAGTGTGAATGAGGAGACAATGGTTTGAGAAGATTCTAGAGCAGTGTGAATGAGGAGACAATGGTTAGACAACATTCTAGAGCAGTGTGAATGATGGGAGATCAGATCCAGGTCTGTCAGAACGTTAGAGGTCTCTGTGTTGAACAGATTGTGTGTTTATGGTAAAGGTTCTAGAGCAGGTTCTCACAGCGCAGTTTCTCTCTCCTGATTCTCTCTATCCCCTCCTCCGTCAGGTTCTGGCGTAGTGGTCTGAAGTGTGACATCACGGTGAGGAACTCCCTGAAGCCGATCTCCTGCACCCGGCCCACCTCGTTCCCACCAAAATTCCTGAAACAGCAGCAGTGAGTGTGTAGTACAGTAACGGCAGGTCAGAACATGCCAGACATATCTCAGCCCCCAGTCTTACACGGTATAGAAGCCAAAAGGAAAGAGGGGAATGTGATCAAACTTGATAAAGAATGTCTGAGGAAAACTGCTGATTATGGGCAAATACTGAGTGGAAGACATTCTAGACCAGTGGGAATAAGGAGACAATTGTGGAAAGGACATTCCAGAGCAGTGGAATGCAGCCATTGGCACAAGAAGATAATAGTTGAAGAATATTTTAGAGCAGTGGGAATAAGAAGATAATAGTTGGAAAACATTCTAGAACAGTATGAATAACTACAATGGCAGGAGAACATTCTAGAGCAGTGAAAATAAAGGGAAAATGGTTGGAGGACATTCCAGAGCAGTGGGAATAAGAAGATAATGGTTGAAGAATATTCTAGAGCAGTGAAAATAAGAAGATAATGGATGGAAAACTTTCTTATACAGTGGGAATAAGGGGACAATTGTGGAAATAACATTCTGGAGCAGTGGAAATAAGAGGGAAATGGTTGGAGAACATTCTAGAGCAGTGGAAATAAGAATATATTGGTTGAAGAATATTCTAGAGCAGTGGGAATAAGAAGATAATAGTTGGAAAACATTCTAGAACAGTGTGAATAACTGTACAATGGCAGGAGAACATTCTAGAGCAGTGAAAATAAGAAGATAATGGATGGAAAACTTTTATACAGTGGGAATAACGGGACAATTGTGAAAATAACGTTCCAGAGCAGTGGAAATGAGAAGATAATGGTTGGGGAACCTTCTAGAGCAGTGGAAATGAGGGGAAAATGGTTAGAGGACATTCTAGAGCAGTGGGAATAAGAAGATAATAGGTGGAAAACTTTCTAGAGCAGTGGGAATAAGAAGATAATAGGTGGAAAACTTTCTAGAACAGTGGGAATAAGGGGACAATTGTGAGAAGAACATTTTAGAACATCTAGAATAAGAAGATAAATGTTAGAGAACATTCTAGAAACAGTGAGAATATCTACCTTTTATCAAAGAAGGCATCTATTATCTGGCTTCTGATGGGGTTGGGCGTCAAATCACTGATTTCATCAAAGTCCTCTTTCCTGAAAAACAGAGAAAAACAGTAAAGATTTCTAACACAAAAAGTATTTTAACTCAAAACCCAGTATATCCACCTCATTCTGCCACACCCACTTTCGAAAGTGTGTCTCTTTCCCATTTGGGTTAGAGTTCAATAAAGTCTAAAGCAGCAACTGCTGTGGACACTGATCATACAGCTCTGGATACAAATTATGAGACCACTTCAGTTTCTAAATCAGTTTCTCTGATTATGCTATTTATATGTTTATGTTTGAGTAAAATTGAACATGTTTTTATTATATAAACTACGGAAAACAGTTCTTCCAAATTCCAAATAAAAATATTGTCATGTAGAGATTTTATATGCAGACCACCAAGAAGGACCAACCACATCCAACAGGATTAACTGTGGACGCTGTAAGAGGAAGCTGTCTGAAAGGGATGTTCGGGTGCTAACCCGGATTGTATCCAAAAAACATAAAACCACGGCTGATCAAATCACGCAGAATTCAATGTTCACCTCAACTCTCATGTTTCCACCAGAACTGTCTGTCAGAACAATCAATTATTGTGGTCTAAAACCAGGTGTTTCAGTTTCATTCTCCAACCCCTGTAGCTCCTTCAACCACAGACGCAGCTCCTCTTCTCTGGAAGGTGGTGGATGTGAGTTAAATGGAGCTTCTCAACACTGTGACCTTTATTATGTTGTGTTTTATATTTTTTGTTTGATACAAGCAGCAGACCTGCATCACCTGCTGAAAGGTGAGCGGTAGTGTATAACAGCTGGACGTTATCTGATCTCCACAGCTGAGAGCTGAACAGCAGTAGGAGAAGAATGGAATTACTAAAAACAAGAAGAACCTGTCATGGTTCCTCCTACAGCTCTCTCAACCACTAACCCATTGTGTGCAGCAGTGGGGTGTAGTTCAGCTACACACCTCGTCTCTGTTTACTCTTTTAGATAAACTTACCCTGTAGTGCACACTGAGTGGTGTTTTTGATTAGCAGCCAGCAGCTAATGGATATACGCTCTACACACTACTGTATTTCCAAATATGTGTGTAGCCACCTCTTGTAATATTAACCACTTACAAATGATGAGTTTCTTTGATTTTACCAAATTGAAATCCTCTGGAACATAATCAAGAGGAAGATGGATGATCACAAGCCATCAAACCAAACCAAGCTGAACTGCTTGAATTTTTGCACCAGGAATGAGTAGCATAAAGTTATCCAAAAGCAGTGTGTAAGACTGGTGGAGGAGAACATGATGCCAAGATGCATGAAAACTGTGATTAAAAACTAAAACAGGGTTATTCCACCAAATATTGATTTCTGAACTCTTAGAACTTTATGAATATGAACTTCTCTTTGCATTTTCTGCAAACAAAAGCTCTAAATGACAATATCTTTATTTAGAATTTGGGAGAAATGTTGTCTGTAGTTTATAGAATAAAACAACAATGTTAATTTTACTCAAACATAAACCTATAAATAGCAAAATCAAAGGCTCTTCATTTTTTTCAGAGCTGTATATTATACATATTTTCAATTCTTCAAAGTAGTACCTCTTGATTAGATAGAGACAGAGTTTTGCACATCTCTGCTGGATTTTCTCAGTCAGTTTTATGAGGTAGAGTTTCCTGGAATTCAGGCTTTCAGTTAACAGCTGTGCTGAACTCATCAAGAGTTAATTACTTGAATTTCTTGTCTCTTAATTTGTTTGAGAGCATCAGTTGTAAAGTAGTGAAGAGGTAGAGGTACAGGTATACAGTGAATATCTCTATTTGAGTAATGTTCTTAGCCAATCTGAAAAATATCAAAAACTTTAAAATTATCCTCAAGTGCACTCGCAAAGACCATCAAAAACAATTAAACTGGCTCTCATCAGGACTACCTCAGTATAGGATAAGCAAGAGTTTCCTCTGTTGTATAGGATAAGTTCATCAGAGTTACCAGCCTCAGAAGTTAACAGCAAAAAAAAAAGAAAATATTAAAAGAGTTTGTCCTGCGTTTCCTTTTTTTTTTGTATCCTAACACATGGTGATGCAGCATTTCCGAGTAGCATCACAGCGCTAACGCTCGGAGGAAAGTGCAGCGACTCGGTTCTGATACACCAGCTCACAGACGCCTCATGCTGATCGTCATCACCCTAGGAGTGATGAGGGAAAAGAGCACCATCTACTGTACCCACCCAGAGAGAGAGAGAGACCAATTGTGTTCTCTCAGGGCTTCGGCAGCTGATGGTAAGCTGCATGAGCGGGATTCGAACCAGCAATCTCCCGATCATAGTGGAGTTTTTTCTGCTTTTGTTGGAGTAACTGCCTCTACATTTGGTAAATATTGTTTATGATTCTGGTTCTGAGACGTACCTTAACGTCTCCTCATCGTGGGACAGATGCTTAAATCTTTTATGTAAGTTTCGGATCTGATCCAGAGAAACTGTGGGAGAGAATAAAAACACAGTTATTATATTAATATTTAATTTATGCAGATATGTGGACCTTCATTACAGTAGTACAGTAGTTGATGATGATGTGCTGTTGCTGTTTAGTCATCAGACTGACCATTACCTGACCTTTAATCCCAGCACATATAAGGAATAAACATTAATCACTGCTACTCACGTAACGCCCACCTACAACAGCCGGCATACATCCTTCATACACTGTCTCAAAAATGTGGCAAAGGGTAAAAAAAGGTTTACACTTCCCCTTTCAACATTAAACTATTTTTTTTTTATTTAAAGTTTTATAATTCAATTGTTGTAAATATTAAACTTTACAACTCTTCTTTTTAAATTTAAACAGTTTTATAACTCAATAGTGGTAAATGCAAAACTTTATAACTTTTCTATTTGAATTTGAACAGTTTAAAAACTCAAATTGTGGTAAATATTAATCTTATCAACTCTTCTTTTTGAATTTGAACAGTTTTATAACTCACTAGTGATAAATGTAAAACTTATCAACTCTTCTACTTGAATTTGAACAGTTTAAAAACTCAATTGTTGTAAAGGCAAAACTTTACAACTCTTATTTTTGAATTTGAACAGTTTTATAACTCAAATTGTGGTAAATATTAAACTTTACAACTCTTCTTTTTGAATCTGAACAGTTTTATAACTCAATTTG
The DNA here is from genome assembly GCF_023375975.1 of Astyanax mexicanus. Taxonomy (NCBI): domain Eukaryota; kingdom Metazoa; phylum Chordata; class Actinopteri; order Characiformes; family Acestrorhamphidae; genus Astyanax; species Astyanax mexicanus. The sequence continues at coordinate 32,020,311 of NC_064429.1, forward strand.
ACCAGTTTATGGCAGGAAGAGGTTTTATCTGAGTGCAGGTGAGTTGAATTTGAACAGTTTTATAACTCAATAGTGGTAAATGCAAAACTTTATAACTCTTCTTTTTGAATTTGAACAGTTTATTAACTCAATTTGATGAGTTCAGGGCAGGTGGAGCAGATTCTACAGCAGTTTTAACTCTTGGATACTGCAGTGATGTTTATCCAGCCTATCTCTGAACTCTGCGGTTAACGCCTGTGTGTGTGTGTGTGTGTGTGTGTGTGTGTGTCAGCAGAGCACAGGGTTAAATACGATACACTGCTTTAGGTAAATCATAGCTCTGTATTATAAAGTCTGACATTAACATTCATAAACGCTCATTTATAAACGCATTATAAACACTGCTTACGACAGAACACACCATTACCATCCATTAACCTCTAAACACACACTGAGCCAAACCTCCACCAGCCCAGTGCTTTCAAACCAGTGTGTCTGTGTGTGTGTGTACAGTATGAGTGTGTGTGTAAGTGATAAGTGTGTGATTTGGGAGGTCAGGGTCACTCTGGGGACAGGGTGAAGTGATTTCTGAAGTAACACTGACTCAGACTTGACTGACCAACGTATAATAAAGCCTCTCCTAAAATTAGAGTTATATAATATATATATATATATATATATATATATATATATATATATATATATATATATATATATATATATATATATATATATATATATATTTACAACTTAATTAAAGTAATTCATTAAGTTTACACATCTCTGCGAAGTAAAAAAAAAGGTTTGTAACTCTTCATATGTACACTTTAAAACATTTACAGCTCTAATTTTGTTAAATGCTGTTATTATGTAAAGGTTTACAACACTCCTGAGTAATTTAATTTATGAATCATTTCCCACATTGAAACATTTAAACTCAAACTTCTTGTTAAAAATATTTAAATTAAAAATGCTAAAATGTTATGACTCAATTTTAGTAAAAAGTACAAAACTTTGCTTGGCAATTTTTCAAGTTGTATAACCCAAATTTACACAAATGTAAACATTAAATCTATGCTTTTTATGTTTTTTTTATTATTTTATTTTAATAACCCAATAGTAGTAAATATAAAATTAAATAAAATTAAAATTATAACAACATTATTAAATGTAAATGTTCATATCTTTTATTATTATTTATTTATTTAGTATAGAAGATAACTTCATGTGTTTGGAGTTTTAATACTTTTTAAAACACAATTGCAGACAATGTTAAAGCATAATTTTCTTTATTAACTTATGGTAACTGAGAAATAAATGTTTACAGCTATCATAGATTTTTAGACCATGATTATGATAAACCATTACAACCATTATTTCCCAACATTACAACTTCTAGGTAAAGTTTAGAAACATTAACAGGTAGATGTTTTTTAAGTTTATTAAGTTGTCTTTTTTTATTTTTTCGTCTTCTAAAGTTTTTGGTCTTCGACTTTTAACCAAACGTTTTTTAACTTTTAGCCAAACATTTTTGGAGCTTAGCTTTTAGCCAAAGTTTTTGTTTTGAACTTTAACATTTAGCCAAATGTTAGTTTTTGGACTTTAGCTTTTAGATGAAAGTCAACAGTATAGCACCAACTTTTTACACTCTTCAGACAAAAACTTCTTAGCAACCATTTTTACATTTAAACGTTATTATCATACTTTTCCAAGCCAGCTTATAGTTCATTCATTCACTTTTCCCTTCTAGATAATTTTTTATTTTATTTAACTACACACATTTTTTGATTATACAACTGTTTATGACACTTTTTGGATATGTAAGGACTATTCTTTTCATCTCCCAGTGATTTATATGGTGCTGACAGTAATAAAACGTTTTTAAACTATTTCAGCATTTTTGATATAAATGATAATTTATATTTATTTCTGCATTAGAGCTGATAAATCAATAGGATATAAGAGTATAAAAGAGTCTTAAGGGATGTTTAGAGACAAGGAGGCTGTAAATTGTAATAAATAAAGTTATAAAAGTGAGAATATATAGTAGGTTTACTCACAGCCGGTTCTCTCAGCCAGAGCCCGGTACTCCTGCTCCTCCTGCGCCGACTGAGAGCTCCCCATTCCCGCTGGAAGATCTCTGAACAGCCGCTGAACTACCGCTGAATGATCACTGTGTTAAAGCAGCTGCTGAGAGACGCTGAGGTTGTTTTCATATAGACACGCCCATTCCCCGAGCAAACCACGCCCCCTGTGCTCTGATTGGACGAGAGGCTTTACAACACCGAAGGTGACAACGCCCTCTTTTCAGGTAAATAGGAAACAGTGAATTTTGTATAAGATATAAACTTATCTGGGGAGCTGTTAACTTTAAGCTCTTCCTTTCCTGGGTGGTCCTGATGAGTGCCAGTTCCATCATTATTACATTTTTGATGGTCTTTGCATAAACTGCAACAACTCAACTGTGGTAAATGTAAAAGTTCAAAAGTTTGTTTGGGATTTCTCAATTGTGGTGATTGTAAACAATTAGAACTCTCTTTTTTGAACTGTTACATTTTAAAAACTCAGTTAAGATAAGTATAGACGTTAACTCTATTTGTTTAAATTGTAATACTTTTAAAACACAATTGCAAACACTGCTAAAGCATTTTTTTAATTCTTAAAATTCTTCTTTTCAGATTGATTGACCTTCATTTTTCTTAAAATCATGTTTTCTTTATTTAGTTGTGTAGTTATTGCTTCTCATAATCTGGATTAGAACTTTATTTAAATATTCACTATTCACTGTATACCTGTAACTCTACCTCTTACTGATAAGTTCAGCACAGCTGTTAACTGAAAGCCTGAATTCCAAGGAGACTCTACCTCATGAAGCTGACTGAGAAAATCCAGCCAAGATGTGCAAAAAACTCTGATGCTATTTTCTTTTCATAGTTTGGATGATTTTAATATTAATTAACAATGCATAACTTCAGCTTTTATCCAAACATTTTGGAACTTTAACCTTTAACCAATCACTTTTAGATTTTAGCTTTTAACCAAACATTTTTGGACTTTAGCTTTTAGCCAAACGTTTTTAAACTTTAGCTTTTAGCTAAACAGTTTTGGACTTCAGCTTTCATCCACACATATTTGGACTTTAACCTTTAGTCAAACGTTTTTTGGACTTTAGCTTTTAGCCAAACATTTTTGGACTTTAGCTTTTAGCCAAAAGTTTTTGGACTTTAGCTTTTAGCCAAAGGTTTTTTTTTATTTTAGCTTTTGGTCAAACCTTTTTGAATTTGAACCTTTAACCAAACATATTTAGACTTCAACTTTTAGCCATACGTTTTTGGACTTTAGCTTTTAGCCAAAATTCAACAGCAACATAGCAACAATTCTTTAAACTCCTGAGACAGAAACATCTTAGCAACCATTTTATCTTTTCAATGTCATTATTGTACTTTTCCAAGACAACTTAAAGTTTGTTCACAAACTTCCCCATTCTAGTTTATTTTTATTAACTATTTTTTTAACTACACACATTCAGTGATTTACACAACTGTTTATTTGAACTTTTTATGTCTGATATACTTATATGTTTCATTATTTCTTAGGAATAATCAGCGTAGCTTGTAACAGCATCTTGGGTATTTTCATTTTCTAAAAAAAGTTAAAGCCAAGAACACATACGTATTTTCTCCCGGGAGGTGGTGCTTTTCCTGGTGGGGGTGCTGAATTTGGCACAACACCCCTGAATTTCAAGTGACTCTACTTCATAATGCTGACTGAGAAAATAAAGTCAAGATGTGGAAAGCCAAAGTCATCGTAGCAAGAGATGCTACTTTAAAGAATCTAATCTAAATCTAAATGACATATTTCTATTTTTTTGGTTCACTAAATAATTCCATATGTTTTTCTTCATAGTTTGGATGATTTTAGTATTAATCTACAACGCAGAACATTTTAAAATAATGAATGTTTAAAAACTTCAGCAGCATTGCTGCGTCTGATACACTCATACCAGCACAACATAAGTTCATAGTGTTATTCTTGATCTACTGTATGTATTATTATTATTACCCAACCGTTCTCCAGAAAAGGGTGGAGCAGGTGAAGGCCAGATGATTAATGCAGACATAACTGCTGATCCACCTAAAGATAGTGGTATCCTGTTTTTTTTTATTATTATTTTTATTGTTTATTTAATTTTAAACGATGGAGAAACCATTTAAATTGCTGTAAAGAACCTTCAGGAAGCATTTTTCTTATAAAAACCTTTTCGTACAGGTTCCTGTAGGCAGATATAAAAGTAAGTATATAGTAAATGATGACTCTGGGTCACTGCAGGGACAGGAAGCAGTGGGTTTCTGCTCTGAGGATGACTCAGAATTGACTGACACATATTTTACCCCTCCTAAAATAAGATTTTTTAAAGAGTATTTGTTTAAAACTGTAAACTTTATATTGAAATATTACCTGTATGAGTAAAGAAACTCTAAAAGTAAGCCAATAATCCTCCCTGGGTTTAAAAACACAAGTGAATTGTACAAATTTTGTAATTCAACAGGTTTCAAACATTTAAACTTTTACTAGTTGAATTAAAACACAAAGAAATTAGTAGACAAATGTTAGGAAGTACATAGTAATTTGTTTAATTAGCATTTAATTTATTTATTTAAATATTATTTAAAAACACATCAAAACAATGAAGGGACACATATGGAATTAGGAAAAAAATCTGTAGTTTTTTTGTATACCTACTAAAAACTGAAGTTTATAAAAATAAAACTGCAAGTTTAATCTCAGGACTTTTTTCTTTTTTTTTAAATATAAGTATCTGAAAATTACACAGTTCACAAAACTGTGTGTAACCAAGACAGTTAGCAACATAGCGTAACATCGCTCTCCAATAAGATTACTGAGCAGCTTCTTTTTAAAAAATAGGTAATTTTTAAAATCTAAATTATTTCGCTTTTTTATTGAAAGTATAATTGCAATAAAGTGCAATTTTAATGAAACGTGAAAAATGAAAGTAAAAACACTTTGGAAAATTATAAATTGCGACAAAAATTAGTTGATTTTCTAGGTACAAATAACTTTTATTTACTTGATTATATACTTATATATATATTTTTTTCAGTAATTCAGTTTAAAATGTAGAACTCAAATATTGAATAGATATATTACACACGGAGTGATCTATTTTAAGCATTTATTTTTTTATTTTATTTATAAAAAATTCGTATTTTAGAGAATGTGGGCAGTGTGCCAAGTCCTGCTGGAAAATGAAATCTGCATCTCCATAAAAGTTGTCAACATAGGAAAGCATGAGGTGCTCTTTAGAGTCTCTGTAGAGGATGTGTACTAATTTACCCAAAAAATACAAGCATTTAAAACCAAAAAATGTAAATTTAACCAGGGATGCACAAACTTTACAATCAAATAAATAAACAATTAAATAAATACATGAATAAATCACACAGGAGACGACGGTCTTTGAGCTTCTTGTTTTTATTGAGAGACGTTTCTCTCGTCTCTGGGATCTACAACCGTTATTCAAGCGTTCATCCCTGTGATCTGATCACATGACTACGTCCACAAGCCCTTTAACTAGTGTTTTACTTGTAAATATATTAGAAAAATTACTTAAGGTGACCATTTATCATCATTTTATTCATTTAATATATCCTTCAGTAAGTGCATGAACATGTTGGCTTGATTGCAGGTAAAACACACACTCTCTCTCACAGATCAGATCAGATCAGACGTGAATCAGACATGAATTAGTAAATCACACTCGAGAATTTTTTAAAAATTCATCAATAGATTTTGTAATACTGCAGTGCTGATCTAGAGCCAGAGATCTAGATTTTATTTTATTACAACATCCATCTGTAATTATTACTGAAAAAACTATGAATCTGGGGATGATTTCCAATTGCAAAGAAAGTTAAATTTTTGATTTTTTAAGTTTTAGAGTGAATTAATGAATAAAAACCGAAAGAAAGAATAATCTTCTAATCTATGGAGCATCAGGGGGAAGTCTGTCTGACTCTGAGGGGCTTCCTCTGGGCTTCTGAGGGGCTTCATGCACCCAGTTGCTTCCTTCTTGATATAAACTTAAGATAAAACTATATTTAAACTCTTTTAAAGATCAAGTGAAGTCTAGGTCTTGGTGTAAAATCTTTAAAGAAAACCTTTGTAATTTTATTTAGTTGTTTTTCCAGATTAATCTCCATCTGCTGCATCTGCAGTGTCCGATCAGTTACCACATATATAAACACATATATTTATCTCACTATATCTCACTATAAACATCTAGTCTATCAGATGCTGAATTTAGTGAATAGTTTATGGTAAATCACATTTTTGAAGATACATTTTTCAAAAACATTGTTTAAAGAATTTTATTACTAAACTTTAGGAAATGTAAAAGTTAAAAAATAATCTTATTTGAATTTGAAGAAGTTTGGAACTTTACTCTACTGGATCTGAGGATCTGCTGGGTCTGTTTTTATTCATTCTGACTTCAGACCAAAAACACAGGAAAAATAAACCAAACAGTTCATTTCTTTAAAATTAATTTGACGGAAGTTGTTGGACAGAGTCTGAATTTAATTTAGTGAATAGTTTATGTAAATCACATTATTGAAGACCAATTTTTCAAGATTTGTTTTTGAAGAACTTTATTACTAATTGAAATAAGAGTCTCTTATTTTTATCTTAATTTTTGGAAACATAGTGAAATGTTTGTGTGTGGTGATCAGTGGTAGGACACACACTGAAAAAAAAAATGCGTAAAATTTACTTTAAAAAAAGTTTCGCAACTTTCTACATTTGCTGATAAATTAAATCTGATACATTTAAGTAACTTCCACTCGGTTTAAAAAAGTTAACTGAACTTCAGTCAATCTTTTCTTTTAGTAAACTTTACTTCATTTCTGCATACAATATTACCTAACTACAATTACTTCATTTATACAATATATTTAAAATAATTTATGATATATAATATATTATAATTCCTGAAATGTAAATATTTTTAGTTAAAACACACATATTACACTGTCTCAACACATGGATGGCTATAATACATTCTTTACTTTTTAGTATATTAATAGAATGTATTACATGCCATCTGTGTGTTGAGGCAGTGAGACTTGGTCTGTTTACAAAATAAATCTTTGAGATTATGTAAATATTTAAATTTGTGTTTTAACAAAAAATATTTAAATTTCAGTAATTATAATATATTATGTATCATAAACTATTTAAGTAATATTGTATAAATTAAGTAATTGTAATTAGGTAATATTGTATGCAGAAATGAAGTAAAGTTTACTAAAAGAAAGGATTTACTGAAGTTCAGTTCACTTATTTACTCTATGTAACATTTAAGTCTTGAAACCGAGTTGAAGTTACTTAAATTTATATTAAATTAAATTGACTAATAAAAGTGAATGCAGAAAGTTAAAATGCAGAAACTTTTTTTTTTTTAGTAAATTTTACTCATCTTTTTTTTCAGTGTAGATTCTGCAGATAGAGAGAGATTATGCTGAAAAATGCTGGAACGCTCCTTTAAGAACGAAGCTTCTGGTTTGAACTTTAACCCCAGGCCTGGACTCTGGTACTGGATCTGAGGATCTGATTGGTCTGTTTTAATGAATTCTGGCTTCAGACCAAAAAAAACAGAGGAGAACTTCCCCAGTATGGAATGTGATGAGCAGGTGATTGGACCAGTGTGAAAGGTGTGGGAGGAGCTTAGCATCGGTGATGTAAGAGTGAGAGAGAGGAGGGGATGGGATGGGGGATGAGGGTGGGGTCAGTTTGGAGGTGTGTTGGAGGTGTTGTGGGCGTGGTGGTGGGTGTGGTCAGCGCTCGGCCCGGCGGCTGGATGCCCTGAGTTGGGGGGGGTGTTTACGTGGTACAGCTCGTGGACGGCGCTCTGGGTCTCGGCCGTGTCGTCGGGGTAACGGGTCTGGAGCTCCTCGTTGGAGATGTAGTGAGTGTCGGTGAACTCGGTGAAGTAGCGGCCGACCTCGGGGTGAGCGATTTCTAACGGAGCAGAGTGAGGCTCCAGATTCTCTACAGAGGATCACAGTAAACACTCATATTAACAACATTAACACAGAAAAAATACCTACCAGTTCCAGAAAGACAGTTGATTGGTTGTTGCTAGGTGCTAGGTGGCTGTTATGGCATGTTAGATGGTTGCTATGGTGTTACTAGATGATTACTCGGGCGTGTTGGTAAGGGTTTGCTAGATGGACGCTGGAGTTTTGCAAGGCGATTAATATGGTATTTCATGTGGTTGGTATGTTGTTCATAAGTGGTTGCTATGGTGTTGCTAGGTGGCTGTTATGGCATCTCGGATAGTTGGTATGTTGTTTATATGTGGTTGCTACGATGTTACTAGGTGGCTGTTATGGTATCTTCCATAGTTAGTATGTTGTTTATATGTGGTTGCTACGATGTTGCTAGGTGGCTGCTATGGTATCTTCCATAGTTGGTATGTTGTTAATAAGTGGTTGCTATGGTGTTGCTAAGTAGCTGTTATGGTATCTCGGATAGTTGGTATGTTGTTAATAAGAGGTTGCTAGGATGTTGCTAGGTGGCTGTTATGGCATCTCGGATAGTTGGTATGTTGTTTATATGTGGTTGCTACGATGTTACTAGGTGGCTGTTATGGTATCTTCCATAGTTAGTATGTTGTTTATATGTGGTTGCTACGATGTTGCTAGGTGGCTGCTATGGTATCTTCCATAGTTGGTATGTTGTTAATAAGTGGTTGCTATGGTGTTGCTAAGTAGCTGTTATGGTATCTCGGATAGTTGGTATGTTGTTAATAAGAGGTTGCTAGGATGTTGCTAGGTGGCCGTTATGGGATCTCAGATAGTTGGTATGTTGTTTATATGTGGTTGCTAGGTAGCTGTCATGGTATCTCTGGTTGCTGTGGTGTTGCTAAATGTTTGCTAGGAAATTGCTATGCTATAGTACTCCTGTTAGTTACTACAGTATTTCTAACTGGTTGCTAAATGGATGTTAGGTTAGCTCAGGTGGTTGCTATGGTGTTACTAGGTGATTACTTGGGTGTGTTGGTAAGGGGCTGCTACATGGGCGCTGGAGTTTTGCAAGGTGATTAATATTGTATTTTGGTGGTTGGCACTCTGTTAATAAGTGGTTGGCATGTTTCTAGGTTGTTGCGGTGGTATTACTTGGTGAGTATTAGGGGTGTTGATAAGGGGTTGCTAGATGTGTCCTGCACAGTGTTCTGCACAGTGATTAATATGGTATTTCAGGTGGATGCTGTGTTGTTGATAAATGGTTGCTTTAGTGTTACTAGGTGGTTGCTATGCTATAGCGTTGCTATGTGGCTGTTATGGTATCTCAGATGGTTGTTACTGTAAATGTTTACTAAGTTAATGCTATGCTATACCAGTTCTTTGCTATAGTGTTCGAAATTGGTTGCTAGGTGGTTGTTAGGTTATCCAAGGTGGTTGCTACGGTGTTACTAGTTGATTACTCAGGTTTGTTGATAAGGGGTTGCTAGATCGGTGCTAGTGTTTTGCAGGGCGATAAGTACGATATTCCAATATATGCCATGCTGTTTCTATGTGGTTGCTGTGGTATTACTTGCTTGGTGGTTACTCTGGTGTGTTTGTAAGTAGTGCTCACCCTGCGCGGCGTATCGGCAGGTGCCGTCCTGCACCAGTACGTTGTAGAACGGCTGATTGGCACCGTTGGGCAGCTGATGGACTCTCATGGTGGTGATCCACTCCTGACTCATCGTGCATTTGGGATCCCATCCATAAATAACACAGTTGTAACCTGACCTGTGCACGAGAACAATAGAGGAAAAGACAATGTTAACATGTAATCAAGAGCTGAGTCAGCGCCGAGCACTCAAAACCTGAGGAAAACAGCAAACCAACAGTAATCGGCTCTTTAATCAGACATTTAAATGGCTTTTTAAAAGGTTAATAGGAGTGTTTTTTTTCTGGGATTAAAAGTGTGAATTCAGCTGTAACTGGAAATATCTGCACCTCAAAACTGCAAAACTGTGCTTGACTGAGGTGCACAGCTTTCAACACGTCCCCACGTTTACAAGCACGTGCCCAACCATGTGGCTGGAGGCCATGCGGTTACCTCGTGTTTACGCCTCCCCTCCTCCACTTCTCAGGCAGCAGCAGTCTGTCACTCACACAGACACAGAGACAGTGCTGTGTATCTACTGTACTTCTTGTGTCAAAAATCAAAAAACTTCGCAACATGACATGTTTGATTTAATCGCCTTAAGTGACACATCGCACATCCTGCAATGCGACTATGGCGCATGCGCACATCACAATGACGATGCTTAAACGATATATCGTCCAGCCCTACTGACTGTATACCTCCACTATGTGCACTGCTTTTTATAGTACAGTCAAACAGTCAAATATCTGGATAGACCTTCTTATTCAAATTGTAGATTAATATTAAAGCATAAACACTAATAAAAGACACATATAGAATTATGCAGTAAACTGTTTACAGTAGAAAAGTGTTTTATTCCTCCACATTAATCCCTGATCTAAATCTGATGAACTGAGATGGTGATTTGAGGTGATTTAATTGGGATGAGCTGGAGCTTCACAGCGTGAAGGAAAAGCAGCAACTATTGTTCAGCACCTCCAGAAACTCCTTCCTTCAAGACGCTGAGAAAACTATTCCAGGTGACTCTCCCTCATGAAGACACTGAGATTAAAATACCAAGAAAGAAAGAAAGACAGAAAGAAAGACAGAAAAGAAAGAAAGAAAGAAAGAAAGACAGAAAAGAAAGAAAGAAAGAAAGAAAGAAAGAAAGAAAGGCAGAAAGAAGAAAAAAGGCAGAAAGGCAGAAAGAAATAAAGGCAGAAAGAAAGAAAGAAAGAAAGAACGAAAGACAGAGAGAAAGACAGAAAGAAAAAAAGAAAGAAAAAAAGAAATAAAGAAAAAAGAAAGACAAAAATAAAGACAAAAAGAAAGAAAGACAGAAAGGAGGACAGAAAGAAAGGCAGAAAGAAAGGCAGAAAGAAAGGCAGAAAGACAGAAAGAAAAAAAAGACAGAAAGAAAGACAGAAAGGAGGACAGAAAGAAGGACATAAAGATAGAAAGAAAGGCAGAAAGAAAGACAGAAATAAAAAAAAGAAAGACAAAGATACAAAGAAAGACAGAAAGGAGGACAGAAAAAAGAAAGTAAGAACGAAAGACAGAGAGAAAGACAGAAAGAAAGACAGAAAGAAAAAAAGAAAAAAGAAAGACAAAAATAAAGACAAAAAGAAAGAAAGACAGAAAGGAGGACAGAAAGAAAGGCAGAAAGACAGAAAGAAAAAAAAGACAGAAAGAAAGACAGAAAGGAGGACAGAAAGAAGGACATAAAGATAGAAAGAAAGGCAGAAAGAAAGACAGAAATAAAAAAAAGAAAGACAAAGATACAAAGAAAGACAGAAAGGAGGACAGAAAGGAGGACAGAAAAAAAGAAAGTAAGACAGAAAAAGGCAGAAAGAAAGACAGAAAAAAAGACAGAAAGATAGACAGAAAGAAAGAAAGAAAGAAAGAAAAAGATGGATGGAAGGATGGATGCTTTATTAATCCCCAATGGAGAAATTAATTTGTGCAGATCTGTCCTCAAAGATAAGAGTTATACTTAGCAGAATCTAAAATATAAAACAGATACTGTTTTTTTAAGACTTTTTATTAACAGAATAATTTATATTGTTCCAGACGCTGGAAGGTTAGTTTGTAAGTTTGTCTGATGTACCCAGATGCAGTGTCTCTGTTCTGCTCTACACTCATACATATTAATAACACCAATAAACCTGAACTGATGTAAACTGAACTGCTGCACTCCACTGAGCTCCGGCTGAGGATTGTGGGTAATAGAGGCCACTGGGGGAAGGTAAATGGGTTGTAAATGGAGTTCTGGCTGTAAGAGCTGCTCTGACTCTGAACACTCTCTAGAGGCATATCCAAATGAAACGTTTCTCAAACTACCACAGATTTTCCCCACAGTGTGGATGGAATAGGCCTGAGATGATAACTGATGTTGATTGGCTGATACACTGATCTTCCTCAGTGGTTCTTAGCAGCTGTAAGTGGGAGTGTGTAATAGAGTGGAGGAGAGTGAGTGGGTAAAACACAGTGTTTAAAAACTCCAGCAGCACTGCTGCAGTATCTGTTCCAATTATACCATCAGCACAACACACACTAACACACTCATACCATCGCTGCAACAAAGCTGGCAAAAGTCTCCAGCCAATCAGATATAGCAACAGGATTTGACCAATTAATTTTAGTGCCACTTGCTCTAAATTCTCATTGGTTGAAAAAAAATGTGATGAACCACCCTGCCCCCTGCAACTTCTATAAGATGGGTTGTTCAGGTCAACAGCCTCAGGTAAAGTGGTTTATTACTGATATATCTATTTGAATTAATATATATGATGTTCTGTGAAATATATATATATATATATATATATATATATATATATATATATATATATATATATACAGTGAGTCCAAGAAGTATTTGATCCCTTGCTGATTTTCTTTGTTTGCCCACTAATAAAGACACTATCCTTCTGCACTTTTAATGGTAGATATATTCTAACATGGAGAGACAGAATATCAAGACAAAAATCCAGAATATAATTTTAAAGAATATATTTTAATTAATTTGTATTTCAATGAGGAAAATAAGTATTTGATCCCTCTTGCCAAACACACTCAATACTTAGTGGCAAAGCCTTTGTTTGCAAGCACAGCGGTGAGACGTTTGTTGTAGTTAACCACAAGTTTAGCACACACACCAGGGGGAATTTTGGCCCACTCTTCTTTGCAGATCCTCTCTAAATCATGAAGGTTGGTGGGCTGTCGCTTGGCAACTCTGACCTTCAGCTCCCTCCATAGATTTTCGATCGGATTGAGGTCTGGCGACTGGCTGGGCCACTCCATGACCTTAATGTGATTTTTCTTGAGCCAATCCTTTGTTGCCTTTGCTGTATGTTTAGGGTCGTTATCATGTTGGAAGACCCAACCACGGCCCATTTTCAGATCCCTGGCAGAGGGGAGGAGGTTGTCCCTCAGGATTGTGCGGTACATGGCTCCATCCATCTTCCCAGTGATGCGGTGAAGTAGCCCTTTACCCTTGGCAGAGAAACACCCCCAAAACATTATGCTTCCACCTCCATGCTTGACGGTGGGCACAGTGTTCTTGGGGTCATAGGCAGCATTTTTCTTCCTCCACACATGGCGGGTGGAGTTGAGGCCAAAAAGTTCAATTTTGGTCTCGTCTGACCACAAAACCTTCTCCCAATAACTTGGTTCATCTTTCAAATGATCATTGGCATACTTGAGGCGCGCCTCCACATGTGCTCTCTTCAGCAGGGGTACCTTTCGGGCACTGCAGGATGTGAATCCATTGTTGCGCAAAGTGTTGCCAATTGTTTCCTTGCAAACTGTGGTCCCAGCTGCCTTCAGGTCATTTGCTAACTCCTGCCGAGTGGTTGCAGGACGATTTCTGACCGTTCTCAGCATCATTGCCACCCCACGAGGCGAAATCTTCTTTGGAGCACCGGGCCGAGGTCTGTTGATTGTCATGTTATACTCTTTAAACTTTCTGATAATTGCACCAATAGTTGTTACTTTCACATCCAACACCTTACTAATCTTTTTGTAGCCCATTCCAGCTTTGTGAAGGTCAACAATTCTGACTCTGAGGTCCTGTGACAGCTCTTTGGTTTTACCCATGTTGGAGACTTGAAATCTGTGTGATCTGTCTGATTCTGTGGACAGGTGTTTTTCACACAAGTGATTAGTGAGAACAGGTGGCTTCAGGTCAGGTAACAAGTTGATTGGGAGTGTCTAACTGGTCTGTAAAAGCCAGAACTGCTAATGAATACTAAGGGATCAAATACTTATTTCACTCCATGAAATACAAATCAATTAATATATATTCCTTAGATTTATTTTCTGGATTTTCTTTTTAATATTCTGTCTCTCCATGTAAGAATACATCTACCATTAAAAGTATAGAATGATCATGTCTTTATTAGTGGGCCAACGAAGAAAATCAGCAAGGGATCAAATACTTCTTGGACTCACTGTATATATATATATATATATATATATATGACAGATCTAGAGACTACCTAACATAATCATCCATCTTGGAAAAGTTGCAGGGGGCAGGATGGTGGGGGCGGTTTCATTGCGTTTTTTCCAACCAATGAGAAAGCAGAGCAAGCATGATTAAGAATTCAATTGGTCAAATCCTATTGCCACTTCTGATTGGCCGGAGACTTTTGCCAGCTTTGTTGCAGTAAAAAATCTCCGCACTCGAACAGGGAATGCTCTACAAGCACACAGATTCGCAGATTTGTACAAGAGGAGAGTTAATCTGCGAGAAAGCATGGTAGATGTGTGTGAGCACACCTATATTTTACACGTGAGTAAATTAAATCCGTGAGCGCTGCATGAAACAGACTCTTGCATTCAAAAACTTTGCTCTCAACAATTGACAGTTAAATTAGCTTTTTGGGGTTATGCCCATATATTGTATGATAAATCGTTAAAAGTAATTATCGTCACAGGCCTAGTCTGCAATGACCAAATTAAAAACCATCTATATTGATCATTACCATCTCATACACACCTCTTGTGTTTCATGACGAGACCCACAGAGTACTGCACCTGGCAGTGTTCGGGGGCACTGCGTCTCTTCACCTCGGGCTCTATGGGGTGTCTCTTGTGCTGGATGTGTTCCAGAGTGTGCTGCACCAGATACCCAACAGCACCGTGCTGAGACGGGTCCAGAGCCTGGATGTGCTGCAGGATATCCAGAACCTGAAGACAAAACACACATACTGGACAATTTGTTTTTTGTATTTAGGGATGTCCCAATCACATTTTTTTTGCCCCGGAGTCAGAGTCATTTAATTTTGAGTATCTGCACATTCCAAATCCCAATCCCCCCCCCAAAAAAAAAGAACACATCCAAATTGTCCCCTAGAATTAAAAAAAAAAAAAATATATATATATATATATATATATATTAAATAATAAACATTAATTATATTATATAAAAATGTCATAACAACAATTCTGTGATTGTGAAACATAAAGCATCTACCAAACCAGAGGGAGCAAGGCCAATTGTGCTCTCTCAGGGCTCTGGCAGCTGATGGCAAGCTGCATGAACAGGATTCAAACCGGCAATAGGATTAATTTTTTTTGTATTTTTTGGAGGGTGACAGTAATAATAGTGTAGTGTGTTTTAGGCCTAGCAGACTAGACTTAGACTAGATATTTTACTGTACTATATTATATAAAATGTACTATATGTTGGAAATCTGCTCTACTTGAAGTGAAAGTCGAATATGTTTTGAATAAACATTTAAGTATTTCAATAAAAAGAGTGCTGACCTTCTCAGGCCAGATGCCCAGGTGGAAGTAGAGTCTGGCCTGCAGCAGTAAATACTGGACGTTATCAGGGTCGATGGTGAGGTAGAGATCCAGAGAGTCCCTCAGCAGCTGATACGACTTCTCATTGCCTTCTCTGCAGAAAACACACACATACAGAACTAGTGTTAGAATCAGCCTGTAAAATAATTACAAGTCACCACAAACCACAGAAGTCTGTTTTTTGAACTTGAAGCAAAACAAAAGGATGCTGAGGTTCATCATGTGACCAGGCCAGTCAAGATTATTATATTATCCATTTATTGTACAATATTTAGACCTGTTAGAATATTAAGCACCTCAACCAGAGTTCATCCACGATTTAATTTTTAAAACATCAATCAAAGTCAAAGTCAAAGTGTTTTTTATTGTCATTTCAGCTATATACAGAGTACACAGTGAAACGAAACAACGTTCCTCCAGGGACCATGGTGCACATAAACACAGTGTAGACAGAACATTAGTGCAACAGTACAAAAGTGCAGACAGACAATACAACACCATACAGACAAAGAATAATAAATAACAAGACAGTGTGCAAATTTTGCAGTGTGCAAAAAGTGTGCAAAAAAGACCAGTGAGGTAGTAATTACCTCTATTACACAGTGTGCAATAGAGTCCAGTGAGGTAGTAGGGTTTTTAGTGCTTTCCATTTTCTGGGGTAAGTGGGGTAAGAGTGTGTGTGCATGTACAGAAAAACCATCAGTTCAGTCTCTGCAGTTAAGGAGTCTGATGGCTTGGGGGTAGAAGCTGTTGCAGAATCTGGTCGTGCTGGACCGGATGCTGCGGTACCTTCTTCCCGAAGGCAGGAAGGAGAACAGTTCGTGTGAGGGATGGGTGGGGTCATTCACAATGCTGGTTGTTTTGCGGATGCTGCGGGTGGTGTAAATGTCCGTGATGGAGGGGAGAGAGACGCCGATGATCCTCTCAGCTGTCCTCACAATACGCTGGAGGGTCTTGCGGTCAGAGACGGTGCAGGTCCCAAACCAGGCAGTGATGCAGCTGCTCAGGATGCTCTCAATGGTCCCTCTATAGAAGAGTGTGAGGATGGGTGGAGGGAGACGGGCCTTTCTCAGCTTCCAGAGGAAGTAGAGACGCTGCTGGGCTTTCTTGGCTGTAGAGCTGGTGTTCAGGGTCCAGGTGAGGTTATCTGCTAAGTGGACACCAAGGAACTTGGTGCTCTTAACAATCTCCACAGAGGACCCGTCGATGTTGAGTGGAGAGTGGGTGTGTTGTGCTCTCCTGAAGTCAACAACCATTTCCTTTGTCTTGTCCACATTCAGGTGACATTCAGGTGACATTCAGGTGACATTCAGGTGACATTCAGGTGACATTCAGGTGACATTCAGGTGACAGTGCAGAGATGGATAAAAAAAATTATAATAGATCTAAAATGAATCAGATAAAATGTTGACACACAATCTTTAATAATAAAATGTGTGTCAGATCCTGAGAGCTCCACTGTGTAGGGATTAAATTACTGAATTAACTTAGAGCTGACGTAATTTCTAGCTCAAAATAGAAAATAGAATTCTCTATCGACTTATACACAAAAGTGAAACACAAACATTTGTAGACCAAATTTCCATGACTTTTCCAAAACTTTCTGGGAATTTTTATTTTTCGAAAACTTATCCAGGCCTGAAAATGGCTATGTTCAGATTCCAGGAATTATTCAGAATTTCATTGACCATGCAAACCCCTGCTCAACATCCCATTAATATTAATAAGCCTGCATTTCAACCTTGTTTGAGAAGAACATTTTTATTTCTGAATGATAAATAAATTAAAAAAAACAAAAAAAACATATTCCAATCTTTATAACCGGAATGAATATCTTTTTTAATGTAATGTATAAATGCATTATTTTTATAGTATTTTCATTATATCAGTGGCATAACATGTTCTTAAAAATGTAAGTATAATAAAGTATATAATATAATAAATTATAGTAAAAAAATCTAATAAAAAAAATAAAATATTTGGGACAATAGGTCATCCAAACAAAACTAGTAAAACACAGGTTTACATTACTATTTATTAATATTATCATTTCATAAATAAATTAAAGACGAGTCAACAATAACTCACCCCCTTTTGCCGATGTTGAGCAGGTTACCCACCATCCTCAGCAGCAGCTCTGTGGTGCTGATGGAGCTGTAGTAATCTGCTGTCACCTGCTGACGGATCAGGTACTCACACTCTTTAGCCGTCAGCTGCTTCCCCTTCCCGAACGCATCGATGTACACATAGTCGTAAATATCCTCACTACTGCACACAGAAAAAAACACAGCAAAAACATGGATTACACATTACATACATATATACTTTATATATATATATATATATATTTTTTTTTTAATTCCACTTTGTATGTCTTTGTACTATCAAATAATAAGAATACCATGCTTAAAAGTAGTAGTAGTAGTAGTACACAAAACCAATTGTCAGTAATTTTGTTTTTTTTTGTTATTAGTTATTTTCATGGTTTTATATGCTCCTGATCTAAAAATAAATAAATAAAATAAATAAACATTCAAAATCAGTAATCGATCAGGACGATCCTTTAAAGGGGACATATTCTACATCTTTTTACACAAGTTAGAACAGGTCTATGGGCTCTACAAAACATGTTCATGAAGTTGTTTTACACAAAATCAAGAGATAAACATAAAGATAAAGAGATCTCGCCATCTATTCTTACCAGTTTCAGGATGAGCCACTTAAGGTCTTCGTCACTTTTATATAAATAAGCTTTTTGCTGGCCACAGCCCATGTTTTTAGATTGAGCTAAATGATGGCAAAACATGAACAAGCTAGTATATGCAAACTGTGATAGGAGCACAAGACTCAGCCTTGCCACAGACAGTAGGTACAGATCCTTCCCTCAGGCGAAGTCTGCTGGCTAATCCTGCTGTGTTCTGTCTGAGGTTCTCATCCAAAATGACCAAAATTATCATCAGGTAACAAAAAATGATCACTGAGACCAAACGCCCACCTGGCCTGGCGCTGACACCACCGTAACAGGAAGTGGTTGGGGAAGTTGACCGGCTCCAGGCGGACACCCAGCTTTCTTGCCAGCATCATATACAACACAGAGAGGCTGATGGGAATACCGGTCCGCCGCAGTAGCACCTAACCAGAGGAGGAGATTTTGTAATAAATATATTTATTTATTTTACCAATTTAATGATGAATAGAGGTACAGAGACTCCAGTTAAAATGCATACATACATATATACACACACACACATATATATATATATATATATATATATATATATATATATATATATATATATATATATATATATATATATATATATATATATATTATATATACATACATACACATACGTACACACAGTACCAGTCAAAAGTTTGGAGATACCTTCTCATTCAATTTGATTTTTTAAATTTATTTTTCCTACATTGTAAATGAATAGTGAAGTGATCCAGATTATAATGGAATACTGTATAAGGAATAAAGTGGTAACTTAAAAGTGTTAAACTAAACAAAATACTCTATGAAGTGTTTATGTAATCTTATCTTTGCAGGTTCTGAGGCTCTTGCTCCTCCTTTACTTGGGCGGTCCTGATGAGTGCCAGTTTTATCATAATGATTCTGATGGTCTTTTTTTTTTTTAAACAGTTCTTGAAATTCTTCTTTCTTGATTGACTGACATTTATTTTTTCTTAAAGTCATTTTTATTCTATATTTAGTTGAGTAGTTCTTGCTTCTCATAATCTGGATTAGAACATTACTCAAATAGAGCTATAATTCACTGTATACACTGTAAACTCTTCACAACTTTAAAACTGATGCTCTCAAACACTTTATTAAGAGACAAGAAATTCAAGTAATTAACTCTTGACTAATTTTAGCACAACTGTTAACTGAAAGCCACTTAATTTAAGGTGTGTGTAAACTTTTTTTTTTGGTACTGTACACCAGAAAGAAAGTTGGGTGGGGTGAAGCAGTGGTGTACCTGGTGTATGTATGAGTTGAGGGGGTTGTAGTAGTCACATTCGTTGCCCTTAAACTGGAGCTGCTCGTATAAAACTGCGTTGAGGGCACAGATGACCTGCCTCTGGAGCTCAAAATCCTCCACTAATAAACAGTCACCTGTAAAACAGGAAAACATTGAGAGACCACTTCAGTGTCTGGATCAGTTCCTCTATATATGTTTAAGTAAAATGAACATTGTTGTTTTAATTTTATAAACTACAGACAACATTTCTCCCAAATTTCAAATACAAATATTGTCATTTAGAGCATTTATTTGCAGAAAATGAGAAATGGCTGAAATAACAAAAAAGATGTCAAGCTTTCAGACCTCAAATAATGCAAAGAAGCAAATAAGTTCATATTCAAGTTTTAAGAGTTCAGAAATCAATATTTGGTGGAATAACCCTGTTTTTTTAATGACAGTTTTCATGCATCTTGGCATGTCCTCCTCCACCAGTCTTACACACTGCTTTTGGATAACTCCTGTTGCAGACACAAGATGCCAAGACCTGACGTACCTTGGCTTGTTCTCAGGCTGGGATGGGAGGCGTTCTTCACTCGTAGATACTTCTTCACCTTCTCAGTGATGTCATTCAGCTGGGCAGATATACTTTCAAGGGTAACGTCAGCCAGAGGATTACAATACTGATCCACTAATACAGCACCTTCAGGAGAAAAAAAAAAACATTATGTGAAACTGATAATAAATCCTGGTGTTTTTTTCTTTAGGGTTATTTTATCCTCTTCAGTAACACAGATGCTGTGAAGCATCATAGATAATTGTGTTTTGCGATATATTGAATATCACAGAATCACAGAATATCACAGTATCGTGATAATATCAAATATCATATCATGAAATGCCCTATGATTTTCATCTCAAATCAACATCAGTGGGGGCAGTTTTAAAGTGTACAGTGTCGTGAAAAATTATTTGCCCCCCAGAGGTGTGCAGACAGACATCAGGTGGTGCTAAAGCACCACCAACTCTGCCCTTTATCAACCAAAGTGCCCTTTTGAAGATTTTACTGAGGCCGGTTTGAAACGATCTTTTGAAAACCTGGGCGATTAAAAACGAGTGAAAACAGAATGCCCTGAAATCAGCTCTCACACACCCGACCTCTCTCTTCCTCTGTCACGTGATCCCGCGCGGTCACGCGCTGCAGCAGCAGTTCAGTTCAGCGAGTCTTCAGCACAGCACGCACGGCTTCTTCTCCCCCGTGTCCCACCAGCCAGGTAACAAACACATCAAGTAAAATCCTACCGTTTGCCCTCTAAGCCCAACGTGAAATCATTTTGTTGAGCAGTAAAATGTCTCATACAGCACCAAACTACTAAGCATCTTTAGCCGACTGGTCACCAGATAAACTAGCCGCTCTAGCCCAAATCAATGATAGATTTATTTAAGGAAAAATATGTATTTCAAAAAGTGCATTTTATATTTACTCAGGTTACCTTTGTCTGATATTAAGTTTGTTCAAAAAAAAGCAAAAACAAAAGAAATCTTTAGGGGGGGGGGGGGGGGGGGGGGGCAGTAAAATTAAGTGGGCATGTTGATATTCATGTTGAAGCCAGAAATATATTCAGGGCTTGATTTGTACATATGGTATTGATAAATACCTTTTCCCCCCCTGAGCACTTGCCCCCCAAAATGTCTGTGCACGCCACCCCCCCCCCCCCCCCCCCTAAAGATTTCTTTTGTTTTTGCTTTTTTTTGAACAAACTTAATATCAGACAAAGGTAACCTGAGTAAATATAAAATGCACTTTTTGAAATACATATTTTTCCTTAAATAAATAAAACTATCCAGACCAATCTAGCTCTGTGTAAAAACTATAATAAATAAATATAATAAAATAAAATAAAAGTTTTTGCCTCCTAAACCTAAAAGCTTGGTTGCAACAATCTTGGTTGTTTTTTTGGTAAATATGAGATGGGTTGTTTTGTTCTTTTTGGTCAGCAATGTTTTTTTTTGTTATCTTAGAACGTTTCCATGGAGACAATTTTCAACCAGTCTCTTTCTTCTTATTAAATTATTAACACCGACCTTAACTGAGGAAAGTGCTACCTGCAATTTTTTAAATGTTGTTCTGGGTTGTTTTGTGACCTCCTGGATGAGTTGCCCATACCCTTTTGAAGTAATTTCATAATTTAAAAAGTGATCTTCATATTTACTCAGGTTACATCTGTCTAATATTAAAGTTTTTTTGACAATCTGAAAGATATCAGTATGACAAAAATGCAAAAATATATATATAGTATCTAACTCGACGGGTGGATGAATGGTTTCACCTTCCAGCGCAGACTGCTCCTCCG
Source organism: Astyanax mexicanus (assembly GCF_023375975.1). Classification (NCBI taxonomy): domain Eukaryota; kingdom Metazoa; phylum Chordata; class Actinopteri; order Characiformes; family Acestrorhamphidae; genus Astyanax; species Astyanax mexicanus. Next base: position 32,042,077 of record NC_064429.1, read on the forward strand.
GAGGACGCTCCAGGAAGGCCTTCAGACTCCTTAAGATGTTCTGCTGGCGGAGGAAGTACAGGATTTTCTTTGCATAGTACTTGAGAGTCAAGCTTTTTCTAAAAAGTAGAACAAGACACAGAAACAAGAACAGGAGAATCTTCAGTAAGCTGAAAGAATATAAAGATAAAGGTGGAAAAAAAAGACCCTAAAGCAGTGCTGACCTTCTGTCGGAATTGAGAATGGAGAGGAGCTCGTCTTCGCAGAAATGTTCAGGAGCACCCAGGGACTCGATCTCTGTAAAGCTGTCCCCCAGAACCTGGCCAACGCAAGGCTGAGTTACAGACCTCTGGGTTAGTGCTTCTCAAACAGCCACGACCCACTTACCTCACAAATATACCAGCCTTTCAACTCAACAGCTTTAAAATATAATACCTTTACTTTACTTCAAATATACACTCACTGACAAGAAATGATGATATTAATGTAAATTAATATAATAGAAGTTGTGTGGGAGATTGCGGTGTAATTCCTGGCCTAGGTGACTAAAGGCTGTGCTACACCAATAAGAGTCCCTGGGCAAGACTCCCAACAGTACAGGAATAAACTTGTCAGTAAAATACCATAAATGCAAATGTACACAGGTTCCATATGGTATCCTGTGGCACATTTACCCACATACAGCTCTGGAAAAAAATAAGAGACCACTAAAAATGTTGAGACTAATCAAGAGGAAGATGGATGATCACAAGCCATCAAACCAAACTGAACTGCCTAAAGTTTTGCACCAGGAGTAAAGACATAAAGTTATCCAAAAGCAGTGTGTAAGACTGGTGGAGGAGAACATGATGCCAAAATGCATGAAAACTGTAATTAAAAACCATGGTTATTCCACCAAATATTGATTTTTGAACTCTTTATGAATATGAACTTGTTTCCTTTGAAAAATGTAATATCTTTTTTGTTATTTCAGCCATTTCTCATTTACTGCAAATAAATGCTCTAAATGACAATATTTTTACCTGGAATTTGGGAGAAATGTTGTCTGTATTTTATAGAATAAAACAATCACATTCATTTTACTCAAACATAAAGCTTTAAATAGCAAAATCAGAGAAACGGATTCAGAACTGAAGTGGTCTCTTAATTTTTTTCCAGAGCTGTATGTTCCCCACAGCTGGGCCGGAAGAAGCTGCCATCCAAGCTGGGCTAATAGGGCCATCCTGCTTCTCTAAAAGTCTCTCATAAGGCCTTTCAATCAGAAAACGATCTCTCACAAGGAGGTAAACTACCCAAAATTAGCCTCTGAGATATTTTCTTTTTATATAATTTACAGTATATGTCAGACTATAAGGCACACTTTAAATCCATTCTTATTTATTTATTTATTTTTTTCAAAAATCAGCAGTGCTCCTTATAATCCGGTGCACTTTGTGTATGAATTTTACCAGTCAGGTATTAAGGAGCAGTAAAGCCACTCCTCTGAAGTACACCATTATAAGCTTTAGCATTAGCAGCTAACCGGAGTTAGCTCTTTTGCCATTCAGAGGTGAGTATATTGAACTGTAGTCTGCATGTTTGCTGTGTTAAAACAAGCTAAATGGGACGAACAGCTAACTTTTCGAAACAATCAGGGTTCTTCAGTCTATATCTATCGGAGACATTTACATCCTGCTAACACTGTGGTTCGCAGCTAATGCTAATGCTGCTGCTCCCAGCCTTAGTGCTGGAGAAACTTTACTGAAGACTCACTCTTAGACAAAATATTGGAAATCTAAGCTTACTGTAAATAAAAGGAAGCACTTTATTCAAGGAAAAAAACAGTTTTCAGAAGAGAAATCTGTGTAGATCAACATCCAGCGCTCTTTTAACTTTAAAAGATATTTTATTTTTTTTAAGAATTATAGTTTTATTTATTTAGGTGCTTCCTCCAGCTTCCCCATTAGAAGTGAAGCACGGCGACAACCTTCATCACCTCGATGTAGGCTTCCTTACTAGTGTCACTTAATGCACTTTATATTCCGGTATGCTTTGTATGCATGAAAATAGACCAGAAAATATACATTCTTTGATAGTGCCTCTTATAATCTGGTGCGCCTTATTGTCCCAAGAATACAGTACATATCTGCTCGAGTTTGTTTTTGTCAGTGAGTGTATAATAAAGTATCCAATTGATTTTAATTACATCCGAAAGATGAATCTGTGCAGAATTTGGCAAAAAATAAGCAATATCTCCTTATCATCTCGTTCAACAATGATTACACTTATTTACAATACATTAATTCTCTAGGTCTTTCACTTGAAGACTTACAACTTCTGTGAAGAATCTCTTGGAGATGGACACCACTGTTCTTTGGATCTGTAGACACACCATGTGCCTGGTCCTGTACTCCTTCTGCCAGTCGTAGGATTCATTCTGACGATAAAGTCTCTGGAGTCTGGGCCACCTGGGAAAAACACAAGACAGACAGACAGTTCTGTTATTCATCTTCAACTAAAAATAGAACCCAGCACAGACTAAACAGATATTAATACATTAAACAAACTGATAACAGTCTGCTTCAAAAAGACTGCGCTTAAATTCAGAATTATTCTGAAAAAATGTAGAAGGTTTAATCTTTTTTCTAGGCCAAAACATTACAGCATTAAAACATTATGCACAAAGAATACTTGAGTTGCATTATGAAAAACAACAAATTAAACTTGGCTGCTGTTCGCTGCTGGCAAAAGGCGACTGCACCAGATTATCCAAGAATTTCTGAGGTTATTCAAGGTCAAATTTAACAAATTCAATTCAACAGAAATATATCAGTAGATAGCAGCTTTATGTAAATGTTATTGCATTCTGGCTTTGGGTTGCCAAGTCTTGGCTAATCTGTCTCTTGAGAGTTTGATCAATATGGGCCAGTTTCCAGGACCCGGGTTAAGCTTAGATCTAATAAATCCTGGGCTGAGAAATGGAAGAAAAATCCTGCATTTAATAAAATAGGAAAAATGCATGATATATATAAGCAATTTGCATCCTACCATGATCTGTGTTCATATGAAAAAACTGACAATTCCATCTGACCTCGGTTTTTGGGTCAATCGCTCAAATATGGATGATTCTGAGCCAAAAAATAAATAAAAAATTAGACAGCACAGACCATTATTATGTTTTATTGATGGAACATTATGGGGCAATTTCCTGGATATGGATTATCTATATCTATCTATATAGTTTTAGAACAATTTCCATTCCACCTTAAATAGTGCAGCTGTTACACGCATACATTCTCCATTAGCTATAATTGCAAAATGTAATGTTTAAGGTGGACATTACAATTATAATTTGAGAAATAGGAGGGTAACTTTAATAAAATTTAAGGTGGACTGGGAAATAGGAGGTCAGCTTTAGTTAGCAGGGTTTCTGATGCATAAGCAGATCATCAGATGTCACTCAGAGTGATCCTTAATCAATCTGTCTGTCTGTCTGTCTGTCAGTCAGTTACCTTTAAACTGATGCAGTAGTTACACTGTATATAACCAACTCTAATAGCTGTAACTGATTAAAAATTAAGGCAGACTGAAAGATCAACTTTAGTCACAAGTGTTTGTGATTCATAAGCAAAAAGTTCATATCCATCCATCTATACATCTATTGATGCAGTTTTAGAGCTGTTCTCCGTTTAATTGTCTGTTCCACCTTAAATGGTAAAGTGGCTACACTTTATAAGTTACACCATAGACTGACTTTAATACAAATCAATCAATCTGCGTAAAATCTATTTTTCGAGCAATCTAAAGAACTGTTTTCCGCTTAATTGTCTGTTCCAGCTTAAATGGTACAGTACTGTATATTACACCATAGACTTAATTTATATACATTTGAATAGCTATAATTGTAAACTGTTAAATTTAAGGTGGACCAAAACATTTTAATAATAAATTAATTAATTTTAAATGAATTGTCTGTTCCACCTTAAATGGTACAGTGGTCACACTGTATACACCACAGACTGACTTTTATACAGTCTACAGTACACACGCTTAAATAGCTATAATTGTAACATGTAAAATTTAAGGTGGACCAAAACATTTAAAAAATGAACAGAAATATCTGGATAAAATCTGGAAAATAGCTGAACTTCAGTCAGTAACTTTATCTTATGTGGTGTCTGTCTGTCTGTCTGTCTGTCTGTCTATCTATCTATCTATATGTCTGTCTATATGTCTGTCTATATGTCTGTCTATATGTCTGTCTATATGTCTGTCTATCTATCTATCTGTCTGTCTGTCTATCTGTCTGTCTGTCTATCTGTCTGTCTGTCTATCTGTCTATCTATATGTCTGTCTATCTATATGTCTGTCTATCTATATGTCCGTCTATATGTCTGTCTGTCTGTCTATCCTCTAAATATTAGTATATTCTTTTCGTCCATAAATCTACCTCTACAGTTTCAGAGATGTTTTCGTTTGAACTGCCCGTTCCACCTTAAATGCTGTAGTAGATACACTGTATAGGCGCCCCAAAAGCTGTTACTGTAAACTGCAAAATTTAAGGTGGACCGACAGATTGTGATTATAATCTGGTTGACAGGAGGTGAAGTTTAGTCAGCAGGGTTTGAGGTGCAGGAGCAGAGCTGCAGATGTCGCTCAGAGTAATCTTGCACAGTTTAAACGCTAAATAAACTAATAAAGAACAGAGTTTATGAGAATTAAAGGGTGTAATAAATAATGTGAGGGATTTATGAGCGCAGGGTTTAACCTGAGTTTGTACTGGTGGCTCCAGACCTTCCCGCTGCTGTGGCAGACGTCGTGCAGTCTCCGGCAGCAGCGCGACACGCTGCAGATGTCGGTGTGGGAGAGCGCGGGGAAGCACAGGATGTACTCCAGCAGCTCGGCGGGCAGCTCCGTCAGGGTCTTGGGCCGTGGCTCGGCCGCTCCGCCGCTCGCTCCAGAAAGCCGCTCTCCTCCGTTACAAGGCGTCGCCATCTTTTCTGTTTACTCCAATGACATCACCGCACAGGCCACGCCCTCGTTGAACCCGAGTCCACGCCCCGTTCTGGCGCAGGGGGCGGAGCTTCCTTAGCCCAGCTCCTTATTAAAACTGCTGCTAAAATAAACTTTTATTATTTAACGTTTTATTAGTTTTAAAGTAATTGTTATAGACAGGAAAATAGTTTTTGAATAGTTTTTTTTAAGTAGTTTTATTGTCAATACTGCATATGTACAGGACATACAGAGAATTGAAATTACGTTACTCTCCTTCCCAAAAATTAAAGCAAGTACAGAAATAAGATTATAAATACAAAAGAAGGGGAGGCACTATATTTACAATACAACAGGGACACATACAGACAAACGTGAGACAAAAGACAATAGTGTAATAGTGATTAGGGGGCTGATTAAGAGCGAATGACAGTACAAGTATAAACAGAACCCGTATAAACAGTAGTGCAAATATAGTGGTATTATAGCTTAAGGCTGGTAGTGAATGAGTGGGTAAATTTCTTAAAATTTCACAGTTATACACTATATATATTTACAGTTTAAGACCAGTTTTCCATTCCACCTTAAATGGTGCAGCAGTTACACGGCATTCACACTTCCATAGCTTATACTACTAAAATGTAACATTTATAATCTGAGAAATATAGAAGGGTTACTTTAGTAAAATTTAAGGTGTACTGGGAAATGGGAGGTCAGCTTTAACAGCTTTAGCGTTAGCAGAGTTTCTGGTGCATAAGCACGAGAAAGCAGTCTGTCTGTCCGTCCAGTTTCAAGGCTGTCTCCAGTTTAATTGTCAGTTCCACCTTAACTGATGCAGTAGTTAAACTGTTTGCAATCCATAGAGCTGTACAATTTAAGTAGAATTTATATTTTGGGTTAAAATAATTAAACGACACTCGTTCCATCAGTCTTTTCCATTTTTTTGCTTTTCCATACAGTTAAAGAAGTATATATATATATATATATATATATATATATATATATATATATATATAAATTATTTTTTTTCTTTCTTTTTTTGATGACATGTCTCTCCAAACCATCACTGGTTGGTGGAAACTTCACACCTAGACCTCGAGCAGTTTGGACTGTGTGTCACTACACTCTTCCTCCAGACTCTGCTCCATAAATTTACAAATGAAATGTAAAATTTACTGATGATCAGTGAGGGTTTGGAGAGACATGTCATCTGCTGGTGTTGATCGACTGTGTTTTATTATCAAGTCTAAAGTAAGTGCAGTTTTGTTTTCCCACAAAATCTTACAGCACTTCATGCTTCCCTCTGCTGTTGACAACTTTTATGAAGATGCGGATTTCATTTTCCAGCAGGACTTGTCACACTGCCCACACTGCCAAAAGTACCACTTGGTCTTATATAATATTCTAATTTTCTGAGACACTGATTTTTTATATATATTTTTTTATTGGCTGTAAGCCATAATCATCAACAATAAAATAAATGTATACGTTAGTATATTTTGTGAACAATAATAAAAAATTACTTGAGCAATCACGTGTTTGCTTTAACAGCAAACAAATCGGTCCCAATCAGGGGCCGACTCTCATTGTTTGTTCAGTTCACAGAGTCGGTTCTTAGAGTCGAATCGTTCGCTGCTGCTACAGTATCAGTAAGAGGAAGGATCCGGGTTAATGTGTTTAATGGGAAAAGTGCGGCAGTTAAAACCGGATTATTAAGCAGAACCGGGGAGCTGGGCTTTACTCCGGGTGTCTTTATTCGGATTGTTCTCGATCTGAGCGGGTATGGGGTCTGTGTGTGTGGTAGGTACTGTTTTATCACTGTTTTAGCTGAGTTTGGGTTAGTTAGCTATGCTAAGCTAACAGGCTAACAACAAGTGTTTACAGCAGCAACAGCAGAGCTGGAGGAGGAGGAGTATAGTTTTACTGTTTAAACTAACAAAAATAAAAAACTGCGACTTATTTCCATTTATATCACACTATCACAACCTGCTACTACCTAATATCAACTGCAGCAGTTGCGGATATTTACATATTTAGCTGTTATAGTGGACTTTAAGTTTAGCTAAGTTAGCTAGGTTTACTGCCTTGCTAAACTCTATTTAACTTTTAATATTATTCGCTTTGTAGGATTTAATGTTTTATTAGTTCAAAATAATGGTTATATTCTATGGAAACCAATTTCTGTCACCTATATTAATTTAAAAAAACTTATTAATTTAATTTATTTAAAAAAGTAAACTTCTATCTCAATATTTTGATATACTAATTAGTTATTCTGAGATACTAGTTCATTATTTTAATATACTATTTAATTATTTTGGGATACTAATTCATTATTTTGAGATAGTAATTCATTATTTTGATATACTATTTCATTATTTTGAGATACTAAGTCGTTTTTTGATATACTAATTCATTATTTTGAGGTACTATCTCATTGTTTTGAGATACTAATTCATTATTTTAATATACTGTTTAATTATTTTTAGATACTAAGTCATTGTTTTGAGATACTATTTCATTATTTTGAGATACTAATTCATTATTTTGAGATAGTAAGTAATTATTTTGTCATGCTAAGTCATTATTTTGAGATACTAAGTCACCTTTTTGATATACTAATTAATTATTTTCAGATACTAAGTCATTATTCTGATATACTAATTAATTATTTTGAGATAATAAGTCATTATTCTGATATACGAATTCATTATTTTAATATACTGTTTAATTATTTTCAGATACTAATTCATTATTTTGAGATACTGTGATTATTTTGGGATACTAATTCATTATTTTGAGATACTAATTCATTATTTTGAGATACTTATTCATTATTTTGAGATACTATTTCATTGAATCCAAATCATGATGTTTTAGGTAGATTTTGAGTAGGGATGCACAAAAATATCAGTTATATTGGCTCACAGAGGCCATGTGCTGATCCACCTTACCCTAAGAGTGATGAAGGTAAAGAGTGCCATCTACCCACCCAGAGAGAAAGCAAGGCTAGTTGTGCTCTCTCAGGGCTCTGGCAGTCGATAGCAAGCTGCATGTCAGGGATTCGAACAATCATATGTAACTTTAGGATGTTCCCTTATTTCAACAGGTGTAAGTCTGTATATCAGTGAATAACACTGACTAAAATGCTGTTTTTGTCCTCCAGGTCAATCACACTACACTTAACACTGTGGTGCCCTAACCACATTTATTCAGATAGCACCTTGAGTCTTATTGGACGAGGCAAAAGAACCTGATTTTTTTTTTTTATAAAATGGCGAGTACACTCGCATCCAAAATGGGCCTGAATTCCCTGAGAAGGAGACAAGCCAGGAACTTTAATGTGAAGATCGTCACAGTGGATGCAGACCTGGAGTTCAGCTGTGAGGTAAGGGTTTAACTGGTGCTGAATGAATGAATGAATGAATGAATGAATGAATGAATGAATGAATGAATGAATGAATGAATGAATGAATTTTGTTGTACTGATAACTGATAAACCACGTGGACCTCTCCATTGACCTTGTTATCCACTATCAGCGAGTAACCCAGTGCGGAAATTCTGTTAGCATTGCCAGTCCAGTTTAGTGATTAATCTGCTGTACACTCTTAATAGATAATAAAAATATATATTTTTTTATTTGGATTAATATAGCTCTGGAAAAAATAAGAGATCACTTCAGTTTCTGAATTAGTTTCTCTGATTTTGCTATTTATAGGTTTATGTTTGAGTGAAATGAACATTGTTGTTTTATTCTATAAACTACAGACAACATTTCTCCCAAATTCTAAATAAAGATATTGTTATTAAAGCATAAATTAGCAGAAAATGAGAAATGGCTGAAATAAAAAAAATGCAGAGCTTTCAGACCTCAAATAATGCAAAGAAAACAAGTTCATATTCATAGTTTTTAAGTTTTAAGAGTTCAGAAATCAATATTTGGTGGAAAAACCTTTTTTTTTTATCTCATCCTGGTTTTCATGCATCTTGGCATCATGTTCTCCTCCACCAGTCTCACACACTGCTTTTGTATAACTTTATGCTGCTTTACTCCTGATACAAAAATATCAAGCAGTTCAGTTTGGTTTGATGGCTTGTGATCATCCATCTTCCTCTTGATTATATTCCAGAGGTTTTCAATTTGGTAAAAATCAAAGAAACTCATCATTTTTAAGTGGTCTATTATGTTGTCTCAGAACTGTATATTTTATATGTAATTTACTTAGTAAAATAAATCACACTGTGAAGGTCACACAGTGCAAACATTTGAACATTCCTTGATTCACAGTGTCACATTGTACCAGGAATATGTCATAGTAGGTCTAATGACCACCCATAGTAGACAGTACAGTGGATAAGTGGAAGTGATCGTGACTGTCGGTGTCTGGCTTGAATTGTCCTTGCAAACATCAACTCTGGCAGAAATCCACGATCCACATCCACATACAGGTACATCTCAAAAAACAACATTTCATTAAAAAGTTGATTTCATTTTTCAGCAGGATTTGGCACACTGCCCACACTGCTAAAAGTACCGATTGGTCTTATCTAATATTTTACATTTATAAAAAACACTGCTTTTTCTGGTTTTCATTGGCTGTAAACCATAATCATCAACAATAAAAGAAATAAACATAAATAAAATAGATCACTCTGTGTGTGTGTGTATATATGAGATGTACCGCCACACATATCCCACAGGGTAGTTTAGCAGTCATTAGCGTCTATGGCACATGCCAACGTATCGTACGCAATAATATCGCCAACATTTTTTTAAATATTTTTTAAATATATCTACTATATCTAATAGAATGCCGTATCATATTGTATGCAGTAATAAAATGTAATTTTCATTTTGTTTCAGTAGTGTATATATATATATATATATATATATATATATATATATATATATATATATATATATATATATATATATATATATATATATTTATTTATTTTTTTTGCAATTCAGTGTTTTGGCATATCGGCAAAAGTCGCATCACGAAAATATCAAAACCATGAAATATCATGATATTATTTTAGGCCCAAATCCCCCACCCCTAATGGGACCTCATGTAGTGAATAGTAGGGTGCAATGAGGCTCTACTGGCTTCTCAATTCTCTTTACAGTAGACAGGAAGTGTGTGGACCATGACTAGCATAGTGATTTTTCTTTTGAATTAGTGGGAAACAGATGGTGGAGAAAGTTGGCATGGACTGCCTGGCAGAGTGGTCAGTGCTGTCTGTTTCCTTACGACCCTCACATCCGTATGTCTGTCCGTCCACCTGCCCGTCCAGCAGTTTATTGTTGCTGTGTCTCGCTCTTATTTATCTCTTTAAAAATATGACACATTTGTTGCTGAACCGCTAATGAAATGAGCAAAAAAAAGAGAGGTATGCAGGATATGGATGATGATACTGTCTTACTGTTTTCGCAACAAGCCTGGACCGTTTCCTCGACACAGATCAAAGGAATTTATTTTTTTAAAGGAATGTCGTTTGGCAGCCAGAACATGTTTGCCCACATAATTATTCGCAAAGAGGTTTCTGCCAATGGAGGCTAATGCTAAATAGCATCACATACACTGCATGCCTTCATCATTACGTACTGTTACAACAAACTGAAACCATAAGATGTTGTTGCTGACTAAAATACAGAAAGGAGGAGTTCATATCCATCATTTATATCTGATTACAGGTAAAATCCCACCTTTTAATCAGAAGAGCCAACCAGTTTGCTGCTTACACTGTGACTGATATGGAGATCTGTGCAAGCGCAGTAGCCATAAGTACAGAAAATTATTACTGTATTTTTTGCACTGTAAGGGTCACTTAAAAGCACTCAAGAGCATCGTTATCACGAAAGCACCATGCAATATTGTGGTCTTGTTTTAGGACAGTTATATTGCTCTATACTGCTGTACAAGCTGAACACTGGCTACTCTAAATCTATATCCAAGTTTCATTTCTGTGTTCGTTTCCATTAAAAAGGCTCCTAGCCTTATATGGAGATGCTAACTGTTGACCGCTGCCATTAGAACAGTGTTCCAGATGTCACTTTACCTGTAGCTAACTGTGTCATGGGACCTAGGGCTGTGATAAATTGTGGTGTACACAATAATATCGCCAACATTTTTAAATATCGTGGACAATATTATACCCAGAAATATCGTGCCATATCACCCACCCCTAATTCCACCCCATCAGGATACTACTTTTTTGCTGTTCTAAGCAAAAGAAAAAAAAAAACTGTTCTCGTTTCCCATTATTTATGTGCTAGAGACAGATTAGATCTGTCCAGTATTATGTATTTTACTTTAATGCTGGATATATGCAGATATTTGGAGTGCATTATAAGTATCATGGCATTTTGTATCATTGACTTCTGTTACAAATCTGATAAAATTCTTTTTTTTTTTCTTCTTCTCTCTGTTAGAAGTGTACCATATCATATATATATATATATATATATATATATATATATATATATATATATACGTATAAATATAAAAATTACATTTTATCATTGCATACGATATGATATGGTATATCTTATACGTGTATATATATATATCTTATATATATGTTTATCTGCTCTCACATTTTAGATAGGCGTTCTCTTTTGAACATCCACTTGGTGGCAGCATGTCTTCAGAAGTAACACCACTATCATCCTCCTTTCTTTTACCCGCTTCTCTTTTTCTCTCTCTCTCTCCCTCTCCCTCTCCCTCTCTCCCTCTCCCTCTCTCTCTCTCTCTCTCTCTCTCTTTCTCTCGATGTTGTGGTGTTTTGTGATGTTGATCCTCACTTTGGGTACTAGTGAGAATATCATTGCAGTCATCAAATCCAGGCATACTCATCCATAACCCATATTTCCTCCACGCTGTGTGTGAGACTCGGGGCCGTGTTCGAGCTCTTACGCTGTGGAATGATGGAGCGTCTGCTCAACTAAGACGCCGCGGGCTCATCATTAAGATTATCACATCGAGCGTGGAACCCCTGCCCTCAGAGCAGCCTAAAAACTAATGATACGCCGTTGTTCCGGGCAGCCGTCTGTCTCCGCTTCTGTCTCGCCGTTTTTCTCTAAAGTCGAGCTTTAGCCTCGCAGGAAGTGTTTGTTTAGAGACGCAGTGACGGCTGGAGCTGCGTAATGTGATTTTAATTAAGGTGAGGGTGAGCACTGCTGCGCGAGAGCGGAGTACAGCTGAAGATTAATTGGGTTCTTTATCCACCAGTAGCTCTGCCCCTGTCCTCAGACCTGCCAGAGATTACAGTAAACCATGCTTTAAACCTTAAGACTTCTTACTAAAACACACGTCTGAAAAAAAAAATCATAGAGAGAAATAATAAAAAAAGGGCTTATTTGTTTATTTATTTATTTATTTATTATGAGGGGTTATTTATTTATTTGTTTGTTAGTTTTTTGCTTGTTTGTTTTGATGCCATTAATTGAAAAACAAAACTGATCAATCCCACAATTTTCTTTAATTGATTTTTTTTCACATTTTTCCTACTTCTAATCACTGAAATCTTTAATAATAAACTTTTGAATGTAAAATAGTAAAAAAAAAAAAAGAATAAAAGTGTGAGAGAGCAAGAGCAAATGCCAGATTGTGAGAGTGAGAAAAAGTGCGAGACGAAAGTGTGTAAAAGCTCTTGCTTTTGCTCTCTCACATTTTGCTCTCTCGCTTTTGTGCCTTCAAACTCTTGGTCTTGTTTTTTAGCTCTCACACTTGCACTCTTACACTTATGCAATCTCGCACTCCTTTGCCCTATCTCTTTTGCTCTTGCATTCTCACACTCTTGCACTCTCACACATATGCAGTCTCACAATTTTGTTCTTACCACTCTCGTACTTATGTGCTCTCTCTGTCTTTTTTGCTCCTGCTCTCTCACTCTTGTGCTCATGTGCTCTCTCTCTTTTGCTCTTGTGATCTCACTTTTGCGCTCTTGCACTTATCTCACTTTTTTTTTCTTACCACTCTCATGTTCTTGCACTCTCGTCCTTATTTGATCTGTCTTTTGCGCTTGCGCTCTCTCTCTTTTGCTTCTGTGTGCTTCCTCTTGTATGAGATTTGAAGGAGCAGAAGTGGGGAAACTCTGAGGTGAATCTTATTGTTGGTTCTGGTTCTGCAGCTGGGATTTGATTGGGTAAACGGGGGCACTGTTAACTTTCATGAGCTGCAATAACCGAATCTCCTTCCATCATAACCTGGAGGCAACTTCATACAGCTGAGTGAATGGAGTTCCTCTGAGGACCTGCAGCTTTTACATTACATTTACATTATATTACATTTCCCTTATTCTCCTCAAATGATATTAAATATATAAATTTATACCCATAATCACGAAAACCTGAATTCTGTATAAAAGCATTTAATACCTAAAGCATAAACACAGGCTCTTCCCCACCCGCTTCTGTCTTTCTCACGCTCTTGCCTTCCTACTTTTGCTCTCACATTTTGCCCTCTCACTTTTGGAGTCTCATGCTATTTTGCTCTTGTGACCTCCCTCTCTTGTGTTTTACCTATTGCTCCTGTACTCTCGCTTTTTTGCTCTTGCACTCCTGGGCTCTCACACTTTTTCTTTTAGCACTCTTGTGCTTTTGCTTTCCTTAAATTAGTTTTTGCACTCTTTCACTTTAGCTCCTGCACTCTCGAACCATTGTGCACTGTTGCACTCTTGTTCTTGTGCTGTTGTGCTCTTTTACTTTTGCACACTTGCACTCACACACTTTTGCTCCCATGCTCTCACGTGCTCTCCCGTGCTCTCACACTTTTGCATTTGCGCTTGCACTCTTGTGCTCCTTAATTTTGGCATACTTGCACTCTCACACTTCAGCGCTCTTATGCTCTAGCTTGGCACTTTTGCACACTTGCACATGTGCTCCTGTGCTCTCACACCTTTGCTTTTGCGCTCTCACACTATTGCTCCTACACTTTCACACTTTTGCTATTGTGCTATTCTACTTTTGCTCTTGCACTCTTACACAATCGCTCCAGTGCTTTCACTTGTTCTTGCACTCTCATGCTCTTGTGCTCTCACACTCTTGCTCATGCTTTTTGAATTTTTTTCTCACTGTTGCTGTCTTACTTACTTTCACAATCGCACGTGCTCTTTCACACTCAATAACTTATTTGCTCACTCATTCTCTCTGTCTCTCCAACTATCTTATTCTTAATTCTCATTCTCAATATAATGCATTCTCTCTCTCTCTTTTTCTCTCTCTCTCTCTCTCTCTCTCTCTCTCTCTCTCTCTCTCTCTCTCTCTCTCTCTCTCTCTCACTCTCACTCTCTCTCAGTTTGTCCTTGAAGGCAGGCTGCTGAAGCCTGTAGGGATGTATCAGTGTGGTTAATTGGCCGGACTCTGGACGGCATGTTGTCGGGTGTCTTCATGAATAAACATGAGTCTGGATGAAGGCGTGTTTTGAGCAGCACCTGTCTCTGTAGTTCTGAGGAAGTTTCAGTGCTGATGAGATCCCAGTACACCCAGTACAGCCTCCGAGCTTCCAGCCCTCCCCCAGTCTGCAGATCTGCAAACCAGACGCCTGTCCATCCTTACATTAACTCACTTCAGCAGATTGAGGAGGGGATTAGCGTTCATTAGCATGCTAACACGCTAACACGTAGCAGCTCCAGCCTGCAGCAGCCGTTTAGATCACACTGTGTTTAACCATCGTAATGATGAGTCAGACTCAGGAGTTTTCACAGATAAGATTATTATTCCACTAGGGCTGGACCCGAATATTCGGGTATTCGGATATTCGTTCGTTGAGTAGGTATTCGGTTTTTAATTTTGGTATTTGGATATTCGTTTTTTTTCTCCTTTCCAGAGTTCCACCTCACTCTAACCACTTCTGTTCTCGCGGGTCCCGTCAGAATATCTTGCGCGCGGGACAGAACTGAACTGTTATTGGCTGGAGCGGGAGTTTAATCCAGACGATGCGGGAGCAAATTAATAAATAATTAAGAAAACTGTAATAATTGTAAAAAAAAAAAACCTAAAGAAAACTCTCAACGCGCAGGATGGACCGACACACACACGCACACACCGATGGTGTTTGGACTGGGGTAAGGAACGGGACCGCACTATTCAGCGCTGCTGTTTTAATAAATATATAAGTAAATTTGAAGCATTAAATGTAGTTTATTTAATTTATATTAGGAACGTGGGGCGGGAGCGGCAGAAATGTGTATGTGGCGGGCGGGCGCGGGATTAAAAGAAGCATTTTTTTTGCGGAGCAGTAACGAGACAGAAACGCGGGAGCGTGGAAGAGTGGGTTTAAAAATCAGTCTCGCGCAGACCTCTATTATACATGATAAAAAAAATGCAGGCTCTTCGAAACTGATTTATATAATAAAACGTAAGGGGTAATGTGGCAACAGTAGGGGCTAAATCGGTTACAAAAGCCTGGCCTACAAAAATGATGTCTGAACGAATTTCCTCTTATCTAATATAATTTAAAATGGTTTAAAAATATAAAATAATTTCTAAGCAAACGAAATATTTAATATTGAGCTTATAGCCCAAGTGCAAAAATACAAAATCAGTAATATGCCCTGCACAATCCTTTAACCGAAATAGACCAAGTACAGTTTACAATGACTGTCCTCTAATATAATCAACAATGTTTAAGAATATAAAATACTTCCTGAACAAACGTTTTTTTTGTTTGTTTTTTTAAGCAAATAGCCTAAGTGTGAAAACACAAACAGCAATTTACTGGGCTGGCTTGCGCAGCGGAGAAACCGTGCAGCAGCAGCCTCCTAGCCTGCTTACGCAGCGGATAAGCCGTGTGGGGCAGCAGAAATTCCGGGATGAAAACACAAAGAAATCTGGGCTAAAAACACAGAAAAAATATGGGGTGAAAACTAGGGGTGGGAATCGTTTACTATCTCACGATTCGATTCGATTCCGATTTTGGGGGCCACGATTCGATTCAAAATCGATTTTTGATTCAAAACGATTTGAATTATAAAAATTTCTGCTTCTGGCTTATGAATCTTATTGAAAAAAAACCCTCCATAATATACACTGGTCCTGGAGCAGGTAATGTGTTACAAAAACAATAAAATGTGCAGGAATATGGGTCCTCAGTGACAGAGGAATCACTGGGATATCACAATGACGTTAATGAACAATAAATAAATAATAAATAACACTGCTTTATTACCAGGCTACTAGCGGTGGTGTGTAGGTGACGCTGCTGGGCTGATGTGATGATAGCATTGGAGCGCTAAAGTTCAGGAGCAGCTGCTGATTAACTAGTTAATTTAAGGTCGTTGTATTTCTTCAGAAAGGGGGCAGGAGGTGGAGAAATTAATTCATATGGTCCATTCCTTAATTCCTCTGTGATGAGGAGCTGAAATTAGCTCTGATTAGCTTATTGTATTTTTCCGTTCCGCCTTAAATGCTGCAGCCCGCTGCCACCTGTAGCGTTATTTAAGGTGGAACTGGAAAGTTAGCTAGTTAGCTAGCTAACAGTTACTGAAACTAACTACTAGCGATCTTTTTTATGCTTGTTATGAAGCATTCTGCCATAAAACATTGAAACTACACGTTAATCTAATGTAATATAGTGCTTGTTCTGCCATCTTACCGGTGATTCTCAAACACCTACGCTCTGTGTGTGTCTGGAAGATCTCCGTTTGAAAGGACAAGCGCTATCCCCAGGGTTGCCAGGTCCAACAAAAATACCCAGCCCAAAATCAGTCTAAAACCCGCCCCTCAGAATCGATTTTGGGACATTTTAAATCGATTCTGAATCGTAGTAAATGAGAATCAAGATTCTTATGTGAATCGATTTTTTGGCACACCTCTAGTGAAAACACAAAAATCCGGGATAAAAACACCAAAAATCCGGGGTGAATATGTCTCGTCGGTCAGAGCAAATTGAACATTTTTCAGTGGATTAAAGGGGCCGTGATTTGCTTTTTTTTATTTATTTTTTTTTACCTCTTTGTTTAAAAACGAATATTCGAATATTCGCTTCGAATCAGTGCCGAATATCCGGAGCTCAAAAAACGCTATTCGGGCCAGCCCTATATTCCACTTTAGCTCTCGCGCACTAAAGATTAAGATTTTACTTTTACTCTTGCACTTTTCCCTCTTGTACTCTCACTTTTGCTCTTAAACATCCATACTCTTGCGCTCTCTCCCTTTAGCTCTCTCCTGTTTCGCTTTCACACTTTTTGCTGTGGCTCTCTCACATTTTTGCTTTTGTGCTTGCGCTCTCATGCTCTTTTGCTCTTTCACCTTTGTGCATTTGCACTCACACATTTTGCTTTTGCGCTCTCATGCTCTTGCTCTGGCACTTCTGCTCTTGTGCGCTCTATGTTTTGCTCCTGCACTCTCACACTTGTTTTGCACTTGCACTTGTGCACTCTTGCGTTCTTTCACTTTTGCACATTTGCACTCTCACAATTTTGCTATTGCACTCACGCTTTCCCTCCTACACTCTCACACGTCTCACACTGGCACTTTTGCTCTTGTGCTTTCTCACTTTTGCTCTTGGTGGTATTTTACCTTACTGCACTCTCTCCCTTTGGCAGTTGCTCTTGTGCTCTCGCATCTTTGCTTTCACAGTTTTATTGCCATTCTTCTGCTCTTGCACTTTCACTGTTGCACAGACTCCTACATCTTTCACTCTTTAACATTTGCTCCTGCACTCTTACGCTTTTGCTCCTGCCCTCTCGCATTTTTGCTCCTGCGCTCTTGCACTTTTGCTTCTGTGCTCTTACACTTTTGCTCTTGCGCTTCCACTCTTGCACCATCACTCTTGCATTCTTGAAAACTAGACATCATCGTGCTCAGTTCAGCAGATTCCTGCACTCTCACACGTTCTGGCTTGTGAACGCCCATACTTTTGCTTTCTCATGATGTTGCACCCTTGGACTCTCACTTGTGCTATTGCTTTTCTTCTTACACTTTTTTGCTCTTGCTCTTTTTTCACTTTTGCTCTTGCACTTCTTCGCTCTTGTGCCCGTGCAGTCCTCGGTTCAGCAGATTGGGTGGATTGGTGTTTATTAGCATGCTAACCTGATAAAGCGTAGCAGCTCCAGCCTGCAGCAGCCGTGTAGATCACACTGTGTCTAACCATCTTAATGATGAGTCAGACTCTGCGGCTGGGTTTAGTCCGGGTGGTGTATTTGCAGAAGCGGTGGTGCCGGGCTGGTTATTATTCAGTTGTGAGTCTCAGGAGTACTTTATTTATCTTCTGTTCAGGAATTAGTTCCTGATTTGTATCAATTTCATGCCTCAGAGACTGGAGCTTTCTCAGCTCTGCCCTTCCTGAAGGACTTCTTCTAGTAAGCCGAGAAAGTCTGAAAACTGTGATTCGGCTTAATCTTAATTCTGGGTGGTTTTCATTGTGTTGATAATTGTTTCATGTGGTGTTGATTAGTTGTTGCTACGGTATCACAGCAGGCAGTTGGTATGGTCATGGATGTTGCTATAATATTGCTGGGGGGTCAGTATGGTTTTGCAAGGTGGTTGTAATGGTGTTACTAGGTATTTCGTAGGTTGCTGAGGTATCACCGATGACCAATATGGTATTGCTAATTGAATGTTGTTGCAGGTGGTTAGTTGGGTCTTTAGTTGCTATAATCTTGCAAACAGTTGCTGGGTGGTTCCTATGGTATCCATGTTTGCTATGATGTTGATCAATGGTTGCTGTGGTATCACAGGTGTTTGGTATAGTCATGCAAGGATGTTGCTGTAATATTGCTAGGGGGTCAGTATGGTTTTGCAAGGTGGTTGTAATGGTGTTGCTAGGTATTTCGTAGATTGCTGACGTATCACCTATGGCCTGCTGGGTGGTTACTGTGGTATCCATGTTTGCTATGATGCTGATCAATGGTTGCCGTAGTATCACAGGTGGTTTGTATGATCTTGATGGGTTATTGCTGTAGTATTGTTTGGTGGTCAATATGGTATTGCAAGGTGGTTGTAATGTTATTGCTAGGTTTTTAATAGGTTGCTGAGGATTCACTGATGACCAATATGGTATTGCTAATTGAATGCTGTGGTTGCTCTGTGGTTGCTCTGTGCTTGAATGGTGGTTGCTCTGTGGTTGCTATAATGTTGCTAAGCAGTTTCTGGGAGGTTGATATGGTACCCCTGTTTGCTATGGTGTTGATCAGTGGTTGCTATGTTATCACAGATGGTTGGTATTATCTTGTCAGTTTGTTGCTATATTATTATGTATATTAAAATGTTTTTTTTTTTTATGGTGTTGCTAGGTATTTCTTATGTTGCTGTGGCATCACTGACTGCTACTGTGGTGTTGCTAATAAGTGTATGCTATGGTGTTGTGTTGCTGGGGTGTTCTAAATGGTTGCTGTAACATCCCAGGTGGTTTCTGTGGTATTTCAGGTAGTTGGTTTGGTGTTGCCAGATAGGTTCCATAGTGTTGCTATTGGTAGCTAGACAGTCGCGATGGTTTCTCAAGTGGTTTTTCAGGTGTTGTCAATTTTAGTTGTTTATTTGTTTTGTATTTTAATGCTTTTAGTTTGTTTTCATGGTACGTTTATAGTATTTTGTCATTTTATATGTTTATATATTTTATTGCTGTATTTATTACTGAGTATTTAATTTCTTATTGATTACTGTATGTATGCTGTGAAGCCCTTTGAGCTGCAATCTAATTATGAATATGCTATAAAATTAGTGTGCATAAATTTTGCGGCCCATTTATTCCTATGGGGGGATTTATATATATTTTTTAAGATTATGTGCGAGCATGCAGCTGAATACAAGCCTGAATCACGCAATCGGACTGAACTGTATCTGTAATGAAGGCGCTGTTGATGTTGAGTAGCGTAGTGAAGAGCGCTTCTGCTGACGCTGTTTGTTTGTGAGCCTCACATTAAACCTTTCCACTCAGGAATCTGCAGACGGTTTGCTTCTGCAGCCATATGGCCTGCAGCTCCGTGTTTGTAGTTAAAGTACATCTGCTTTCTGAATGTAATTGGGCTCTACTGCTTCCCTGGAGGTGGTGTTTGTTGTGGAACTTCTGAGGCGGCTGGTCGGCGTCTCTTGCCAGTGAAGCTGAATTTTTAAGGCTGGATCAAACTCGGCTGTAGATTTAGGCTTAGCGCTGAGAAACAGGCTGGGTTTATATACTGTACTATAGACTTTCAGAGAAACAGACCCATCTGTAGTTAGTGTAGCCATAGTAAAACAGTGATTTTTCATAGGTAAGTATAAAAAAAATACAATTTACGAATGCAAAATGTGCCAAAAAAACATAACTTTCATGCAATAATCAATTTTGAGGTTTGAGATTAGATGTATTGCATCACTCCTCAATCGTCCAGCAGGATGATGCTCATCCACATGCTGCTGTTGTCCAAAGAGCTTGCCTATGATATTTTTCAAAAGCTTTATTGCTCAAGTTCAGAGACAAGTTTAATATCAATTTACGTTTCATCATTTATTTCTATGTTATTATTGAAGCCATTATAGACATTATAGCATTTAAGCATCTGTTTATCAGTTTATTGCAATTCCTTTGGTTCTTCAGTCAACAAATACATCCAGTTTAATGTGCAATATATTTAAAAGGGCTATAATTACTCATATTGTAAAGAACAACAGTGTGGTGGTATGTGAAAAAAGTGTAGCGGTTCTAAATTCCCCTCCCCCTTTAATGGCACTAATATAATGATAACATAATATCACAACAAAGGAATTACATTCTCTTAAAGACAATAAACTTTCCATTCCTGTGCATGGGCCTAAAACATATTTTTATATATATACACATTGTGAAGTGAGGAGGCAGTGGAACTGTGGGTCCACCCAACACCATGACGTGCAGCCCCGGTCTGTCCCAGCTGGCCCGCATTGGACCAGCATAAAGATTTTGCCTCAGTCTTCACTCGAGAGATACGCTGATGGTAAGAGGAAGGCTGAGGCAACGCGAACCTAAAAGACACTAAAGTTGCCGTTACTATGATTGTTTAAAGCTCCACTAGGTAGGATTGAAATTTTGTGCTCGTGGGCTCCCCCTACAGTTGTAGAGTGTAATAAATGTTTCAGGCATATTCGGCCTCTTTCCAGCTTCTGCCAGAGTGTCTGTATGTTAAGGCCCTGTCCCACTGCGATTACGTCTAAATATCCACTAAAGTACGTCCAAATTTCAGTGGACGCAGTTTAGTGGATGTTTAGTGGATATTTAGACGCAATCTGGACGTAGTTTAGTGGATATTTGGACGGCACCGTCCAAGTGGACGTAGTTTAGACGTTGCCGTCCACTTTAGACGCAAAAGTGGTTTTGGTACCTCCCAAAATTTTCGGAATAGACGGCGACTAATATGGACGTAATTTAGTGGATATTTAGACGCAGTACGGACGTATTTTAGTGGATGTTTGGACGGCACGTACAGATGGACGTCGACGTCCATAAAAATATTTTTCTGGCGTCCATCGCTTTTCCACACTTTCCAAGATGCCAGCCAAGAGGAAGGGTTCCGCTAAGACTGCCGCCGCCAAGCGATTTTCCGAGGAACAAGCTCCAGCCCCCGAGGAACCAGCTCCAGCCCCCGAGGAACCAGCTCCTGAGGAGATGGAGATTGAAGAGAGTGGAAGTCGACGTCCAAAGAGTGGAAGTCGACATAGGAATTTGGAAGTCGGCGTCCAACTTCAATTTAGACGGAATATGGACGTAATTTGGACGCACCGCTTCCATTTGGACGCGGTGCGTCTATATTTTGGATGCAGCGCGTTCACTCGGTGGACGCAGTGTTTTCTGATAAATTTGGACATGCTTTAGTGGATATTTAGACGCAATCGCAGTGGGACAGGGCCTTTAGTTTGTAAAGAATGAACCAGTAGTCCTTGTAGAATTGTTAGAACTAAAGGGCGGAAAGCAGGTCGCAGTTCCCGCGAGCGTTTGTCGCGGCTGCCTCGGAAAACTTACAGAGTCTGGTTTGAGCTCAGAGGAGCTCCGGCACAGACACGAGAGCACCGCTATTCCTCCTATTACACCTCAATGCAGCGCTGCAGTGAGTTTCAAACTGTAATTTTACTTATTGAAATAGATCAAAAATCAAGGAAATCCTACCTAGTGCTGCTTTAAGTTTGTGTTTCTCTGTGCCTCTGCACTACCGGGTCACACCTACAGTCACAATATATGTACGTGCAAATAAAATGGATGTTATCATGATTATTAAATGATTGAGGTTATGTCCGTTTATTGAACGATAAGTCGATAATGTAATGTATTGTGACAGGCCTAGATGCACATTATTTTGATGGTGAGTGTAATAATGTACTTACTGTTTGTGCTCTGCAGACCAAATGGAAAGGAAAGGACCTGTTTGAGCTGGTGTGCAGAACCCTCGGACTCAGAGAAACCTGGTTCTTCGGCCTCCAGTACAGCGTAAAGGACACTGTCGCATGGCTCAAGATGGACAAGAAGGTAAGAACTGTATAAACCATTGGGCTAGGTTTTGAAATATGCACAAACCAAGGTTTATGTGTTACATTGCAGTTTAGTTACTGACATATGAGGGCAGAGCCTTCCTATACTCAACACTGATTGGTTAGTTTGTAGATTGCTGTCAGATCAGCAAATAGCTTTTTCAGGTGTTGTGCCAAATTCTGTCTCCCTGCCAGGATTTGACTCCCTCTTTGAGTTTTTGTTTATACGTAAGTGTTAATCTACAGTTACAGTAGATACAGAATCACAAGTGTAATCTGTTGCATTTGTAATGCTGTGTGACACTCAAGGCTTGAGAAGGGGAAATCATATTTTGGCACAACACCAGTACTTTTTCTTCTTCTATTGTTTAAATGGCAATGATAGCCTACGTCATCTTCCTTTATAATATATATATAATTGGCCCACAAGTCTGAACCATCTTGATCATTCAGTAAGTCCATTGTCCTTTGGCTAGAACCATGGCTCCTGACAGCTTTTGGTACAGACCAAACTGAGAACGTTTGGACCAAACAAGGTATGGGTGAAAGCACCCTAAGTTATAGTATATACAAACTGTCGCTTAAGCCCAATATTGAGGACTGTCCATTAAGGATGACCCTCCGTCCTTTTCTTTACTATTTGACATGTTTTTGATAAAATGAGATTTTTTTTCTTTTTCTTTAAGGTCCTGGACCAGGATGTGCCTAAAGAGGAGCCCATCATTTTGAATTTCCTGGCTAAATTTTATCCCGAAAACATAGAGGAGGAGCTGGTGCAGGACATCACCCAACACCTCTTCTTCCTGCAGGTGAGCGAGAGACACTACAACTACAACACTACAACTACTATGCTTCCAGTACAGCTACTATTACTTAGTACTAAAAACAACCCCAAATCAAAAGGGGGTTGAAACCTTATGTTAACCATGTCATCAGAAGGCATCTGGAATGGACCTTCACACAGTGGAAATGTGTGTTGTGGTCAGATAAATCAGTCTTTTTTTTTGCATGAAATTGACCATCCATACTTTTTATAAGCTAGATATCAAGGGTTAAGGGTTTATCATGGTATGGGGTTGACTGGTCAACTTATAAATTAATGTTAAAAAGTCATTATACATCCACATAGGTCTATTATATTCAGGAGAATAGCTAAAAAAAAAAACTCACTCACGCTGGGAGGAACCAAGACTCATGTCCATTGTACTATCAAGGCTAATTTTTAAAGTGGGGGAACCCATCCTCCTTTGGTCAGACAACTTATAAATGAATGGTAAAAAGTCATTATACATCCACATAGGTCTATTATAGGCAGGTGAATAACGAAACAAACAAAAAAACTCCCTTACGCTGGGAGGAATCAAGACTCATGTCCCTTGTACTATCAAGGCTAATTTTTAAAGTGGGGGAACCCATCCTCCTTTGGTCAGACAACTTATAAATGAATGGTAAAAAGTCATTATACATCCACATAGGTCTATTATAGGCAGGTGAATAACGAAACAAACAAAAAAACTCCCTTACGCTGGGAGGAATCAAGACTCATGTCCCTTGTACTTTCAAGGCTAATTTTTAAATGGGGGGACCCATCCTCCTTTGGTCAGACAACTTATAAATTAATGTTAAAAAGTCATTATACATCCACATGTCCACATATTATATTCAGGTGAATAGCTATCGTCCCTGGGGACTATAAAATTATCATACAGGTCAAAGTTAAAGCTGTTTTGGGGCTCTTCTGGGAGGGTAAACTGGTTAGAAGCAGTTTTTGAGAAGACTGCTTGTTTACGGATAAAACCACGCCTTTAACATAAAGCCAGTCTGTTTGTTGGTAGTGCTGTGAGAAGAGGAGTGTCAATGTTGTGCTTGTGGGAAAAGACCCTAAAAGGAAATATTTGTATTTAATGGATCGCCATGTCAGTCCACTGTGGAGCTTCAAAAGTGCCAATGGGACCAGTTACCAGGGAAACTTGCTGGTAACTGCAGAACTGATTTAACATGAACTGGTTAAAAATATTGAAGTGTACTAATCTTGTTACTTTACTATCCTCTTGTCCAACTTTAGACCAAGTGAGAGTTTTGTTTAAGCTTATGTAAATACACAAAATGGTATTTAAAACCTGGAGAGAGGAGCGGGTATATGTTACAACATTTATAAAAACAGCAATAATGCTGCACAAAAAATTGGGACAGGTGAAAGTTTTGCGATGTTTCTGGAACGATTGTGAAAGAAGTTAGTCTGGAGCCCTGCAGGTTGTGTCACTTACACTTCTAGTAACAGCAGAGTTAATGCGTTTAGTACCACTCTGGTACTAAATCACTGCCTGCGTGCACCACATACTTCATCCACAGATTTTCTGGATACGCTTGCAGAAGTGACAGTTTGTTTGTTGGAGTTGTTCTCAGACATCAGCTGTTGAAACACAGCACGGTTCTGTCAGTGCACATTTCCACACAGTTAGCTTTGTTTGGCTCTGGATGGGAGAACAGTCTCAGTTTTAGCTGACAGATCATCACACAGTGCAGGAATGTGGGACACGACACTAGTTCCTGTTGTCAGAGGCATCTGCCAAATTGCTCACCTTGTGTAATTCCAGGTTACTGAGGTGGATGTTTACAGGGATTTGTTTTAAAGACACTGTTTAGCACAAGCACTGCCAATTCAGTCCTTACAGTTTTGCTTTTGCTCTTTGAGTGTCTTTTATGGTATAAAATACTCTATACACTTGTTTCTGATCAACTGAGCATATAGGACACTTTGTAGTCACTGCAGCAGTGCTGCTGGAGTTTTTAAACACCTCAGTATCTATCAATGCTGGACTGGATCAATTAGTCGATTAGTCAACGATTATTCCTACCATGTCCTCAATCTCTGAAACCAATAGTAACAGCTGAACATGAGATTTAAAAAAAGTAATTTAATTGTCTAGATGTTGTTTAAACACAGAGAGTACTGATATGTACTGAGTAAATATGTAATCAGTTGAGTGTAACCTGTGAGTGAGCCATTTACCCCCATTTATATCCCACTACGCTTTTGCCCCCAGCACTTTGTGTAGTGCAGCACTGTTACGAATTAACGATTAGTCGACAATGAAACTTGTAGTCGACAAATTTAAATAATCGACAATCGTCAGTGCCAGATTGATAGGACATTCCATTTTGTATCATAGTGTCACATACTGTATTTACCAGCTGGGGATATGGCATAGAAGACATTACCACCCACAGTGGACAGTAGCGCAGTGAATAAGTGAAAATGATGGTGACCGGCTGTGTCTGGCTAGAATCGTCAATGCGAACAGACAAGCGGTGGGCATAAATAAAGAAACAACATCCACCTTCAATGCAGGAGACCTCACATACATCCCATCCCACAGATTTTTTCCTTGTAAGCATATTGTCGCTGTCCTATTAAAAAAAACAAGTATCTCCGTTTGTGTCGATTTTTGGTTTGCTACATAATTTGAACACAGAAACTGTCCTTTACACTGTGTCAAAATTTTTTGATTAATGGACCAATAGAAATTCTCCAAAATGATCTGAAATAAACTCTTTATACATTGACTTACATTGACTTCCATCCTCCTGTAAAGTTGCTGTTTTGGAGATACATGTTTTTCATTGGACAACAACGATATGCAGTAGGTGTGAGCGATATGGCTTTAAAATGATATCACAATATTTTGTTTTATTTTATATATATATATATATATATATATATATATATATATATATATATATATATATATATATATATATATATATATATGTATGTATGTGTATATATATATATATATATATATATATATATATATATATATCATAAAATAATAAGTGTAACGAAACAATAAAAATATAACATGAAGTAATGTCAGAAATCTAGCACAAAATGAAAGTTCAGCATATTTAGTGTATGCACATAAACTTCAAACAAACTATATTAAAAATAAATAGAGTAAACAGCAAAACAAATACAGAACACTATTTTCAAGAGTTTTACTTATCATTTTATCAGATATTTCAGTGATACTATTGCATACAACACAATATGACACACCATATTGTTCTTTGGATAGATAAATGTAAAATTGGGGCTTATTACTTTGCAATGAGTAGTTTTTTAGTATGTAAGGACCTGTAGGTGAATGTAGGCTCTGTAGAGGACATCAGTCCTCCGGTTCAGGTTTTTAATCTGATCTCTCCTCACAGATCTTTCAGCTGTCTGTTCTCAGAAGCTGAAATCTCTCCGGCTTTTCAGAAGCTTTCAGACTAACTTCACAATCTGACAATTCCTGCTCTTCTCTCTCTCCTCTCACACCTGCATAAGCCCCTCGTCTTCCCCCCGAAACTCCCTGCTGATGACCACCTCTGAGGGCAGCGCTGCCTTCAAGAGGCGCTCTCAGAGCTGCAGGGAGTGGTGGATGGATGTATTTCTTATGTGTCACTGAGTCCCTCAGGGCCTGCAGATGCATTAGACTGGTGTCACTCTAAAAGCTTCTCCCATAGGTAATTATTACTGAGGTTACTGACACTTCTTCTGTGGGGACGTGCTGTTAGATTGGGACGAGTAGTAGTAGATTTGTATAGTCTCCAATATGGGTTGTCACCCTGTTTGACCCATCAACCTATCACTTGATTCGGCAATGAGTCTTACACTAAATCAAATTTAAACTAAATGTATTTATGTAGCGCATTTTACTGATACTGATGTTGTCGCAAAGCAGTATTACAGAAGTGTGGTAGAAGCACAGACAGTCCCACAAAACACTGAACATGCAATAAAGAACTTCTAGTGAGCAATAGAGGCAAGGAAAAACTTCTTCACACTGGAAGAAACCAAGACTCACATGTACATTGTACTGTCAAGGCTAATAGTTAGTAGCTAATAAGGGGGGTACCCATCCTCCTTTGGTCAGACATCTTGTGAATCTCGTGAATAGCTACACCAGCAGTGGAAACCAAATTATTTAAAACTAGTTAAAGTTCATAGAAATGTTTATGTTTATCATTAGTGGAGAGTGAACATCTAATCTAAGGCCGTTGGCATAATCTGGGCAGTGGGCCTGGATAAGTCTTGGAAAAATAAAAATACCCAGAAAGTTTTGGAAAAGTCATGGAAATTTGGTCTATAAATCTTTGTGTTTCAGTTTATCGACGGAGAAAATCTATTTAGAGCTAACAAAATACGTCAGCTAATTGAGTAATTTAGACCTAACTACACAATGGAGCTCTCAGGATCTGACACACATTTTACCTGATTCATTTTAGACCTACTACAATCAATTTTAATTATAGTTTTAGTTGATTTTTGGTTGTATTGACCATGTCTGCACTGATGTTTAAAAAATCGTGTGGTCATGAAAATTTGCCTTGCAGGCATGGAAAAAGTCATGAAAAAATCATGGAAATGTATTGGTTAAAAAGTGTATGAACCCTGAGGGGTATTTTGCAGCTCCACCAAAGTTCCATAGTGCAGTAGCAGTGTCCCAGACCATTGGAGAGTCAGTGGAGCATCTATTTTTGGAGAAAATTACTACATAATTTATGTCTCTTTTTGTATTGTGAGTTATTCAGAGCTTTGTTTGCAGTTCCTTGAAAATTAGAGGCATGTCTATCACTTGTGGTGAGGTCCATGTCTAATCAAACCACACCTGTAATCAGTTACAAACCTGCTTGAGACGGGCCTACATGACCGATTTTGCTACCTCTTCATTCCTTATACTTATTTTAGTACAGTCTATGGAGCATCAACATGATCCCAAAGCTGCTTTTTGAATGTAAAAGTGCTATGTAATTTTACTAAGTTTTTAAAGCATTAGCTTCTTTTTGGTAACTAAGTCAGTCAGAGCTTTCTCTACAGTTCTACAGTTCCTTACAGTTCATTAGAGTCTTTGACCACAAGGAATCAATACTTTGCTCACAGGGCCTGTGTGTCTATGTGTGTATGTTTGTATGCATGTATGGGAATATCTCCCACTGTTACACTCGTTCTCCTTCTCTTTCTCTTTCTTTCTTTCTTTCTTTCTCTCTGGAGAGAGAGAGAGAAAGTGTTTGTTGGAGAAAGCCTCCGCTTTCCTATTGATCAAGCCGTGCCAGTCAATAATCAATTACCTTCCTTCCTTTTCTGCCGACCCTTCCTGAAGCCCGGAAAGCATCCAGGTTCCTCACGGTTCAGGACCCCAGTGTGTATTCAGTTCAGAAGCCCTTTATCGGTGTAACTGGCGGCTGTAAATCCCTGTGAATTGAACAGGGCTGCTTGATCACCTCATGTTACGCTGGTTACGCTCTTTGGCCACATATTCAACAAGCCAATGCCGGTCCACAACCTTCACCCTCCTCTTTAAAAGCCCGGCGCTCCGAGACGCGGCGTGTCTAAAGAAAGTTTAAGTGGCTTATCTGCAGCGTTAAATTGTGGGGTCGCGGCGGTCCCGCCGGGTTCGGAATGGTAATGTGTTGGGAAATAGGAGGTAATGAATTCCAGAAGGATGTTAATGAATTCGGAGAAAGGCTCTCCAATAGAGAGCGTGTTCCTCCTCACCCCTGCCCCGGCGCTCATCTACAGGCAGCCGTTTAGCCGCTCGCTCGCTGCTGATTCGCTGTTATATAAAGCCCTGCTCCTGGATCCGCTCTTATCAGGACCGGCCACCCTACTTTCCCCGTGTCCCACTCTCGGAGCGCTGGCTCGCTTTGTAAAGCAGATTGTGAAGCCTGCCGTCGACTCTGAGCCTTTTTGGACTGAAACCAGTGCTCGAGCCAGTACTTGATTTTCCTTTTTCATCTCTTTGGTAATGACTTTTTTTTTTTTTTAGGAAAGCCAGGCTCAGGGGAAAGCCGCCACGGCGAATAATGCAAATTAAGCTATTTAAAGGTGCTTTAAGTGATGATTCAGCAAAAAAAAAAAAAAATAATAATAATCTTAACCCTATGCCTGTCATAGTAACTGTTTTTATTTTTGGATGATATGCTGTTCCAGAAATAATAATAAATCCATTTTAAATTAATTTTATGCCATTTTAAGAATTGTCATAACTATTTTTTATTGGATGATTCAGGGGTTACAATTTAATATATTGTGATACTGTAAAAAAAAAAAAAGTGGGATATATTGCTTTTGTTTGAATTATATTTTAGACTAAAACAAATACTATCATATTCATAAGATCTGAGTGAAAGATAATGTTACCGTCCTTTTTTTTTGTTTTTATCCAATCAGAAAACAGCAGCAGAAACATTGCTTTCTAGGTGGCTGCAGTGTTCTTTTAGGTGATTGGTATTGATATTGGTTGCACTGGCATCCCTGGCAACTTGAAGAAACTGTGTTCTCTGGAATGACCGTGCTTTTAAAAGGGAAGCTCGCTGAATTGGATTTATTTTATAAAATGTTGTTGCGAAATAAACGCTTGAAATAGACAACTCTATATATCGACAATCGTCAGTTATATATATATATATATATATATATATATATATATATATATATATATATATATATATATATATATATATATATATATATAGATAAGCTTCACATTTTGAACTAAATTACTGAAATAAAGTAACTTTTCAATGATATTCAAATTTTTTGAGATGCACTAGTATATTACCATGACTTTGCTGTGGGTTTTTGTAGTGGGTGGTTCTGCATATAGTGAAAAGACACTTATATAACTGAGCAAAATATCTTTCTAATGCATTGCAGGCAACGATCTCTCACCAGGAGGTACACTACCCAAACATAGTGACTCTTGAAGCACTTTTACGCCTTCTTGTGACAAAAATAGATAAGCAGAGCACACCTGTAATCATTAAGTAGTCATGATTGCCTGCAGTTTGCGTTTTGCAGAAGTCTGGGATGTGGATGCGTCCATTCACATTCAGGTTTTTTTGAATAAAGGTTTTAGCCTTGTTGTAAAATCTATACACTTCTTATTATTCTTGTAAATTAAAGTGTTTAGCTCTGATTGGTGTTCCCTCTGGTTTCTATCCCCTTGTCTTATTTATTAACGTATTATGTTTTTTAAACTTCTGTTGGTAAAACAGAAGTTTGCTGTATTGGATTAATTTTATAAACTTTTGTTGAGGACTAATTTTAACTGGTTCAGCCCTAATTGGTTCCTTATGTCCGTTTGCCTGAGCTGGAGATTCTGCAGTCGATAACATACGACGCACAGTAGCTGGCGATGGGTACGGTGACTGGCATGGCGGCGGGCATGCTCACATGTGCCAGTGTGTTCAGCTACAGCTTGCTCATTTGGCTGAGCGGTAGCGTTTCCCAGACTCTGTGTAATTTGGCTCGCAGCCGTGTCCTCGGTTTGGGTTCTTGCACTATTTTCATTAGTTTGATTAGTTTGACACCAGAACTACCGCACCTCCTGTTTTCCCCGTCATAGCGAAGTGAAATTTGAACAGAACGGACCGGTTCAGCAGCGACTCATTAGTCCCCTCCGTTTCTTTCTTCATTCTCTCTGAGCAGATTGTGGAGATTTAACGAGCGGTATTTGTTCTGGAGCTGAATATAGAGTCGGTTTGTCCCAGCTTACCTGCTTTCGTTCCAAACCCCTGCTGGGATTTGTATAAGCAGCCTTCCAGCAACTCAAGATGCCGGCCACTCTGAAGAAATATGCTGAAATATTCAGTTTCTGCTGTAAAGGATGTCTGTGAGAAAAAATTAAGTAAAAAAAAGAGTATACTGAGATGAAAGCTTGAAGCTTGCTGGCTGCACTGCTACGCTGCAGCACTGACCATCATACAATACTAGTGCATCTATAATAAAAAAAAAAGTAGAATATCATTGAAAAGTTTAAAATGTGAAACTATTATGTATTATATAGATGTATTACACACATGTATGATCTATTTTAAGTGTTTATTTCTTTGATAGTTGATGATGATTATTATGGCTTACAGCCAATAAAAACCCAAAAATCAGTGTCTTTTGTCAGTGTGGGCAGTGTGCCAAGTCCTGCTGGAAAATGAAATCTGCATGTCCAAAAAGTTCAAAAAGTGAGCATAGGGAAGCATGAAGTACTGTAAGACTTTATAACTGATAATAAAACACAGTGGATCAACACCAGCAGATGACATGTCTCTCCAAACCATCACTGATCATCAGTAAATTTTACATTTCATTTGTAAATCAAGGGAGCAGAGTCTGGAGGAAGAGTGGAGAGAGACACAGTCCGAACTGCTTGAGGTCTAGGTGTGAAGTTTCCACCAATCAGTGATGGTTTTCCTGGAAAATCTTTCAGCACTTCATGCTTCCCTCTGCTGACAACTTTTATGCAGATGCGGATTTCATTTTCCAGCAGGACTTTGCACACTGCCCACACTGCCAAAAGTACCAATTGGTCTTATATAATATTCTAATTTTCTGAGACACTGATTTCTGGGTTTTCATTGGCTGTGAGCCATAATAAAGTAACTTTTCAATGATATTCTAATTTTTGAGATGCACTAGTATATTACCCTGACTTTGCTGTGGGTTTTGTAGTGGGTGGTTTTGTATATAGTGAAAAAACACCTATATAACTGGATAAAATATCTTTCTAATGCATTTCAGGCAACGATCTCTCACCAGGAAGTACACTACCCAAACACAGTGACTCTTAAAGCACTTTTACACCCTCTTGTAGCAAAAATAGATGTCTAATAAGCAGAGCACACCTGTAATAATTTATGTATCTGATAAATGAGACATGATTGCCTGCAGTTTGCATTTTGCAGAAGTCTGGATGTGGATACGTCCATTCACATTCAGGTTTTTTTGAATAAAGGTTTTAGCCTTGTTGTAAAATCTATACACTTATTATTATTCTTGTAAATTAAAAGTGTTTAGTTCTGTCTGGTGTTCCCTCTGGTGTCTATCCTCTATTCGTATTTATTAACGTATTGTTTTGTGTTTTTTGAACTCCTGTAGGTCAAGAAGAAGATCCTGGAAGAGGAGGTCTACTGTCCTCCAGAGGCTTCGGTGCTGCTGGCCTCTTACGCCGTCCAGGCCAAGGTTCGTCCTGACTGGATTCATTTTCTCTCTCTTTCTCTTTCTTTCTCTCTCCCTTTTTTCTCTCTCCCACCTCGTTCTCTCTCCATTTTTTCTCCCTCTTTCTCTTTCTCTCTCTGTCTCTCTCCCTTTTTTCTCTTTTTCTCTGTCTCTCTCGCTCTCCCTTTTTTCCTCTTTCTCTCTGTCTCTCTCTCTCCCCCTTTTTTCTTTCTCTCTCTGTCTCTTTCTCTGTCTCTCTCTCACTCCCTTTTTTTCTCTTTCTCTCTGTCTCTTTCTGTCTCTCTCCCTTTTTTCTCTTTCTCTCTGTCTCTCTCTGTCTCTCTCCCCCTTTTTTCTCTTTATCTCTCTGTCTCTCTCTTCCTCTCTCCCCCTTTTTTCTCTTTCTCTCTCTGCCTCTCTCCCCCTTTTTTCTCTTTATCTCTCTGTCTCTCTCTTCCTCTCTCCCCCTTTTTTCTCTTTCTCTCTCTGCCTCTCTCCCCCTTTTTTCTCTTCTCTCTGTCTCTCTCTCTCTCTCTATCTCCCTTTTTTCTCTTTCTCTCTCTCTCTCTTCCCCCTTTTTTCTCTTTCTCTCTCTGTCTCTCTCCCCCTTTTTTCTCTTTCTCTCTCTGCCTCTCTCCCCCTTTTTTTCTCTTCTCTCTGTCTCTCTCTCTCTCTCTGTCTCTCTCTCCCTTTTTTCTCTTTCTCTCTCTGTCTCTCTCCCCCTTTTTTCTCTTTCTTTCTCTGTCTCTCTCCCCCTTTTTTCTCTTTCTCTCTCTGTCTCTCTCCCCCTTTTTTCTCTTTCTTTCTCTGTCTCTCTCCCCCTTTTTTCTCTTTCTCTCTCTGTCTCTCTCCCCCTTTTTTCTCTTTCTTTCTCTGTCTCTCTCCCCCTTTTTTCTCTTTCTCTCTCTGCCTCTCTCCCCCTTTTTTTCTCTTCTCTCTGTCTCTCTCTCTCTCTCTCTGTCTCTCTCTCCCTTTTTTCTCTTTCTCTCTCTGTCTCTCTCCCCCTTTTTTCTCTTTCTCTCTCTGTCTCTCTCCCCCTTTTTTCTCTTTCTTTCTCTGTCTCTCTCTCCCTTTTTTCTCTTTCTCTCTCTGTCTCTCTCCCCCTTTTTTCTCTTTCTCTCTGTTTCTCTCTCTCTCCCACTTTTTTCTCGTTCTCTTTCTCTCTCTCTCTCTCTCTCTCTCTCTCTCTTTTTCCGTGACAGATGCCAGTTCTGTCTTTCCAAGGTTCACATCAGTCCTCTGGATGCTCCTCTCTGGACACCAATGAGTTTTACTCTCCCACTGTCAGTCTGATTGACAGCTGAAGGCCTCCAGAAGCCGACACTTTATTAAGTTTGCATGCATCACCTTGTGCCAATTTTCTCTCTCTCTTCTGTCTCTCTCTCTTTCGATCTCTCTCTCTCTCTCTCTTCTCTCTCTTGTTCTCAGTCCAGGACTAGGTGTTAAATCCTTCAATCAGACACACTTTTCTCTCTTTTTCTGACACATAAAAGCACTTTCTCTCGTCCATCAAGCGCTCGCTGCGTTTACGCACTGAAGCAGAGAATATTTCAGGGCAAGAACCTGCTGATACACATCACAGTACAGGGGTTACTATATATTCAGAAATTATAATCACAACAATATACTTTACGCACTCTATCCAATCACAACAGTGGGAGCTAAAGACACTGCTGTCTAGTGGGCGGGGTTTAAACACAAGTCAAATTCAACCAGTCGTTCCATGTAAACTCTTTCTTTCTTTCTTTCACCCTATTTTTCTTTCTTTTGTGCATCACTTTGTTTTTTCTTCTTTCTTTTTCTTACTTAATTCCACCCACTCTTCTTTCTTTTAATTCTTCCAATTTTGTATTCTTTTACTTATTTTTTTTACTTATCTTTTACTTTCTTTCTTCCTTCCTTCTGCTGTTACTTCTTTCTAATCTGTTTTTCCACCCAACCTTTCTTCATTCTTTATTTTCTTTATTTTCTTCATTCCTTATTAACTTTCACTTATTGTATTTTTTTCTTTCTTTATATTCTGTTATCCTTCTTTTCCCCATGCACCTACCTTAGAAAGTAGACTAGAAGAAACTGTCCTAGTATATTTTCTTTCTTTCATTCTTTCTTTCTTTCTTTCTTTCTTTCTTTCTTTCTTTCTTTCACCTTAGAAAATAGACTAGAAGAAACTGTCCTTGTATTCTCTCATTTCTTTCTTAATTCCATCCATTCTTTTACCCATCCTTCCTTCCACCCTTTCATTCTTGTTTTCTTAATTCCTTATTTTTTTCCTGTTACCCTACCGTCTTGTCCTTTCTTTCTTTCTTTCTTTCTTTCTTTCTTTCTTTCTTTCTTTCTTTCTTTCTTTCTTTCTTTCTTTCTTTCTTTCTTTCTTTCTTTCTTTCTTTCTTTCTTTCTTTCTTTCTTTCTTTCTTTCTTTCTTTCTTTCTTTCTTTCTTTCTTTCTTTCTTTCTTTCTTTCTTTCTTTCTTTCTTTCTTTCTTTCTTTCTTTCTTTCACCTTAGAAAATAGACTAGAAGAATTTCTTTCTTAATTCCATCCATTCTTTTACCCATCCTTCCTTCCACCCTTTCATTCTTGTTTTCTTAATTCCTTATTTTCTTCCTGTTATCCTTTTTCTTTCCTTTTCTAACTCTTGTTCGCTCACTTTTTTCTCTCTCTCTTCACCTCAATCCCACTGAAACTAGCAATGTTTAATCCTTCAATCAGGAAAAGAGACCTGATATTTCTCTGTCTGTCTAACTCGTCTTGTCTTTTCTATTATCTTGCTTTTTTTTTTCTTTTTTCCCCTCCATCTCTTTTTCAGGCTCTCTTCCCCTGCTCTCCCTCTGTTCTGTGGGTTGTGGTCGGGCTGTACAGGAGTAAACACGGCTCTGAAAGCTGGACAGGGATCAACAACTACTTCAGGTTTTTTTTCTGAAGCAATTTGTCAGGTTGGCAGTGCTGTGCGGTTGTTAGACGGAGGCGTTGAGGGAGGGGTCTCCACCGCTGCTGAGGAGTAACTCCAGACTGACCATCAGTTTACAATTAGATTTGACCCAGCAGATATTGATTTATCAGAGGAGGGGCGGGGGTGGACAGGCCGGCCGTCTGTCTGTCTGTCCGTCTGTCTCTCTGTCCTTCTGTTTACCCGCTTAGAAAGGTGTAAACAGCGCGGCTGCCCCTGTCCATCTCACACCCGCATTCCCACCACTGAGGAGGTGAGGTGGAGGTGTTGGTGGTGGTCTGATGGATGGCGAGAGGACTGAGATTGCAGGCGGGGAATAAGAGAGGCGAGGTGGAGGGCAGACAGCAGATAGGAGCTGAGTAATAGGAGGAGGGGGAAGGGGGGATGAGGAGGACTGGGTGAGAGGAGATAAGAGGAAGACTAGCAGAGGACGAAGACATGCTGGAAGACATCTCTGTTCTCAGCTGAGGACTCTCGCTCCTCTTCGGCATCTTCACCAGCTTTGGCATTCTCTCTTCCAATGTGCATATCGTTGCTGTCCAATCAAAAACAAGAAATCCAATTTTTTTTGTCGATTTTTTTTTTAGTTTATTACAGAATTTTAACAGACAAACTGCATGCCTGTATTGCCGAACAAACCAATAGAAATACTTCAAAATGAAGTATTTAGTAGGGCTGTGACGATAATTTTATTACCGCAATACCGCGGTTATGGGACGTCACCGCGGTGATGAGCTCATTACCGTCATTATTGCATTTTTTTATGGCTGTCAAATCTGATTGACTGTGTTTTGAGCGGTAGTAAAATGCTCCATATAAGCACAACTGTGGTGAATTCAGTATTAATATGTCAAGTGTCATTTTGATCGGGATAGCGATATTGGTGTCAAACGATCTCAAAATTCATAATATCGAATATAAACGATTTTTGTCATTTATCTGTGCTGCCGCTGCACTGGCGCGGCAGCGAATGGGTTAAGCAAAACGCGGTGCGTGGTACTCATTGAGGTCAGAACAGCTCTGGAGTCCCCTGCTCCATTGAGGCTGCTGAAGAGAGTGAAGATTAGCAGCACTAATATTGGCTCGGAAATGGAAGCTACAGGGCAGGCTCAGTTAGTTGAGAAAAAAGGAAGAAAAAGACTCAGAACAGAAGAGAATCATCTGCAAGATTTGCCGGAAAGTGGTGTCAGCACCTCTCGCCAACACATCAAACTAATTCACCCACCTCAAGGTAAACCATAGAGCCATGTAAGGTGTTCCGTGGTCACATTTTGAGAAAGTAAAATGTATTAATTCATTGTCTGGCTGCTGGCTGTTCTGCGTGAGCAGTGATACAGGTTTCTATTATTTTAAAATGGAACTAATGTCTTTTTTTTGGTTGGTTGTCTCCTGCGAGCCGATTTCTTAACGTCACGACATTTTAATCAACATATTATATAAAATAGGAAAAATAAAATATAAAAAAAAAATAATAATAATGTATAAAAATAAAATCTAACGAATTTGCGGTAAACCGCAATATCGCGGTGATTTTTACCGCGGTTATAAAAAATCAATACCGCCCCAGCCCTAGTATTTAGAGTTTTTTTTTCTCTCTCTTGTGAAGTAGCTTATACTTATTCTTAATTGGACCGCAACGATACGTACTGTGTATAGCAAAAAAAAAGAAGCAATCTGGTGGAGAAATACTTAGGAAATGCTTGCTGTGTGTGGATGAGCATTATCCTGCTGAAAATACCAGATAGATGTTTGAAGGAACACATAAGGAATTATTTACTGTATTCTTTCACACTATAAGGAG
This sequence comes from Astyanax mexicanus, assembly GCF_023375975.1. NCBI lineage: Eukaryota > Metazoa > Chordata > Actinopteri > Characiformes > Acestrorhamphidae > Astyanax > Astyanax mexicanus. The sequence continues at coordinate 32,079,179 of NC_064429.1, forward strand.
TACTGGATCATAAGGCACACTATCAATAAACGCCTATTTTCTGGTCTATTTTCATACATAAGGCACACCAAATTGTAATGCACAATTTAAGCCACACTAGTAAGGAACAGGGGTGTCGCCATATTTTCCTTCTAATTCAGCAGGTCTCACAGCCAGGCCCCCAGCTTTTCCCTTCCAAAATGTGCCACCAGAAGTGTGCTGCTGAGGGATGAGAGGACCATTTGAGCGAAGCTGTCCATTCACTTCCATTCATTTCGGGGTGTCTTTAAACCAATAATAAATGTATTTCCAAGCCGTTTTCGATTATGACACGGCCCTGTTCTTTTTTTTACAAAGAACGGATTTTCTGCCATTTCATCCATAAGATTAATAATCTATTCATAGCTTTAGAAAATAACATTTTCATAGAACTATGCTAACGATGACGTAAAAAAAACGCGACCCAAAATACAGTAATGTAATGTTTGGAGAAGTTGCTCCTCTTAATTTAAAAGTACAGAGCTGATTGAATTAGAGCAGGGTCAAAGTAACCTCTTATCATGCAAATATAATACTACTACTAACAGTTATACTACATTGTAGATAGTAAGATAGTAGTAAATAGAAGTAAGATAGACTATGAGAATTATAATGTATAGATATAACTGTAATTTATATTACACATTTATTATTATCATTACAGAGTTTCTAAATGCTTGTTATATAGACAAACTATGAATATTCTTCAGTAAATCTGTGGACTAATATTGGATGTCAGTAATTCTGGAATGGAGCTTTTCTCACTGTGGCGTGAACAGGTCTGTGCAGCTCCTATAAACAGTACGGTTGTTTGCATGGCACGCGAAAGTTTCGCGTCATGCTGGCGCCTGCGCAATCTCTCACTTTCCCGGTTAACACCCCACGAGAAGCCGATCAGGAAGTGACACGATTGGCCTCACCTGGCTCCGTTGAAATCAGCAGGATGGCTTGGTCCAGTTAATATATACTGTCAATGCTCACAGCTGGGTGGAGTACACAAAAATAAAAACTAAGCTAAGTAAACAAAAAAAAGTTAAACGAGCACTGGATGCTAATCTGCACAGATTTCTCTTCTGAAAACTGTTTATTTGCGTGAGTAAAGTGCTTCGGTTTATTTACAGCAATTTCCAGATTTCAACTAAGGCTGGGAGCAGCAGCAGCTACACTGAGGAACCCTGGGTGTTTCCTGTAAGCCAGGATGATATTAACTAGCGGTTCGTCCCACCTAGCTGATTTTAGCACGGTAAACATGCAGACTAAAGTTCGATATACTCTCCTCTGAATGACGAAAGAGCTAGCATGGTTAGCGTGGTTAGCGGCTAATGCTAATGCTACTCCAGCAGTTCTAACCGGGGTTACCAGCTATAGGCTATGGGTCGATGATACTCGCCTCTGAACTGCAAAATAGCTATCGCCTAGCGTGGTTAGCGGGTAATGCTAATACAGCTCCAGTCTTGGAGAAACTTTACTGGAAACTCACCTTCATAACGCTGTACTTCAAAACAAAATACTCTGTGAAGAAGTTAGGTGTTCTTATCTGTGGTGCTGTAAAGCGGTTTCTGAGGCTGGTAACTCTGATGAGCTTATCCTGTACAACAGAGGAAACTCTTGCTCTTCCTTTCCTGGGACGTTCCAGATGAGTGCCAGTTTCATCATGATGGTTTTGAAAGTATCCTCAAGTGCAAAGACCATTGCAAAGACCATCAAAGACATTTTTCTCTTGAAATTCTTATTTTTTGGATTGATTGATTTCATTTCTTAAAGTAATTTTTTTATTCTATATTTAATTGAGTAGAGCTATTATTCACGGTGTACCTGTAACTCTACCTCTTCACTACTTTACTTTAACTGATGCTCTCAAACACTTTATTAAGAGACAAGAAATTCAAGTAATTAACTCTTGATGAGTTCAGCACAGCTGTTAACTGAAAGCGTGAATTCCAGATGACTCTACCTCATGAAACTTTCTTTCTTTCTTTCTTTCTTTCTTTCTTTCTTCCTTCCTTCCTTCCTTCTTTCCTTCCTTCTTTCTTTCCTTCTTTCTTTCTTTCCTTCCTTAATTTCTTTCTTTCTTTCCTTCCTTCTATCTTTCTTTCTTTCCTTCCTTCTATCTTTCTTTCTTTCCTTCCTTCTATCTTTCTTTCTTTCCTTCCTTCTATCTTTCTTTCTTTCCTTCCTTCTATCTTTCTTTCTTTCCTTCCTTCTATCTTTCTTTCTTTCCTTCCTTCTATCTTTCTTTCTTTCCTTCCTTCTATCTTTCTTTCTTTCCTTCCTTCTATCTTTCTTTCTTTCCTTCCTTCTATCTTTCTATCCTTCCTCCCATTCTTAAACATTTCCTTCCTCAATTCCATCTGTTCTTCCTTCCCTTCATCCATTTTTACCTACCCTTCCTTCCATCCTTCCTTTGTTTTCTTTATTCCTTATTTTCTTTTTTAAAGTCATTTTTATTCTTTATTTAGTTGAGTAGTTCTTGTTTCTCATAATCTGGATTAGAACATTACTCAAATAGAGCTATAATTCACTGTATACCTGTAACTCTACCTCTTCACTACTTTACTTTAACTGATGCTCTCAAACACTTTATTAAGAGACAAGAAATTCAAGTAATTAACTCTTGATGAGTTCAGCACAGCTGTTAACTGAAAGCCTGAATGCCAGGTGACTCTACCTCATAAATCTGACTGAAAAAATCCAGCTAACAGTTTGCTTTTGCAACTTCTAGCTTTGATTGCAGTAAGTTGTGGGTCGTTCTCCTGCTGTAAGGTGAAGCGGTGTCAGTGAGATCTGAGCCGTTTGGTTTGTAGTGAAGACTCTTCTGTTGTTCTGTTTGTTCAGAGCTCATCCTGTGGTTCAGTCAGCAGCAGATCAGTAAATCCTATTTCACTCTGCTGAACTCGCTCACAACGCCAGACTGTAGGTTAAAGTACCTTAAAGTACCTTGCTTTTGTCCTTCAAGATGATATGTAGGGGGATGCACAGATGTGGGAATTGGGAGCTGATGCCAATATCTGATATCTGCATTGTAGATTAATATTAAATACATTTAGGAAACCAACTAAGACACATATGGGATTACATAGTAAACAGTATTTAAAAAAGTGTTATTCCTCCACATTAATCCCCTGATCTAAATCTGATGAACTGAGATGGTGATTTGAGGTGATTTAATTGGGATGAGCTGGAGCTTCACAGCGTGAAGGAAAAGCAGCAGCTATTATTCAGCACCTCCAGGAACTCCTTCCTTCAAGATCCTGAGAAAACAATTCCAGGTGACTCTCCCTCATGAAGAGACCCTGAGATTAAAATCTCACCAAGAGTGAAGTGCAGATCCGTCCTCAAAGATAAATGTGATACTTAGAAGAATCTAAAATATATAAAACATATATTCTGGTTTGTTTACAGAATAATTTTGCATATGTTCCTGCATAGCTTTAATATCATCTTCAATATTAAATTTACAATGTAATAAGTCATAAAAAGAAAGAAAATGCATTAATTGAGGAGAGAAGAGGTGTTCCCAAATGTTGACTGTTACTGTATATATCTGTTGATGTTTTTTGACTAGACAGCCAGACATAAGACATACGTTTATAACTTTAAAACTAAAAATATATATATTTTTAAAGTAGCACGTCAGTGTTGGCCAACTGTAGTAGTGCAGATATTGGCCAGATTATCCAATGCTGTTGAAACAAAAGGCAGTTATCTGCCAATACCGACATAATTCATATATTATCGTGAGAAAGAATTTTAAAACACAGACAAAAAAAAAAAAAAACAGTATTAGTTGTGGTAAATTCTTATTTTTTTTTATTATTAAATTCAAGTGAATTTTATTCAAAATAATCTGCATTTTATCTGATTAAGATGAAATATATGCAGTGGATTAGTGTTCTGATATCCACAATATGCATAAAAGTAGTGAATTATTGGTTACAATAATACATTTATTACAATACAGCAATATAGTGTCATATAGGTGGACATTGCCTACAGTCTGGAGTTGTTAATGTTCCAGTATGCACTATAAGCAAGTGCTGTAAACCACATTTCCTCATGGCTGTTTCTGGTTCAGGTTCATCTTTATCTCCTCTCTCCATAAGTGAGGAATTCAGAGCACTGGCTTTAAAGCTGTGCGTTCGTCTTACTGAAGCTCTGCCAGCCTCTAAACAGCCTCTGAGGTCCTTCCACTGATGATACGTTTTAATAATACTGTAGCTGATACTCAGGATAGAGGTGTGAGTGAGTCATTCATTCACTACCATGTTCATCTATAATCCTCAGATTTCTGCTGTTTTTAAGTATTTTTATGGATTTTGACCATAGAATTTTTTTCTGTTTTTGAAAAAAAATAAACATCAAATGTACTAAAAATAAATCAAACTAACAAAACCCCCTCAAAACAAAAAACTACCAAAACAAACACTCAAAAAATGTAAATACATGAATTATACAAAAACCCTCTCAACAATGTAAAATATGGGGCCGAGTAGCATCACAGCGCTAACGCTCGGAGGAAAGCGCAGCGACGCGTTTCTGATACATCAGCTCACAGACGCAGCCTTGTGCTGATCCACATCACCCTAGGAGTGATGAGGGGAAACAGCACCATCTACTGTACTGTACCCACCCAGAGAGAGAGCAAGACCAACTGTGCTCTCTCTGGACTCTGGCAGCTGATGGCAAGCTGCATCATCGGGATTCGAACCAGCAATCATAGTGGCAACTCTTCTTCAGTCTGCTGGACCACTCGGCACCCTGTATTTTTTTTCTTTTTTCTTGAGATGGTTTTTGGTGCTTTTTTTGGTATATTTTAATGTATATGTTTTTGAGGTGTGGATTTGTTTGTATATTTGATGTATTCAATTTGTTTGAGTGTTTGTTTTGGTACTTTTTTGTTTAGTATATCTGTTTTTTTTTTTCTATTACTATAATTTGATAAAGTTGAATTTGTACTTTTTGTTTTTTTGTTGATGTAGTTGAATTTTGTGTGGGTTTATTTGGTACTTTTGGTATATTTTTTATATTTTTTGGTACTTTTAAAATTTTCAGTTTGGTACATTTGATGTATATGAATTTTATAATGATGTTTTTTGTACTTTTACATTTTTTTAGTACATTTGGTATGTTTTTTTTTTTTTTAATTTTTTAAAATATGTTTTTTTTTTCAGATTTAAAGTGTTTTACCTTTTTGAGATGTTTCAGTTTTTACTTGTTATATTTATCCCCAAAGGAGGCATCAGTGGCATTTTAACAGTGTAGCAAACAGTGAAACCTAAGGAATTGGTATATCTGTTTTTGGTTTGGATTTATGTGGAATTTCTGGGCTTGTGACATTTCTTTTGGTCCTCGTGTGTTGAAACATGAGTAGTGAACTCCAGATGTTGCATTTGGAATCAGTTCGAGACCTTTTGCCAGCTTTTGTACAGGAGTTAATGATGCAGAGACTCACAGCTGGCAAGACAGTTGACATATCCATGCTGAAAATAGAGTTTCACCAAATATTCAGCTTAATCTTAGATTGGAGATTAGAGTTCTGGGCTTTATCGTCTATCACTGTAGATTTTAGAGCAGCTTTCTGTTGTTAAGTCTTAGCCTTTGTGGTCTCGTCACAAACTGTGTGTTTTCCATCTAAAAGATACGAGCTGTACAGGACTAGTATAGTAATATTAGCAGAGCTAATTTTGCCCTAGCATTTATTTGTTTGCAGAAGAACTGGATGCCTTTCTCTCTGTGTTCATTTTACTTACAGTGTGTCAAAGTGTCATGAAGCACCTGTATGTTTGGAAACTGGCGTTTGATAGATTTGTATTATATTGCGAATGCTAGTTTTAGCTGTAGAACCTGTAGAACTTTATATATTTTAACATTAGCAAGTTTAATCTGTTTCTCTCTTTTCACCACATGAGGTTTCGTGATGGTTTATTTGGTACTATTTGGTACTAAGATTTTCAGTGTGGTACATTTGATGTATATTAATATTCTGAATGTGTTTTAGGTACTTTTTTACGTTTTATTTTTGTTTAATACGTTTGATAAGTTTATTTATTTATTTTTTCTGTACTTTTTGGAAAGTAGTTATTTTTTAAATATCATTTATCATTTTTATCCCATTTTCCCCCCAATTTACACGGCCAATTACCCAACCCACTCATTAAGACTCCTCCTATCACAAGTAATGCTCCAACACCAGCAGGGTGAAGACTAGCATTCCCCTCCTCTTCCGATACATGTTAAGTCAGACTCCACCTCTTTTTGAACTGCTGCATCACTGAGTAGCATCACAGCGCTAACACTCGTAAAAAAAATCGCAGCGACTCGGTTTTGATACATCAGCTCACAGACGCAGCCTTGTGCTGATCCACATCACCCTAGGAGTGATGAGGGGAAAGAGAGCGCCATCTACTGTACTGTACCCACCCAGAGAGAGCAAGACCAAATGTGCTCTCTTGGTTGCACGAGGCGGTCCTTCTGTACAAACTGACAGGCCCACTGATGTCACGTTTCGCTCTGAAGAAATTTGTATTCTTTGGTACAAAGAATGGCAAAAACGCGGCAAAACGATTTTTTAAAAATCACGTTCGCAAACCAGAATCTTCCAGTTCTACATCAGTGGAAAAGTGATATGAGAGAGAAAGAACAAAAAAACTCAAGTTAATTGTTTAAAAAGAAATAAGGAAATAAAAATAAAAACAAAGGCACATATTGCTTTTGTTATGCTAATGATTGATCATCATTTACATATATATTCATGTGATTTAACTGACACTATGGTGTCTTGTTTTTGCTTTTTGTTTTTTATAGTACGGTGATTATGACCCCAGTGTCCACAAACCAGGCTTCCTGGCCCAAGAGGAGCTTTTACCAAAGAGGGTGAGTGATTTGATTTTATTGATTTATGAATTATGAATATATGAGCTGTTTCTGGTTGTAATTCTTAAAAGAACATTTTCTTTTTAAAGTCAAACGAGCGCTAGATGTTAATCTACACAGATTTCTCTTTTGAAAACTTCTCTTGAGCTTCTGTTGATTTACAGTAAGCTTAGATTTGCAATATTTTAGTGCAGTTAGCAGTAGAGCGAACTCTGGTTAGCTTCAGCACTGGCTGTGGTTGGCTGGGGTTAGTAGTGCTTAGTGCTAGTAAATGCCGCCCAATAGAGCTACACTGAGGAACCCTGAGTATTCAAGTAACCCAGGGTCCTATCAGCTAGCTTGTTTTAACATGATGAAAACACACAGACTATAGTCCAATATACTCTCCTCTGAATGGTGTAAGGGCTAGGGATGCGGTTAGCAGCTAATGCTAATGCTGCTGCACCCAGCATAATACAGTATAGATTTGGTCCTGTTTAGTGATTTGTTGCATGCATTGTAAGAAATTCTGTCATTTGTTACGGGGGTTATTGCGTTTTGACTCACCTTGAGAGCCTGGAAGGTCATGTCATGAATTTTCATGAAAAACAAAATCATGCAAAAAAATTATTTTATGCAAATACCATGCAAATGATTATTCATGCTTTACTCATAATAGATTCAAATTAAAATCTTAAATGTCAAGTTTAACTCAGTAGGGGTGTCTCAGTTTTTAGAAACTGGATTATTGATCGCAAAGTTGTGGGTTCAAAGTTCTCGGACATTAGGATACGCCCAGTTATGCCTTTAAAAAGTTTTAAAATACCCTTAAGATGCTTCTTAGTGCAATTAATAGCTCATATACGACAGTTATTTTGTTTTGAAATGTGAATTCCTGTGGAGGTAACTGATGAAGGAGGAAACTAAAACACCTGTCTCATTTTAGTGTGGGAGGTTTCATGGCTAAATTGGAGCATCCTGGTGTTCAATCTTCATTAATTGCACATTATTGCACCAGTAAGAGCAGAGTGTGAAGGTTCAATTAGCAGGCAGTTAGCAGGGTTCTGCTCTAAATATTGCAATGCACACAACATTATGGGTGACATACCAGAGTTCAAAAGAGGACAAATTGTTGGTACACGTCTTGCTGGAGCATCTGTGACCAAGACAGCAAGTCTTTGTGATGCATCAAGAGCAACGGTATCCAGGGTAATGTCAGCATACCACCAAGAAGGACCAACCACATCCAACAGGATTAACTGTGGACGCTGTAAGAGGAAGCTGTCTGAAAGGGATGTTCGGGTGCTAACCCGGATTGTCTCCAAAAAACATAAAACCACGGCTGATCAAATCACAGCAGAATTCAATGTGCACCGACATTCGTTTATTTTCTGAGTAAATAATTACCGTTTGCTGTTGTTTTTCTTTTTAACTCTGATATTTTATGAGACACTCATGCAGGAAGGAACAGCAGCAGGAGCTCCTCAGATAAAATGCTTTTCTCATGTTTCTCCGGGCAGGACAGAGTGAGACACATGTTTGGCTCCACAAAGTTAAGCTAGCATCACTTCAGTGTATTAGCTCATTACGCTTTCTGGTTAACGTTAGCTAGCAAGCTTTCTCTGCTTCTTTGGTGGTACTGTTCTATACTGCAGTGCCTCTACTGGTATGGCACTACTATGGCACTACTTCCTAGCACTACATTATATTAAAGCCATGTTGAGAGTGTGGAAAGCCACAGTAAATCACGTGCAAGTAAAATTCACTATCCTACTGTCTTACTATCCTAGTCCTGTAAAGCTAAGTAAAAGAAAACAGAGCTGGAAAAAAAGTTTCTGAAAGAAAGACTGGACCTCATAACCTGAACACATTTATTTGGAACAGGTTTTTTAGACCAGATTTGAAATGAATATTCATAAAAAAGATCCTAACATGACCCTCAGTGAGCTGTTCCGCAGTGAGGGAACATGCAGTGAAAAGCTGTCGTTCTCTGTGAATGGGGAGAGAGGTCAGCAGCTGCTGCTTGGCCGTGGTAGCGGTTCTGTTAGCGGTTGTTGTGTTGGTGTAAATGGCTCTGGTTCTGATCTGGTTTTGGCTCGGTTTAAGTGTGTGTGTGTGTGTGTGTGTGTGTGTGTGTGTGTGTGTGTCTGCTGTGTCCAGGTGATTAATCTGTACCAGATGACCGCCGAAATGTGGGAGGAGAGGATCACTGTGTGCTATGCTGAACACAGAGGCAGGACCAGGTACACCACACACACACACACACACACACACAAACACACTTTTTCACACACAGAAAAAAGTTGTACCTCCAAAACAGTAGTTTTATGAAAGGAAAAATCCTATTTAACTTTCAATGGAATCAACTTTACAGGAGAGAAATAAACCCTTTTTATCTTTTAATGGAAGTCAGTGTAAAAAAAGAGTTTATTTCAGGTTATTGTTGACAAATTCTATTGGTCTATTCATCAAGAAATTTTGACACAGTATCAAATCAAATCAAATCAAATTTATTTGTATAGCGCTTTTTACAACTGGTGTTGGCACAAAGCAGCTTTACAGAAACATGATTACAGGACAAAGAATCAGGCAAAACATTACACATAGAATATACATAATACAGAACCCCCAGTGAGCGCGGAGGCAAGGAAAAACTCCCTCAGAGCTGCAGGAGGAGGAAGAAACCTTGGCAGGACCAAGACTCACATTAAAGGGGGGACCATCCTACCACTGGTCAAACGGCTTTTAAATTAACATTTAAAAAGTCTTTCATACATCCACATAGGTTTTATATATTCAGGTGTATAGCAGCTCCACTAATGGCTTATAGAGTAAGATGGATGATGAGCAGCTGATCTGTGGTGGTGGATGGAGAAGAGCTGACTTCAGAAACTTCCAGTCTGGCCAGACAGAGGACATGAGAGCCTGAGGGTCCAACATCCCTCGGTATCGGGTCAGACAGGTGCGCAGTCGGTAACTCGGAGGAAGGCAGAGAGATGGAATTAGTTTTGACTGGATTTATGCAAAACAGAGAATATAAAACATTATCAGAGTGTGGCAAATGACTCCGGCAGAACTGAATAAAACAGCCTAACTAAAGGCAGAGAGCCAGAAGGTAACATAGACATGGAGGCACCCTGAAACACCAGCATCCACCCACTCCACCGTCCACAAACCTGAGTGACCGTGTGCAGTGGGAGAACAGCAGCACCAGCATCTCAGTTTACCACAATTCCCTCTGTCCATGAACCCCTGAATCTGCAGCCTTATCTAAAGGGAAAAACAGTAATTACCAAAAGCTAAACTAAACAAGTAAGTTTTCAGTCTAGACTTAAAGATTGAGACTGTGTCTGAGTCCCGAACATATTCGGGGAGATTATTCCAGAGTTGAGGCGCTTTATAAGAGAAAGTGTCACTTTGGGCATCTCCAAGTGTCCCTTTTGGCATCTCCAAGTGTCACTTTGGGTATCTTTTGGGCATCTCCAAGTGTCCCTTTGGGCATCTCCAAATGTCCCTTTAGGCATCTGCAAGTGTCACTTTGGGTATCTTTTGGGCATCTCCAAGTGTCCCTTTGGCCATCTCCAAGTGTCCCTTTGGCCATCTCCAAGTGTCCCTTTGGCCATCTCCAAGTGTCCCTTTGGCCATCTCCAAGTGTCCCTTTGGCCATCTCCAAGTGTCCCTTTGGACATCTCCAAGTGTCCCTTTGGACATCTCCAAGTGTCCTTTTGGGTATATTTTGGGCATCTCCATGTATCCTTTTAGGCATCTCCAAATGTCCCTTTGGCCATCTCCAAGTGTCCCTTTGGCCATCTCCAAGTGTCCCTTTGGCCATCTCCAAGTGTCCCTTTGGCCATCTCCAAGTGTCCCTTTGGACATCTCCATGTATCCTTTTGGGTATATTTTGGGCATCTCCATGTATCCTTTTAGGCATCTCCAAATGTCCCTTTGGGCATCTCCAAATGTCCCTTTGGGCATCTCCAAATGTCCCTTTGGGCATCTCCAAATGTCCCTTTAGGCATCTGCAAGTGTCACTTTGGGTATCTTTTGGGCATCTCCAAGTGTCCCATTGGGCATCTCCAAGTGTCCCATTGGGCATCTCCAAGTGTCCCTTTGGGCATCTCCAAGTGTCCCTTTGGGCATCTCCAGTGTCCCTTTGGGCATCTCCAAGTGTCCCTCTGGGTATCTTTTGGGCATCTCCAAGTGTCCCATTGGGCATCTCCAAGTGTCCCTTTGGCTATCTTTTGGGCATCTCCAAGTGTTCCTTTGGCTGTCTTTTGGGCATCTCCAAGTGTCCCTTTGGCTGTCTTTTGGGCATCTCCAAGTGTCCCTTTGGGCATCTCCAAGTGTCACTTTGGGTATCTTTTGGGCATCTCCATGTATTCTTTTAGGTATCTCCAAGTGTCCCTTTGGGTACCTCCAAATGCCCCTTTTTGCAACCCCAAGTGTCCTTTTTGTGCATCTCCATGTTGTCTCTTTTAGAGCATCTCTAAGTTGTACCTTTTGGACATTTGGACATTGTCCTTTTTTGGAATTTGTTAAGTGTCCTTTTAGTGCATCTGCAGCTCTCTCTTTGTGTCTGTCGTTATCATGTCTTGACAATTTCTCTCATCCTGTTTTTTTTTTTCTTCTCTTTTCTCTGTGTCCCTCTCTTTCATGTCTCCCCTCTCATTTTTTGTTAATCTTATTGTTTCTCTTTGTGTCTGATTCTTTTTGCTGTTCTCACGCTCTCTCACTCTTTTTCTTTCTTATTATATCTCACTTTGTTCTCCTCTCTAATTCTTGTTTCTCATCCCCTCTTTGTGTTGCTGTGTGTTTTAGGGACGAGGCTGAGATGGAGTATCTGAAGATAGCTCAGGATCTGGAGATGTATGGGGTGAATTACTTCTTTATTAGGGTAAGTATTCAGTTGAGTGCTGCTGTGCGTTGCTGTAAGCCAGTGTAACGATCCTTCAGGATTTACAGAATATGGTTATTATTACTGCCTCGCTGTGGGATTGGAAGCTTCTGTTAACACTGACCTGATCTCCCCTGCTTTCAGTCTTTACACACTCGGCTCCTCACTGCTGTAAACTCAGGAGAAATTCATACCCGTAACCCTGAACCGGTCCGGGCTTTAGTGTTCCCTCGCTCGGTTTCTGCGTGGCTGCTCTGACCTGCTGTATAAATCTGTGTATAAATCTCTGCTGTTGTTGTGCAGTAACTGTATGTTTTATTCGCTGGTGATTTATTGTTGTGTAGAATAAGAAGGGAACTGATCTGCTGCTGGGTGTTGATGCCTTGGGCCTCCACATTTACGACCCGGAGAACAAACTCACCCCCAAAATCTCCTTCCCCTGGAACGAGATCCGCAACATCTCCTACAGCGACAGAGAGGTATGTGGGTATACTGATTAGAGCTGTATATTATTGCACAGTATTGGTAAAATCCAGTATAAATACAGTGGCTTTCAAAATATCTGCACTTCTGCACAAAGACTTTGTTAATGTAGTAGTTATGTAGTTGTTAAAGGACCAGTAAGGATGATTTTTTTTCTGTAGGAACCAATAAAATTATGATCATACTAATCCCAGGGTTGCCAGGTATTGCACACAATCACAAGCAAGCAGTGTGCTGCAGCCATGGAAGCAAACAAGCAAATCGTTCTACACTTAAGTTCTGAAAACCAGAACATATTAGGTTGTTTAAGAGAGTAAATATGGGCAGTAAAACATTGAGTTAGACAGATAGAGACAGTTTAGAGCCCAGAAGAACCCATAAGACGGCTGTCAAGCTGACTAATTTTCTCGGTATGTCCAAAGGGACATAGAAAAATACCCAAAGTAATCACTCTCACTCTTACCTTCAGCTAAGGTGTATTAATCATACTTTAGTTAATCTACTTAAAACCACAATTGTTCTTCTAGGGAATCTCCAAGTTTCCCTTTTAGAGAATCTCCAAGTGTCTCTTTTGAAGGGACCTTCAAGTGTCACTTTTAAGGAATCTACATAAGTCTCCATGTTTTTAGAGAATCTCCATAAGTCCATTTTAGGGAATCTCCAGGAGTTCCTTTTAGGGAGTCTCCAACTGTCACTTTTAGGGAATCTTCAAGTGTTCCTTTTAGGAAATCAAAAAGGTTTCCTTTAAGGGAATCTCCAAATGTTTCTTTTAGGGAATCTCCAAATGTTCCTTTTAGGGAATCTCCATAAGTCTCCATACTTTTAAGGAATCTCCAAGTGTCCCTTTATGGAAATCTCCATTTGACCTTTTAGGGAATATCCGAATGCCTATTTAGGGGTCCCTTAAGTGTTGTTTGAGGGATTCTTCAAGTTTCCATTTTAGGCAATCTTTAATTGTCCCTTTTAGGGAATCTCCAAGTGTTCTTTTTTGGAAATCTCCAAATGTCACTTTTAGGCAATCTCCAAGAGTTTCCGTACTTTTAGGGAATCTCCAAGTGTCCATTTTAGGGAATCTTCAAATGTCCCATCTAGGGAATATACAAGTATCGATTTTACGGAATATCCATGAATCCTTTTTAGGGAATTTCCAAAGAATCTCCTGGTGTCCTTTTTTTAAGGAATGTCCAGGGTTCCTTTTAAGAAATATCCAAGTACCCCTTTTAATAGTTCCTCAAGTGATGTTTTAGGGATTCCTCAAATGTCCCTTTAAGGGAATCTAAAAGAGGTTTTTTTTTTTTTTTTTTTTTTTTTAAGGATTCTTAAATCATCCTTTTAGGTATTCTTCAAGTGTCGTTTTAGGGATTTTAGACAGTCCTATGATAGGAGACATATTAAGTAGAGAGAAATACTGACTTTTTTTGCCTTTAAGGCAGTCTCAGTGATAATAGCGGTCTCTTTAATGCTACACTATAAAGCCAGATTAAAACATGAGTATAAAGATTTTTATGACCCATGGACATAAAATATAATATGCTTTTTAAAAAGTCTAATTGTGACCTGTGCCTAATATGTTCACCATTAGCTGGAAGCATTATTCCAGTAACTTAATTTTAACTACATATATTACATGTTATTGAATAAAGGTAATTTAGATTCATGTCTCGCTCAAACACTATTGATTAAATTTGAGTCGCTCTGGATAAGAGCATCAGCCAAATGCCATAAATGTAAATGTCACTCTAGAGACTGAAGTGTGAGAATTATGGGATGGCAGGAGTCTTCTCATCTATTTTATGTGTCTTTTTATGTCCACAGTTTGCAATAAAGCCCTTGGATAAGAAGGCAGATGTCTTTAAATTCAACTCTTCAAAGCTGCGGGTTAATAAGCTGGTAAGTGGTCAGTTATTTTTGTCCCTGGTCTCCTGCCCTGCACATTTTAGTTTCGTCCACATATATATCCAGATATAAATATATATATATATATATATATATATATATATATATATATATTTTTTTTTAAAGCTTTTTATTTTTGTTCATATGAAAACACCTAGATGCTAAATATTCTAATAACTAAACTCTTTAAAATGCCTAAAGTGATCTATCATCAGTTCTGCAGACTGATTATTTAGTTTTTTTACCAGTTATTCTACCTCGAGGACAACAGATGGCCATCTGATCTCTGTGGTTTAAACAGTGGCTACTTTCACATTACCAGGCTGAAAAGACTCAAATAAGATTTTTTGCCTAATGTGGCTCAGATCAGATTTTTTCATAATTGTGTGAACGTGCCAACTCTAATTTAAATTTAACTTTAAAATTAATATTACATTTAAAATTAAATTTAATATTTATCCGATCCATGGACATGCGTCATGAATGTGAACGGTCAAATCTAAATTCATGCGTCTTTTTTACGCATTTACGCTTTAGCATTAGCGTTACATGCTTCTCTCTCTTGTAACCACACATCTCTTGGTGCAGCTGTGCGGCTATAGCTGCAAAAAAACAGCAAAAGCAAACCACCTGGCCTTTTTTCACCTCCTTTATACCTGAGCATGTACTTCAGACCAGCTGTTTACACTCCCCTCCAGCAAAAGATGCTCCACATATGAGCTGCTAACTCATCCAATGTGTGCATGTAAAGCATTTCAGGGACAGATTCGTTCACATTACATACAAACACAGATCACCTTCATTTGTGAATGTAAACCGTCAAGATAACCAAATATAATCTGAGCAAAAATTTGATTTGAGCAATGTGGCTTATAATGTAAACGCTAAAGACTCGGAACTAATAAAGATTGGGGTTTTAAAAAAAAGCAGATACCTGATCTTAAAGTTATGGGTTGAATTGTGATACAGTAATACATTTTTTTTCTGATGCTTTAAACAGTCTTGACTGCTCCTATAAACACACCAAGCACAAAAAAAATTCATCCATACATGCTTCTTTCAATGAGCCGTTTCGATGCTCCCATCCACTAGATAAGTCGATGAAATGCCATTTTGATCATTTCGGTTGAGAACCACAGACACAACAGTACACAACAGAATTAGCTAAGAGACTTTGTTTGAAGGAGGGATCTGTACCTACTGTTTGTGGCAAGTCAGCGTCAGTGTTTTTAAATGTGTTTATATCACAGTTAATCACGAACTAGCTTGTTCGTGGTTTGCCATTTAGCCCATGATAAGACTATTGTGTGGTAAACGCTAACAGCAACAGTGTGGCCAGCAACAGCTTATTAGCATAAAAGTGACAGAGCCCTTAACCGGCTCATTCTGAAAGAGGGACTGAAACAGGTACGAATAGAGCTGGTGAGATTTTGTGTGAGAGAGTGAACTTTTTGGACATGCTTTATATAGTTGTAGACCTACAGTATTCTAACTTGTGTGAAAATAGATATAATATGTCCCCTTTAATTCTTTTGTTTAGGACTTCTGAGACAGTACTTGCTGTGAGTTGAATACAGTTTAAAATGTACGACTGAATGATTTCCACTGGTCTATTAAAACGACTCTTTAATGATATTCGTAAAACAACAAAGAGAGAAATAAACAACTCATGAAGCGCAGAGTTACTTCTGAAAGCATTCAGACTTTATGTATTTAATTGTCTTTGTCTTCTAAGGAAATGAAATGTTTGGGTTAATTAGACTTTCTGCTGCGTCTCTGTTCCTGGTGCTGAAAACTCAAAACATGTCAGACTGGGTTCTAAACCATGCTGTCCTCTCTTTGTTCTGATGGCAGATACTGCAGCTGTGTATTGGGAACCATGATCTGTTCATGAGGAGACGCAGAGTGGACTCTCTGGAGGTCCAGCAGATGAAGGCACAGGCTAGAGAAGAGAAAGCCCGCAAACAGGTGGGGGGGAAAATTGATGTTTAGAAGTTTAAATCAAAGATGATTTGACCATGTGCTGCTAATAATGTAAAATACTTTACCAAAACATGCTTTCCTGAACGTATTGCGGGTATCATTAAAGCACAATACAGTCCTGTCACATCTTTAGTAAGTGGAAGCTAATACAGACATGCTACCCTATTATTGCACTATAAGGTGCACCTAAAATCCTTTAATTCTCTAAAAATAATCATCAGTGCACCTTAAGTATGAATTTTACCAGTCAGGTATTAAGGAGCAGTAAAGCCACTCTGCTTGAAGTACAGCGTTATAAAGGTGAGTTTATAAGTTTTCAGTGAAGTTTCTCCAGCGCTAAGGCTGGGTGCAGCAGCATTAGCATTAGCCGCTAACCGTGCTAAGCACTAGATCTTTCGCTTGTCGTTCAGAGACGAGTATATTGGACTGTAGTCTGCATGTTTAATGTGTTAAAACAGGCTACGCAGGACCGCGAACCGCTAGCTAATATCGCCCTTGTTCACCAGATCACAGATTCTTTTAAATTTTAGTTTCTTCAGAGAGAATTAGAGTAAATTAATTTAAGATATGAGTGTCAGTCAATATACGAAAAACGTCAAGAACTTTAGAATTTTAAAAAGTCGCAAAGACCATTATGATGAAACTGGCTCTTATCAGGACCACCCCTGGAAAGAAAGACCAAGAGTTACCAGTCTTGGAAATCACATTATGATGAAACTGGCTCTCATCAGGGCTGCTCCAGGAAAGGAAGACCAGAGTTACTAGCCTTAGAAACCACATTATGATGAAACTGGCTCTCATCAGGACCGACTCTGGAAAGGAAGACCAAGAGTTACCAGAGTTCCCAGCCTTAGAAACCACATTATGATGAAACTGGCTCTCATCAGGACCGCCCCTGGAAAGGAAGACCAAGAGTTACCAGCCTTAGAAACCACATTATGATGAAACTGGCTCTCATCAGAACCACCCCAGGAAAGGAAGACCAAGAGTTACCAGCCTTAGAAACCTCATTATGATGAAACTGGCTCTCATCAGGACCGCCCCCGAAAGGAAGACCAAGAGTTACCAGAGTTCCCAGCCTTGGAAACCACATTATGATGAAACTGGCTCTTATCAGGACCACCCCTGGAAAGGAAGACCAAGAGTTACCAGCCTTAGAAATCACACTATGATGAAACTGGCTCTCATCAGAACCGCCCCAGGAAAGGAAGACCAAGAGTTACCAGCCTTAGAAACCTCATTATGATGAAACTGGCTCTCATCAGGGACACTCCAGGAAAGAAAGACCAAGAGTTACCAGAGTTCCCAGCCTTAGAAACCACATTATGATGAAACTGGCTTATTAGCGTTACCAGCCATAGAACCAAGTTAACAAAACAGTACTCTAGATAAGAGCATCTAAATTTTAAAATTTAATATTTTTGCTTTGTTTAACACTTTTAAGTTACATCATTTTTATACAGTGTTCCTTCATAGTCTGAATGGATGCAATATTAATTTACTATGTATGAAAAAAGAAAACTGCAGAAATCGCTGTAAAAGCACTTTCTGATGCATTGTGCATCAATGGTTTAATGCAGGGGTGTCCAAACTTTTTTTGTTGGGGGCCAGAAGAAGAAATATATTTGAAGTCATGGGCCACAGACTCTGTAATAAAACAAATAATGAAATATACCACTTTAAATAATACTTTTTCCTGATTTACTTTCATTTACACACCATTTTACTTGACTTACTATCTTTATCTTTGACAGTGTTGTGTAATCTAAGATTTTTTGATGTTTAATTTCATGATGTCTCTTAATATTAAACTCCTTAATTACGGCAACTTTTAGACTCTTTTGCACCGTTTTTCTGCGCTAGAAATTCGCACGCTCTCCGCTTTTAGACTTATTTGCCTCGTTTTTCTGTGCTAGAAATGCGCACTTTCTCCGCTTTTAGACTCTTTGCCCTGTTTTTCTGAGCTAGAAATGCGCACTCTCTTCGCTTTTAGACACTTTGGCCCGTTTTTTGCGCTAGAAATGCGCGCACTCTCCGCTTTTAGACACCTATCGTTCAAACTTTGAATCTCACATTATAAAAACCTGCTTAACAGCGGGCCAACTTTCATTCCATTTCTAAAATACTGGCCGTAGTTTGGACACCCCTGGTTTAATGTATTAGTGCTTGGGCCCAAGCAAGCCCACTAAAAACCCACTGTTTCTGTACATTTTAATGGAAAAGGAAATAGATTTGGTACAGAATCGAGAAGTTCTTCTTCTATACCACATCCTTTAAAAGTCCTCAAGTTCATCCTGTAAAAGTCGCACTGATACGGAACAGGCCGACTCAGCTTTATTGAGTCAGACTCGTGCTGTGAAGTTGAAAGTGAATCCCTATAGATCCGTCTCGTGGTAAAATGAAGGGGCACCTTTGATATCGACTCTTCTATCACACCCTCAGCTGAACTGTATGGGTTTTGCATTTGTGACACTTTCGCTCGAGCTGAAGAACAGTGTTCTCCAATACTGTGATATGGATTTCCTCGTCTCTATCCCTCTCTGTCTCTGTCTCTACCCTTCACCTTCTTCTCTTTTTCTCTCCCGCCGCAGATGGAGAGGCAGAGGCTGGAGAGGGAGAAGCACTTGCGAGAGGAGGCCGAGAGGGCTCGCGACGAGCTGGAGCGGAGGCTCATTCAGTTGCAGGACGAAGCTCATATGGCCAATGAAGCGCTGGTGAGGCAACAGACTGCAAACCGACTCCACACTGATGAAATGTTCTCCTGGGTTAGACACTAGATGAACTCTGCTCCCTACCCTGATTTACCTCTGAGATTAGCTGCAGGAGGTGTGGTTCTCAGTCTTTAACAGCTCCAGGAATTCAGATGGCTTGAGGTGCATTCTCCAATCAGGGCTGGACCCAGCTGAGAGTTTCACACCAGTTTAAAAAACACATATATGATTCATTCTGATCAAAATTCTGTTGTAAGTTGATCGATAACTTTCAAACTCCAGACAAAGTTAAACGCTGGCCCAGTGACACATACAACATGTACTCTAAATACATCATAAAATGTATGATTACTAATAGGGCTGGGTATCGATTTAAAACTTTCGATATCAGTAATGATACAATACTTTAAATTTGATACCAAAACAATACTTTTTTCGATACCTTTATTTCTAAATTGTGACCAAAAAACAATAATTATTACTGCGCAATGTATTTATTTAACAGCCGACATGAGTTATCTCATTCTCATACTGTCATCACAAGAGCACAAGAGAGTTAGAGACAGCAGGTGAGAGACAGCCCGAGGGAGAGAGAGAGGGAGAGACAGCACAAGTTACCGAAGGATAAAGCGGGTCAAAGAAATACAACGTGAGTGAGACAGAGAGGGAGAGACAGCGTAAGTTAGCAAGGGATAGAACGAGTGAGAGAAAGACAGCACGAGTGAGAGAGAGGGAGAGACAGTCCAAGTTAGCGAGGGATAAAGTGAGTGAGAAAGACAGCGCGAGGGAGAGAGAGCACGAGTTAGCGAGGGATAGAGCGAGTGAGAGAAAGACAGTGAGAGTTAGAGAGAGGGAGAGACAGCACAAGATAGCGAGGAATCGAGCGAGCGAGAGAAAGGTGAGACATTGCTAGTTAGCTCTGGCAAGCTGCATGACCGGGATTCGAACCAGCGATCTCCTAAATGTAGTGGCAGCACTTTAGACCGCTGGACCACTCTGCGCCCCAACAGTCTTAATGTTTTAGCACTGAAATCCCACACAGTTTTAGTGCACCCTCAGATCTAAGCCTCTTTTATAGTTAGTTTGATGTTTTAGAGTGATGTGCACTGAGCTGCAGCTCTCTAGTCCTATCAGCCTGACTGGAGTCTTTGACTGGAGGCAAACAGAGCCCTCACTGTATGTCTGTGTATCTGTGTATCTGTGTGTTTGTTTATTAGTTTATTATTTAGTTTATTCAGTCTCTGTGTGTGTTCTCTCTCTCTCAGATGCGTTCCGAGGAGACGGCTGATCTTCTAGCGGAGAAAGCTCAGATAGCCGAGGAGGAGGCCAAACTCCTGGCTCAGAAAGCAGCCGAGGCTGAGCAGGAGATGCAGAGGATTAAGGTGAGTCTGGGGGATGCTTAACATTTATTATTCCCATTTTAGGTTTTACACGTAGACCAGTTACAAAAAATGGGTTATATTATAGTAAGAACTACTACTGATAAAATACTTTAAGAAATGAAGAACTGCTGCTTTGCAGTTGCAAAGGCCGTCACAAATTATATGATGAAACTGGCTCTCATCAGGACCGCTCTAGGAAGGGAAGAGCAAGAGTTTCCTCTGTTGCACAGGATAAAATTTATCAGAGTTACTGAATACTTAATATACAGGGGGTTGGACAATGAAACTGAAACAATCAATCAATCAACCTTTATTTTAAACTCGGAAGTACATTGAGGGTGACCCTCATTTTCAATGTAGCCGAGCAAATACAATAGTGATTGAAAAAGCAAAATTAAAAGCAAATATTTAATATTTATGAAACAGAAGAATAAAACTGACACTAAAAAATAAAACTATTTAGTAATAAGAATAAAATAAAAAAAAAATAAAAATATATAATAACAGTATTACTGATAAAACATAATTAAAAAGAATAAAATAAGATATTAAAATAAAATAATTATAAGAAAGTAAATACAAAAATAATAAAATAAATAAAAATAAATAAATTATATAAAATAAATAAAAGGAATATATATATATATATATATATATATATATAAAAAAGAAGAGAACTAAAACATGAAGTAAAATAAATAATTAAGATGGAGTAAAACAGGTACAGGCTGTCTGAAGGTGGTTAGATATTAAAAGTTTAAAATGATTGAGTGACACCAGTGAGCTGAGTTTTAGTGTTTCCTGTAGTGAGTTCCAGCTCGCCGGTGCACTGTAGCTAAAAGCAGATTTTCCCAGTTCAGTAAAAACTCTCGGTACCTGGCAGCTGATCCAACCACTGGAGCGAGTCTGATAATTACTGTTATTAAAATTTATCAATGAAGTGATGTATTCTGGCATATGACCGGAGAGTGTTTTATAAATAAAAATTAACCAGTGCATTTCCCTTCGTGCAGCTAATGGAGGCCAACCAGCTTTTCTGTACAGATCACAGTGATGAGTTCTATAAGGGTCGCCAGTGATGAACCTTAGAGCAGAGTGATATACTGGATCCAATAATTTGAGGGAACTGGCGGAGGCATATTTATAAATGACATCACCATAGTCTACAACAGATAAAAGGGTTGCCTCAACAATTGTTTTCCTAGCGTGTATGGGGAAACAAGCTTTATTTCTATATAAATAACCCAGCTTCTGTCTACATTTACTGACTAGTTTATTAATGTGAGGTTTAAAAGTGAGTTTCTCATCCAGCCATATGCCGAGATATTTATATTCTGTAACTCTTTCAATGGTGGATCCTGCCAGGGTAGTAAAATTTACACAATTCACATCACTATTAAGAGATCTGGAAAACAGCATTAACTTAGTTTTCTTAGCATTTAAAACCAGCTTGTGATTATTTAGCGCAATCTGTAGAGCATTAAAAGAGTTCTGTAGTTTTATTACTGCAGCATGTATAGAATCAGCTGAGCAATATAAGATTGTGTCATCTGCATAAAGGTGTATTTTGCAATCTAAGGAAGAAACAGAGGCAGCAATATCATTAATGTATATATTAAATAAAACTGGACCCAGAGTGGAACCTTGGGGGACGCCCTTAGAAATAGCTAGGAAATCTGATTTATAATTATTGAATGCTGTGCATTGTTGTCTGTCTGTGAGGTAGTTTAGGGACCATTCAAGAGCTTTTGCATCAAAGCCAATCTTTTTTAAATTTCTTAAAAGAAGAGTGTGATCAACTGAATCAAAAGCTTTCGTTAAATCAATAAAAACAGCTGCACAGTGTTTCTTCCTGTCTAAGTCTGAATACAGATCTGTCTCATTTTAGTGTGGGAGGTTTCATGGTTAAATTGGAGCAGCCTGGAGGCCAATCTTCATTAATTGCACATTGCACCAGTAAGAGCAGAGTGTGAAGGTTCAATTAGCAGGGTAAGAGCACAGTTCTGCTCTAAATACTGCAATGCACACAACATTATGGGAGACATACCAGAGTTTAAAAGAGGACAAATTGTTGGTGCATGTCTTGCTGGAGCATCTGTGACCAAGATGTCTTTGTGATGTATCAAGAGCCACGGTATCCAGGGTAATGTCAGCATACCACCAAGAAGGACCAACCACATCCAACAGGATTAACTGTGGACGCTGTAAGAGGAAGCTGTCTGAAAGGAATGTTCGGGTGCTAACCCGGATTGTATCCAAAAAAAACATAAAACCACGGCTGATCAAATCACGGCAGAATTCAATGTGCACCTCAACTCTCCTGTTTCCACCAGAACTGTCCGTCACCACAATAAATTATTGTGGTCTAAAACCAGGTGATTCATTTTCATTGTCCAACTCCTATATACTTAGTAATTGAATACATTTTAATGTTTAGATTCTCAATTTTAATTCTTTAATTTTATTCCTTTTATTGTTAATGTTTAATGGCATACAGCCGATGACAAAACAGAAAATTAGAATATTATATAAGACCAATTGGTATTTTTGGCAGTGTGGGCAGTGTGCCAAGTCCTGCTGGAAAATGAAATCTGCGTCTCCATAGAAGTTGTCAGCAGAGGGAAACCTGCATGGGAAACTTCTATGGAGACGCAGATTTCATTTTCCAGCAGGATTTGGCACACTGCCCACACTCCCAAAAGTACCAATTGGTCTTATATAATATTCAAATTTTCTGAGACGCTAATTTTTGGGGTTTTCATTGGCTGTAAGCCAAAATCCTCAACAGTAAAAGAAATAAACACTTAAAATAGATCACTCTGTGTTTAATACATCTATATAATATATAAGTTTTACATTTTGAATTACTGAAATAAAGTAACTTTCCAATAATATCCTATTTTTTGATATATATTATGTGCAAATTATATGGCCAAGGTTACAGAGTGTGATTATGTATTATTTAGGGTGCTGAAATATGGATTCTCACTACAGTCCTCTCTCTCTCTCTTTCTTGCAAACACACACACACATACAATTACAAATATATTGAAGTTTCAGCATTTACATTTTTGTAATCATGTTTGTAATCTTGATTAATCTCTTGTGTTTTGGGAGATTGACACCACTAATATAAATGTAAATTTATTTTGCTAATCTTACATTCATTCTTTGTGTGTGTATGTGTGAGGGTGAGGGGGTTAAGAGGGCTGTGTTGGTAACAGTGTGGGTTAATGTGGGCTGTTAAAGGTGACGGCGATTCGCAGCGAGGAGGAGAAGAGACTTATTGAGCAGAAGATGCTGGAGGCGGAGATGCTCGCACTCAAAATGGCTCAGGAATCGGAGAGAAGGTATGTATTTTATACACTGCATGGCCAAAAAAAATTAAACACCTGGATTTAACTAAAAAAATGGGTTAGAAGCTCCCATTGGAGAATAATTATTGCATGAGTGATTATTATTTATCTGGCAACAAGTAGTTTAACCCTAACTGATGCAGGGAGTAGCTTCTCATTTTTTAAAATGACCATGTGGAAAGAGATTGCTGCTGAAACTACTAAAATCGGGTAAAGAACTGTCCAACACATTTTTAAACAGTGGAAGGAAACATCATCTTCAAGGAAGGAATGTGGTCAGAATCCGCGTCTTTTTGAACTGGTGCTGATGCAGCATCACCGAGTAGCATCACAGCGCTAACGCTCGGAGGAAAGCGCAGCGACTCGGTTCTGATACATCAGCTTACAGACGCCGTGTTCTGATTGACATCACCCAAAGAGTGATGAGTGGAAAGAGCATCATCTACTTTACCCACCCAGAGAGAGAGCAAGGCCAATTGTGCTCTCTCAGGGCTCTGGCAGCTGATGGCAAGCTGCATGACTAGGACTCGAACCAGCGAGAAACATCATCTTCAAGGAAGTAATGTGGTCAGACGCCGCCTCTTTTCGAACTGCTGCTGATGCAGCATCGGCGAGTAGCATCACAGCGCTAACTCTCGGAGGAAAGCGCAGCGACTCGGGTCTGCTACATCAGCTCACAGACGCAGTCTTGTGCTGATCGACATCACCCAAGGAGTAGTGAGTGGAAAGAGCGTCATCTGCTGTACCCATCCAAAGAGAAGAGCAAGGCCAATTGTGCTCTCTCTCTCGCTGCATGACTGGGATTCGAACCAGCGAGAAACATCATCATCTTGAAGGAAGGAATGTAATAGGAAGGATGATGGTGATCAGCTATCACTTAGATCTTTGGTGAAATAAATCAAATGGTAGAATAAAACATAAGTAGAACTCAGGGACATGTTGTTTAATAGTGAAAGAAAGAGCTTTACCACACTCACAATGCAATTAAAGGGACTAAACAGCTGTGTAACTTTAAGAAACCTCTTTGAGAATCTTTGGAATGTTCTGGAGAAGGCTCTGTGCAATAATCCAAATCTCTCTAAATATCCACATAAATATTAATCCTATAGCAAAATCCTTCTGAATTTTTTTCTGCTCTTCTTTTCCAAATAAACCAACACCAAAATTAAACATGGCAGTTGAGACATTTTATTTTTTTTCCTCATCTTCTCCTTCCTATGTTTCATCCTCTCTCCACCCTGTTGCGTTTTCTCTCGTGGTGGTTTTCATCACTGCAGGGCGTACTCTTGTTTCCTTCCTGCCACAAGATTACACTGCATTTTTCTGCCCCTTAAGTCATTATAAGAGTACGCAATCAAGTGAAATTTCAGTTCTATTGAGATAAATCTAGATATTGCTATATATAATTACAAATTTCTTTGGTTTTGCATTTTTTCTCAATACTTACATATTTCAGATTAACAAACACATTTTAATATCAGAAAAAGATCACCTGAGTAAATACAAAAATCAGTTTTTAAATGATGATGATTTTAACCAGACCTCTAAACAGCAACAACTGCAATCAAGCGTTTGTAATAACTGGCAACAAGTCTTTCACATCTTTCTGGATTATTTTTTTTTAATTCATCCATATTGGAGGGTTTTCTGAGGTGGGTGTTTTTGTTTTTTTTGGACCTGTTTGTTTTTTTTTTTTTGTTTTTTTTTACACTTCCGGGATGAGTTGTCCTTGCCCTTTTGGAGTAATTTTGTTGGCCCGTCACTCCTAGAAAGAGAAAGGCAGTTACTTTTTCCACACATAGGGCCATGATAGTTTGGATCGCTATTTTCTATTAATGAATAAAGTTATCATTTAAAAGCAGTTTTTTTTGTGTTTATTCAGGTTGTCTTTGTCTGATATTAAAGTTTGTTTTAATGATGTGAAAATTATAAATAATTTATTTTGTTGAGCAAGGTGGTGTGTGAGGGGTTAGTGTGTGTTGTGCTGATATGAATGAATCAGACATTGAAGCAGTGCTGCTGGAGTTTTTAAACACTGAAAATTGTCCACCAAGACCGTCCTGTGAACACTGGTGAAGGGCTACAGGATGAGCAACACTGTATAAACTGTGCAGAAACAGATGCAGATTGTCTGTCTCTGATGTTACTTGATCTACAGGGTGGAGGAGCTGTAGGTAGGAGTGTGTACCGTATTTTTTTAGCTGTAAGTCGCACTTAAAATCCTTTAATTTTCCCAAAAATAGTCAGTGCCTTATAATCTAGTATATATCTAATATGAATTTACCAGTCAT
The DNA here is from genome assembly GCF_023375975.1 of Astyanax mexicanus. Classification (NCBI taxonomy): domain Eukaryota; kingdom Metazoa; phylum Chordata; class Actinopteri; order Characiformes; family Acestrorhamphidae; genus Astyanax; species Astyanax mexicanus. Next base: position 32,105,045 of record NC_064429.1, read on the forward strand.
GTATTAAAGAGCATTAAAGCCACTCCATTAAAGTACAGCATTATACAGGAGTTTTTTTTTTATTGAGTTCTCCAGTAACGGGGTCTAGAGTAGTATTAGCATTAGCTGCTACCTGCTTTTTCCCTGTATAATCGGCCTGTAGCCTGCTGCTAACTCTGGCTAGCACTGCTGGAGCAGCATTAACATTACCAGCTAACCGCGGGTATATTGAAATGTAGTCTGCACGTTTACCGTGTTAAAACAAGCTACGTGGGATGAACCGCTACCTTATATTGCCCTGGCTTACTGGAACACTAAGGGTTACTCAGTGTAGCGCTCTCGTGTGGCATTAGCTAGCGGTTAGCTGCTAAAATAAACGAAAAGTGATTTACTCACCCACATAAATTGTTTGATTTGATTTTAAAAGAAAGTCTTTTTTTATTACAGTTTTGTTTACTTAGCTTAGCTTTACTTAACTTAGTAAAGCTTAGAAATGCTGAATTATAAGTTCCTTATATTGTCTCTTAAAATGTGTCTTGTAATTATGTATGAAAATAGACCAGAAAATAGATGTTCATTAATAGTGCGCCTTATAATCCGGTGCACCTTATAAATAGTGCGAAAAATATGGTAATAGAGTGAAGGACAGTGAGAGATTAAACACAGTGTTTAAAAACTCCAGCAGCACTGCTGCATGTGTTCCGCTCTTACCAATAGAACACACACTAACACCTCATACACCACCACCATTCTGATCAGTCCTAATCACTGCAGTGCACATTTTGAGCTGTTCAGATAGGAATATAGGCAGCGTTTGAGTTAGTGGTGAGGTCCGACTCCACGCTGGGAGGGAGAGCTGTTAAACTCCAGTCTGATCTGAAAGCACTTCCTCAACGCCTTAAGCTCTCACTGCCCAGTTCCAGATCAATTAGAGAAGGTTCCCGCTGCCCACGGCGAGTGACTCACGCTTCTGTCTCCCCACAGAGCCAAGGAAGCAGATCAGCTGAAGCAGGACCTGCAGGAGGCCCGGGAATCAGAGCGCCGAGCAAAACATAAGCTGCTGGAGATCACCAGCAAAACGCCCTACTCGGTACGCAGCGCTTCCCCCGGCACAGCGGGGCACTGGCAGCTCGCCCTGCCACCTCACTCACTCACATTTACTCACTCTCACCAGGTCTTGATGATGCCCAGGGCTGTCACTCTCATTTCACACATTTTGCTATTTATAGGTTTATGTTTAAGTCAAATGAAATAAAACATTGTTGTTTTATTCTATAAACTACAGACAACATTTCTCCCAAATTCCAAATAAAAATATAGTAATTTAAAGCAGAAAATGAAAAATGCCTGAAATAACAACAAAAAAAAGATGCAGAGCTTTCAGACCTCAAATAATGCAAAGAAAAAAAAAATTGTTCATATTCATAAAGATTTAAGAGTTCTCAAATCAATATTTTATTGATTTATATCAATTTTATAATATTACATTTAGTTCTGATTATTCAGTTTCGAAGCTTAAGTTTAATTTAATTTCCTGTCAAAATAGTAATTAAAGCATGTCCTTCAGTCATGGCGATTATTTTTTTAAATTAGATGACATTCTTTATTTGCATTAAGAAGCAGAAAATCAATAAAAGAGAAAAAACTTTTTTTCTTTAAAATAGGAAATATAAAAATATATATATATATATATATATATATATATATATATATATATATATATATATATATATATATATATATATATATATATATTAAATAAATTATTAAAGAAAGAAAAACAGCCAAACACATAAATTCGTTTTTGTTCAGAAATCAATATTTGGTGGAATAACTCTGGTTTGTTTTTAATTACAGATTTTTTAATGCATCTTGGCATCATGTTCTCCTCCACCAGTCTTACACACTGCTTTGGATTTGGATAGCTTTATGCTGCTTTACTCCTGGTGCAAAAAATCAAGCAGTTCAGTTTGGTTTGATGGCTTGTGATCATCCATCTTCCTCTTGATTATATTCCAGAGGTTTATTTATTTCATTATTTTATTTTAAATTGTTTTGCATTTTAGATTAATACTAAAGGCATCCAAACTATGAAAAGAAAAAAAAAAACTCAAAAAAACAGAATATGTTTTATATCCTAGATTCCTCAAAGTAGCACCTCTTTCTTAAGCTTCTTATCCGGACGGGATTAGTTTCTCAGGGGGACGTCTGTAAAAAAAAAAAAAAAAAAATATTATTCTACTCAGTGATAAAACTCCTGCATCTGGACTGCAATTGAAAAAACAGGAGGACCAGTGAGTTTTCAGGATTTCTCGGTCACGTGACATTGAGTTCAGTAGCTCCTCCATTTCCACTCGCTGTTGTGTTTTTACGTGGATTTACGTGGAAAGTGTTATTACGGTGTGTGGCAGTGGACAAATAGCTATTTTATTAAACGCGAGGAGACGAAACTCAGGGATGTGCGCCTGGACAGGAATAAAATTACCGGAGGACCACAAAAAGAGTTCAGAGAAAAACAGTAGATAATTCAGCCTGTAATTTTTTTTTTTTTTTTTTTTAGAGGACGTCTAAGAAAAACACACACATGTTCGTTCCGGACGGGAATAAAATCACAGAGGACCCCCCCATAAAAGAGAAAATTAGGGCTTTTAATGATGAGTCCCATTCATTAATCAGTTTATTATAAATCAAACCTCTCTCTCTTCACTTCATCCTTTCTTCAGCAGCGTCTAAATGGTGGAATCAGGTGGATTTGATTAGGGCAGCAATTAAACCCTGCAGGAGAATCACCAGGAGCTAAAATCATTAGCGCTCAGTTAGCTGGACGCTAACGCTGCTGCACACATTTACTCCTTTTACTGTCCATTACATTTAGCTCTGATTATTCAGTATTAAAGCTAAAGTTTAATTTCATTCATTTCCAATCAGAACATTAATTAAAGCATGTCCTTCAGTCATGGCGAGATATTTTCTTAAATAAGATGTGATTCTTTATTTTCATTAAGAAGCAGAAAAATCAATAAAAGAGGAGCAAAAATGTTTTTTTTTTTTGTTTGTTTTTTTTTGCTTTCTTTAAAATGGGAAATATTAAAATTAAAATGAATAAAAAGGATGTAGAGAGAGAAAACAAGACTAGGATATTCATGCAAGGTCTTGTAGAACCTTGAGAACAGTCCGACACATGAAGTTTTTTAACACAAAAATTTAAAATAGTCTATTTGGGTTTTTTTGTTTATTTATTTTTATTGATTCAGTTTTGTACAAAAAAAAAAACGACACGTGAAGTCAGACTCCGCCTCTTTTTGAGCTGTTCTGATACATCAGCTCACAGACGCAGCCTTGTGCTGAGCGACATCACCCTAGCAGTGATGAGGGGAGAGAGAAGAGCGCCATCTACTGTACTGTACCCACCCATAGAGAGAGAGCAATGCCAATTGTGCTCTCTCAGGGTTTCTCCCGCAACTGATGGCAAGCAAGCTGCATGACCAGGATTCGAACCAGCGATCTCCCGATCGTAGTGGCAGCGTGTTTAGCCTCGTAATCTGTGTTTTTAAAGCTGTGTTTAAATCTAATCAAGCAGTCTTAGTGAGTCTCACTCTCACTCTGCTGACATTTCTTTTCTGCTTCAGTCTGAGCGCTCAGTGAGATACCCAGTGATTTAGCTAGCCTTTAGCAACCTTATCAGTATTAAGTCAACTAGATAAGAAGCGAAGAGGAGGAAGAGGAAGAGGAGGAGGAGGAGGAGGGCTGTTTCAGACCGAGCTGATAGCAGCCCTGCAGGTTTCACTGCTGCACCGTCGCCACAAAAAACACTGTGGATGACTGTTGTTTAGAGTGGGATTACAGGCGGGATCAAAATGTCCGGCCATTGTGAAACGCAGCAAAAGAGCGAGAGCTGGAAAGTTGTCGCAGCTTCGGTCGGCTCTACTGAATATGAATATCAGCCGGGGTCAAACACACGCGACGGTGAGAGCACTCGTCTCGCTGTCTGCATATAATAAAACCTGAGTGAATGCGGCGAGCGGGTGTGATCCGCTAAGCCTGGGATTTAAATAATAGGGGCATGAAAATGAATGAGCGCTTCTGCTTTACTTTTACTCTTTTTTTCTTTCTTTTCGGTGGGGGGGCTCTGTGTAAATGCTATTAAAGAAGAAATGTAAATGTGTCCACCAGGAGACAGCTCCTCAGTGCTATTACTCTTAAGCTGATGGTTATTAGTCTGGGCATTCGGAAGCTCCCTCCTGCACCAGTCTACTGTCTTAAGTCCTACCGGCGTCTAATCATCAGAATTGAGGAATTGAGACGAGGCGAGGCGAGTCAGGATCCGAGTCAGAGATCAGAGGCATAGACTCTATATAGCTGGACAGAGCATCGTCTCTCAAAAGTGAAGCCACCACAGGTCGGGCGCCCCCTGCTGTTCGGCTGCAGAAAGCCGTGTAACCCCACCCATCCCCATAGGTTTCAATGGCAAAACAGAACAACTTTCAATCACGTTTTTTTCTAATATACTGTAATTCTACCTCCATTATTTAAATGCAACAGCTAGTGTAACCTCTGCTTATATTGTCAAATTTTTATATCCCCACAGAATTCGTTTTTTAAAATGTTATTAAGCCCTATTTAAAAAAAGGTGTGGTTATTGTAAAAGGGCTGGTTATGGGCGGGACCAATAACAGACCGTCAGCTCCGCTCCGCCCCGCTCTGCAGTCTGTGACCTCGAGGCAGCCCTCAGGGGCGGGGTTATTTAAATGAGTAGGCTGCTCTCCACAGTCTTTCTCCCTCCTCTGGTCTCTACTGCGCTCTACAGACTCGGGTTTCAGGATCGCCAACATGGAGGAAGATTTTGGCTTCATTTTCATTGAATGAATGGGAACGGAGACACGACGTCCATCTTTCTTTACAGTCTCTGATCAGAGGTGACTGGTAGTCCGCATGTTATTTGACCCTTTAAAAGTGTGGCCACAAGTTTGATCAAGTGTCAAGTGTTATGTAACTGGATATGAAATGCAAATTCAAGCTTTCATGAAGGTGGATGGTGTATTAGATATGTGTGTTCATTGTGGCGCCTTCAGTGTTTTAGAGTAGAGAACAGTTTTAAATGGCCATGAAATATTATCATAATATTTTAGCATATTTTTAGTGATAATAATGATAATTCAAGAATATTCCACTGCAACAAAATAAATGTCAGTTTTATTACATTTAGAAATACCAGTTTTAAACATGTATTAGAAACATATCTATTCTAGAATAGATAGAATTTCCCCTCGGGGATCAATAAAGCATCCATCCATCCATCCATCCATCCATCCATCCATCCACCCATCCACCCATCCACCCATCCATACACACCTGTAAGCTTAAGAACAAAATATATGTAAGCTTATATATTTTTATCAAACTACAGTAACAAACACATTATTTTTTTGGATAAAATTAAGTCTAATCTAATAAAATACAATAATATAGCAATATAATAATACTACAATATATAGCAAAAATCACAATAATACCAATGTGCAAAATATCTAATGAACGTACTGTGGCAATAAGAAGTAATTTCATGTTTTTCTGCATAAATGTGTCATTAAATTTGATTAATACATTTTACGTTTAAGCCGTGCAAGGTGTACTTTTCCCGTTGTTATGATGGCAAAGACACACTTTCATATATCATATATATATATGTCACTGTATTGCCATAAGAAAAGGACATGATAATAAAAATTGATGAACATACATTTATTGGCACCATTTCTAAAGCTAGGAGTGGGGTATATGTATATAAAGTGGTATACAGCCTGTCAGTATACTCAATAATAAATAAACACAATAATGGCAAATAAAATAAAAAAAACATCAGTAATCTTTATTTATGAATGAACTAATCTCTCTCTCTCTTTTTTTTTCTTTATCTCAGGCCCCCTCGCTCTCCCCCAGCGCTCTTCCTCCTGACCTCAGCTTCAGCACGGAGAACCTGAGCTTCGACTTCAAAGACACGGACATGAAACGGCTGTCTATGGAGATCGAGAAGGAGAAGTGAGTAGTGGAGTGTTTGTGAGTAAAAGCCGCTCTGCTCTTCAGGTCCATCTCTGCGTCTGCCTGCTCTCATCTTCATCACACTAAGAGCTCGGGCTGACGGAGAGGCGCTGGGGTCCGCCGGGCTTCAGAACCAGGGCTGAGTTTTACTGCTGAAGTTCGCCTTGTTTTTCTGAAGGTGCTGCAGCTCGGGAACGCTGGTTGTGAAGGGTTTAAAGTGTGTTTTGCTCATATGTAGATTGCTGTATTTTTCAGACTGTAAGAGTCTTAATCCATGAACGTCTATTTTCATATATAAGTCGTATATAAGGATGCCTAAATCGAAATAAACAAAACTGTAATTCTTAAAAAAAAAAAAAAAAAAATCCTTTTAAAGTCAAACGTGCAGTTTGTAAGCTTAGATTTCCAATATTTTGTCTAAGCATGAGTTTTCAGTGAAGTTTCTCCAGCACTAAGGCTAGGTGCAGCAGCACTAGCATTAGCCGCTAATCGCAGCACTAGCAGAACGTAAATGCTGCTCGATAGCACTAGACTGATGAACCCTGAGTGTTCCGGTAACCCAGGGCGCTATCAGCTAGCGGTTCCTCCAACGTAGCTTGTTTTAAAACTGCAAACATGCAGACTACAGGCGGAAGAGCTAGCGCTGTGGTTACCGACTAATGCTAATACTGCTGCTTATAACTCACACTTATAACTCTGTACTTCAGTGGCGTGGCTTTACTTCTCCTTAATACCTGAGTGGTAGAAATAATTCATAAGACGCACCGCAATTAATACATAAAGCACACTTTCGACTTTTGCGAAAATTAATGGATTTTAAGTGCGCCTTATAGTCCGAAAAATATGGTAGTAAACGCTTATATCGAAGCTGATGTTCAGCATTGATGTTTAGAGTCTGAACAACCCAAAACTCACGTTCCCAGTCAGAGATTTCTGACTCAGTTTTATGAAATCTATTTTTTTTTCAGTGGCTGAAAATGCTACCTGACCCTCACACTCATCCATAGAACCACATAGAACAACAAAAAGTGGTTTTATTTTTTTTTCTTGATTAATGACCCTGTCTAAACACTGTAGACATGCTCATAAGTCATTGTTTCTTCCAAAATCAAGTCTATTACAAGGAGTTTTTCCTGATTTAGTTTTTTCTGTCCAATAAAGTCGTTTTTGTGCATTTAGCACAATTTAGCATTAGTGATTTCAGGATGTTTGATAATTACCAACTTCGCTCATTGTCCCCAACCCCACAACTCATCCCAATCCCAAAACAATTGGATGGAGCACAATCATTCCAGAAAACAGTTTTTCCACTTCTTTTTCCAATTTATAATCTAATTCTTCTTTTTTTTTTTTTTTTTTTTTTTTTTTTTTTTTTTTTTAAATAAAGCATGAATTTCATTCATTCACTTCATTCTGTAACTATCTGTGTATGTGTGTTCTTTAGGGTGGAGTACATGGAGAAGAGTAAGCACCTGCAGGAACAGCTGAACGAGCTGAAGACCGAGATCGAGTCTCTGAAGCTGAAGGAACGAGAGACTCATCTGGACATCCTGCATAACGAGAACACGGAGAGAGGAACCAGCAAGCAGAGCAACTTCAAAAAGGTCAGTAGTCCTTCAGAGCTCTCAGCTCAGCCTGATTTCACACGTAAGTTTTGCTTATATTAACTCATCCAGAGAGAGAAATTGCCTGTGATGAGGAGACAGGGTAGAAATTTCACTTTTCCCTACAGTTCAATTAATCCTTAGTAATTTCCAATCCCTCTGTCACATGATACCACCAGTGCTGGAAGCGTGCTTCCTCCATGTCAAATTGCCAGTGATGTTTTTTTATTATTACGGAATTTGTGGTGAACTTAGTGCTAAACGTTTTGTTGACTTGTTTTAATTCAGACAGTGGTGGATAGAAACTACGATCTTTCAAGAAATAAAGCTGCGTCTTGAAAAAAAATTAATATAATTGAGTCTAAAATGTGAAACACATGTATAGATTATTAATGTTTTCCACACAGAGAATGATCTATTTTAAGCCTTTATTTCTTTTATTGTTGATGATTATGGCTTACAAGCAATAAAAACCCAGAATTTTTTTTGGGTTTCAGAAAATTAGAATATGATGTGAGACCAATTGGTACTTTTAGCAGTGTGGGCAGTGTGCCAAGTCCTGCTGGAAAATGAAATCTGCGTCTCCATAAAAGTTGTCAGTAGCAGAGGGAAGCATGAAGTGCTGTAAGATTTTGTGGGAAAACAAAACTGCACTGACTTTAGACTTGATAATAAAACACAGTGGATCAACACCAGCAGATGACAGACATGACTCTCCAAACCATCACTGATCATCAGTACATTTTGCATTTCATTTAAAGGAAATTAAGGGAGCAGAGTCTGGAGGAAGAGTGGAGAGACGCACGGTCCAAGCTGCTTGAGGTCTAGTGTGAAGTTTCCACCAATCAGTGATGGTTTGGAGAGTCATGTCTGTCATCTGCAGGTGTTGATCCACTGTGTTTTATTATCAAGTCTAAAGTCAGTTTTCCCACAAAATCTTACAGCACTTCATGCTTCCCTCTGCTGCTGACAACTTTTATGGAGATACAGATTTCATTTTCCAGCAGGACTTGGCACACTGCCCACACAACCAAAAGCACCAATTGATCTTATATAATATTCTATATTCTGTATTCTGAGACACTGATTTTTGGGGTTTTTATATCTACTAAAGACATATTACTTCATATCTGCTCATTATTATTTACAGTTATTTTCTTATATCTATGGACAGATCTAGTGCAATATTTTTCTGATTATTATTTCTGTAAGGTGTTTACTTTCATTAATCATTAACTTTTGATAAATAGAGGTTTTTATTTAGCTATTTATTTATAAGTACATACATTTTTTGTATTGCAATATATAGTATGCAGTATATATAGCCTGGTAAAAAAGGTGCAGTGTCAGTTTTTTCCTTGGGGTTACATCAGAGATAAACCTTTTATGAGTTGTGAGGTGCTATCTTGTGAGTGATTCAAGGTGAGGTGATGTTGAATCAGTGAACTATAGTGGTAATGATTGTGACCGGTGGCTTCTGGCTGTAATTGTCCATGCGAAGTGACGGGTTACTCTAACAACTATAGAAATTGCATTCAAATTCAGTAGAGGAGAACACTCACACATGTATCCCACAGCTTCTTTGGGATATAGCAGGACGTACTAGTTCCTGTCCCATGGTTTTTGGATCATTTTATCAGTAGTTTCTACCTAGATTGATATTCTGAGATTTGTATTTACCTCAGTGTTAAACTTCCAGTAGTTTCCATTAGTTTTGTTGACTCGTTTTTATGTGTGAGTCAGTTTTACTGCAGTAAATGTGGCATAATCCTAATATTTCAGATTTTATCTGGTATAATACAGAGAGAAAGCAGAAGATAACTGTAACTGCAGTGATTCATCTGTAGTAGTGAACAGGAAGTCTCTGGAGCTGCTGTGCTTCATGTAAAACTACAAAAAAATGTGAAATCCTCTCTGTGGATAGATGCTGAGGTTTTTGGAGGTATCAGCAAATTAGGCGTGAACCCAGTCGTGTGTGTGCATATATATATTTTGTCATATTATAATTCCCTGCTTGAGCTCCGTAGTCAGGTCCAATTAAATGGAAGGAACTGCACCTGGGTTCCCAATCTCTGCAGTTGCTTTTGTTTTCCACTTTATATTTTCAAATGTTTTCTAAGTGCAAGAGACAGTACTATAAAAACTATAACATTAGCTTTATTATTGAGTTAGTAATATATTTAATCCATGCAGAAACTGTTGTGATTGTGTTTTCATTTTCGTTGGTAACTATTTGATTTAAGCGGTCTATTGGAGTCCCACTGGGTTCTATTTTAGGGCCTATAAAACTGATGATAATGACAGAAATGTGAAAATGTCATCAAAGTTAAATGAAACTGGTCTATATGCATGCAACATATGAAAATGTTCTTTAACCCCCATTGTCTGCAGTAGCTAAGAAAAGAAAATACTCCGAAAAATACTCAAAAAGAGTCAATTAGGCTCGAGACCACAAACAGGCAGCGCTAATCCCGGGCTACAGCAGAGCCGGCACTTTCTTGTACAGCTCTCTTTACCCAGTTGGTTAGCGTTAGCTATCTTGTGTAAGTAACTGTAGGTTTAAATTGGATCTCCGGTGGATTTCTGCGTTTTAGAGAGACCTTAAATAAACACTAGGGAAGCACGGTTTGACAAGGCAGCACAACTCGACACAACACCGGTCAAAGCGGACACCGTTCGCATAGTTTTTTTTAAGATATAGAGTGGACTCTGGGGTTTCGACGTGGTGAGACTGCTCAAGCACCGAATCACCAAGTCTGAGTAAGAGTTTAGTAGCGTTAGTTTAGCTGGGAGAGAGCAGAGCGACACTAAGAGTCTGACGTTAAGCTTAAGGGTTAACTTTACCTAGCAGTCAGTGCTATATCTTTATAACTAAGGCTGCATCTCAAACATTGTGTCCTTTGAGTTTTTAGAGCTGTAAAATTGACTGTGGGCTGATGGCAGGTTGAGTTCTCTGCTGCAGTGCTGTTAGCCAATCAGAAGCGATATATTTGCGTGTATGAATATTCATGAGCGAGAGTCGAAATCCTGGAGTCTATCTACAGTTACAAAAGGGACCTTAAATATATTGACAATCTTAATATATTGATGAATAGTAGACGAATAGTAACTATATATAAGATAATATAAGAAACACCCCGCCAAAGGTGCTTCCAAATTATGTACTAAACACATTGAAAACCAAAAAAGATGCAGAGCTTTCAGACCTCAAATAATGCAAAGAAAACAAGTTCATATTCATAAAGTTTTAAGAGTTTAGAAATCAATATTTGGTGGAATAACTCTGGTTTTTAATCACAGTTTTCATGCATCTTGGCATCATGTTCTCCTCCCTCCACCAGTCTTACACACTGCTTTTGGATAACTTTATGCCTGCACTCCTGGAGCAAAAATTGAAGCAGTTCAGTTTGGTGGTTTGATGGCTTGTGATCATCCATCTTCCTCTTGATTATAATCCAGAGGTTTTCAATTAGGTGAAATCAAAGAAACTTGTGACAATAAAATCACATATATTCCATTATAAGTGAGTTACATTGTATGATAAAGATTTACATTACTTAAATGGTCAATTTCTGTAAGTATAAATACATAAAGGAACCTAATAAACTGGCAACTCACTCAGTTTGTGTTTGTCTCCATAACAAATTCATGTAAAATCTAGTTTTCCTAATATTTCATGGAATTTTTTTCTCTCATCAGAGTCACTCAATTCGGTTGAATACATTTTTATTCACTGTTTCAGTCCATTAATTTTTTACCTCGAGGGGGTTTTCTGGGACCAGTTTCTCATTATTGCTTCTTTGTATTAGCGATCAAGATTGTCAACAAATATTATAATATATTATTATTACTTTCAGTAGAGGGGAAAATATTTTCCATTATTTCCCTGTGATTTGAAATCATGCATCAGAAACCAGTCTAGAGTCCCAGTACAGTCTTGTGTACTGTATATCCTTCTTAGTCTCCTGCCTTTTCAGCTTTAATACTGTCAGTTATTATTTTTTGTTGTAGTACATATTTACTTTGTTATGTTCATAAGACATAGCTCTGGAAAAAATATGAGAATGTTTAAAAAATTGATTTTACCAAATTGAAAACCTCTGAAATACAATCAAGAGGAAGAAGGATGATCACAAGCACCAGGAGTAAAGGCATAAAGTTATCCAAAAGCAGTGTGTAAGACTGGTGGAGGAGAACATGATGCCAAGATGCATAAAAACTGTGATTAGAAACCAGGGTTATTGCAAAAATATTGATTTCTGAACTCTTAAAACTTTATAAATATGAACTTGTTTTTTCTTTGCATTATTTAAAGGTCTGAAAGCTCTGCATCTTTTTTGTTTTTTCAGACATTTATCATTTTCTGTAAATAAATGCTCTAAATGACTATTTTTATTTGGAATTTGGGAGAAATGTTGTCTGTAGTTTATAGAATAAAACAACAATGTTCATTTTACTCAAACATAAACCTAAAAATAGCAAAATCAAAGAAACTTATTCAGAAACTGAAGAGCTGCTTGATGGCCTCTGTTCTGATTGGCTGCCTTGTATCACCTCATTCACAAAGCAGCCAGTTAAAAAGCTACTTTGCACTGGATGCACAGTGAAAATTGACTTCTGTTCTCTGTTTTGTTTTTTTTGCATTTTTAATCCATCCTTTAAATGCATTTTATTCCATCTACTGCTTCCATAAACTACTAAATAGTAAGAGAATCAGACATATTTTGATTGGCTGTCATTTCCTACTTTGAATATATACTTGTCGACACATAATTATCAGCATAAATCACACAAATTTAAGCCAGAATGCGCAACTTCTCCAATTTAGCCTGTGCTAAAGTCAGATTATGTTGTATTCGCAGCTCTGACAAGGCTCATTGTAGTGACTCCTTCGTATCAGGAAGCTGTAATTCCTTGTTTAACTACTAGATGGAACTAAGAAGCTGGCACACAGCTAGCTATTGACACTCATTAACATCCTTACTTTTACTTTTCACTGTGTGAACAGGCTAGACTAGGCTGAGCTATGCTATGTTTATTTTTTTCCTGTTTCCAATTGTAGAATGTGTAAGACTAACGTGTCTGGTGGAGGAAAGAGCATAAAGATTTTTTTTTTAGGCCATTAACCGGCTACCCCTCTCGAGAGTGCATCACTCAGCCCAGTAGAGTGAGAAGTTATTAGCGCAGCAGAGCTTACAAACACCACTAACCACACTAAACAGCACAAAGAGCAGACAACATTTAACCACCCAAGTTTTACTTCTGTTTTAAGGTTGTGTTGAGGTTTAAGCTCCACAGTACAGTTCTACATGAATGTTCCACCGCATTTTTAATATGTAGTTTGTTCTATAAAGTAATAAACTGCATATTTGTTCTTTAGAAACTGCATAAGGCACATTACAGAAGCCTTACATGATGATGCATTACGGTTTTGGCAATCGGCCGATCAAACTCAAAGTCAATCATTAAAATGCAATACATGTACGCAGTCTAAACTTTTGGGCTAATTTTTTGGCTCTTTTTATGTAACACCCTCCAGTGTAAATTTGCCTTAAAGCATTTTGTACATGGAATGGTTTGGCCATTCATTTCCATCCAGTTTCCTTTTTTGTAAAAAAAAAAAAAAAAGGCTTTTGAATTTTAGCGTGAAAGGGCGGAGCTAAACGATAACATTAAAACAGTTGAATACAGTTTCTAATTCTGTTTTAGAATAATCTCTATAACACAGCTTTCTAAAGTAGGGAACCCTTCATCACTGACACACCTGCACAGAATGAGTTATCGCCAAGAATGAGCATTATTTATTTTTTCGACAGTGGCGAGGATTTGTGATGTATTATTCAGCAGTAATTAAGACGTGCAGTCTGCGAGCATGAGCAGTGGTGAGCGGCGGAGTTGGTGCGGGCAAAGCATTATCATTAGCGAATCATCATTCAGAATCACACAGCAGGTAAAAATGTGCAGCTAGAAATCAACGTAATTATCTCCCCTATGGATTGGAAAAATCTAGCCATAGTTTTGGCCGTTACTATTGCAGTCCAGCCCTCAGTTTTGGCAGGATGTGCTTGTAAAACCATTGCCTGTTGAGGCAGTGATCACAAGGCTGTGGGTTCTATAACCTACCTGGTTATCACGGGGTTGTGTATTATAAATGCCTATGTCCACTGTTGGACCTTTAAGCCAAGACATTTAATGCTTTCTACTCCAGACTTTCCATGATGGAATATTAACCAAGTGGTAATGATCACATGGTTGTGGGTTTGATACCCTTGGTCCACTGAACTGCCTCAAGGCAAGGATCATAACCATCACTACGCTATGCAAAGAGAGCAACTACCTCCATACTCACCTCCATACTCCATACATGCAAAGGGCAACTTAAGGCAGTGGTAACTAGTCATCACATGGTTGTGGGTTCGGTACCCTACAGCAATAAGCGGCCATGTTTAGGACCTTAAGCAAGGCCCTTAACCATTTTTGCTTAATACTTTTCAAGATAGAACATGCAAAGGGCAAATTAAGGCAATAGTAACTCTGTAGTCATCACATGGTTGTGTGTTCGATACCCTACTCCAATAAGCTGCCATGTTTAGGACCTTGAGCAAGGATATTTATCATCTCTTCACTTTGCTTTTCAAGCAGGAACGAGCAATAAGAGTTAATAAGAGATTTAAGGCAGTGGCACCTCAGTTTGGCACTTGTCAGGGTTCTAAACCCACACTGGAATAAGTAAAGACATTTAGGGTGGTGGTTGTGGGTTTATTACCCATTTCCACTAAACAGTCACTGTGTTGGGCATTTGAGCATGGGCCTAGCACTCTTTTCTCTGTGTTTTCTAAGCAAAGGGAGCAATTTAGGGCAGCGGAAGCTATGGGGTATTCATGGGGTTGTCTGTTTGATACCCAATGGCTACAGACTGCCACTTTTGGACTCTCGAGTAAGACTTCAGTCCTCTTTGTTCCAGATATTCCAAACTTGGATACGTGAAGAGAGCAGAATTTGGATTGGAGTTGTTAGTTCGATGCCCTAGTCCACTAGACTACCACCTTTGGGCCCATGAGTGAGGCTCTTAACCCTTTTTGCTTCAGACTTTCCGTAATGGAAAATGCAAAGGGCAATTTAAGGCAGTAGAAGTATGGATATTGATCACATAGTTGTGGGTTTGATACCCTTCCCTAATAGACTGTTATGGATGGTCCCTTAAGCAAGGACATCTTGGAAAGCCAGGATTTGCACAGAGAGCAGCTTAGGTCAGTGGCAGCTCATTGGTTTGAGTATTTTTTGAGAGTTTTTTTTTATCACAAGCTTGTAGGTTCAATACCCTATTTCAATAAGCTTCCACTGTATATCCCACTGTTTAATTGAGGCCTATCCTTCTCCAAAGATTTCCTATCCAAGGGATACCATGCAATGGATGACCCCTTTTAAAATAGAACATGCAAAGACAAAGACGAATTGAGCATAAAAGTCTTTTGATCTCATTACCTCTACATTTTTCTCTTTTTTTTTTTTCAGTAGAATTGGTTCTATGAAATAGCATCAGACGAATCAGATATTTCATTACCGCTGGAGTAATAATAAACAAATTAAAACCTCGTATCGTCTTCCCCGTAATTTGAACTGTTTAATCAGAATTTACCCAGGGCTAGATTAGAGTGCTCTTTCCAGGCGTGGAGCTCGCTCCTTCGCTTAGTCAGAGGGTGTGAAATGTCCTCGTTAGAGCTACACTAATTGATTTCTGTCTCGTGATTGCTCGTTAGGTTTGAGGGGTCTCCAGTGTGCGCTGGGAGAGTCTGCTTTGGTGTGATTGTCTAATTGGACTTAGCTGGAGAGTGAAAGACTGTGCACCTCGGGAAGAAAGTCGGCCTCAGCGGATCCACGGCTTTAGAGCCAAAATGAAATCCCCTCAAATCCTTCTCTCGTCCCTCCGACAGCTGTTGTTTTCCTGACCTGTGTTGGACTTGTGTTTTTGGCGTCATCCGGTTTGTTTGGGGAAGTACCCCCTCATGGCACTGAAGCGAGTGTAACCTTTTCAGTATTGTGTGGTATTGAGCGAAAAAAGTGATGCGAAACGATGTCCCATACACCCTTTACAGCCTCTTTATAAATCCTTAATCTTACAGTATTTACTGTGTTTCCCATCCATCTGCTACGGCAATTCATGTTGCCTTACCGTGGGCACGCTGCCTGGTATTCAGCTTTACCTTACTCTAGGTCAGCGGTGTCCAAACTACAGCCTGCGGGCCATTTGCGGCGAGGGATTTTAATAAAAAATGAAAGTTGGCCCCCTATTAAGCTGGTTTTTATAATGTGAAATTCGAGTTTGAATGCTAGGTGTCAGAAAACGAGCCAAAGAGTCTAAAGCAGAGAGAGTGCGCAGTTGTAGTGCAGAAAACGGGCCAAAGAGTCTAAACGCGGTGAGAGTGATCAGTTGTAGCACAGAAGACGGGCCAAAGAGTCTAAACACGGCGAGAGTGATCAGTTTTAGCGCTGAAAATGGACCAAAGAGTCTAAAAGCGACAAGAGTGCGCAATTTTAGCGCAGAAAACTGGCCAAAGGGTCTAAACATGGTGAGAGGGATCAGCTGGAGCACTGAAAACGGGCTAAGGAGTCTAAACATGGCGAGAGTGATCAGTTGTAGCACAGAAAATGGGCTAAAGAATCTAAACGCGGTGCGAGTGCGCAGTTGTAGTGCAGAAAACGGGCAAAAGAGTCTAAACGTGGTGAGAGTGTTCAGTTGTAGCGCAGAAAACGGGACAAAGAGTCTAAACGCGGCGAGAGTGATCAGTTGTGGCGCAGAAAACGAGCCAAAGAGCCTAAATGCGGTGAGAGTGATCAGTTGTAGCGCAGAAAACTGGCCAAAGAGTCTAAACGTGGCGAGAGTGTTCAGTTGTAGTGCAGAAAACGGGCCAGAAAGTCTAAACGCAGCGAGAGTGATCAGTTGTAGCACAGAAAACAGGCCAAAGAGTCTAAATGCTGTGAGAATGTTCAGTTGTAGCGCAGAAAACGGGCCAGAGAGTCTAAACGCGACGACAGTGATCAGTTGTAGCGCAGAAAACACACCAAAGAGTCTAAAAGCAACGAGAGTGGACAGTTTTAGCCTAGAAATCGGGCCAAAGAGTCTAAACATGGCGAGGGTGATCAGTTGTAGCACAGAAAACGGGCTAAAGAGTCTAAAAGCAACGAGAGTGCACAGTTTTAGCCTAGAAAACGGGCCGAAGACTCTAACAGCGGTGAGAGTGATCAGTTGTAGCACAGAAAACAGGCCAAAGAGTCTAAATGCTGCGAGAATGTTCAGTTGTAGCGCAGAAAACGGGCCAAAGAGTCTAAAAGCGGAGTGAGTGCGCAGTTTTAGCCCAGAAAACGAGCCAAAGAGTCCAACAGCGGCGAGAGTGATCAGTTGTAGCACGGAAAACGGGCCAAAGAGTCTAAATGCGGCAAGAGTGATTAGTTGTAGCGCAGAAAATGGACCAAAGAGCCTAAAAGCGGCGAGAATGCGCAGTTGTATTACTATAAGTAGTATATTTCATTATTTGTTTTATTACAGAGTATGTGGTACGTGACTGCACATATATTTTCTCATTCTGGCCCCCAACAAAAAAAGTTTGGACACCCCTGCTGTAGGTAATACCTCATAAGGTAAACAGTTATACAGTGGTCATTCAAAACCATCCCTTGACATCTGTGTCACCATCAGTGTGTGTTTTTTTCGGTAAGTTTTTCGGTTTGGAATTAGTCAAATGGAAGCTATTCGAAGGCGCTGCGCTTTGTTAAGAGTTTGTATAGAGTCCATGTCCTGAGCCGGTGCAGGCAGGTGGAGCCCTGGGCCCGGGGGCAGCGCGACAGGGGCTGCTGCCTTTTCAGGCCGGCCTGTTAGGATGATTAATGACTGTGGACTGTTCCCTCGCCTGCCCGCTAATACCTCCTGCTGCTAACTGTAGCCTGGGGACGAGTGCTGCCGTGAGCTGCAGTAGGTGAGAGGTACTCAGCTGCCGGGATCCGAACAGGTCGGGTTTTCGGCCCCGGAGCCTCGCAGTATGTCCGCGTGTTGAAATAGCCACAACTAGGACTGCAACAGTTGGCGAGTTGTGAAAAGTGGCGATGCAGATTTTTATTTTTGGAACTCCGTTCACTTTAGGACCCCTTAACTTCTTAGCGTCTTACCGTATAATTCTGGTTTTAACCTGGTTCATCAGCTTGATTAAGTATTAATTAATTAGTGAAGTGATATGAAAAGTTTGCAACTAAATACTATTATAAGACAAGACCCCCCTACAGATTTTTTTGTTTTTGCTTTTTTGTCATACTGATGTATTTCTGATTATCTAACAAACTTTAATATCAGACAAATATAACCTGTAGTAAAGAAGTAAAAATAAATATTGTGTGAAAAAGTGTTTGCGCCTAAACCTAATAACTTGATTGTGCCGCCCTTGGCAACAACAACTGCAATCAAGCTTTACCGAAAACTGGCAAAAAGTCTTTTGAGCATGAACCACCTGTTTAAGATCATGCCATAGCATCTCATTCACACTTTGACTAGACTATACACTCTAAAACCTTAATTTAGTTTATTTTTATGCCATTCAGATGTGGACTTGTTTGTGTCCTTTGGGTCATTGTCCTGCTGCAGAACCCAAGTACGCCTGAGCTTGAGGTCACGAACAGATGGCCGGATTCTGATTCTCCTTCAGGATTGTATGTTAAACAACAGAATTACTGGTTGCATCTATTGCAGCAAGTTGTCCAGCAGACCATCATACACACACAACCACCACCATGTTTTACGTTCAGTACGATGTTCTTTTACTGATATTATGTGTTAGTTTTACGCCATATGTAACGGAAATCACACCTTTCACGGAAATCACACCTTTTTTCTCACCAGTCCAAAGAATTTTTATCCAAAGTCCTGGAGATCATCAAGATAAGAGTTTTTGATGAATAAGAGATGGGACATTGTGTTCTTTTTGGTCAAAAGTTTTTTTTGTTTTTTTTTTGGAACTCTCCTATGGATAGTTCCATATCCGCCTAGTCTTTTTTCTTATTATTGAATCATTAATCTTTAACTGACCTTAACTGAGGCCTTATATGAGACCTGCAGTAGGGGTGGGCGATATGGCTCTAAAATAATATCACGATATTTCAGGGTATTTTTGCGATAACAATATACTTGGCGATATAGGATAACAGAAAAATAATTCCTTATTTTCAGGAATATAGTATAATAGTATAACAGAATAATCATAATGTGGCAAAATAAGTAATATAGCATAAAATAATATAATGCAGCAAAAATATTGCAGAATATTTTCATGCATATAAACTGCAAACTAAAACAATTATACAATAAATACACTTAAAAGTAGTCCATTATTTACTGTAAAGCTTTAAGACAAAACATCCCTATTATCATAAAAATGGATTATTAATATCATGATATTTCTGTGTCACGATATATTGTATACGATATAATATTGCCCGTCCATAACCTGCAGTTCTTTAAATGTTGTTCTGGCCTTTTTCTTTTTGTGACCTCCTGGATGAGTTGTTCATGCCCTTTTGGAGTAATTTCAGTCAGTTGGCCGGTCACTCCTGGGATGGTTCACCAGTTTTTCATGTTTTCTCCATTTCTGAATAATAATAGCTCTCACTGTGGTTCTTTAGAAGCTTTAGAAAAGACTTTGTAAACTTTTTCAGACTGATAGATGATCAATTACTTTGTTTTTCTTTTTTTTTTAATTTCTTAGATTAGAGCTGCGCAAAGTGTACTTTTCCCAGTGTTACGATAGCAAAGACACACAGACATGCCCTAAATCAAGCTGCATGGTGCACAGTTGACGGCTTGACTATAGATCACTAAAATAGGGACCATATTTCATTGCATTTTTAGCATTTTTCTATCTATCTTTCTTTCTTTCTGTTTGCTTGTCTATCTTATCTATTTATCTAATACTTCTCTATCTAGAAGCTTCCCTCGTGCTCCATTATTGCGGAGTGTGTGATGGGTGATGGGGGAATACTGAGTGTTTTTTCAGTGTCATGTTTGTTTATTTATTTATCTTTTTATATCCCTGTCATCTCCATCTCCATCTCGTCTTGTTTTGTTTACTCTGCCTGTCCGATGCTGCGTCTATCAGCGAGGCATTCTGTTTAGGAGCTTCAAAACCTCCGGCCGCCGCGAGTGCGGGTAGAGATGCGCGACGGCTGATCAAAGGCAGCAGAGCACACGGATAAATCCGCGAGAATTAGGCAAACAGATTGATACACACACACGCACGCCCTCGCGCGGCTGTCAATCACCGGCGCATTGTTGCTTCACATGAAATACATGTTACATAAGACTGTCTGGGGGGTCCTTTTCCTGTCAGCTGGGTTTTATGAATCAAAGGAAGCGTGTGTTTGATGATTCATTACTTCAGTGTAGATTAATGATGGGAGATAATGACAGTATATTGAATATGCTGAGTGGCAGGCAGTCCGTCAGCTGTCAGTAGTGTCAGGCGTACCGGATTATAAGGCGCACTATCAATGAATGTCTGTTTTCTGGTCTATTTTCAACCACCAGGGATACCATAGGAATAACTTGGCAATACTAGAAAATAGGGGTGGGCGATATGGCTCTAAAATAATATCACGATATTTCAGGGTATTTGTGCGATAACGATATACTTGGCGATATAGGAAAACTAAAATAATACATTCATTTCAGGAATATAGTATAATAGTATAACAGTATAATCATAATGTGGCAAAATAAATAATATAGCATAAAATAATATAATGCAGCAAAAAATATTTAAAAAATATTTTCATGCATATAAACTGCAAACAAAAACTATAAACTAAAACAATTATACAATAAATACACCTAAAGCTTCACAGTAAATAATAGACTACTTTTAAGACAGAACAGCCCTATTATCACGATATGGATTTTTAATATCATGATATTTCTGTGTCACAATATATTGTATACGATATAATATTGCCCGCCCCTACTAGAAAACCACCAGTAATATCAATCAATCAATCAACCGTTATTTTGACTCGGAAGTACATTGAGGGCAACCCTTATTTTAGAGGTAGCCGATCATTTACAAAAACAGGGATTGACATGACAAAGAAAATGTAAAAACTGTAAGTAATTTGTAATTTTACCACATTACATCCCTGGTGTTATGGTATTGCTGATTGTTGCTCTAGTACTGCTAAGAGGATAGCATGGTGTTGATATTAAAATGATATCTAAATAAATGTAAAAAAATATATAAAATATAACAATAATAATAAAAATAATAATACAACTTGGTTTAAATGATAAAAAAATTAAGATCAAAAGAAGATAAGATTAATACAACAAAAACAGTTCATCTTAGACTGAGACTAACCTTTACATAATACAATAAAACAGTACAAATAAATAAATGAATTTAAAAAATAAAATAATGTTTAAAAAAAATAATAATCAAAGAAAATCGATCATTTAAAGCAAAAGTACAAAACTATAAAAAAGGAAAAAAATAAAAAGGAAATGAAGAACTAAGAGAAGAACTCAAAATGTATATATATATATATATATATAAGTTACAAATAAATACAATTTATAAAATACCATAACACACCACAATAATAACACAGGGTTATCCTCTTAGCAATACTAGAGAAACCACCAGGGATACCATAGTAATAGCAACACAATAGTATCCTCTCAGCAACACCATGATATCCACTTAACAATACTAGAGCAACGGCCAGCGATACCATAACACCATATTTACCACCAGGGATACCATAGTAATAGCACCATGGTATCCACTTAGCAATACCAGAGCAACCTCCTTGGATACCACAACACCATATCAACCACCAGGGATACCATAGTAATAGCACCATGGTATCCACTTAGCAATACCAGAGCAACCTCCTTGGATACCACAACACCATATCAACCCCCAGGGATACCATAGTAATAGCACCATGGTATCCACTTAACAATACCATAGTATTCATTTAGCAATACTAGAGCAACCACCAGTGATACCTTAACACTATATTAACCACCAGGGATAACATAGTAATAACAACACCATGCTATCCTCTCAGCAATACCAGAGCAACCACCAGCGATACCATTACACCATATCAACCACCAAGGATACCATAGTAATAACACCATGGTATCCACTTAACAATACTAGAGCAATGGCCAGCGATACCATAACACCATATCAACCACCAGGGTTGCCATAGTAAAAACAACACCATGGTATCCACTTAGCAATACCAGAGCAACCTCCTTGGATACCATAACACCATATCAACCACCAGGGTTACCATAGTAATAACACCATGGTATCCACTTAACAATACCATAGTATTCATTTAGAAATACTAGAGCAACCACCAGTGATACCTTAACACCATATTAACCACCAGGGATAACATAGTAATAACAACACCATGCTATCCTCTTAGCAATACCAGAGCAACCACCAGCGATACCATAACACCATATCAACCACCAAGGGATGCCATAATAATAACACCACCATGATATTCTTTTAGCAAATCCAGGGCAACCACCAGCAATACCATAACACCATATCAACCACCAGGGATGCCATAGTAATAAACCCGCCATGCTATTCTCGTACTATTCTCTTACAATACTATAGTATTCACTTAGTAATACCAAATCAACCACCTTGAAAGCCATAACAACCAACTACTAACTTTATTGGCTCTAAAATTAAGTCGTATTTTCTGTAGTTTGGAGCACAAAATCCTTTATTTTCAAAATCCTTTCCTAAATTATTTCTTTCCATTCCTGTTTTTTTTTTTTTTTAGCTCAGCACATTATAATTTCTGTTTATGCAGATGAATTTCTGAAAAATCCAAACTGCAACTGTGGGAATTCCTCGCCCCTGAAACACAATCCTGCATAAATTGACATGTTTAGGGGTTTTGTTCTGGTAATCATTGCGGGAGCTGGGAACTCAAGCTGTCTGTAAAGCGTCAGCTGTAGGGAGGGAATTGTAAGAGTGGAAATAATTAACCTTTTGAGGAAGGTGTCAGGGTTTAATTCCACTGCTTGTGTTTAGTCTCATTGCACACTGCTACAGATGTAGCTCATCTTGAGTGCAATCGTAAGCTTATTTGTTGATTTTAAACGGAATTAACATTTTTCGGCAGCAACAGAAGCCTGGAATTCACAGCCACTCCTTGAGATTTGAACCCACAAGCTTTTATTATGAGTCTAGTCATGTGTAGACTACTAATGATTATATATTAGTGTGTGTTGTGCTGATATGAGGGTTTATGTATGTTTATCTGCTCCAGAGAGTCCTATTCTATTGGCAATGTATCTGTCCTGTCTAACTAACAAGGGTTGTAGATGTATTACACACAGAGTGATCTATTTTATACAATAAGACCAATTGGTGCTTTTGGTTGTGTGGGCAGTGTGCCAAGTCCTGCTGGAAAATGAAATCCACATCTCCAAAAAAGTTGTCAGCAGCAGAGGTTCAGCATGAAGTGCTGTAAGATTTTGTGGGAAAACAAAACTGCACTGACTTTAGACTTGATAATAAAACACAGTGGATCAACACCAGCAGATGACAGACATGACTCTCCAAACCATCACTGATTGGTGGAAACTTCACACTAGACCTCAAGCAGTTCGGACTGTGTCTCTCTCCACTCTTCCTCCAGACTCTGCTCCCTTGATTTACAAATTAAATGTAAAATTTACTGATGATCAGTGATGGTTTGAAGATGAGGATTTCATTTTCCAGCAGGACTTTGGCACACTGCCCACACTGTCAAAAGTACCAGTTGGTCTTATAATATTGTCTAATTGTCTGAGAGGCTTGTTTTGGGGTTTTTATTGGCCCTATCTGGATGGTATTAGTTTCTAGTCTGGGGTAAATTTCTCTTTTATGTTTTTTTTTTTTTTTTTATCCTCGTCCAGAACGACCATGTGTGTGTTTTCCTCAGACGCCCTCTGAGAAAATTACAGGCTGAATTATCTTCTGTTTTTCGTGGTCCTCCTGTAATTTTAGTCCCGTCCGGAAGCACATCTCTGAGTTTCGTCTCCCCGCGTTTAATAAAATAGCTATTTGTCCACTGCCGCGCAACATAATTACATTTAGGCATGCTTTTCCATGGAGACCCACGTAAAAACACAACAGCGAGTGGAAATGGAGGAGCTACTGAATGTGATGTCACGTGACCAAGAAAGCCTATAATAAACTCACTGATTCTCCTGTTTTTACAATTGCAGTCCAGATTCTGGAGTTTTATCACTCATAGTAGAAGTGTGAAATATTTTTTTTTTACAGACGTCCCCCTGAGAAACTAATCCCGTCCGGATAGAGCTATTGCCTGTAAGCCGTAATCATTAACAATAAAATAAATAAACTCTTAAAATGGATCACTCTGTGTGTTTAATACATTTTGAACGGAATTACTAAAATAAAGTAACTTTTTGATGATATTCAAATGTTTTGAGATGCACCTGTATGTTTTTGTGTTAAGTTATTGTAGCAATGCTAGTGTTGATTTTTTGTTGTGTGTGTTTTGTCTCCACAGCTCACACTCCAGAGCACCAAATCAAGAGTGGCCTTCTTCGAGGAGCTATAACGAGTGTGTTAACGAGTGTACGTGAGATAGGAGATAAGTGTGTGTGTTTTTATACTGTATGTTGCAGTGAAGTTTTAGAATGAAATGACTGTGAAAATTACCAGTTTTAATCCTTTATAAATATGAGTGAGTGTGTATGTTTGAGTGTGAGTGACTGTGTGTGTGTGTGTGTGTGTGTGATTGAACATAAGAGATACTGGCAATAAAATGACTTGATTTTCTTTCTAAATCACATTCCTCTGGTCAACACTGACCATTAAACTGGACTTAATAAGCCCATAAGCACCACATCTTTAATGTCCAATGAAAAACAAGTATCTCCTTTTTTGATCATTTTAATTTGCTGCATATTTTTGAATTTATTAATGAAGTGACCAACAAAAATTCTCCAAAATATAGTATATTCTGTAGCCTTGACCCTTAAAGAAACACTGTTGGACCTATTGTATGAACTGTGAAGCATAATTATGAAGGAAAACTCCTTTATGAAGGAAATGCTGCTTTCTACACTACCCTGCATTCCGTAAAAAAAAAAACTGTATTTCCGTTTTTTTTTTTGTTTTTGTTTTTTTGTATCTTAAAGCTATTTTCTTGAGTGAAGTGAAGTGACACTGTACTCTATCTACATTAGGCTCTATTGGATCTATTTTGTAGCCACTAAATTCATCCATAAATATGTTTTCGGGAGAAACGTTTTATGGCGATGCGGATTTCATTTCCCAGTTTTTTTTTTGTTTTTTTTTTTGCCTTTAAAAGTTATTTTCTTTAATGAAGCTCTAATGGGATTTTATTTAGTTATTAAATTAGTTTAATTAGTTAGTTATTAATTAGTTATTATTAGCCTGTATTAACGCTTTGAGTTACTATGGTAACTCAACTGGTGAATGTATTTTTTTTAGCCACTAAATTCATTCGTAAAAATATGTTTTTGGGGCTTAAAGCTATTTTTTGAATTAAGTGCACTGTACTCTATATTTTACATTCTACATTCGGCTTTTAAATGCTGAAATTGTGATGTCACCACTAATTGTAGCCACTAATATAATCCGTAAAAATATGTTTTTGAGAAAAACATTTTATGGACATTTTATTTCATTTTCCAGCAGGATTTGCCGAAAGTACCAATTGGTCGTATAAAGTATCTCGGAAGAAAATGCTGCTTTTCTACACTACCCTGCATTTCGTAAAACAATCTGTATTTCTGTTTTTTTTTTCTTTAAGCTATTTTCTTGAATGAAGTGCTCTGTATTCTGTCTACATTCGGCTCTTTTTGGATTTTATTATTCTGTTTTAAACCTATATTAACGCTTTGAGTTACTATGGTAACTCAACTGGTGAAATGGTGATGTCGCCACTATTTTGTAGCCACTAAATTCATTCGTCCAAAAAAAAAAAAAAAAAAAATGTTTTCTGGATAAACTTTTTATGGCGATGAGGATTTCATTTTCCAGCAGGTCTTGGCACACTGCCCACACTGTCAAAAGTACCATTAGGTCTTATACAGTATCTCTGAAAGAAATGCTGCTTTCTACACTACCCTGCATTCCGTTTTTTTTTTTTTTCTTCCTAATTTTTACTATCTACATTCGGCTCTATTGGGATTTTATTAGTCTGTATTAAGCCTGTATTAACGCTTTGAGTTACTATGGTAACTCAACTGGTGAATTTATTATGTCGGCACTAATTTTTAGCCACTAAATTAATCCGTGAAGTTATGCTTTCGAGAGAAACTTTTTATGGAGATGCAGATTTCATTTTCCAGCAGGACTTGAAAGAAATGCTGCTTTTAACACTACCCCGCATTCCGAAAAACATATTTCTTTTTAACATATATTTTTTTTTTCTACTTTATTTTCTTGATTGAAGTGCACTGTACTCTATCTACATTTGGCTGTATTGGGATCTTATTATTCTGTACTAAACCTATATTAACGCCTTGAGTAGTAATAGTAGTAACTCAACTGGTGAAATTGTGACGTCGCCACTAAATTCATCCGTAAAATTGTGTTGTTTTAGGTAGAAACTTTACATACTGGGTGAGAAATGAAGATTTGAAAGCATATAAATCTACCAAAGCCTCAATCAGGATGTTTTACAAGCATTTTAAGTACACTTGTTACAAAATCACTTCACTAACTAGTCGATTAATAGTTAGTTAAGACATTACTTAACTACTTAATAATGTTTATTACTGTAGTAAGTTTTGGTTAGATAATATCACAATATACCAAATTTACACTCTGTATCGCCCACCCTCGCTACTACAGGTCATATATGCACTACGCTTTAGGTCAGATACTAGTATCCACTGCTAGAGTTACTGTAAAAGTCCTGACGCCTGCAAAACTTTGGGATTATGAAGTTGTTGTTTTTTTATATATTCTTCTCTTTTTTTTTTTGAAGTTTACATTGTGTTTGAGATGCTGTACGTTGATACTTTAAAGAGTCTGTATGTATATTTTTTGAGGATAATCTCTTTGTGCTGAGGAATAAATGACTTTAAACCCCCTAAATCTGTTTCATATTCATTTGTGCTTGTCTGTGATAAATCGCTAATACATAATAAATATGCATTAGAATCACTAGTAGTCTGACAAACTATGTTGTCTGCCATGTTAAAACAATTTTACTTGTGACTTGAATCCATTGTGAGCCTGCTCTTTGTTAAAAAGTCTATAGCGTTTGAATCCCAGTCATGCAGCTTGCTATCAGCTGCCAGAGCACTGAGAGAGCATAATTGGTCTTGCTCTCTCTGGGTGAGGAGTAGATTGTGCTCTTTCCCTCCATCACTCCTAGGGTGATGTGGATCAGCACAAGGCTGCGTCTGTGAGCTGATGTATCAGAACCGAGTCGCTGCACTTTCCTCCGAGCGTTGTCTGACTTCACATGTATTGGAGGAGGCGTGTGCTAGTCTTCACCCTCCTGGTGTTGGAGCATCACTAGGGATAGGGGGAGTCCTAATGAGTGGGTTGGGCAGTTTACCTTGTAAAGTGGGAAGAAAATAGGATAAAAAAAAACTATATATTCCACTGTATATTAAAGATTTTCAACTGGAATATTTTATTTATTGAGATCTAGGTTGTGTTATTTTAGTGTTCCCTTTATTCTTTTTTTTTGAGCAGTGTACTAACATCTTCCAAGACACATGAGCCAAGACACAGCTAATTAACCTGGACTTAATTAATTTGCTATTTTGTGGTCTGAAGCAAAACAAGTTGGCTCATTTCTCAGCTCTGACTTTGGTTGTTTGGCGGGTAGAATCTCAAACAGAACACAGGAAATACTCCGTAGGGTAGACTGTCCCATTTCAGTACTGCCATCGCAGCCTACCCATCCTTTAAAAGATTAATTGGGACACACTGATTGTGACACAGGTAAAAAGAGAGCAAAGTTCATGAAGGTGTGGTCATCTTCAACCACACCCTTCATTACCTTCTGGCTCTCTCTCTATTTAGTAAGGCTGTTAGAGTATGTACAGATAGACCATCAGAATCTCCTGTTATCCTCTTCTTCTGGTCTGTTGAGGTCTCCAGCTTCCCTCCACAGTCATATATGTAACTGTAACTGTATTTGCTCACTGGCCAGCCACTGCTACCTGCCTTGGGCTAGTTGCCACCCTCCATTATTGACTACATGTACTAAAAATCAGTGAGAAATCTTCCCCTGTTTTGACTATTGTGTATAAATTCAATATCCTCTGAAGCTCAAGGCCGTTCACGCAGAAGTCAACAATGCCCACACCTCCTCGCTCATCCTCGGTCACGCTCCCGTCCCTCTCGCCCTCCATTAGACGGTCCGAGTGTCTGGGTGAGTGACAGGTTGATTGACAGCTGGTGGGAGGCTTATTGACGGGCTGTCACTAGCGGGAGAAGGATGCGCTCCAGGGAGGCGGCTCTGTCGCCACGTATCCCATCACGACCTGAAAGAGCCGGGGCCCAGGGGTGCTTTTGTGAGGGGCGGAGAGATACAGGTCCTCGTGAACTTCCAAGAATGAGTGTCTGAGGAAGTTCCAGTTGGAAAAACAAGTGGAACTGGGTTCATTTTAGGTCAAACTCAACTGTAGGGAACAATAACTGCATGGATCATTGTTCCGGTTATGTTATTTAATTATTGGGAGTTCGGGAGTATCGGGTCTGCTGTTACTGAGGCATTTCCAGGTTCAGCCAATTACAGAAGACATGCATTTTTGTCATTTAAAGGAGAACTTTGGTGTAAAATGGACTTTTCTTGTAGTAAA
This sequence comes from Astyanax mexicanus, assembly GCF_023375975.1. NCBI lineage: Eukaryota > Metazoa > Chordata > Actinopteri > Characiformes > Acestrorhamphidae > Astyanax > Astyanax mexicanus. The sequence goes on from NC_064429.1 coordinate 32,133,548, forward strand.
GCATGATAAAAAGTACTTACCTTTGATGAGTAGCACACCTCCATTCTCCAACAGTGTTCTGAGATCCAGAAATTTTAACAGTTTGTCCAAACACCCTTCAGACTGGGTGACACGGGGCATAATTTACCCTGATAAATCCCTTTTTCCACCGTTATCCAGCTCAAAGTAGCTCCACACCTCCTTGGTTGAATCTGGAGAGCCCTGACATTTAAAACAAGACATAAATAATTTAAAAAGTGCACAAGAAGCTCATTAAAAACCACTGTTTACATCCTAAAACGCTAGCTTCAGCTCCGAGCGCCGCCATTACTGTACTGATAATGTCATAGACATATATATATATATATATATATATATATATATATATATATATATATATATATATATATATAGATTCTGCATAGCCTGCCTCCTGGTGTAGCAGCTGGCACTGAAGCTAGCATTATGGGATGTAAACAGTGTTTTTAATAAGCTTCTTGTGCACTTTTTAAGTTATTAATGCCTTGTTTTGTTCTGGATACTGTCAAGGAGGTGTGGATCTACTTTGAGCTGAATAACGGTGGAAAAAGTGATTTATTTGGGTAAATTATGCCCCGTATCACCCAGTCTGAAGGGTGTTTGGACAAACTGTTAAAATGTCTGGATCTCAGAACACTGTGGGAGAACGGAGGTGTGCTGCTCATCAAAGGTAAATACTTTTTATCATGTTTTACTACAACAAAAGTCCATTTTACACCAGAGTTCTCCTTTAAGTCCCTTAGATCTGGTCAATAACCTGAAAATGATACAAAGTCCAGTGAACACATTTTTTTGCAGTAAATAAAGCAGTGAGTACTGTATCCTACACCTTTAAAAGACTCTTGAGAAAAACTGGAGAAAAAAAAAACTGCTACAGGAAGAGTCACTTCTAGCTGACCTACATGGAAACAGCAGCTTTAGCCTTAAGTCTCAGTTTTATCAGTGAAGAGAAGAATTAGAGGTGAATTAGAGGTCTGACAGGTGAAGTGTCCAAACCATTGACTAGTCCTGTATGTAGGGATGGGGGTCATGACTTTACTTTTTATAGCTGCATCAGAATGTTCAAATAAACATATTTATTTAGCTGAAAACTAAATAAATATAGGAGTCCAGCTTCAAATCATATCATATCTCTACTGAACCTGAGTTCAGTCGCCAAGCACAGATACTTCTGTCCATTTCCTGCTCCGCAGGATCTCAGGACGTTTTCTCTGTGGGCGTGAGGTGACCAAAACCTGACCTCACCTGAGCACACCTTCCCCAAACACGTGTGGTCTGGATTCCTGCCTGAGGCTGCTGGCTCTAAATAAAACCCAGCTCCAGACTTTCATGAGGCTGGTTGAGTACTGATTTCTGATTTCTCTCCAAGTGTCGCCAGCTTTGCTGTACATCTGTGTGGTGCATCTCAAATCCAGACTTCCCAGAATGCACTAGACTCCCAGTGTAGGCCTAATTAGCCTGGCTTTACTGGGGAATGCAACCGAATGTAGAGTATCTATCTACACAAATGAAGTGTGTAGACATGCAGTTATGTAAAAGATTACGTATACAAATCCACTGAAATCCTACATTTGGGTAGTGTACCTCTTGGTGAGAGATCTTTTCCCTAGGGACGTATTTTCCATCCAAAATCTCACCTTGTGTTCTCAGCTTAATTACTCAGGAATCCCTTCACACATAAACATAATCCATATATGGTTAGAAAGGGCGGAGCTTACTCTTTCTAAAAATAGGGATCACAGACACCCCAATGTGGTAAAGCTAAATCTACAAGAAACCCATTGAAAAAACACCTAAAACAGTGAAAAATCTCCTTCCCCAACCAATATTATTTACCTTTAGTGCTTCAAACTTATTTATATGATGTTCAAACAAAATAATATCAGTAAATAAAGACTCAAAAGTGTCCACAGAAAAAAAGTGGACACTACCTGCTTTACTCAAACTAAAGCTAGGTATGATGTGCGCACTACTTTATATAGTTTTATATATTATTTTACTTGCACATTTTTACTAAGTAGTTATTTTGCACTAAACATTTTTATTTATTTAGACTTAAAAAACTTTACATTTTTGTATATATATATATATATATATATATATATATATATATATATATATATATATATATATATATATATATATATATATATATGTTTTCTTTGTGTTTTCTGATCCTCAAAATACTGAAAGGCATAGGCTGCTCTGAGTGCCAGGTTTTTAGTATCTACATGTATCTTAGAGGTGTGATTATTGATTATCAAGATAAATAACTCCGCCTGATGCTGTTTCTCCATGTATTTTATCAAAGTAATAATTAATAATCCATGTAATGAACTATTATCAATATTCTTATTGATTTCAACTCATAAACACTCTAGTCTAACTCTAGTCATTTTTGAAAATATATCTTAGGTGTGAATATATTTAAAGTCTATACATTCAAAAATAAGTAAAAAAAAAACAAACAAAAAAAAAACAGGCGCTTGGTAAAATTTTGACCAAAACATGATCAGTTCCAGAAAATATAACAATTCTGCTTCCTTTTACATTTTAAATGATTCTATTTTTAATCAGCCGTATGTCTTCTGAAGTAAAAGAGATCAGGGCATGTGTCTGTCTGATATAATTACTGTGTTATAAGACCTGAAAGAGAGAAAACACACCAAAACAGCCTTGAGTTCAAAGGGTTAAGAGTATATATTTTTTAAAAGTATACTTAAAATGAAAAAGTACATACATAAATTAAAATAAGCACTTAAGTACATACTAAGTATACTATTTTGGAACAGCTTATGGCAATTTAATACTCAAAAGCATTAAATGTAGATTTAAGTATGTTTTTGAAACATCATTTTTAGTACACTTGAAGTACATTGTAAATGTACTAGATTGTGTGTATATTGATGCACATATTGTGTATACCTTAATAATAACACTGGGAAAAAAAAGGAAATACACTAAAGTGCATTTTAAGTTATTAAAGTATTTAATGTCATTACACATGTTTTCTATTAACACAGCATATAATTTAAAGCATATTGCTTAAAAATACATTTTATGGAATACAGAAAAAGTATATTTAATGTATATTTTAAATTGAGCATGCACTTTTAGTATTTGAACATACTTTTAATACTCTTAAGTTTACTTCCTTTTCTCAAGGGATGCCTCTACTCTACGACATTCTTAAACACATTTTGGCCAGTTGATAAAGTTGATAACTTGTGAGGGGATGTTTTTGAGATCGCTGGATGGACTTTTCAGCAAATTGCCCACCATCTAGACAAGGGGTCGGCAATTCAGCTTGGCCGTGGACCAGATATATTTTCCAAGCCATTACGTGGCGGGCCACAAAAAAAAAAAAAGTGTAATGGTGGGATGGAGTGCTACAGACTAGTAGCTCTCCAGCCCAGAGGGTTGTTGAACCCAATTGCAGAACAGTTGATCTCAAAGCAGTTAAACCCCTCACACGGGATTGAACCTGTGTCGTCAGGGTCGCGGTCCAATATACTACCGCTGCACCTGCTAGTGAATTGGGACAAGACCGGGAAAAATGCCCTTATAAGGAGATAGGGAGCCTAAACTAAAGTAGTCCTGCAGGAAAGCTGGACGTGAGAAAAGGCCGATGCAGCCCAGTGAGCGATGCAGCTCCTCACCTGCAGTGCTAATGAATTAGACTATCCTCCCAATGTTCTCTCCTTCTATCAATCCACTACACTCTGACTGACTTACAAAGGCCCTCTGAAAGTGTGTGTGTGTGCGTGTGTGCGTGTGCGGGTGCGTGTGTGTGTGTGTAAGAGAGAAACATAGAGAGGCCTGTGTTTCCTTAATCATGTTTTGCCCTCACGTCTCTGTAGAACCTGCCTCTATTGTATTTACGTCATTCCACACAATGGACGAGTTATCTCACAGCTCTGTGTGTGTGTGTGAGTGTGTGTGTGTGTGTGTGTGTGTGTGTGTGCCTCTGCAACAATCAGGACGATCCTTTCAAATGATGATCAATGGGCAGCATCCAGATTCCAACACAAACACACACACACATAGATTTATGTAAATCAGATTTATGCGAGTGTGTGAATGTGGTGGTGTGTGTTACAGCCTCGCTCAAATGTCAGAGGGGTATAATCAGTTTATACTCTCTCTCTCTTTCTTTTCTCTGTCTCTCTCTCTCTCTCTCTTTCTCCTGTTCTCCCTGGTCTTGTTCTATGACTCACTCTTTTATTCTTTCCTGTTGCTTTCTCTCTCTCTCTCTCTCTCTCTCTCTCTCTCTTGTTTTGTGTAATCTTTCCTTTGTCTTTTGATCTGTCTTTCCTTTTTTCTTCGTCTCTCTCTCTGTTTCTCCTCTTTTTGCTCTCTCTATTTGTATTACTCTGCCTCTTTCCCTCTTTCTCTGCTGTCCTTGTTTTTTTCTCTTACTCTGTTTTTTGCGTTCTCTCAATCACTAGTTTTGTTCTTTCTCTCTGTCTGTCTCTTTCTCTCTCTCTATTTCTCTCTCTCTATCTCTTTCTCTCTCTCTCTCTCTCTCTCTCTCTCTCTCTCTCTCTCTCTCTCTCTCTCTCTCTCTCTCTCTCTCTTGTTTTGTGTAATCTTTCCTTTGTCTTTTGATCTGTCTCTCTTTTCTTCTTTGTCTCTCTCTTTCTCCTCTTTTTGTTCTCTCAATTTTTATTACTCTGCCTCTGTCCCTCTTTCTCTGATGTCCTTGTTTTTTCTCTTACTCTGTTTTTTTCTTTCTCTCAATCTGTCTGTCTCTTTCTCTTAAATGTTCTTTTTTGTCTTCTCTTAGACCTTTCTTCTTCATTTTTTCCCCATTATCTTTTGTCTCTGCTTCCCTCCCTGTCTTTATCATTATATCTCTTTTTTTACTCATTGCTCCATTCTTGTCTTTTCTATCTATGTGGTGTTATCTTGTGATGGATGGGATGGATTAGGGCTCAATACAAATTACAATACAAAAATACAGTGGACAGTATATTGCAGTGAATGGTTATGATTGTGACCGGCTGCTTCTGGCTAGATTTGTCCATGAGTCCCATGAGTTTTGGCTTCAGTGTCTTTATTTCTCTCTTCTCTGTCTTTCACAGTGCAGATGGTCAGTGGTCAGGGAGAGCTGCACTGGAGGAAAATCACCCTGACTCTTCTAATTATGCTGTCTGTTGGCAGTGTGTGTGTGTGTGTGTGTGTGTGTGTGTGTGTCCAATCAGAGCCTATTTTCAGCCCAGCCTCCCTGCGTTCCAGGACATCAATCTCAGGACAGCCATTCAGCTGAAAATCATCCCCGTCTCAGACGATCGCTCTCCAATCGATGACACACGACCGCGAACCCGAGTCTGGCGGACGCCAGCCGTGCATCATCCTCCAGCCCCAAACACATTTATACTAATTAGCCTTATTAGTGCAACATGTTCAGCTTTATTTCATGATAACACACCGTCTCCCTCATCACCATCATCACCATCATCACCATCATCATCATCATCATTAATGTCCGGACATGTAGAGAGCCTGTCAGCTCCACGCCTCATCATCCTGAGCTGTGGGTTCAGTGGGATTCTGTAGATACTGTGAATAATGTTCTGTATATAAGAGTGCGGTCAATATTAACATGATAAAACATGTAATTAATAACTTAATAACTTAATTTAATCACATTGCCAAGTGTGCAGAGCCTGCTGACAAACTAGCAGTTTAATTTAGTGCTATTTTTAATCTATTTTTGTTTGAGTTCAAAACATAAGTTTTATATTATTATAGTATTATAAGTATTATAAGTATTATTATATAGGGTGAAATATGGATCTATCTATCTATCTATCTATCTATCTATCTATCTATCTATCTATCTATCTATCTATCTATCTATCTATCTATCTATCTATCTATCTATCTATCTATCTATGAATTAAATCATGCTTAATCACAGAATTTACAGGAGTTGGACAATGAAACTGAAACACCTGTCATTTTAGTGTGGGAGGTTTCATGGCTAAATTGGAGCAGCCTGGTGGCCAATTTTCATTAATTGCACATTATTGCACCAGTAAGAGCAGAGTGTGAAGGTTCAATTAGCAGGGTAAGAGCACAGTTCTGCTCAAAATATTGCAATGCACACAACATTATGGGTGACATACCAGAGTTCAAAAGAGGACAAATTGTTGGTGCACGTCTTGCTGGAGCATCTGTGACCAAGACAGCAAGTCTTTGTGATGCATCAAGAGCCACGGTATCCAGGGTAATGTCAGCATACCACCAAGAAGGACCAACCACATCCAACAGGATTAACTGTGGACGCTGTAAGAGGAAGCTGTCTGAAAGGGATGTTCGGGTGCTAACCCAGATTGTATCCAAAAAACATAAAACCACGGCTGATCAAATCACGGCAGAATTCAATGTGCACCTCAACTCTCCTGTTTCCACCAGAACTGTCCGTCGGGACAACAAATTATTGTGGTCTAAACGATACGAGGAGAACATGGAAACTCCACCCAGGTACAGACTTGAACTCAAGACTCCAGAGCTGAGAGGTAAACTTGCTAACCACTAATCCACCTGATAGAGAAACAATACTATATAGTTATAAACTCAGAAGAGCCCTGAATACTGTTTACTGTTACCCCATCCCCAAACTTCTGACAGCTGCTTTAGCTCATTTAATAATATTTTTATCCCCTGAATAGTTGAAGGTTTTGACAGTTTTCTCCTGTGAAGGTGTGTGTGTGTGTGTGTGTGTGTGAGCTAATTAGCTGCAGCAGTGACAGTTCTCCTGTTGACCGTTTCCCTCACAATGACAAGCATTATACTAACCCGTCCACCGTAACACACACACACACACACACACACACACACACACACACACACACACACACACCTGCAACACACACTTGTAACTCACTGAATATCTCTTTTTGTCTCTATTTTCCTCCACACCCTCTTTCTCGCTCTCTCTATTTCCAATCTCTTGCTTATTCCTCTCTTATCCATTCATTCTTTCTCCTATTTCTTTTCTTCTCTTCTTTCTTTCTTTCATTTTCGTTGCTCTCTCATCCTCTTTTTCCATTTTTCTTTCTGTTTTTCTTTCTGTCTTTCTTTTTTTTCATGTCAGTCACTTACTTTCTTTCTATTAACCTTTTCTCGTTTTCTTTTTCTTAATTTGTCTGTGTGATTCTCTCCATATCTCATCTTCTCCTCGTTTCTCCTCCCTTACTCTATTATCTTTCTATTTTTATTTGTGTAATTTCCTCTGACTTTCTTTCTTTCTTTCTCATTTTTCATTCTTATTCGTATTTAATTCCTCTTCTTTTCATTTCTGTTGCCCTCTCATCCTCTTTTTTAATTTTTCTTTCTGTTTTTCTTTCTGTCTTTCTTCTTTTTTCAGTCTCATACTTTCTTTCTATTTACTTTTTCTCTGTTTCTTTTCCTTAATTCTTCTTTGTGTTTCTCTCTATTTCTTCTCTTTTTTCTCTGTAATCCCTTCCTCTCTCTTTTTCTTTTTTTGTTTTATTTTTATTTCTTTGTCTCCTCTCATTTATTTCTTTCCTCTCATTTCCTCTGACTCTCCTCTCATTTTCTTTCTTTCTTTCTTTCTTTCTGTTTTTGTCATTTTCTGTTTCATTCTTATCCCTATTTCATTCCTCTCTTTTTCATTTCCGTTGCACTCTCATCTTTTTTTCATTTTTCTTTCTGTCTTTTTCCTTTTTTTCATGTTTTTTCTGTTTTTTCTTTTCAATTTTTCTTTGTGTTTCCCTCTATATCTCCTCTTTATTCTCTCTCGTCCCTTTCTCTATCACCTTTCCTTTTTTATTAATTTCTTTTCTCTTTTTCCTCTCACTTCACTCGTTCTTTCCTCGGATTCTTTCTTACTCTCTTTTTTATTTGTTAGTTTGCTTGTTTGTTTCTTTCTTTCCTCTCATTTTCCTCTGTTTTTTGTTTCCTCTCATACTGTCCTTCGCTCCTTCCTTCCTTCCTTCCTCCCTCATCACTTTCTTTCTATCCCTCCTTTTTTTCTCATGCTTACTCTGTCTCGTGCCTTTAACCTCCCTCCTTCTCTGTCCCTATCTATCATTCATCCTCTATTATCTCTATCTCTTCTCTCTTGTCCTCAGTTTCTCTTCATCCTTTCTTTCTTTAACCCCCCCCCCCCTCCTTTACGTTCACTTTCTTTGGCTACAGCACGGTGTGTGTACGGTGTGTGTGTGTACGGTGTGTGTGTGTACGGTGTGTGTGTGTACGGTGTGTGTGTGTACGGTGTGTGTGTACGGTGTGTGTGTGTACGGTGTGTGTGTGTACGGTGTGTGTGTGTACGGTGTGTGTGTGTGCGGTGTGTGTGTGTGGTGAGAGCAGGTGTTGAGTTATAATTGTTTTCTCTGAGGCTGGGGTAATGCATTCAGCTCCTTTTGAATGGACTTCAGCATCCTTATTAAAGCCCCTTCCCTTAAGACCCCCGCTGATTAAAACAGGTGATCTGGCAACCCGAACTCCCCCCAGCACTGACCCACCAACTCACACACACCTGGCATATAATACAATACATTTACTGCATGATTCACTGCATGAGCCAACTTCCAAATTGATTATGAATTTTTGCCTCTGCTTGGGGACGGCTCGGCAGCATGCACACCTGTTTAAGTTAGGTGCTATCTTGTGAGTAAGGTCAATCCCAAAGCCAAGTGTGGGCTGGAGGGGTATAAAATCCACCAGTGTTGAGCTGTGGAACTGTGTTTTCTGGAATTATGTTACACTTTATAGCAGCTTCTTCACTCAATATGCGTAAGTACCTGACCTCACCTATGTCCTTTTAGATTAATGCAATCAAATCCTCACAGCAATGTTTTAATGGTCTAAAACTAGAGCTTGAACTCATCTGTGTTCATTGCAAAAATGGAGCTCCATCCAGTACCTTTAGAACCCTTTGGAAATGGTTCCTCATTAATGCTCTGGTGGTTGAATACAATACAATCCTCACAGCAAATGATTGAGAATGACAGATTAGCTGAAGAACATTAGAGCGTAGAGAGCTTCATGGAATGGAGAGTTTCCATGGCCAAGCAGCTCCATCCATCAAACCTCAATCCATCATATGACCACAGCATTAGAAGCAGCAGTGGTGTAAAGCATGACACCATTGGTCCATAGAATAGTCGGGATGTTTTATTTCTACTCCATCTGGCAATCTGATGGATGGATTTGGCAGTTTGGCCAGGAGTACTTGTCTGGCTGCACTGGGTCAATTATAAAGTTTGGTGGAGGGGGGATCATTATTACAGTATAATGGTATGGGGTGGTTTTTAGGAGTTGGGCTTGTTCCTCAAGTTCCAGTGAAAGGAACCTTTAATTCTTTAGCATATTAAGAGAATTTGGGCAATTTTTATGCTCCCAATTTAGCAGGAACCTTACAAGAACTTTACTGGGCTCCATGGAGTCATGGCCCCAACCTGATGGAACACTTTGGGTTAAACTTTGGGTTGAATTAGAGTAGAAACTGAGACACAGGCCTTCTTGACCAACATTACAAGGTGTCTGAAGTCATAAATTTGCTTCTGGAAGAATGGTTAAAATCCCCACAAACACACTCCTAAACCTTGTGGAAAGCCTTTCTTAGAAGAGCTGAAGCTGGAATTAAAAATGGATTAGGAATGGGATGTCACTCCAGTTCATTAGAATATGAAGGCAGGTGAGCAAATATTTTTGGCAATATAGTCAATAGAGTATGTTTCTTGGTTTTCTCTTTTTTTGGCAAAATGTACATTATTGTGTCCATGTTTTCCACTGAAGGTGTTTTAAATTCTGAGAACTCATTATAAAAGCCATGTGGTTGGTGTAGGAGGTGTGGGTGGTGTGGGTGATGGGGTTGGGTCTGCATTGGTATGCTGGAGGTGCCATCATGTGCAACCTTGTGTGACATTGGTAGAGGAAAAGCGTGAGATTACATACTTTTAGTTAGAGGAGTTATTAGTGTGTTTGGGTGAGCTGCTGGGCAGAGTTTTATCCTCTAATCTTATGTTTTACTCCACTGCCTCCCAGGAGAACACAGAAAAAAAGCCTAAACACAATACAGAGGAAAATGGTTAGATTAGGGAGTCCCTCCGCCTTCGTCTTCTCCTTCGCCTTTTACTTCTACTGCTCTCGCTTCACTTTATATGGAAATGCTGTTTTTTATCAGATCATCCAAGAAAAGTGTCTGAAAACTTAGTCCAAGAGTCCAAACTTTAATGCATTAGCTTGTTTCCCCGTGGTTGGAGGGCAGAAGAGACTCTGGTTGATAATTGGAAGAGTGACTGCTGGGTAATTTAGAGCCAGTAATATAGAGACTCTCTTTGTCCTCTGGTGAAATACAGGAAGGTGTTTATACAGCTGAGGAAAAAAATAAGAGACCACTTCAGTTTCTGAATCAGTTTCTCAATATTCAAGGGAAGGAAAGAGGCCAAAAGGAAAGAAACAAGAACAGAAGGATGGAAAGAAAAAAGAGAACGGAAACAGCAGTAGAAAAAGACTGAAAGACAAAAAGAAAGAAAAACTAAACTAAAACTAAAAGACGGAAGAAAGTAACAAACCTGAAGAACGAATAGAAGGAACAAAAAAATATACAAGGGAAGGAAATTACACAGGAAGGAAAGAAACAAGAACAGAAGGATGGAAAGAAGAATGAGAAAGGGACAGTAGTAGAAAAAGACTGAAAGACAAAAAAAGAAAAAACTACAGTAAAGAAGTAAAGAAGACAAAAAGGAATCAGGAATAACAGAAAGAAAGATGGAAGAAAAGCGAAGGAGCAGAACAGGACATTAAGGAAATATGAAAGGAAGCAAATATTAAAGAAAGGAAGAATGAAAGAAAGATTGGGAAAGAAAGAAAGAAAGAAAGATAGAAAAGAAAAAGAAAAAAAGACAGAAAAAGATTGGGAAAGGAAGGAATAGAGAATAAGGGAAAGAAAGACAGAAGGAAGAAAGAAGGAACAAAAGGAAGGAGAAAGGACACAAAGGAAGAAATTAGGGAAATTTAGGAAGAAAGAACTAAAAAGTAACAAAACTAATTAACAAAGAAAAGACATAAAGAAAACTAAAAGACGGAAGAAAGTAACAAACCTGAAGAACGAATAGAAGGAACAAAAAATATACAAGGGAAGGAAATTACACAGGAAGGAAAGAAACAAGAACAGAAGGATAGAAAGAAGAAAGAGAACGGAAACAGCAGTAGAAAAAGACTGAAAGACAAAAAGAAAGAAAAACTACAGTGAGGAAGTAAAAAGGACAAAAAGGAATCAGAAATAACAGAAAGAAAGAAGGAAGAAAAGCGAAGGAGCAGAACAGGACATTAAGGAAATATAAAAGGAAGCAAATATTAAAGAAAGGAAGAACGAAAGAATGAAAGAAAGAAAGATAGAAAAGAAAAAAAAGAAAGGAAGAAAAAAGACAGAAAAAGATTGAGAAAGGAAGGAATAGAGAATAAGGGAAAGAAAGACTGAAGGAAGAAAGAAGGAATAAAGGGAAGGAGGAAGGACACAAAGGAAGAAATTAGGGAAATTTAGGAAGAAAGAACTAAAAAGTGACAAAACTAATTAACATATACAATAGATAAATAGATAATAGATAATAAATATACAAGAAAAGGAAATTACGCAGGAGGCAAAGAAACAAGAACAGAAGGATGGAAAGCATGAAAGACTGGGAAAAATGTAGTAAGGGGAGGAAGAAAGGAAGGAAGGAAGGAAGGAAGGAGTGTAAAAAAATAAGAAAAGAAAGAAGGAAACTTTAGTAGGAAACTAAAGAAGAAAAAGTGAAAAATAATGTACAGGAAAGAAAAATGGAAAAAGGAATGAAAGGAGTAAGGAAGGAAGCCAGAAATTAAGAATGGAAGGATGCAGGGTTGATATACAGGAAGTAAAAAGGAATTACATGAAACAAAAATAGAAGATAGAAGAAGATATGGAAGGAGGGATGATGGAAAGAGAAGAAAACAACAGAACATAGGAACAAAGTCAGAAAAAAATGAAGGAAATTCATGGTAGAAAATAAGTAAGGAAAGAATTATTAAAGCGCAGAAGGAAATAAAGTAAAATGGAGAGATGGAAAAGGAGATAAAAAATTGAAGGTAGGAACAGATAAAGAGACCACTTCAGTTTCTGAATCAGTTTCTCAATATTCAAGGGAAGGAAGTTAGGCAGGATGGAAAGAAACAAGAACAGAAGGATGGAAAGTAAAATGGAAAGAAGGAAGAAAAGCGAAAGAGCAGAACAGGACAGTAAGGAAATACAAAATGAAGCAAATATTAAAGTAGAAAGAAAGAAAGATAGAAAGTTTGGGGAAGGAAGGAATAGAGAATAAGGGAAAGAAAAATTTAAGGAACAAAGAAAGGAACAAAAGCAAGGAGGAAGAACAAAAATAATAATTTAGGAAGACGGAATTCAAAAGTAACAAAACAAATTACCAAGAAAAGACAAAGAAAACTGACAGAAGAAAGTGACAAAACGAAGGAAAAGAAGGAAAAAAACAAGAACAACAGAAGGATGGAAAGGAAGAAAAGCTGGGAAAAATTGAGAAAAGAAGGAATAGAGAGTAGGGAAAAAAATAAGGTGGAAGGAAGGAATAGAGAATAAGGGAAGGAAGGAAGGAGTGTAACAAAAATAAGAAAAGAAAGAGATAGTAGGAAACTAAAGAAGAAAAAAGCGAAAAATAATGTACAGGAAAGAAAAATTAAAAAAGAAAGAAAGGAGTAAGGAAGGAAGACAGATATTAAGGATGGAAGGAAGGAAGACAAATATTAAGGATGGAAGGATGCAAGGCAGATGTGAAAGAGAAGAAAATAACAGAACATAAATACAGATAAAAAAAAACTGATCTGAAGGATGGGGGATGAAGGGAAAAGTGGTGAAATATGCAGATTACTAGAAGTCTGGCTGAAGGAAATATGAAGGAAGTGAAGAACAGAAGTGAAGGAAGAGGGTGAGGAACGAACGAGTGCAGAGATGAAAATCCAGGCATGACACAGCAACCACAGCAGCAGGAAGTAGGTCAGAGAGTCATAGTTAATGCAGAGAGAGAGAGAGAGAGAGAGAGAGAGAGAGGGATAGGCAGAGAGAGAGAGAGAGGGATAGAGAGAAGATGAGTGCAGTGTTTTATCAGGTAGGATCCTCCTGCTACTTTTCACCTGTCGTCCCGGTCCCTAAAATAGAGCGGGGTGAAAACACAGACCTCCCTGTGCTTTAATACAGCTGCACTTTTAGGGTTCTTTTAACCCTTAGAACCCTACGGATGGATTTTACATCCAAAATCTCACCTTGTGTTCTCAGCTTAATTACTCAGGAATTCTTTCACACATAAATATAATCCATATATGGTTAGAAAGGGCGGAGCTTACTCTTTCTAAAAATAGTGATCCCAGATCAACATCAACATCCCAGTGCAGTAAAGCTAAATCTACAAGAAACCCATTGAGAAAAACACCAAAAAAGGGAAAAATCTCCTTCCTCAACCAATATTCTTTACCTTTAGTGCTTCAAACATATTTATATGATGTTTCAAACCAAATAATATCAGTAAATAAAGACTCAAAAGTGTCCACAGAAAAAAAGTGTGAAACTACCTGCTTTACTCAAACTAAAGCTAGGTATGGTGTGCGCACTACTTTATATAGTTTTATATATTATTTTACTTGCACATTTTTACTAAGTAGTTATTTTGCATTAAACATTTTTATTTATTTAGAGAAAAAAAGTTTACATTTTTGCATATATATATGTTTTCTTTGTGTTTCCTGATCCTCAAAATACTGAAAGGCATAGGCTGCTGTGAGTGTCAGGTTTTTAGTATCTACATGTATCCTAGAGGTGTGATTATTGATTATCAAGATAAATAACTCCACCTGATGCTGTTTCTCCATGTATTTTATCAAAGTTCCAGGAAAATATAACAATTCTGCTTCCTTTTACATTTTAAATGATTATATTATTAATCAGCCGTGTGTCTTCTGGAGTAAAAGAGATCAGAGCATGTGTCTGTCTGATATAATTACTGTGTTATAAGACCTGAAAGAGAGAGAACTGACAAAAACAGACTATGGTTCAAAGGGTTAATATCAGCACTATTTAGTCCTGTTAGTCCTTTTTGCCTTCCCTATTTTTCTTTCTTTCTTTTTCTTTCTTTCTTTCTTTCTTTCTTTCTTTCTTTCTTTCTTTCTTTCTTTCTTTCTTTCTTTCTTTAATATTTGCATCCTTTAGCTCTTACTTTGTTCCTGTTCTTTCCTCCTTTCCTTTTTATTATTTCCGATTCCTTTTAGACTCATTCCCTCCCTCTCTGTATTTTTTCTTTCTTTTCCTTTTTCATTTTATACTGCTTTTCTTTCTTTTTCTTCCTTTTTTTCCATCATTTTTTGTTGTTTATTGTTTCTTTCCTTCTTACCTAATTCCCTTCCATTCAATTTTTTTTCATTCCTCATGTTCTTTCTTTCTTTCTTTCCTCTCCTTGTTATTATTTCTGATTCATTTGTGCCTCCTTCTCTCCCTCGATGTAGTTTTTCTTGTTTGTTTTTTCTTTTCTATCCTTCTTTTTTATTTCTCTTTCCTTCTACATTTTTTATTTTCTTTCATCCTCTATCGGTTATTTCAATTTTATTTCTGTCTTTTCCTTTTTCTGCCGTTTTTTGGGTTTGTGAAAACTGTGATGTAACAGTTTTGGGGATTAAGAATTGGCTCGTATTCCAGCTCAGTTTTGGTTCTGCTGGATGTTTTTTTTTTTTGTAGAAGAAACATCAGTATTTGAGTTGTATTTAGTCCTGTTAAAGCAAAGAACTTCCTTTCTTTCTTCCTTCCTCTTTTTTATTTTGTTTGTTTGTTTGTTTGTATCTTCTTTCTTCTTTTTTACGTGTTGTTTATGTTGTTTATTTGCTGGTTTATTTATTAGTTTGTGAACCCCGTGTTTCTCCAGTCTGTGGGTTATATAAGGCTCTGCTTACTCATTCTGAATAACTGGGGGACGTTCTGCTCCAGTTTCCCACCGACAGCCCCCAAAACTCACAGCTCTGACCTGAATACTCCTCACTGAGAGAGAGGAGAGTACGGAGGATTGATTCAGAAATCTCTCTCTCTCTCTCTCTGTATCTCTCTCTCTCTCTCTCTCTCTCTGTATCTCCTCCAGACAGAATCGTTCATCCTTAATCACAGTAAATATTAAATAAACACACAGGTTTATACCTTCAGGTGGACGTGTGGCACTGTGTTATTCTTACTGCTGTAAATTAAGCTTTTCTGTTAGCTATATATTAAATTATACATAAAATATATTGTACTCACATTTAATTACATAAATGCATCATTTATTTAAATAGCTTGCTGTTAGAACAGCTAGTGAAGCCATTAGGACATTCTGCGAGGTACACCACGAGTACAAACAGTGCAATGCTTCCTGAAAGATACATCACGGTTCTTTAGGTCTGAGCGTGTCTCTTCAAATTAGAAAAAAACAACTTCAAGTAGCAAGTATTATACACTAGTTACAATTATCTCTTTCTTTCCTCTTTTCTGTTTTACTTATTCTGTCTTCGTTTGTGCATTTTTTTCTTTCTTTCTGCCTATTTTCTTCCTTCTATCTTTCTTTCCCTTATTCTCTATTTCCTCCTCTTCCATCCACCAATACATCCATCGATTCTTTCTTTCTTTCTTTCTTTCTTTCTTTCTTTCTTTCTTTCTTTCTTTCTTTCTTACCTACTTTACTTAATTTCTTAATTTCTTTTTTTTCCTTTTTATTCTCTACTCCTTCCATTTCCATCCTTTCTTTCTTTCTTTCTTTCTTTCTTTCTTTCTTTCTTTCTTTTCTGTCAAACCTTAATTTCTTGTTTCTTTCCTTATTGTCTAATTCCTTTACCATCAATATATCTATATCTACTTTCTTTCTTTCTTTTCTGTCAATCCTTTCTTTCTTGTTTCTTTTTCCTTTTCCTATATCTATATCTTTGTTTCTTTCGGATTCATTTTTGTCTCCTTCTCTCCCTCTTTGTAGTTTTTCTTTCTTTTCATTTTTCAATGTCTCTTTTCTTTTTTTTCTTTCCATCCTTCCTTTCTGGTTTCTTTCTTTTTCGCCTCATTCCCTTCTATTTTTTCTCCTATTCCTTCTTTCTTCCATCTGTCCTTTCTTAAATCTTTTTCTTTTTCGTCCATTTTTGGTTTGTGAAAACTGTGATGTAACAGTTTTGAGGATTAAGAATTAACTCGTTTTGATTCTGCTGGATGTTTTTTTGTATTTTTGGTAATTTCCATCTACTGAACTCTCATTATTTAAACAGTTTGTACAGTTTATACTTCAGGGCACCTTTCATTATTTATATATAGCTATAGAGGCATGATAGATTTATAATAGATGTATAAGCATGCACTCAGGCCGTATCCAGGATGTACTGTCTGAGTTTCCTGCCACTTGTTACTGTTCCCCTGTGCTCTATTAATCAGTATCAGGTCTTTTGTCTCAGAAGAAGGTATAATAAGGGCTTTATCTTGTCCAGTGGGCTCTTCCTCTCTGGTAATTTCTCTTCTCAGTGATAGCTGATGTTCAGCGCCGTGTAACTGAGCTCTGCTGTCGAACAACATGGCAGGGTTCTTTATCTCTGCTGCTCAAATGTCAAAGCTAGTACTTATAGTGTAATTGACTAAATAGTTATCCGCTTGTTTGTGCGCGAGTGCGCGAGAGCAAATTAATTTCCTGTGGGAGACGGAGGAAAGTCGATGCTGCCGTGCTGCTTTGGAGAAATGGAGGAATATTGGGTATAAATGCTGTTTAGGTCCCGGAGGGATTGTCACTGATGAGGGGCGTGACTGGATCAGTACAGCCACCGTAGATCAGAACCAGCCTGAGGCTACAGTGCTCTGATATATAATCTGATCTGATCTGATATCTGATATTACCTTCATCATCATCATCATCATCATCATCATCATCACAGTGATGAAGCTCCTTTATAGACCTGAAATACAATTTATCAATCACTAACATGATGAATAAATGAATGAATGAATGTAAGAACTGGATAAATCCAATCCAAAAATTTACGGGTATCACTTTAAGATAAGGCTCCTTTATAAAGGGTTTATAAATGGTTTATAAATGGGTCTATATATGATTATTAATTATGTTGTAAATACTAATAAGCAGTTACAACACATAAGTAAAAGGGGAAAAAGTGGCCTTTTGTTTGTTAAATATAAATTCCACATTAATTTAATTTAATTTTAAGTTTAGTTTGTCTTTAATTCTGTTTGACCACTTATAAATGATGAGTTTCTTTGATTTTACCAAATTGAAAACCTCTGGAATATAATCAAGAGGAAGATGGATGATCACAAGCCATCAAACCAAACTGAACTGCTTGAATGTTTGGACCAGGAGTAAAGGCATTAAGTTATCCAAAAGCAGTGTGCAAGACTGGTGGAGGAGAACATGGTGCCAAGATGCATGAAAACTGTGATTAAAAAACAGGGTTATTATTCCACCAAATATTGTATATTTCTGAACTATTAAAACTTTATAAAAATGAACTTGTTTTATTTGCATTATTTGAGGTCTGAAAGCTCTGCATCTTTTTTTTTGTTATTTCAGCGATTTCTCATTTTCTGCAAATAAATGCTCTAAATAACAATATTTATATTAGAAATTTGGGAGAAATGTTGTCCGTTGTTTATAGAATAAAACATAGGATTTTTAGGTTTAGGTAGAGTCAGCTGGAATTCAGGCTTTCAGTTAACAGCTGTGCTGAACTCGTCAAGAGTTAATTACTTATGGGGCGCCGAGTGGTCCAGCGGTCTAAAGCGCTGCCACTATGAGCAGGAGGTCGCAGGTTCGAACCCCTGCTCATGCAGCTTTGCCATCAAGCTGCCGGCGTTAGAGGGAGGGAGCAAAATTGGCCCTGCTCCCTCCGGGTGGGTAGATGGCGCTCTCTCCCCACATCACTCCTAGGGTGATGTCTGCAGCACAGGGCGTCTGTGAGCTGATGTTACGGAGCCGAGTCACTGCGCTTTCCTCCAAGTGTGCTCGGTAATGCTGCATCAGCAGCAGCTCGAAAAGAAGCGGTGGCTGGCTTCACATATATTGGAGGAAGCATGTGTTAGTCTTCACCCTCCTGGTGTGTTGGGGCATTACTAGTGATAGGGGGAGTCCTAATGAGTGGGTTGGGTAATTGGCCATGTAAATTGGGGTGAAAATGGGAAAAATGGGAAATAAAATTAATTTAAAAAAAGAGTTAATTAATTATAGTTAAGAATTTCTTGTCTCTTAATAAAGTGTTTGAGAGCATCAGTTAAAGTAAAGTAGTGAAGAGGTAGAGTTACAGGTATACAGTGAATAGTGAATATTTGAGTAATGTTCTAATCCAGATTATGAGAAGCAACAACTACTCAACTAAATACAGAATAAAAAACTTAAGGTCAATTTAATCAAAGATCACCAAAGAAAATCTAATGATGAAACTGGCTCTCATCAGGACCCAGGAAAGGAAGAGTTACCTCTGTTGCACAGGATAAATCTTCACAGCAATACTCCAAAAATACCTTAAGAAGAAACACATTTGTCCACAGTTAAAATTTGAATTTAAAACAATGAATGTTAATTAAACAAATTACTGAAATTAGGCCCCAAGCTTATTTGAGAGAAAAAACTAAATAAAGTAAATGGAAGTATTCTTATTTACATCAGCTGGGGAAGGTTTTGTTTTTTCCCCAAGTCTGAAGTTTTAAAGCTCTGCCAGCAGGAAACCCCGCAGTCGAACATAAAACACATTTCACGCCGTTTAGTCTCTATGCTCTGCTTGCTAAAACTTTAGAGTGGTTTGTGATTAGGGCTGCAATTCAATTCCGACTTGCACACAGTAATTGATTTGGCAATAAAAGTTCCTTTTCTAAAGCCTGGATCAGTCCGCCGTGCGCTTCAGCTGCAGTCACTGATCTGCCTACGACTTTCACCTTCAGATTCCTCCTGTTTCATTCTGCTGTTTATCAGAGCCATCCTCCTGAACAGTCAGTGCTCAGGTTTGGTGCAAATTGGGTTGATGTGAAATGTGAGTTACAATTTATGAAATTTAAATAAATAAATGTTTCTGAAAACTTTACTGTGCAAAGATAAACACTCCTGGACTCTTGACACTTTACTGTACATCCTGTATATTCACACTTAACTTAAATACAATCCTCGCACAGGTTTATGTTTAGTATTTGTCGTATCTGCTGATATCTGCTATCCCTTATACTTAATTTAATCTCTATTACAGCACTACCTCATATATATGGCTGGTAACTTTCACTGCAAAAAAAAAATGGCAAAAACTAGACAAAATATATGTAAATTGAGATGTTTATGCTCATGTTAAGCAAAAAAAAAACAACTGCCAATGGGGTAAGATCATTTTTTTAGTAAGATTTATTATAACAAGCAATCGAAAAGTCTCAAAATGAATGAAGTAACACCTAAATCAAGCAAATAACTGTTTTTGGCCTACATTTGGACACAGAAACAAAAAGGTGACTTTTTGTGCTTATTCTAAGTGTCTGATTAAGATCATTATTCCTAAAATAAGAAAATAATCTATCTATCTATCTATCTATCTATCTATCTATCTATCTATCTATCTATCTATCTATCTATCTATCTATCTATCTATCTATCTATCTATCTATCTATCTATCTATCTATCTACCTACCTACCTACCTACCTACCTACCTACCTACCTACCTACCTACCTACCTACCTATCTATCTATCTATCTATCTACCTACCTACCTACCTACCTATCTATCTATCTATCTATCTATCTATCTATCTATCTATCTATCTATCTATCTATCTATCTATCTACAGTATCTATGTAATGGGCTCTATTTTAGTGATCTATAGTGCACTGGTCAATTGTGGATTGCACACCTGGATTTAGGGCATGTCGGCATGTCTTTGCGCAAAATATACACCCTGCTCAGCTCAAAACATCCATGGTTTGGAAGGTGACAAAAATATGGTTGGTTCAATCAAATATATATATATATTAATTTTCCATACTCTCACAGTCTCTCAGATTTGGGGTTGTTCATTTACATTTATGGGGCACCCAATTCCTTTTCTTTTCTTTTTTTCTTTTTTTTTTTGCTCATATTCTTAACTTTTGCGATCTTCTCCCAAACTAATTTCATGCCGAAAATGAATTTTTTATTGCTTTATTTTTCTTATTTTTAGCGTTTGAGTCCCTCTCCCGTACACACACACACACACACACACACACACACACACACACACACAACAGCTGTGCGGAATAGCGAGGGGTGATGATAATTTGGGCTAGATGAGAGCTCTCCTCTTGCTAATTGGAATATATTACCTTTCATGTTTGCGCTGAAGTTTATGCGCGCTCCTCGCTTGCCTCGCCGGGACGGAGGAATCAGCGGCGGATGAAAAATGAACGCACTTGCTTTGCTGTCCTTTTATAGCAGAGTTTTCGCCGTGATTCATTTCCATTCAATTTATCGCAGTTCTTGGAAAGGCCGGTCGGCTGTGGGCGGCGAGACGGTTCCCCTCTCAAAGCTTAAATGTTGAATTGCTTTTCGTTTTTAGTTAATAGGCTGAATCTACTCTCAGACGTAATAAAAAAGACTGAGCTTGATTTGAGGAGGAAACGGATGGAGATTGAGTTGTGTATCCATTACATCCTCCAGCAGACAGTTACCGTAAGCAGTGGAAGCAGAATTTATTACATATATCTTTAATAGTTACTTTAAATTCCACCACAATAAAGATCATACTGTTTCTTACCCCACTGCCATTTAAATTGCCACTCAAAAGCTACATTAGGGGTTTCTTTCTTTATATCAGACACATATAACCTGAGTAAATATAAAAAGCACTTTTTAAATGAAACTTTCAATTATTAAGTCTACTAAACAAATCTAACCCTGTATGAAAAATTAACCGTGATTAATCACACTTTTTGAAAAGCTGAGTTCAATTCCACTACTAACCACAACCAGGCCTGATTACTGCCACACCTGTAGAACCAAGAAATCACTTAAATAGAACCTGTCTGACATCATTCAGCAGATAAAGGATCTCAAAAGCAACACATTATTATACCCCAATCTGAAAAAGATAAATCAAAAACAGATGAGAAAACAAAATCATTGATCATCTATCAGCCTGGAAAAGGTTACAAAGTCTAAATGTCTAAAGCTTTGAGACTCCAGCAAACCACAGTAAGAGCTATTATTATTCACTAATGGAGAAAAAAAAATGGAACACTGGTGAACCTTCCCAGGAGTGGCCGGCCGACCGACCGGAATTACTCCAAAAGGGCATGAACAACTCATCCAGGAGGTCCCAAAAGAACCCAGAACAACATTTAAAAAAACTGCGGGTCTCACTTAAGGCCTCAGTTAAGGTTAATGAGTGTTAATGATTCAATAATAAGAAAGAGACTGGGTGAAAATGGTCTCCATGGGAGACCAAATATAACAAAACCACCCGTCTCACATTTACCAACTAACATCTTGATGATCTCCAGAACTTTGGGTCCTGTTACATCTGATGTAAAACTAACACATGGTTTCAGAAAAAGAACATCACACTGAATGTAAAACATGGTGGTGGTAGTGTGATGTCTGGGACTGCTTTGCTGCTTCAGGAACTTGATAACTTGCTGTAATAGATGGAAGCATGAATTCTCCTGAAGGAGAATATACGGCCATCTGTTTGTGACCTTAAGCTCAGTTGTACTTAGGTTCTGCAGCAGGACAATGACCCAAAGCACACAAACAAGGGGTTAAAAAAACTAAATTAAGGCTTAGGAGTGGCTTAGTCAAAGTCTGATTGAGATACTTTATTATGACCTTAAACAGGGAGATGATGGTTGAGTTCAAGTATGGAGACCTCAATTTCACATATTCTTCCCTATTCAGCCCTATTCACCAAAACTGACAGAATAGTCATATTTTACAGTCTCTGGTTTTGTAGGCTCTTTCCAGATACCCAAATCTGTGAGCATTTTCACTAAAATGGGACATTTTTATGGTCCAATCAATATAAAATTTGTTTTGACACTTTCAGCTTTACATAGAATCATTTAAAGCACACTGAAAAAAATATGCGTAAAATTTACTTTAAAAAAGTTTTCAACTTTCTGAATTAGCTTTTTTTAAGTAAATTTCAGATAAATTTAAGTAACTTCAACTTGGTTTTAAGACTTAAATGTTACATAGAGTAATAGAATAAGTGAACTGAACTTCAGTCAATCCTTTCTTTTAGTAAAGTTTACTTAATTTCTGCATACAATATTACCTAATTACAATTACTTCATTTATACAATATTACTCAAATATTTACATAACCTCAAAGATTTTGTAAACAGACCAAGTCTCACTGTCTCAACACATGGATGTGTAATACATTGTGTTTAGTATACTAAAAAGAACGTATTACATGCCATCCATGTGTTGAGACAGTGTAATATGTGTGTTTTACCTAAAAATATTTAAATTTCAGCAATTATAATATATTATGTATCATAAATGATTTGAGTAATATTGTATAAATGAAGTAATTGTAATTAGGTAATACTGTATGCAGAAATTAAGTAAAGTTTGCTAAAAGAAAGGATTTACTGAAGTTCAGTTCACTTATTAACTTTGAGCTAAAGTTACTTAAATTTATCTGAAATTAATTTTACTTAAAAAAAAAAACAAATGCAGAAAGTTATGAAACTTTTTTAAAGTAATTTTTACTCATCATTTTTTGTCAGCGCATCTTTACAGAGTCCTTGAACAACATCCCCGTTCTTGTTCTTTCTTAAGAGGTGTGTTTCTTTGTGTCTGAAGCTCTATTTCAGAGCGTGATCTCTAACCCGTAATTTGCAGTTGAGCTGGGCTGGGTGTGAGAGCTACAGGCAGGCTGGATGAGGGGGTGGGATGGAGGGGATGGAGGTGTTTACCTGGCCGGGTTTAGATGCTGTTCACGTCGCGGTGGCCGGGCTCGGGTCACCACACTGCCCTCAGTGATGTATAGCACTTCTGTTCCAAAGCACATCAGACACTGCTCAGGAAATGTGAACTGGGATGTAAACTCTCTCTCTCTCTCTCTCTCTCTCTCTCTCTCTCTCTCTCTCTTTCTTTCTCGCTTTAGTGGGTTTTCTATCCACCATGTTTTTGCAAGTTCTAAAAAAGCGCTTTAAAAACTTGGAAAAAGCACCCAAATATCACAGAAACACATTTACACTCGGGTGAGGTTGGAAAGTTAGAAGACTTATACTAATAATAAAATAATAAAAAAGTTGAAAATGTTTTATTGATTAAACAATTCTGATTTACAATGATTTGTTCATACTACCTTAAATTTGATATACTACCATATACTACCCTGCACCTCCAGTATTACTCTATATTTGTATTCCTAAAACATTCCTTTACTACCATATATGTGATATACTACAATATACTTCCCTGCACCTCAAATATTACTCTATATTTATATTCCTAAAACATTCCTTTACTACCATATATGTGATATACTACAAAATAATACCCTGCACCTTCAATATTACTCTATATTTATATTCCTAAAACATTCCTTTACTACCATATATGTGATATACTACAATATACTTCCCTGCACCTTCAATATTACTCTATATTTATATTCCTAAAACATTCCTTTACTAACTTAGACTAGCCTATACCAGTATATAGTACTCTATACTAACCCATACTAACCTAAACTAGTCCATAATGCTCTATACTACCCTATACTAACCTATCTTAGTCCACACAATTCTATAATACCCTATACTAGTCCATACTACTCTATACTACCATATACTCACCTATCCTAGTCAATACTCCTTTATACTGCCCTATACTAACCTATCTTAGTCCGTACAATTCTATACTATAATAGACTATAATAGTCCATATTACTCTATACTACCATATACTAACCTATGCTAGTCCATATTGCTGTATACTACCCTATGCTAACTTATACTACTCTGTAATACCCTTTACTACCCTATACTAGTCTATACTACTCTATACTAACATATCCTAGTCCATACTAATCTTTACAACTCTATAATAACCTATACTAGTACATAACACTCCAAAAATACCCTATACTAACTTATACTAGTCCATACTGCTCCACACTACCCTATACTAATCTATACTAGTCCACAGTGCTCTATACAACCATATACTAACCTGTACTCAACAATACTACTCTATACTACATTATACTGACCTATTCTAGTCCCTACTACTCTATACTTACTAACCTATACTAACTTACACTATTCCATACTACTCTATACTACAATAGACTAACCTATATTTGCCCATACTACTCTATACTAACCTATACTAGTCCATACTACTCTATACTCCCCTATCCTAGTCCATACTACTCTATACTACCCTATCCTAGTCCATACTACTCTTTACTACCCTATAATAACCTACTCTATAATATCCTATACTAACTTATACTAGTCCATACTGCTCCACACTACCCTATACTAATCTATACTAGTCCAGACTGCTATATACAACCATATACTAACCTATACTCAACCATAGTACTCTATACTACACTATTCTGATCTGTACCAATCCATGCTACTCTATACTAACCTATAGTAAACTATACTAGTCCATACTACTCTATACTACCCTACAGTGAGCTCTAATAGTCCATTCTACTTTACACTACCCTATACTAACCTATACTAGTCCATACTACTCTATACTACCCTATTCTAATCTATACTAGTCCATACTGCTCTACACAAACATATACTAACCTATACTCAACCATACTACTCTATACTACACTATACTGACCTATTCTAGTCCATACTACTCTATACAATCATATACTAATTTATACTCAACCATACTACTCTATACTACCCTATACTAACTTACACTATTCCATACTACTCTATACTACAATAGACTAACCTATACTTGTTCATACTACTCTATACAATTCTATGCTGTCCTATACAAGACTAAACCACTCCATAATACAATATACTAACCTGTACACTAACCTATTCTAGTGTTCAAAACTACTATCCATACTATCTAACACTAACCTAAACTTGTCTATACCATCTGATATTACCATATACTGTCATATAGTACTATCCTATACTCCTTTTTCTTATTTGTTGACACAGTTACTGGAAATATAAGGCCCTACAGACAGTTTAATCATGATATTTAGCTTTTCAAAGGCTGCTTTAGACATTCTGAAATGCTGAACGCAAGGCTGGACTGCTCTCCCTGAACTGTCTGGTGTGTTTGGACTCCCAGGTGTGTGGTGGTCGTTGCTGGCACGGTGCCCTCAATAGGTGAGCCACTGGTGATCCTGCCTGGCAACAGTCATAGATACAGTCATCAACATAGATAGAGATTATTCTGCTAAAAAAAGACCTTTTAATTTAAAAGTCTCATCTGAACTTTCTTTAAAACTTTCTTTAGAAACACAACTTATTTGTATGCATTTACTTCCGCCAAAAGTTTGTTATGGCATATATAACTTTTGTGAAATGCTTGAACGGAAGCCCAGTTAATCTCTATCTCTCTCTCTATTTCTTTCTCTGTCCCTTTCTCTCTCTCCGTCTGTTTAAGTCCCTATGAGGCCATTTATTCATAAACAAACATTAGTTCTGTCTGTATGAACTGTGTCGTCTCTATAAAGGTCAGAGTCTGGCAAAACCAGCAGCTCCATCCCAGAGAAACCTAATGAGAGAAAAATGAAAACTGTAGCTTAGTTTCTCTCTCTCTCTTTTCCTCTATCCTTCTTTTCTCCCTTATTTTTTGCTTCTTATTAATATTAATTTCATTTTGCATCGTGTCCCATGACTTTCGCCATGTTTTATTGAATAGCTAAGATCACTGCATCAGCCTGCAGCATATTCGAATGGGTCCTCCTGCACTGAATGTTTGTGTTACAGGTCCCAGGCTTGAGACCCATAAACAGATGATAATTCCTGAAAAACAGAAATCTCATTTACTATTTCTGTTCACAAATGACAGTGAAAATGTAGGTACAACCAGTCAAATATGTATACGTACCACAAATATAAGAAAAACAGAAAAATATTTAGCTTTCCCCTTGTCTTTGATACTCCCTTCATCCACAAACAGCTATAAAAATGTATACCATTATTAGAGGTAATTTACCAAAAAATATATACTGTATATTTATATTTATTCCAAACACACTCCTGCGTGTACATGAAATATACAGGGGTTGGACAATGAAACTGAAACACCTTTCTTATTTTAGTGTGGGAGGTTTCATGGCTAAATTGGAGAAGCCTGGTTGCTAATCTTCATTAATTGCACATTATTGCACCAGTAAGAGCAATAAGAGTGTGAAGGTTCAATTAGCAGGGTAAGAGCACAGTTCTGCTCTAAATATTGCAATAAACACAACATTATGGGTGACACACCAGAGTTCAAAAGAGGACAAATTGTTGGTGCACGTCTTGCTGGAGCATCTGTGCCCAAGACAGCAAGTCTTTGTGATGCATCAAGAGCCACGGTATCCAGGGTAATGTCAGCATACCACCAAGAAGAACCAACCACATCCAACAGGATTAACTGTGGACGCTGTAAGAGGAAGCTGTCTGAAAGGGATGTTCGGGTGCTAACCCGGATTGTATCCAAAAAACATAAAATCACGGCTGATCAAATCACGGCAGAATTCAATGTGCACCTCAACTCTCCTGTTTCCACCAGAACTGTCCGTCACCACAATCAATTATTGAGCTCTAAAACCAGGTGTTTCAGTTTCAGAGGTTCGCTTGCAAACTTACTAACTATCATGGAAATGAACAGACAGATTAACACAACAAATGCCAAAGTTACTCACTGCTATAGTACATTAATACTAGAAAACACGTTAATATACAGTTAAATTGACAAAATATAATTGTGAAACACTCTGAAATCAGCTTAGAACCTCCTAATTTTAAGTCTTTTTGAGGTAGCTAACCTAACTAGAACACAATAGACAAAAAAAAAACTAACCAGATTGGCCATTTTACACTCATCTCTGCATCTTTATCCAACTTACAGCTCAATCTAGGTGACGAAATATGAAATAATATTATTTATTAACTAGTTAAAAACTTATTTTAGTGCATTTTTAGTGCAAAACTCACCTAAAAAAACAGGTTCAAAATCAAGAGACAAAAACCATGACTGGTGTCCACGAATGCCGATTTGCAGATTTTATTAAATAAATAAAATGCGTGATTTTGCGTGATTTTGCAAAGTCGTCTGATCCCCCATGGAGCCGTTCACGATCATCGCCACTTACAGCACTGTCCACTGTGGGTGGTAATTATGCCTTTTTGCCGTATTGTGACGTATTCGTGGCACAGCTTGAAACCACGAAACAATGCTATCCTCACAAGATAGCACCTCACAACTCATACAGATGTGGCCGTTCCCAAGCCAAGCCACTCACCGACATAACTCTTGATTGATGATTAATTGACATACTGCTGTCCCATGACTTTTTTTGCACTGAGCTCCTTAGCATCTGTACACTTTTTAGTTTTAGAGTTTAAGTAAAATTTGAATTATTTTACCCGCTGCAATTGATTTATTGAAGGCCTGCAGTTCTGCTGATCTCAAACTGTGTTAATATTTCATCAGGTTGGAAACACACACACACACACACACACACTCGTAGAGACGTAGCATGCAGTATTCCTCCCCGAGGCTTCCTGATCAAAGCCAGTCCCTTTAGGAGGCGGTTAAATAATTCGGGGCGTCTCTTCATGGGCCGGCGCTAATTGGTGGGTGTTAAACTTCAAACCCTTGGAGGAGGAAACAGGAGTTTTAGAGACGTTCCATCATTTCCACTCGTCTTTCTCCCTGCAGGTAGAGTCTTTAGCTTTTCACGCTGTAGTATTTCTTACCAGAGGAGGGTGTGCAATGGAATTAGTAATAAATTAGACTGGTTAAAGCTCACCTTCCGCGAAAATCCGATTTTTCTTGTTTTTTTGTGGAATACAGTAGGTCTCTCCGAGTTGAATGTGTACACCTGCACATTAAACTGTTTTGCAGCCCCCATTGTCTGCA
Organism: Astyanax mexicanus; assembly: GCF_023375975.1. Taxonomy (NCBI): domain Eukaryota; kingdom Metazoa; phylum Chordata; class Actinopteri; order Characiformes; family Acestrorhamphidae; genus Astyanax; species Astyanax mexicanus. The sequence continues at coordinate 32,161,669 of NC_064429.1, forward strand.
GGAGCTAAGCAAAGAAATCCCCCCTCCCCCCCCTCCGAAAAACGGGTGAATTTTGAATTATCTTTCTGCCTACGTAGGCAGAAACTCACAGACCAGCCCACCTTGGCTCGAGAAACTCCCAGAGGCGGAGCTGAAGCGACGCAACATCACCGCTCATCAGTTAGGAGGTGGGAGGCAGTGAGCGGCAGAGCGGTGGAGGGGCGTCGCAGTGCTCCTAGCCAATCAGAGGAGAGATATTTGCATGCTGTTTGCATGTATGAATATTCATGAGCAAAGCTGGAATCCGGTCATTTTGGACACACCCCTAAAACAGTCCATTAAAAAAGAGCTATACAGAGACACCTGAGCACTTTTTTTTTTACAAAAACGGCTCACATGTCATTCATTCATACTAGAGACCACAACTAGACATTTTAAAATGAAAGAAAAAACGACGGAAGGTGACCTTTAAATACATGACACTATATTTCCAAAGTATTCGCTCACCCATCTAAATCGCCTTAATGTCCACAGGTGTATAAAAAAAAGCAGCAGCTAGTCATGCTCCAGACTGCTTCTACAAACATTATATTAGTGAATTAATGGGTCTCAGGCTCTCAGGATCTCATTGAACCCTGGTGAAAAAATATATAATTCATTGTACTTCATTAAAACATACTCTTTTGCACTTTTAAAGTTATTAATGCCTCGTTTTAAATGTCAGTGTTTTAAACGTGCTCTCTGGATTCTGCCAATAAGGTGTGGAGCTACTTTGAGCTACTGGATAACGGAGTAAAAAGCAATGTATCTGCAGGTGCAACAAGAATATGCCCCAGATGCTGGATCTTTGAAAGCTGCATTGAGGTGTAATAGGAGGAATAGCGGTGCTCTCGTGTCTGTGCCGGAGCTCCTCTGAGCTCAAACCAGACTCTGTAATTTTTCCGAGGCGGCCGCGAACCAACGCTCTTTAGAACTGCGACCTGCTTTCCGACCTTTAGTTCTAACAGTTCTACAAGGACTACTGGTTCATTCTTTACAAACTAACATACAGACACTCTGGCAGAAGCTGGAAAGAGACTGAATATGTCTGTGAAAGTGTGATAAAAAATATATATATAAAAATATATAAAGTCTTTGTTTTTAGATCATTTGAGAGTTGTTTTGATGAGCCCATGATGCCACTCTTCAGAGGAGATTCAAATAGGAGAACAACTTGCAATTGGCCACCTTAAATACCTTTTCTCATGATTGGATACACCTAGCTATGAAGTTCAAAGCTCAATGAGGTTAACAAACCAATTTTGTGCTTCAGTAAGTCAGTAAAAAGTAGTTAGGAGTATTCAAATCAATAAAATGATAAGGGTGCCCATACTTTTGCACCGGTAGAATTTTGGTTTAATGCGTATTGCACATTTTCTGTTAGTTCAATAAACCTCATTTCAATCCTGAAATATTACTGTGTCCATCAGTTATTAGATATATCAAACTGAAATGGCTGTTGCAAACACCCAAATATTTAGAACTAAAAACGATTAAGATTAATAGGGGTGCCCAAACTTTTTCATATGACTGTATTTCACCTTAATCATCTACTGACCAACTGCGAACCCTCTTATCTCTCTCTCTGCTCTATTACTGCTGAAATTAAAGCTTTTGTACAGGATTAAATAATGAACATGGTCTTCCCCAGGTAGCAGCAGTGCAGCAGCAGCTGTAACAGGCTTTATTCCGGCTGTGGATCCGGATCCTCTCCGGGCAGGTGCCGCCGGTCCCTGAGGGAGTGTAGGAGATTAGCCACACTGACTACAGCTGTAATTGGTATCACTTAAAAGGGCTGCTGGTCATTTACAAAGCCATGATGATAGGGGTTAGTACATAGCGGCTACAGAGCTCTGGTACCTTGCTGGAATATACAGCATTATTCAGAATCATTTTTCCTCCACTGTAAATTAATACTGAAGTCATCCAGACTATGGAGGAACATATAAAGAATTGTGGTAACACTTTATTTTAAGAAACACAAATCAAGCGCTTATTAATGTCTTATTATTTGCTTAATAAAGCCTTAATTAGACATTTGTAAATTATTTATTCGCTACTTATTAGGCTTTATTCTGTGTATTCAGTGTTACTGGTGCTTAACTAGGGGTCTGTTATGTGAAAATGATTAGTTAATAATGGCTGTATGAGCTCTTATAGTGCACAATAAACAGTTAAAATGTTAGCACCCTGTTATAAGCAGATTATTAAGCATTAACTATTAGATAATTCTACATGTTATTAGTGTTATTATAATTGGCAGCAGTTTGTGAGTTCTATGTGATTCTGGTAAGGTTGTATGGATGTGCTGGAGTTTATTAAGAGTTCATAAGGGGTTAATAAATCACTAATAGACCAAGATCTGCATCATATTCTAAAGTGAGCTTCTGTACTTCACTAACTAGACCCATAATTAAGCACCAACAGTTAATAACACAGAATAAAGCCTAATAATAAGTAGTGAGGAAATATGTTACAAATGTCTAATTAAGGCTTTATTAAGCAAATAATAAGACATTAATAAGTGCCTAATTTGTGTTCCTTAAAATAAAGTGTTACCAGAATTATGTAAGATATTTTTGATCATATTTGTTTCATTTTTAAGTATTTTTTTCTTTATTTAGTTGAGCAGTTCTTGTTTCTTATAATCTGGATTAGAACATTACTCAAATAGAGCTATTATTCACTGTATACCTGTAACTCTACCTCTTCACTACTTTACTTTAACTGATGCTCTCAAACACTTTATTAAGAGACAATAAATTCAACTAATTAACTCTTGATGAGTTCAGCACAGCTGTTAACTGAAAGCCTGGATTTTAGGTGACTCTACCTCATAAAGATGTATAACATGCCCACATTGGATAAAATGTGGACGCAAGAAAAATGCAAACATGCAAATTATGAATCCTATTTTAGCTACAAAGGTATAATTCGACCACAATTTGTATTTTCTGAAAGTAAATCCAGCTAAAGTGGCTAAAAAATTGAAAAGCAAAGATTCTAAGCTTTCATATGCCATATTGGTTGTCTGAAATAAGCCTATAATTATTTATAAGCACTGGCAAATGTTAATTATGACCTATTTCTTTTATAACTGCATATGAGTTTACAGAGGTGGAAAAAGTACTGAAAAACTGTAATTTAGTAAAAGTACCTTTACTTTGCTAAAATTCTACTCAAGTAAAAGTAAAAGTACCCATCTAAAAATCTACTCGAGTAACAGTAAAAAAGTACTCAATTTAAAATGCACTTTGAGTAAAAGTTACATAGTTACTTTTAACTATTTGAGGTAAAAAAGTAAAAACAAATTATAAATTAAATCGTTTTTAATGAACTATTATTTCACATAATAATTTGGACCTTTCAGGCAGTATTTGTTCAGACCACCCCATAAAACATTTTTAAGAACAAGTGGCAAAGTTTTCTGTGATCCCTTTTTTTTCTTTACTGTTAAAAAGTTAGGGTCGTAAATGTGGCTATAAACCGTATTTTTATAGTTTCACATTAATTATTATTTTTTAAATATCCGTGAACTGGCGCATCCGCCCAATTATTATTTTTCATCATTCAGACAATTGTTTTTTTTCCCAGCATTTTATTTTTTACTCAGTAATTGGAAGTTTTCCAATGTAGCAAAGTAAATTACTTGTGTCAAAATGAACTTGAGTAAAAGTAAAATTACCTATTATAAAAACTACTTTAAAAATGACAAATTACTCATAAAATCTACTCAATTACAGTAACTTGAGTAAATGTAATTCATTACTTTTCACCTCTGTGAGTTTAGCATTAATCTACAATGAAGAACATTTTAAAATAATGAAAAATACTGAATGTAAAGTGGGTCCAAACTTTTGACTGGTTCTGTATATGCCTTGATGCAGTAAAAAGGATGAGGTGTGTGTGTGTGTGTGTAGGTTTACTAGACTGTGTTTATTGCTCCCTGGGTCAGCACAGCCCACCGGCAGCTCCAGTTTAATACACTGGGGGTGTTCCTGCAGAACGGAGCTGCTTTCTGAGGGAACTCTCTAAAAAATCAAGAGAAGAAATAAACTGCATGAGAGAATTCACTGCAGAGAGAAAGAGAGAGAGAGGGAGAAGATGTGGTGATGGACATCCACTGTAACAGTGAAAGATGATATGACAGAGAAAAGTGAGAGATATGAAGAAAAAGAGAGAAAGAAGTGAAGTAGAATGATGGTGCGAGAGAATGAGGGAGAATTAGATGGTAAAGAAAGGGAGATAGCAAAATATACAGAGCAAGGGAGGGAAAAGAGAGTTAGAAGAGAGAGATGGAGAAGGTGAAGGTCAGTGAAAGACAAAATTAGAAGAGAGTGAGATAGAGGGAGGAGAGAGAGATGGAGAAAAAGGATGATACAGGTAAAAGAGAATGAGAACAAGAGAAAGAGATGGAGGGAATACGGGTAATAACGAATGGAGAGAGGTGTGTACTGTGTAAAATAGGGAAGAGAAAAACAGATAAAGAGAGAGAAAGAGAGAGAGAAGAGGGATAAAGGTAAAAAGGGATGGAGCGAGGTGGGCACTGTGACCGTAAGACAGAAAGAAATGAGAGATAGAGAAAGAGAGGTAGAGATGGGGAGAAGGAGAGAGAGCGAAAAGAAGGGAGGGATGTGGCAAGAAAGAAAGATACACATCAGAGAAAGAGAAAGAGCTGTGGAGATGTGGAGAAGGAGAGAGAGCGAAAAGAAGGGAGGGATGTGGCAAGAAAGAAAGATACACATCAGAGAAAGAGAAAGAGCTGTGGAGATGTGGAGAAGGAGAGAGAGCGAAAGGAAGGGAGATGGCAGGAAAGAAAACGAGAGAAATAGAGATACATAGCAAGGGAGAGAACGAGATTAGAGAGATTGAGATAAAAAAGAGGTAGAGGGCATCCACTGTAACAGTGAGAGACAAAACGAGAAACGAGTGAGATGGAAGTAAAAGAGAGAGAGATGGAGAAAAAGAGAGATAGAAGTAAAAGAGAAAGATAGAGAGAGAAAGAGGATAAGGGTAATAAGGGATGAAGAGAGGTGGGCACTGTGACTGTAAAATAAAGGGGAGACAGAAAGAGAGAGAGAGAAGGAAGGCAGTCACTGTGACGGAGGGAGAGAGAGAGAGAGAGAAGAGGGATAAAGGTAATGTTACGTCCTAGACGTTTATTTTGGAATTTATTATTATTTTTGTAGATTGAGTAAGGTATTAAGTAGCTTTTGTTGTTTTTCTGTTGTCGTGCTGCTGCCCTCTGCTGCTCTTTCCGTGTATCTCTTGTTCCCTCTCTCTCAAGTTCTTAGGTCACATCTTGGTGGGAACATGTCAGCTGATCACTGTGGCCATGTGACCCAAGAATACAAAAGGACCTGAAGTTCCATTGTGGGGTGACCCATGGTGTCTCCACCATGCGGTCCATGGCAGACATATTGACACTTGCCTTTGTTTAGCTTATGTTTCTGTCTTGGTTAAGCTATGTATATGATCAGGGGCGTAGCAGCAAATTCTGGGCCCTGTACACTCTCAATGTCAGTGGGCCCCTATCCATGCCAGCACACAAGGAACGTGGATTTTCATGGGCCCCTCTTCCTACTCGGGCCCTGGGTGGTCAAGTCCACTTTTCCCCCCACTACCAAGCCTATGTATATGATGCTTTATGTCACTGTAGGGGTGAGCTGCCATTTTGTTTTTACTTACATTTGTTTCTGTTTATGAACAGGGAGGTAGGTAAGCTGTTTGTCTTTTCTTTGAACTTTTGTTTTTTTGATGCACAGGTAAGATAGCTTTTGACTGGTTAGACATTTGTGTTTGTTATTTTGGCCTTGGCTCACCCTGAAGTTTTGTGACCTAGTTTATATTTGTTTATGACTTTGATTATTATTATTATTACTATTAATATTATTATTTCTTTTTGAGCTGTAACATTATTTGTATTTTCTTGATCTGCCATGTATTTTGTATTGCCTGACCCTCCAATCTAAAAACATAAAATACACTTTTCTATTTTTGCATCCAAAACTTGTTGGTCCATTTATTTATGTTGCAACCCTTAGACCCCTAGGCTATACTTTTTTATCTAGGGTCGTAACAGTAAAAGGGGATGGAGGGAGGTGGGCACTGTGACGGTAAGACAGAAAGAAATGAGAGATAGAGAAAGCGAGATGGAGATGAGGAGAAGAAGAGAGAGCAAAAGGAAGGGTGATAGCAGGAAAGGAAAGGAGAGAAAGAGAGATACATAGCAAGGGAGAGAACGAGATTAGAGAGATTGAGATAAAAAAAGAGGTAGAGAGCATGCACTGTAACAGTGAGAGACAAAACGAGAAACAAGTGAGATGGAAGAAGAAGAGAGAGAGATGGAGAAAAAGAGAGATGGAAGTAAAAGAGAAAGATAGAGAGAGAAAGGGGATAAAGGTAATAAGGGATGAAGAGAGGTGGGCAGTGTGACTGTAAAATAAAGGGGAGACAGAAAGAGAGAGAGAGAGAGAAGGGAAGGCAGCCACTGTGACGGAGAGAGAGAGAGAGAGAGAGAGAGAGAGAGAGAGAGAGAGAGAGAATGGAGTGATGGAGAAATTCCCCCGCAGTGAGCTGTGAAGGCTTAGTGAACATGTGGTGGAGAATGTTAATGGAACTCCAGCTCAGTGGCAGGGATTTTCCATTCAATCCCTCAGAGTACACACACACACACACACACACACACACACACATATACACACACACATATACACACACACATATACACACAGACACAATACAACATAAATATAACAGCAGGGAGACACAGACACACAGACAATAGAGGCTAAAAACTGCAGCAGGTGGACACATTTGGCATAACACACACACACACACACACACACACACTAAACAGACAGCACATCCATTTAAACCAACTATGCTCTGTACATGCCAAAACATGTCATCCAACAAAACATATATTTAATTATCCAATTATTTAATTATCCAATTAATATCCAAAATAATAATTATTCAAAAAAATCCTAACAAGCAGTGTGAATATTTTATTACTAAATACATTTCTAATTATTTTTATCAATATTTACTGCAATGGTGTTCCTTACCTCTAACAGGTAATGGTTCAATCAGGATAATCACTCTTTTTAAAAAAAAATAGACTTTTTTAAAGTTTCAATACTTTACTAGTTTTATAAGAGCAACATATTAGACATAATAGCTTTACATAACATTAAAACATAACTTTTTGTTTATTGCAGTGGGTTATATGTTGATTACACTAATTAAGGTTTATACTAATTAATTTTAACTATTTTTCCCAGATATTCAAACTTTTAAACAAGTCACTTTGACCAGTAACAACAGGAGGGTTAACTTATTTAAGTGAGTTTTTGCACCAAAATCATTAATAATGGCTCTTTTATTTCCACTTGGGTCTCCACTGTCCCTATAAAAACTCCAAGCATCAAAATAATAGAACTACTCTGGCTCCACCCCTCACCTGTCAACCCCACCAGAGCCTGTCCACTATGAGTTAAAGAAAGGACATTTTGATTAAGGTCATTTTGGTTGAGATCGTCTGAGGAAGGGACAGCAGAGAACGTTATAAGAATGTTTAGAAACATTTAAAAAAGATGTCAAGGAGGTTAGCCTGTAATAATAGAGAAACAAAGCTCCAGGAACGTTCTGAAAACATGTGACGTAATAGAGATTTGCATCATTTATTAAAAGTTTCTCACATAATGTTTCCAGGTTTAAGAGTCCTAATATTATGGGAATGTTTTGGAAACGTTAAAAGTAGCCACCATTCCCAAAACCAAAAATTCGGAACATCCAGAAAAACTGGTAAGATTGTAAGTTCTAGTAAGGTTAACTGTAACATTGAGAAAATGGTCAACTGTAGTACCAGTAGTTCAGTGTTTTTTTTTTTTTTCATTATTTTAAAGTATTTACTTATTTCTTTACTTTAAGAAATGAAGGTCAGTCAACATGAAACATTTCAAGAACTTTTAAAGTATCCTCAAGTGCAGTCATCGCAAAGACCATCAAAAACATTACAAAAACAACAAACCAGAATATATTTAAAATTTTAGATTCTTCAAAAAGTAGCACTTTTTGTTTAGATTAGACAGTTTTGCACATCTTGGCTGGATTCATTTTCTCAGTCAGTTTTATGAGGTAGAGTCACCTAAAATCCAGGCTTTCAGTTAACAGCTGTGCTGCTGAACTCATCAAGAGTTAATTACTTTCATTTCTTGTCTCTTAATAAAGTGTTTGAGAGCATCAGTTGTAAAGTAGTGAAGAGGTATACAGTGAATAGCTCTATTTGAGTAATGTTCTAATGTCCTATATTATGGGAAGAACTACTCAATCCGTCAATCAAAATGGAATGATAAAAAGGGTAATCATCAGGAACCACCCCAGGAAAGGAAGAGCAAGAAGAGTTTCCTCTGTTGCACAGAATGAGTTCTTTAGAGTTACCAGCCTAAGAAATCACAAGTTAAATAAGGTAGAATTACAGATATTCAGTGAACAGCTCTATTTGAGTAATGTTCTAATCCAGATTATGAGAAGCAAGAACTACTCAACTAAGTAAAACATTTCAAGAACTTTGAGAGAGAGAGAGATGTGGTGATGGATGGACATCCACTGTAACAGTGAAAGACGATATGACAGAGAGTAAGAGAGAAAGAGAGAGTGATAAAGAACAAGAGAGATGAAGGCAAAGTAAAAAATGATGGAGCGAGAGAAAGACAAAGAAGTAGATGGCCAAGAATAAATGAGAGATAAAGAGAGATAATAAAAAAAAAGATACAGAGCAAGGTAGAGAAGAGAGAGAAGAGAGAGATGGAGAAGGTGAAGGTCAGTGAAAGACAAACTGAAAAGAGACTGAGATAGAGGGAGGAGAGAGAGATGGAGAAAAAGGATGAGAGGTCAAAGTGAATGAGAGCAAGAGAAGTAAGTAAGATGGAATAAAAGTAATAAGGAATGGAGAGAGATGAGTACTGTGACTGTAAAATAGGAGAGAGGGAAACATATAAAGAGAGAGAGAAAGAGAGATGGAGATCAAGAAAAGCAAGAGTTACCTATGTTGCACAGAATGAGCTCATTAGAGTTACCAGCCTAAGAAATCACAAGTTAAGTAAGGTAAAGTTGGCATACAACGATTAACTCTATTTAAGCAATGTTCTAATGTTCTATATTATGGAAAGAACTACTCAATCCGTCAATCAAAATGGAATGATGAAACTGGCACTCATCAGGAACCACCCCAGGAAAGGAAGAGCAATAGTTTCCTCTGTTGCACAGAATGAGTTGATCAGGTTTCTGGGTTACCAGCTTTAGACACAGCAAGTTAAGTGAAGTAGAGTTACAGGTATCCAGTGAATGGCTCTATTTGAGTAATGTTCTAATACATATTATGAGAAGCAAGAACTACTCAACTAAAACAAAAAAATGAAGGTCAGTCAATGCGACACATTTCAGGAACTTTGAGTTCCTCAAAGACCATCAAAAATGTAATGATGAAACTGGCACTCATCAGGACCTCTTCAACAAAGGAAGAGCAAGACTTACCTCGTTGCACAGAATAAGAGACATTTAAACACTTATCCTAAATGTTTTTCCTCAACCTCACTCACAAGATAGCACCTCACAACGTATATACACATGTGGGTGTTCCCAATCGACAGTCCCCCCCTAAGAGTTAACGCTTCATGAGCAGATCAGATAATTGCTATAATTATAATAGGCTATAAAGCACTAATCCCTGCTTGTGTTCTAGTTGTTCACGTCCACCTCACCACTAATGTAGATGCATTGCACGGTTATTCAGTAATGAAGAGCACACACAGACTGCAGATAAGCTATAAAATATATAATCTATAAAACTCACTCTGAGCTCTGAGAGGACGTTAAATTAAAGAGCGCTCATTAGCATGTGGAATTTATGAATCGAGGTAGCTTTGGGAGTCTATTAGTGCCTCTGTGAAAGTGTGTGTGTGTGTATATATGTGTGTATATGTGTGTGTATATATGGCAGATTGTGCTCTATCCTCTAATTAGGATGCAGCGCGTGTTAATTGGTGTAAACAGCGCGGGCCGGGACGTGCTATACTGTTGTGTTGTTTATTCTGATGTCGAGGAGCTCGTTGCCCGAGCTGGAGCCGCTCCGGGCGTCGGCCCACGTCTCTACTACCAACACTGTGTACACTGAGAGCCTCCCTCTTCCCTCTGCAAATATTTGGACCCGGCGCCAGAAAGCAAGCAAAAGCCTCAGATGTGCGATTTACTCTCAGTGTACGGAGGGGGAGTTCCATTCATCGTTATTTCGGGGATTCATTTACAGATGGGTGGAGAATAAAGCCACCATGTGCTGCGGCTGCTGTCAAGTTCCTCAGAAAGAAATGAGTCTTAAAGGACCTTTACTATATATACTGTATATATATTTTAAATATAATCTTTATTGAAAAAAAAAGTAAATTAAAGGATACTAAGCATTATTATAAAGCTATAGTGCACTAAAGTGTTCTTGTAGCCACATTATTATTAATCAGTATATTTAAAAAGGGCTAAAATGGAACAATTTGTTTTATACCCATTTTACTTGAATTGTATAAAAAGAGTACAAAAGTCTTAAAGCCTTAAATTGTGCTAAGTGTACTTAACTGTACTAAAATGGAACTATTTTAAATCATACCTGTCAAGTTTTAGATTTAAAAATAAGGGATATTTTCCTCTGTCCGCTTAAAGCCGTCCCACCAGCCCAACAAAGTTTCAGTATCCCTTACGTTAAGACAGGTTTACAAAAAATCTAAAATAACCACAAGTGAACCACTTACACACTCCAATTAGATTATCAGAATCTGAAATGTTGTGGACATTCCCACATATGTCATTCTTTTAATACAGCCAAATTAAAAACCCTTTTCTAGATATTTAAAAAAAAAATAAGATTTCATGTCTTTTTTGTAATAAATGCACTCTTTTATATGATATATTTTTTATTTATTTAATGGATTTAAAATTGAACAAAGGGTGCACAAATTCTGCAAAATGACTGTTGTTGACCTAAACATAGTATCATGAGCTTTTACTAAAAGGACATGGACCAGATATATTCCATCAGTAAAAATTAGTCCTAAGGGGCCTACACAATAATTTTTAATTATACTTCTTTCTTTTGATTACTCCACCCCTGATCAGTTCAGTTAATTTCGGTCCTCTCCACATTTCTAGTTAAACAAGCTGTAATTTTTTTATTTTAAAAGGTTTAATCCGTGTGTTTTATTTCAGAGACGAGTATTTTTAAGCATCAGAAAAATCTCATCACAGTTTACATGATTAGCTTACCGTTACCTTTCTTTTAGAAAAATCGCTGTATATCCAGATATGTTTTAACATCAGCAGCTGCTCCAACAAGCTGCCTGAACTCACAGCGACGGGGGCTTCCCCACACTGACCCTCCTTTGCAAGCTGATTGGCTGTTTCTCCTGAAAGGCGGGACTTTCTCCTTGAACCGGCTCCACGATTGGTTAAGAGACACAGAGCGGTCAGTGCCCTGTCTCCTCAATAATATATATATTTTTATTTTAATATAATACGATAAATTTACGGGAAAATACTAATACGAAAGGACGGCGGGAAAGAGAAGTGAAATACGGTAGTTTCCCGGCCAAAACAGGAGACTTGACAGGTATGTTTTAAATATACTGAACTTAAGTAACATTTAAACATACTTCTTCATGTATGTAACCCCATATTTTAAATATGCTTATATGCTTAAATACCTTATGTGTTCCTTCATAGTCTGGATAACTTCAATATTTATTTATAATGCACTGTAAACCCAGAAGTTGTTTGAACTCAAATGATTTAAGTCTGTTTTACATAAAATTGGATATTTCTAAACAATACTCAACTATTTTGAGTTAGTTGAACATTTGTGGGCACATATACTGTACTATTCAAACTAAGATCTTTGATTTAAACCAACTTATACTAACTGAGTTTAGTCTGTTGCCATTAACAACTTATTTTCCATTGGCTTCTGTCACAATCTATTTGCATACTGGGTGTGTCCAACAGTTTCTGACAGACACTCACCATCAGTGTGTAGTGATTCCCCCTGGGCTACCTTAGGTAAACTTGTAGACCATATATTATGCTTCAATGCTTGGTCTTTGTGTTTTTGGGTATAAAACAAGCATCATTAGTCGAATGAAATCAGAAAGAAAACTAAATACAAGTTCTGGAAAATATTCATTTAAAATATATATATATGTATATGTATTTGTTAAGTTCACTGTACTTAAAAATTATATTACATGAACTTAAAATGTATTAGGTAATTGGTTACAACAAACGTTTTAAAAGTTAATTCAACTTATTGGGTTTTACAGTAGGAAAACAAACTTTTGATTGGTACTGTATAAATAAAAGATACTTAATAACTTTTTTTTGCCCGTATAAAATTTTTTTTTTATTATTTGTTCAAATGTCGTAATTTCACACACTCTCTGGTGCCCCTATAGTTTAAAAAGTATTACAAAAGTGCCATCTAGATGGTTAAACAAAGTGACACAAAGTATTGGCTGCCCTTCTTGAGGGAAAAAGGGATTGAGTGCCCTCTATGGTACCCCACCTTGCAATAAGATCAAGAAACTGTGATAAACCATTATGTATCTTATTAAGTGCCCTTCAGGTAGAAAAGGGTGCCATTTGTGTGATCATACTAGACTCCAAAGTGCCCTAAGATGCCCTTTTCGCAGTAGGTTAAATAGGATGCAGTGCTGTCTTCTACACACTAAGAAAAGTAAGTAGAGATTTGTACTTAAAAGGGTACAAAGCTTGTCGCTGGGACTGTATCTTATATTGAGGTACAAAAAAGTACCTTTCAATGAAAGTCCTTTTTTGTACCCATGGTTTTTTGTGCCAATAAAAATTATAAAAATTATAAACATTATCATCAACTGAATTTGGCTCAAAAACTTGATGATCCACAATTGTCTGGCTTTCAAATAAAAAATGTGCAATTAATATATATATTGTTTATCAGTGCAGTGATACAGAATGCTGAATGTACCTTTCGGTTGGTTAAATGGTACAATGTTGTACTTATTGCTGTTAGAAATTACTTTGTACTTCAGAGGGAACACATCTGACCCTGTAAAGACCAATATTGTACTACTGAAGGTACAATTATGAAGAGTGTACCTTTGAGGACAAAAAAGTACTCATATCGTACCTCTGTTTTTTAGAGTGTAGGTTTCTTTTAGAGTTTGGGGGAACACAATGATATGTTGGGTTAGGTTCCACTCTAATGACGAAATGCCCAACACCCGTGGTGGATTGAATGTGATGTGGTGCCCCATAGGTGCCCATGATAATTTGATAAACTGTATTTGATCAGTCAATTGTAGTCAATAATGGTGCAAAGATTAATAAACACATTCTCATTCTAAAAGTTCTAAAGTTCTAAAGCTTCAATTCCACCCATTTATATTTTCAGATTTAGCCACACCAATCTAGAACATACAGGTTCTACTATTACGACTCCGGAAGCAAATTTAGTTAGTTGAATTATTTAATGTTTGAACAAAATATTTGTAGGCGAAACAAGTACACGTATATGTTCGTGAAAGTCGTATAGAAACAATTTCATGTATTAGAGTCTTTGGCGTAGGCCCGTCATCGGCCCAGGGCTTGATACATCTGGGCTCTGCAGATCCTGTCGTACACTGAAGACAGGGCGGAGCCAACCCCCGGGCAACCAAACGGGACCAACCTGGAGGCGGCGGGGAGGGAGGAGGGGAAGAGCGACCAACAGCGTCTGAAATGCAGCAAGGTACTGAATGAGTGATCGTTATTTAAAGCAGAAGAGAAAATCTGATTGGATAGGTAATTAGGTGACGTAGCATTGGAGTCTATAGTAGAACTTACGCTGCGGTTTCATTTCTACTATTACGACTCCGGAAGCAAATTTAGTTAGTTGAATTATTTAATGTTTGAACAAAATATTTGTAGGCGAAACAAGTACACGTATATGTTCGTGAAAGTCGTATAGAAACAATTTCATGTATTAGAGTCTTTGGCGTAGGCCCGTCATCGGCCCAGGGCTTGATACATCTGGGCTCTGCAGATCCTGTCGTACACTGAAGACAGGGCGGAGCCAACCCCAAAAGTATAAATTATAAATATACCCACCGCAGATCTTTACCTGGTTTCTACTTCCTGTAATAGAAAAAAAAAATGTTTAATTAATAATAGCATAATACAATGTTACGATTTTATGTTGCACCGAGATTGTGGACAGTGGTGTGTTTTATTTATACCATGAATATCCCCATGCATGAGTGAGTTTATTTATCATTTAACTTGTGAATTGCGTAATGTGAGCACATGCTGGATGCATCTAAATGTGGGTGTTCTGTGCAATAACAAGCAGAGTTAACATGAGTGTAGTGCCCAGTGATGCGCTTGATCGCGCCAACTTTCCATGCTGTTAGTATGGGCCGATGCCCTCGTTCATACATGCGCTTGCTGCGAGCCTTGAGCGGGGAGCGCCCCCGAAGCGCAAGGGCGCGAGCCCTCTTCCATACTCTAGATACTAGCTCGAGCGGGGTGAGCCCTTATAATTCATTCATTTCATCTTTCGTTATTCTTTTATGCGTAGAGGACGTCCCCAAAAGACATACGGTAGCATGCCTTCTTTCAGTCTTTCGTTCATTCATTGTATTCATCCGATCATACGCGGGGAATGCCACAAATATGTAGGCTGCGTGCCTACCTCATTCTTTTATTTATTTCGTTCATTTGTTCATTCTGTATTCATCGATCATAATATTACCTTGCATTAAATTACGTTTAGCCGACTTTTTGTCTGAAGCGACTAAGATACAGCACAAATATGTTATAAGATAAATACAGAAATAGTAGAAGGAAAACATTATACAATAGGGCCTAAAGGAGGTCAGAGGGAAACAACGGGATAGAGGAGCGAAGGAGGAGAGAAGGAAAATGAGGTTAGAAAGAAAGAGAAGAGGTTATGCGAGGGGTGTGCCCTCGAGCAGTCGAGCCACGGGCTCTACATTCATACACTTGGGCGTCGAGCCCGAAAAGCATGCATTGCTGTTAGTGAGGGCCAAGGGCCAAAACATGCATCTAGGTTGGGCGTTGAGCCCTCATGCGCGGGGACCGCCCCCAAAGCATGCGTTGCTGTTAGTAACGGGCTGCGCGCCCTGTAAAACGCTGAGCGCGGGGTTCGACCCCTGAAAAAACATGCTGTTAGTAACATGCAATAATCCTCATGTCATGTCGTCTGGGCTGTGAGCCCAAGATAAAGAGGAGATTGTCTCCTGGCATGTGTTGATGTAAATGACCACGGGCCATAATGCATTAAGCTATAGGTATAGACATGTGATAATCAGCAGTGTTGGGAGAGCATCACAGATCGTTTTAATACTGGTTAATACTGTTAGTGAAGCATTGAAACAAAAGCAAATGTTGATGTATAATAGATCATTTAAATCGCCGGATTGATGCACAAATTAACATACTCTAAAGTATGTAGTACTTCCACCGCCTCCAGTGTTTGCTTATAAATAATACTTACTTAGACAGTGTTGAATGAGCTCGCTGAGCGTTCAGCAGTAGGTCCAGTTCTGGTCTAAGTGTGTGACAGGTGTGCTGAAATTACCCGTCTTCTTCAAGTAGCAAATGGTGACGTCAGCTTCGCTGAGGATGTGGCTGCGTCGTTCCTAAAGAGAGCGACCAGCGTAGCAGGATGGAGATGGTCAGCGTTTCCTAATTGACATTTGACAGGTGAAATCTGACCACTGTTTCGCCATAGGGTAGCTATTAGGTGAAACCAAACAGAGGCGCATAAAGTTTAGAAGAGCGTGAAAGCAGATAGCTGCCCCAGAAGTGAAGACAGAAATAGAAGTGCACTTTTAGTATTTTAATTGTAAAACAGGGCCCTGTTATCTGCAACAGAATGTTTCGCGCAAACAGAAATGAAGGAAGGAGTAGAGCTTAAATCAGACAGCGTGAGGCATTGAACTGATCAAATAAATATTGTCGGCGCGCGCTCGTGAAATGCCTGTGCGCTTAAATCATAAAAGCTGCCGTATGCAGTGGAAACATAGGGAGAATATATAAGACTTGTAAATTAGATTTATTTCTGTAAATGGCAAGCTATATTAAATTGAGGAAGAGGATTTTTGCAATGCCTTTGAGGAGTAAGCATATAGCTGGATTAGAAAACGAACTCGGATAATCTGACTATTACGACGTTCCTTATTAATTGGCATCAATAATTTTGTAGAGAGAAAGTTTGTTACCAATTATGAAATTAATTTATAATTACTGAGTCCCAGGTAATTAAATTGAGCAATGACATAATCGGAGTGCAGAAAGAACAACTTAAATGAGGATCGTGATCACAGCTTCGCGGTCACAACGTATTTTATTAATAATTTCAGAGAAAATAAAAAGTAATGAAACGCACGCGATCACCACCGATCATTTCGTACAGAACTGAGAGGCAGATCCAGGGGCGAGGGTCAAAATTAATAGCCAACAGTCGGCAAATTATCGCCCTTGGAAATAAATACCCAAAACCGACAAACAGAGCGGCGCTCGCACCGAGCGCAGCCGAAGAAACGGCGCCGAGGAGAACAATGAGAAATATCGGACCACAACCAAGAAAGCGAGACTAGAAAAGCCACGAACGACACAGCAAACAGAGAACACACGAAAAGCACCCAAGCGAAATCGCGAACCCAGAGACAGATAAAGATACAGATACATAGATATGAAATAGCCCTAAGGAAATGTAGACATCCAGCAGCAACAGCACGATTCATAAGAAATAAAGAACAGTAAGAATAAAGAAACACACTATATACGGATCAAAACACAGAAGAACAGAAAAGATAAGATTAAATAGAAAAGAAAAGGCAAGAAGAAGATAAGCCGGGAAGCAGGTCAGCAGCAAACAGTTTTAAAACGCAGAGGAAGACATATTCCTTTAAACTAAGCTTTAACAACTAATCCATTTTACAGGTACAATAATTCGTAAGAGTATCAGCAGTACCATTATTATTATTATCATTATGTATGGTTTATATAAATAAATATACCAATAAATAATATACTACAGTTGGACAATTCATTGTACATCAGTTCGTATTCTAGCATTATGTCTAATTAGTACTAGCACCACTAGCATTATTATGAACCATTACACATTTATTTTTCGTGCTTATTCCACGTACAGCACACGATGAGCTGCATTGAAACGTATGAAGGTGCTACAAAATAAAGAGTAACATCGGCATCATTATTATCAATATCACTATTATTAGTACTAATATTACTACCATTACCACTATCAGTACTATCAATATTATTACCATTATGAATACCGTAAACTAGGCAGAGCAGTAGATGTTGCCAACTGCCATCAATAATTTACGGAGCAAAGTGCAAGGAGCAATGACATGGAACGCAAGAGACTGAAAGCACTGAGAAACACAAACATGCACATGATACAAAATATGACGAAGAAGCGAATACGTGAAAACCCAATCATGAGTAACTGCTCGTGACAGTAAGGGAGGCGAGGTCGGGGAAGAGACGACGGAAGAAGGAAGCAGTGAGCGGTAGAAAGTTAGAATGTAGTCAAAAGTCCGGAAAATCAACAGAACAGCGAACAGAAGACAGAACAGAAAAAAGAAAAAGAAAAGAGGTAGAAGAGCGGCCAGCCATAAGGTCAAAAGACCGCGAGAGGACCATCCACGCGCCGGGGGCAAACGGGCTTCGGAAGGAAGGCAAAAGAAGAACCTTACCTTGTAGGATGACAGCACGCAAGCGCGGGGAAAACCATAGCAGCATCAGCAGAAACAAACGGCCTACCAAAAGCCGGGCCAGGCACGGCAGTAGCTAAACAGGAGGAGGAAGAGGCCAAGCAGCAGAGGACCCAGGCAGAAACACACGCGGCAGCGCAGCAGCAGATCCAGCAGAAGCGCCAGGTAGGGCAGTAGCAGCAGCAGCAGCAGAGCTGGCAGAAGCGCCAGGTAGGGCAGTAGCAGCAGCAGCAGCAGCAGCAGATCCGGCAGAAGCTCCAGGTAGGGCAGTAGCAGCAGCAGCAGCAGATCCGGCAGAAGCTCCAGGTAGGGCAGTAGCAGCAGCAGCAGATCCGATAGAAGCGCACCAGCAGCGCAGTAGCAGCAGCAGCAGATCCGACAGAAGCGCACCAGCAGCGCAGTAGCGGCGAACGAACCAGGAGCGCGCTAGGCAGCACAGCAACATTAGAAGATCCAGGCAGGAGCGCGCCAGTCAGCTCAGCAAAAGTCAAAGTTCCAGGGAGAGCGCGCCAGAGGAGAAAGATACGGGCAGATCCGCGCCAGCCGCAGCAGCAGCAGAGGCCAGGGGAGGCGGAGCGAAGGCAGAGGGGCCGGGTGAACCGGTGCTCAGTTACAACTTGCCACCCTATCGAACCGCGCTATTCTAGTACACAAATAAAGTAAAAACGCTAGAAAAAGCCCCATAGTCAAACATGCTTCAGCAGGAATACAATAAAGCCGAAACAAAATATCGGAGGACAGTTAAGAGTAAGGAGGGGAGACCACAACTTAACAGAAAACCACGAAATAAGAAAACAAACAAAGGCCCCGCGCATGGGCACTGGCGTCGAGAAGCACATCACGACGGGTTGCACAATACGACAGAACACTGCGTTACAGGGAGAGGCAACCCGGAAGCAGATCCACAGCGCTCTTCGACAGCGACCAAACCAGAGTCCGAACTCCACGCCGAGACAGCGACCGCCTGAAGGACCGGGACAGCCGGGGCTTATCTCCGACAGTGGGCTGGGGCGGCGGCGGGACAGAGCAGGAGGGGGTAGAGTAGCGGGCCGCCAGCCAACGGCGCGGCGCGTGGCAAGCAGATTGCGTCTTCCGTGCACAGCCGACCGGACGTGGGGAGCAGCAGCCGTCAGTAGGAGCGGGAGGCGTCCGACGACAAAGCGGCCAGCAGTAGGAGGTTAGCAACAGGAGGCCAACACGAGACGCCGGTCGGACACACTAGAAGCGAGAACGGGACATAAGCGAGAGAACTGCGGACAACGTCAGGAAGAGCGACCAACAGCGTCTGAAATGCAGCAAGGTACTGAATGAGTGATCGTTATTTAAAGCAGAAGAGAAAATCTGATTGGATAGGTAATTAGGTGACGTAGCATTGGAGTCTATAGTAGAACTTACGCTGCGCTTTCATTTCTAGACAATAGAACCCCATAACCCCATTTCCTTCTTCCCCTCCTTCACTTCTCTATCCCTTTATTTCCCTTCGACCTCCTTTAAGCTCTATCTAAAAATGGGTTATCTTAATTCCTATTGCTTTTGTACTTCATTATTGTAAGTCGCTTTGGACAAAAGCGTCTGCCAAATGTAATGTAATGTAATGTAATGTAATGTAATGTAATGTAATGTAATGTAATATCAGGCCACTGGTCTGAAAGGGTCATATCCTCCATTTCTTGCATTTCATTTCAGCTCAGGTTCTTTATTTACACGCTTTCAAGCAAAGTGTCAGCAGACGACTAGCATTAAGCGTAAAACTCTTATCAATGGTTCATTAATTAATATGTGTGTCAACGCCTTTGGCTCACTGCACCAATAAACATTCTGCTCCCCTGCTGCTCACTCAGCTGCCATAATTATAAATTGCATTTAAAGCTCGGCAGTGTGTAATGCGGTTTACGTTTTGCGCTAATGTTCAGTAATGTTTTAATTACACACTCATGGTGGGTGATGAATAAATCATGGGGCACTGTTTTCCAGCTGCTATCCTGGAAAGAAACGGTGGTCAAAAATTTTAATGAGGATTGATAACCTTGCGCTGTTTAATATTGTTCAAAACCCTCCAAAGGCTAATGGAGGTCTTTCTCATGTTTCGCTAATTTTCCTCAATGTGACTCCATGTCCTTGAAGCATGTTCACGGGTAGCTATTCACACAATGCCCAGACTGTGACCTTGTGGTCCTCAGTTCCTTCTCCATGGGACCTTTAATGGAATAGCTCAACCATGCATGCTAATTTCTGAATGTAAGCTAAGTAGCTAAGTGCTAACTGGAGGCTTTGTTCAGTATGTGGTGACTCCTTCCTGCAACTGCAATTCCTCCATACAGAACAGCTTCAATTCTGGGATATTGTTGGGGTTTCTTACCTTAAATGTTTGCTTCAGGTTCCTCAATGACATTTCAATAGGATTAAGGTCAAGACTTTGACTTGACCATTCCATAACATTAACTTCATTCTTCTTTAACCATTCTTTGGTAGAACCACTTCTGTGTCTTGGGTCATTGTCTTGATACATGACCCACCTTCTCCTGAGAGTCACTTCATGGGCAACTCAAGCTCAACTTTTGCTCATTTATCTGATTTTGTATGGTCTGAGCTGTTTTTTGAGGGGTTAAGGTGTTTTTTTTTTTCAATATACAAACCATCACTGATTGGTGGAAACTTCACACTCACACTTCACACTTCACACCTCAATCAGTTTGAACTGTGTGTCTCTCCACTCTTCCTCCAGGCTCTGATCTCTTGATTTACAAATGAAATGTAAAATTTACTGATGATCAGTGATGGTTTGGAGAGACATGTCTGTCATCTGCTGGTGTTGATCCACTGTGTTTTATTATCAAGTTTAAAGTCAGAGCAGTTTTGTTTTCCCACAAAATCTTACAGCACTTCATGCTTCCCTCTGCTACTGACAACTGCGGATTTCATTTTCCAGCAGGACTTGCCACACTGCCCACACTACCACACTACTTATGGTTTTTCATGGTTTCATCTATTACAGCTTAAGTTGTCCAGATCCTGAAGCTGCAAAGCAGCCCCAGCTCATCACACTACCACCACCATGTTTTACATTCAGTATGATGTCCTTTTTTCTGAAATTATGTGCATAATTTTAATTGTTTTTTTCTCAGGTTATCTTTGTCTGATATTAACGAATAAATTGCCTTTGTGGAAATGTAGGCAGGAACTCTGCTGAGGAGCAGGAGAATAAGAAAATTGTGATTAGGGGAATAGTGAGTTGGGGAATAGTGATTAGGGGAAAAGTTGTTAGGGGAATAGTGAATTGGGGAAGAGTTGTTAGAGGAATAGCGGATTGGGGAAAAGTTGTTAGGAGAATAGTGAGTTGGGGAAAAGTTGTTAGGGGAATGGTGAGTTGGAGAAGATCATTAGCAGAAGAATGAACTGGAGAAAAGTCATTAGGGGAGTAGTGAATTGGGGAAGAGTTGTTAGAGGAATAGTGAATTGGGAAAAAGTTGTTAGGGGAATAGTGATTAGGGGCAGAGTAAATTGGGGAAGGATCATTAGGGTAATAGTGATTAGGGGAATTGTGGAAAGTTATTACAGAGGAATAGTGAATTGGGGAATGTTGTTAAGGTAATAATGATTAGGGGAAAAGTGAATTGGGGAAAAGTCATCAGGGGAATAGTGATTAGGAGAGTTTTAAAGTGGGTAAGAATCATTAGGGGAATAGTGCATTGGGGAAGAGTCTTTCGAAGAGTAGTAATTAGGGGAAGAGTCATTACGGTAATAGTGATTAGGAGATTAATGATTATAAGAAGAGCTGTTAGTGGAATAGTGATTTAGGGGTTTAGTGAATCAGGGAAGAGCCATTTTGGAGACAATTATAGAAGAATAGTGAATCTGGAAAGAAATAATTAATAATTAATGTTACATGGAATAGTAAAAAGTGACAAAAAAAGTAAAAATAAGCTTGTATGGTATGGGTTTAGACGTCTCTACTTTCCCTCACTGGTCCTCTGAGCAGCTCCACAGACTGTAACTTTTTGAGGTAGTCCAGTGCATCCCAGAACATCACTTTAGGTGACAGAAGACAAATTCATGAACTTTTTAGCAAAGCACATTGTGTATTAGCTCCCTGAACGACAGTGACTATCAGAAACAACAGAATAATCCTGCTTCTCCTCAGCTCTCGCAGGTTTAGCTCATCCAGACTGACAGGCCAGCATTGAGAGTGACGTTGGGTAAATTGCCTTTGTGGAACTGTAGGCGGGAACACTGCTGAGGAGCAGGGGGAGCGTCCTGATGTCACTGACATTTAGCAGTCCGAACACACTTCATACAGGCTGAGGATGGTGTTTTGAGTGTGATACTGACTATAGAGCCTGTAGGCAGGGTTTGTTGTTCACCAGAGACATTACAGATTACAGTATCTGCACTAAGCTCTTGTTTGAGCTCAGTGACTCTTGTTCAGGTGGCTGTTCAGGCTTTTTGCTTTTCATTTAGACAAATTTAGAATAGAGTAGTGGCAGAAGGGGAACATCTAAATACTCTGAGACATATCTTGAAGATGTGCTGTGGGGAAAAGTCGATAAGAAAATAGTGATTAGGGGAATAGTGAGTTGGGAAAGAATCGTTATCTGAAGAGTAAATTAAGGGAAAAGTTATTAGGGGAATAGTAATTAGGGGAACAGTGAGTTGGGGAAGAGTCATTAGCAGAAGAGTGAATTGGGCAAAAGTTGTTAGGAAAATAGTAATAAGGAGAATAGTGAGTTGGGGAAAAGTCTTTAGGGGAGGAGTGAATTGGGTAGCCATTAGGAGAAAACTGATTGGGGGAATAGTGAGTTGGTGAAGAGTCGTTAGTGGAAGAGTGAATTGGGGAAAAGTTGTTAGCGAAATAGTCATTAGGGGAAAACTGATTAGGGGAATAGTAATTGGGATAAGTCTTTACAGGAATAGTGAATAGGGGAATAGTGATTATGGGAATAGTGAGTTGGGGAAGTGTTGTTAGCGGAGGAGTGAAGTGGGGAAAAGTCATTAGGGGAATAGTGATTAGGGGAATAGTGAGTTGGGAAAGAATCGTAATCGGAAGAGTGAATTAAGGGAAAAAAGTCATTAGGGGAATAGCAATTAGGGGAATAGTGAGTTGGGGAAGAGTCGTTAGCAGAAGAGTGAATTGGGGAGAAGTCGTTAGGAAAATAGTAATAAGGGGAATAGTAAGTAGGGGAATAGTGAGTTGGGGAAAAGTCTTTAGGGGAGCAGTGAATAGGGGAATAGTAAATTGGGAAAAAGTCTTTATACCGAAATAGTGAATTGGAGAATAGTTGCTATAGTAATAGTGACAAGTGGAATTGTAAAGTGGAGAAGAGTTATTAGGGAAAAGTGATTAGGGCAATAGTGAATTGGGGAAGAACAATTAGGGGAATAGTAAATTGGGAAAAAGTCATTATATGGGAATAGTGAATTGAGGAAAAGTTGTTAGGGGAATAGGGATTAGGGGAATAGTAAATTGGGGAAAGGTCATTAGGGGAATAGTGACTACAGAATAGTGAATTGGAAAAGAGTTGTTAGGGGAAAAGTGAAGAGTCATCAGGGGAACAATGATTAGAGGAATTGGGGAAGAGTCATTAAGTCATTACGAGAATAGTGATTAGGCAAAAGTTAGTGTAGGTATCATGCAGTGGATTGCTGTTTTTTATTGAAATACTTGCAGAGTATGAAGAGACCTTTAGTCTGGCCTCATAACTTGGAGCTAATTTAAAACAATGGCATTTTTTCAAAACTGTGCTCCAAAGTGTGCTAAACCTTAACAGAATCCTATTACGTCTCAGTAAATTGGTTCTAAATTGGTTTATTCTGTGTTAAAGGTCACATTCTTAAGCCGTAGACCATGCACCATTCATCACAATGAAATTCAAGCTTGAGATCATTTTAAATTTTAGAATTAGTGGAATAAAATGTTTTATTAAATATATTTATCATGCTTGATATAAGCTAACAGACTCTTCACAAACTCACTGTTTTCACACTAAAAGGTTCAAGGTGAAATGAGACACTGTGCAGGAACATGTGGTTGTCGTGTAAATGCACCTGTAAAAGGTACAGCATGACTTGGTTGGATAAATAGTGTATAGTATGGTTACAGCATGTTCCTTTAAAAGTCTGCAGTTTTATAAAAGCACTGAAGATGTTCTTTTGATGAGAACACTCCAAACACTGATAGTTCAGTACCTTTCTTCAGAGAGGGTAAAATTCCAAGATTTTAGACTTCCTTTCTCAAGATATTTAAAAAAAGAGAACAGTGAATAGAAAAATAGTCACTAAGAATAGTGATTATTGGTGGGATAGTGAATAGAAAAATAATAATTAGATAAACACTGTTTAGGAATATCATTATTAGAAAACTTGTGAGTAAGGAGTAGTGCCTAAGACAAAAATCAATATAGGAAGATTCATTAGGGAAATAGTGAATAGGGCAATAACGAATGGGAGAAGAGTCGTTCAGGGAATAGTGATTAGTGGAATAGTGAATCAGGGAAGAGTCATTAGTGGAATAGTGAATCAGGGAAGAGTCATTAGTGGAATAGTGAATCAGGGAATAGTGATTAGTGGAATAGTGAATCAGGGAAGAGTCATTAGTGGAATAGTGAATCAGGAAAGAGTCATTAGTGGAATAGTGATTAGTGGAATAGTGAATCAGGGAAGAGTCATTAGTGGAATAGTGAATCAGGGAAGAGTCATTAGTGGAATAGTGATTAGTGGAATAATGAATCAGGGAAGAGTCATTAGTGGAATAGTAATTAAGGGAATAGTGAATCAGGGAAGAGTCATTAGGGGAGTAGTAATTAAGAGAATAGTGAATCAGGGAAGAGTCATTAGTGGAATAGTAATTAAAGGAATAGTGAACCAGGGAAGAGTCATTAGTGGAATAGTAATTAAGGGAAAAGTGAATCAGGGAAGAGTCATTAGTGGAATAGTAATTAAGGGAATAGTGAATCAGGGAAGAGTCATTAGGGGAATAGTGATTATGAGAATAGTGAATCAGGGAAGAGTCATTAGTGGAATAGTGATTAAGGGAATAGTGAATCAGGGAAGAGTCATTAGTGGAATAATAATTAAGGGAATAGTGAATCAGGGAAGAGTCATTAGGGGAATAGTGATTATGAGAATAGTGAATCAGGGAAGAGTCATTAGTGGAATAGTGATTAAGGGAATAGTGAATCAGGGAAGAGTCATTAGTGGAATAATAATTAAGGGAATAGTGAATCAGGGAAGAGTCATTAGTGGAATAGTAATTAAGGGAATAGAGAATCAGGGAAGAGTCATTAGTGGAATAGTAACTAAGGGAATAGAGAATCAGGGAAGAGTCATTAGTGGAATAGTAATTAAAGGAATAGTGAATCAGGGAAGATTCATTAGTGGAATAGTGATTAAGGGAATAGTGAATCAGGGAAGAGTCATTAGTGGAATAGTAATTAAAGGAATAGTGAACCAGGGAAGAGTCATTAGGGGAATAGTGATTATGAGAATAGTGAATCAGGAAAGAGTCATTAGGGGAATAGTAATTAAGAGAATAGTCAATCAGGGAAGAGTCATTAGTGGAATAGTAATTAAGGGAAAAGTGAATCAGGGAAGAGTCATTAGTGGAATAGTAATTAAGGGAATAGTGAATCAGGGAAGAGTCATTAGGGGAATAGTGATTATGAGAATAGTGAATCAGGGAAGAGTCATTAGTGGAATAGTGATTAAGGGAATAGTGAATCAGGGAAGAGTCATTAGTGGAATAATAATTAAGGGAATAGTGAATCAGGGAAGAGTCATTAGGGGAATAGTGATTATGAGAATAGTGAATCAGGGAACAGTCATTAGTGGAATAGTGATTAAGGGAATAGTGAATCAGGGAAGAGTCATTAGTGGAATAATAATTAAGGGAATAGTGAATCAGGGAAGAGTCATTAGTGGAATAGTAATTAAGGGAATAGAGAATCAGGGAAGAGTCATTAGTGGAATAGTAACTAAGGGAATAGAGAATCAGGGAAGAGTCATTAGGGGAATAGTGATTAAAGGAATAGTGAACCAGGGAAGAGTCATTAGGGGAATAGTGATTAAAGGAATAGTGAATCAGGGAAGAGTCATTAGGGGAATAGTGATTAGTGGAATAGTGAATCAGGGAAGAGTCCTTAGGGGAATAGTGATTAGTGGAATAGTGAATCAGGGAAGAGTCCTTAGTGGGATAGTGATTATGAGAATAGTGAATCATGGAAGAGTCATTAGTGGAATAGTAATTAAGGGAATAGTGAATCAGGGAAGAGTCATTAGGGGAATAGTGATTAAAGGAATAGTGAACCAGGGAGAAGTCATTAGGGGAATAGTGATTAAAGGAATAGTGAATCAGGGAAGAGTCATTAGGGGAATAGTGATTAGTGGAATAGTGAATCAGGGAAGAGTCCTTAGTGGGATAGTGATTATGAGAATAGTGAATCATGGAAGAGTCATTAGTGGAATAGTAATTAAGGGAATAGTGAATCAGGGAAGAGTCATTAGTGGAATAGTAATTAAGGGAATAGTCAATCAGGGAAGAGTCATTAGGGGAATAGTGATTATGAGAATAGTGAATCAGGGAAGAGTCATTAGTGAAATAGTAATTGGGGAATAGTGAATCAGAAAAGTGGCATCAGGGAAATAGTAATAAGGCGAATAGTAAATCAGTGAACAATCATAAGGGGAATAGAATAGTGCATTGGGGAAGAGTCTTTAGGGGAATATGGATTAGAGGAAGAGTCGTTAGGTTATAGCAATTAGGGGTTTAGTGAATCAGGGAAGAGTTGTTTCAGAGAAAATTATAAGAGAATAGTGAATCTGGTAAATTTAGGGAAGATACATTAGGGCATTAGTGATTATGAGAATAGTGAATAGGAGAAGAGTTGTGAGGAGAATAGTGCAGTGAGTGGACAAGAGTGGAATAGTGATTAGGAGATTGATGATTATAAGAAGAGTCATTAATGGAATAGTGATTAGAGGAAGAGTTATTAGGGGAATAGTGATTATGAGAACAGTGAATCGAGGAAAAGTTATTAGGGGAATAGTGCATTGGGGAAGAGTGGAATAGTGATTAGGAAAAATCATTAGTGCAATAGTGATTAGGGGTTTAGTGAATCAGGGAATAGTTATTTGTGGAGAAAATTATAAGAGAATAGTGAATCAGGTAAATCTATCACTTTTTCTTTTTTTTTCTTACTTTTTTATTTTAACTTTCACTAAATACCTTTTCACGAACAGCCCCTCGGCTGTATTAACATTAAGAGCACTTTGGCACCAAAAGCCCCCAAAAATCTGCTGAATTCCCTCAGTCCAATAAACAACAACTGTTCTTTAATTACCCTCTTAAACTCTGCACTCTTTATCTCTCTTTCTCTCTCTCTCTCTCTTACTCTCACTTTTTATCTCTCTTACTCTCTCTCTCTTTCTTTGTCCAGTAAACAATGCTCTACCATCATTATCCTCTCTCTCTCTCTTTTTCTCTGTTGCTCTCTCGCTCCCTCGCTCAGAGTGAGGGAAAGTCACCTGTGTCCCCCCTCCATAAAGATCATTAAGAACACCTGTTAGTGGGTGCTTGGCCCACCTGTTGGGGGCGTGGCCGTGTCTGCCAGCCGTCGCTCTGATGAGCAGTGACAGCGCGGCCGGGCCGGGGCACGTCTCATTAGTGCCAGGCTCCAAATCCGTCTGTCATTTGACCCCTTTTCTGTCCAGCTGCCTGGTTCTGATGGCTGGGCTGGCACTGCACCAAGCTGGTACTCATCATTCAGGATGAATTAATGTGGAGATCTCGAGAAAAAAAACAAAAATACACAAACAAACAAACAAACAAATAAACAAACCAAATGCCTGGTGATCTTATAGCGTTATTGGTAACACTGTACCACTTTAAATTATTAAGCATTAACTACAAGCTAATTTACTAATAACACATGTTATTAGTGTTATTATAATTGGCAGCAGTTTGATCTACGTGAGTTTGGTAAGGTTATGGATGTGCTGGAGTTTATTAAGAGTTAATAAGTGGTTAATAAATCACTAATAGACCAATATGTGTACTATATTCTAAAATGAGGTTCTGTTCATCACTAATTACACACTAAATAGCCTATAAGCCTAGATAGCCTAATAAAGCCTAATAAATAGTGAATAAATCATTCACAAATTTCTAATTAAGGCTTTATTAAGCAAATTATAAGACATTAATAATTTGTGTTCCTTAAAATAAAGTGTTACCGGTAGCACTTTAAAATAAGACTACCTTTATAAAGGGTTTATAAATGGTTTACAATTAGTTTATTAATGATTACTTATTAGGATGTAAACGCCTTAAAAAACATTAATAATCAGTTATAACACATACATAAAAAGGGGAACAGTATAGAAGGCTGTTGGTTCACTATTTGACTAACGACAGGTCATTGTTGCCTTTTCTATGTATGTTATAACTGATTACCAATAACCCATGAACAGAGATCCATTTATCTCACTGGTCTACAGTTACATTCAGGTACTCCACCGTAATCCAGCATGAATTCCTCACAGTTTCAGAGCGCTCTCCTCATCAAACAGCCCTGGCTTATCATTTAATGATGTTCAAAATCAAAGAAGATCCACTCAGAACATTCAAACAGAGACCCGCGCTCAAATATCCCCAAATGCAGCAGAACCAATTATAAAAGAGACAGGAAGTGACCTCACCGAACTCTCTGGAAGCGCTGTCACAGTGCTGCCGTCTTTCACAAGATCAGAGGAGTCTGAGACTGACCACTTAATTTACTGAGAAAAACAAAGAGAGAGAGAGAAAATGAGATAACCAGAGAGAGAGAAAGAGAGAGAAAAAGAAAAAGAGAAGAAAAGGGAATTGTCTAGATAGGAAAATAGTAAAATAGTAAATGAAAGAGTGTGAGACATAGAGAGACAGAAAGAGCAAGGATGAGAGAAAAAGAAAGAAAATAGAAATGTCTAGAGAGGAAAAAAAACTAGATGAGAGAGAGAGAGAAAGACATAAATATTTAAAGAGAGAGAAGCAGAAATAGGTCTAGATAAGGTACATATGAAACTAGTGAATGAGTGAAAAAAGAGTGCGAGAGAGAGAGCGAGAGAGAAAGGAAGTGACAGAATAAATTAAAGAGATGGAGAAAATGGTCTAGATAATGTGCAGATGAAACTAGCAAATGAGTAGAAAGAGAGAGAGCGAGAGAGAAGAGAGATGTCTAAATAAGAAAAAAAGGAAAAGAGTAAGTGTGAGAGAGAAGAGAGAGAGAGAAAGAAGTAGAATGAGAAAGCATTCGAATGAGAGAGAGAGATTGAAAGCAGTAGAAAGAGAGAGAGAATAGAGAGTGAAAGCAGGAGAATGAGAGAGAGAGTAGAGAGTGACAGCAGGAGAATAAGAGAGAGAAAGCAGTAGAATGAAAGAGAAAGAAAGCAGTAGAATGAGAGAGAGAAAAGCAGTAGAATGAGAGAGAGTGGAAAGAGAAAGCAGTAGAGAGAGAGAAAGCATTGGGATGAGAGAGAGAGAAAGCAGTAGAGAGAGAGAAAGCATTGGGATGAGAGAGAGAGAGAAAGCAGTAGAATGAGAAAGGGAGAGAGCAAAAACAGTAGAATGAGAGACAGTGGAAAGAGAAAGCAGTAGAATGAGAGAGAGAAAGCATTGGAATGAGAGAGAGAGTAGAGAGTAAAAGCAGTAGAATGAGAGAGAGAGAGAGAGTAAAGAGTAAAAGCAGTAGAATGAGAGAGAGAAAGCAGTAGAATGAGAGAGAGAAAGCAGTAGAATGAGAGAGATAAAGCAGTAGAATGAGAGAGATAAAGCAGTAGAATGAGAAAGTAGAGAGCAAAAGCAGTAGAATGAGAGAGAGAGCAGTAGAACGAGAGAGAGAAAAGCAGTAGAATGAGAGAGAGTGGAAAGAGAAAGCAGTAGAATGAGAGAGAGTGGAAAGAGAAAGCAGTAGAATGAGAGAGAGAAAGCATTGGAATAAGAGAGAGAGAAAGAGAGAGAGAAAGCAGTAGAATGAGAAAGAGAGCGAAAGCAGTAGAATGAGAAAAAGAGAGAGTAGAGAGTGAAAGCAGGTGGATGAGAGAAAAAGCAGTAGAATGGGAAAGAGAGAGAAAGCAGTAGAAAGTAAAAAAGAGAGAGAGAGATAGAGAGAGGGAAAGGTGAAAAGGAAAGTGACAGAAGAAGTTAAAGAGGAAAAGTGAGAGAGAGGGAACGAGAGAGCGCCAGAGAGGATCAGATTTAATACTGTATCTTCTTCCTCTTTCATCTGTAATCTATCTGATCTCAGGCATCTCGTACACTCTCTTTACCCCCCCGCTGTCTCAGCCCGCCATCATTAAATATACAATACCTCCGCTCACATCACACACACATCACACACACTCCAGCAGAGTGATGGACGTAAAGACCCCGAGGATCAAACAGTTTAACTCAATCATGCTCCGCCGAGACCACTTCAAACCGCTTACTCCCCGATAACGGCTCTGAACATTTACAGATAAAATACGCCCTGCTGGAGACTGAACGCAGCTTACGCTTTTTAAAATATAACGTCAATTAAAATTACGTATAAATACTAATACTAATACAGCAACACATTTCTCGTCAAATTTACTGTATTTTCTGGATTGTACCGAGTCTAAATACTGTTTTAAACTATAGTAGCTTTGGTTTGTCTCAGCGATAAGCAAAGCTATGATTCTGTACTGTAATTTTATGGAAATTACATGAATAATTTTTGATAATGAAGAACATGAGCTGAATTTTTAACTAAAAAGACGAGAAAATGTCACATGAAAAAAAATGCTTTTCTTTAGGCTGCACTGTAAACTCAATGAAGGCAGTCTGAGACACTGAACTTGGTCTTGGACAAAGAATTAGGTCTAAAAAACGAGAAGCTGTATCTTGCGCCACCTCTGATCGCTATTACACACATTCTGGTTACAAATTTATATTTTCGCCTTTATTTCATTAGAACAGAAAGAACTGGACTTCCCTGACTCTGCTGAGTCAGGGAATCATTCCCACTCCCCGAGTTACTGATAGTTTGCACCTGGTCTGTTTAGTATAAACACCCCTCTTTTTGCTCTGTTTTCAGTTGAGTATTGAATCTAGTTAGCTAGCTCTTCTACAACGTGTTTTCTTTATTTATTATCCTTTGTTACCGACTTGTTTTTGTTTTCTACTACCGATTCTTGCCTTGCACACTCTATTGTTTGTTTCGGTTGACGGTCTATTTTTGTTTTTCTGATCACTCTTTTGCCTTGTCCCTCTCTTTGCTGGATTTACCCTTTTTTGCCTAAATACACTCTGGTATGTTGATTATAGTTCCTGCCATACTGTTACTGACCCTGCCTGTCCTTTACTACTCCTGTAAGCCTAGTCCCTTCAAACATGGTTTGTTTAACAGTGAAAAGAGACTTATTATACTATTTTTGTGAAGAAATATATGGTTAATGTATTAATGAATAATATAATTAAGTATATTATAATACACTCTTTGTGATGTAATGTGTAATATTGGCACTGCGGTGCTGCGGTTGGAAATCAGTATCAGTAGCAATATTACACGTTACAGCGCAAACCTTGAGTGTAATGCTGTGATTATACCACAGTTCCATTATCACTGTTTACTGAAAGATTTTGAGATAAAGAGTATGGGGAAATACGTTTCTGTTTGATTATAAAAACTCCGCAAGTTAAAATAGTTCCATTGCTGCTCTGTTTGTAGCTGCACTGTTTGGCTTGTAAGCGCTGCTTCGTTGCTAGGTAACTTGTATGTGGAGGAGTAGTACATGGAGAACTTCAGTTACAGTGCATTACCGGCTGATAAGGGCACTAAAAGAATGCTTCTCAGCCAATCACAATGTAGGGTTGGAGCTAACTGAGGTATATTATTATTTTATATTTTTAAAAGTCTATATTGTATTAATCGCATATGAATTGATTAATATACTTGGGAGCTATCTTTCCCTTCCAGATTTTCTTTACTTTCTCTCTCTCTCTCTCTCTCTCTCTCTCTTTTTCTCCTTGCCCTTCAGCATGATGAAGAATGCAGTGCTATCCTCTTTTGTCTTTAATCTGTGAAGGGCTCGGCTCTATCAGAGAAGATCCCTAATTAAAAGGGTGTCTTATCCCATCTAGATACACACCTTGAATACAAAGAGCTTTGAGGGGGTGATGGAATCTTGTGGTGGGCACATGTTGGGCTGTATGATAAATGCATCTCTTTAACCATTTAATTTTCAGACAAAAATGTCTATTTTTGTCTAGATTTGAAGTGGCTTTATTGATTTAATCACTGGCTGATGTAAAATTTATTTTATGTTATTACTTATTCATTCATTTGGAATCAGAAGCGTGTTATTACGGTTTTAACACAACTAATTACACTACCAAGTTTGACCCTAACGTCCGCAATAATCTGCCCATGTTTTCTTGAGTGGCTTGCTTGTGGTGAGAATGTGATCTGGTCTGATCTGACCCAGCTATTAAATATACTCCTTTTGAATTATAAAGATAAACTGCTGATTAGGCACAGTTTTATCTGATATATTCGGCAGATAATACACTGCTATAAACAAAAGCTGTATTTGCTGCTCCATGCTATTATACACATTCTGGTTACAAATTTGACAATATGGCAGATACTTTCAACTTTATTTCATTAGAGCAGTAATAACTGGACTTCCCTGACTCTGCTGAGCATGTGATGCTACATCATTCCCACTCCCCGAGTTACTGATTGTTTGCACCTGGTCTGTCTAGTATAAACACCCATAAGTTTTCTCAGTTTGAGTATTGAATCTAGTTAGCTAGCTCTTCTACAACCTGTTTCCTTTATTTATTATCCTTTGTTACTGACTTGTTTTTGTTTTCTACTACCGATTCTTTCCTTGCACACTTTATTGTTTGTTTTGGTTGCCGATCTACTCTTTTTCCCTGTCATTCTCTTTGCTGGATTTACCCTTTTTTGCCTAAATACACTCTGGTATGTGATTATATATGCTGCCGTACTGTTACTGACCCTGCCTGTCCCTATCTAGTCCTGTCCCTTACTACTCATGCTGTTTACATTGAGTGCAGCATGATCAGCGTTCATCGTTCACAGCCGTGCTGCACATCCCATTAAAAACTGATTCAGACCATAGAAGGAGTAAAAGCCCTATCCGAATGGGATTAGTTTCTCAGGGGAAAATCTGTGAAAAATATTTCACACTTGTACTCAGTGATAAAACTCAAAACTCTTGCATCCGGACTGCAATTAAAAAAACAGGAGGACCAGTGAGTTTTTAGGCTTTCTCGTCGAGTGACTTTGTGTTCAGTAGCTCCTCCATTTCCACTCGCTCTTGTGTTTTTACATGTATCTCCTTCGAAACTCAGACATGTGCATCCAGACGGGACTAAAATTACCAGAGGACCACAAAAAGAGTTCAGCGAAAAACAGGAGATAATCCAGCCTGTAATTTTCTCAGAGGACGTCTGAGAAAAACACATACATGATCGTTCTGGACGGGAATAAAATCTCAGAGGATAAAAACCCCCATAAAAGAGAAAATTACCCCAGAAAGAACCCCCCTGAGAAACTAATCACATCTGGATAGAGCTTATACTCAGCTCTTAAGTTATAGTTCAGAAATACTTACAATCAAGCTGAGATGTTTACAATAGAAAAAAAAGAAAAAAAAAAACATTTCTCTATCCAATTTATCATGCATTCTTTATTCCAGTGCTCCACTGATTGGACAGACAGACCGACATATAGACAGACAGGAATAGCTAGGAGAAGAGGCTCAGCAGGAAAGAAGCTGAAAGCTCTTTTTTCTCTCTCTTTCTCTTTCTCTCTCTCTCTCTCCTTCACACTTTTTTTCCTCCCTGTTTCTGTCTTTCTCTCTTTCTCTTTCTGCCTTTTACCCTCACTCTCTCTCTCTTTCTCACCCTCCCTCATTTTTTCTCTGTTTCTGTCTTTCTCTCTCTGCATTTCACCCTTACTCTCACTCTCTTGCTCAACCTCCATTTCTTCTGTCTTTCAACCTTACTCTCTCACTTTCTCACCCTCCTCTTTCTCTCTGTTTCTGTCTTTTTCTCTCTGTTTCACCCTCGCTCTTTCTCTCACCCTCCTTTCTTTTCAGTTTATGTCTTTCTATGTCTGTCTTTCACCCTTTGCTCCCTGTCTCACCCTCCTTTTTTTCTCTGTTTCAGTCTTTCTCTCTCTGCATTTCACCCTTGCTTTCTCTCTCTTTCTCACCCTCCTTTCTCTCTGTCTCTTACCCTTACTCTCTCACTTTCTCTCCCTCCTTTTTCTCAGTTTCTGTCTTTTTCTTTCTGTCTTTCACCCTCACTCTCTTTATTCCAGTGCATTGTGTTGATGTTTTAACATTGACCAGATGTTGGAATGTGATGTTTGGGAGATATTTACATCAAACTTATGTTGTTTAGCATTAGATGTTACAACCAACATGTGACCAGATTTTAACATTTATTAACATTTAAAGCCAGTTTGGTCTATTTTAAGATGTGTTGTATGTGTGAAGACACACAAAGCTCTAAACCAATCAGAAATGGCATTTTCAGTGAAAGCAGAACTTGCTGGTATGGAACAGGTGACTAAAGCAGGTCTTCAGAAGGTGTGTGTGAGGTGTGTGTGTGTAGACTGCAGACGGAGTATCTGCTGTAGGGAATGTCATCTGCCTCTGAGGCAGAACTTCTGAAAGGTGTATTCATTTCCAAACCTCCTAAAGCGATGGTGGGTGGAGGTGTGTGTGTGTGTGTGTGTGTGTGTGTGTATGTCACTCCAATGCTTCTTCCCCATCTCCTCAGTTTGTCATCATACACAACTATTATACAACCCTTATTCCTGAAATGTCATTATTTCAGAGGCATTTAGATTAAAGGACCACTATGTAACTAATTTTCAGTAGTAAATGATAAAATGATCAGGATGTATCATCAGATATTAAGGAAACATGTTGAGTGAAAGCACTGGCAGCACGGGATTCAGCAGTACGTTCCTATTTTAAACCTGTAGGCCGTCCTGGGGTTTGTGTTTATTTTGTCCTCTGACTCCACCTGCTGCTCCTTCCCCAACACTAACTCCACCCACCGAGGTTGCCAGAAGGTACAATGAGCGCAGCACAGCAAAGGAGCTAGCAGAGCTGGCTGAGTTAAACTTCAGCTGCTACACAGCTTAAATAGCCTCAGCATGTCTCAAAAAAGCTCATTGACCAAAGCAGGAACATAACAAGAGTGAATACAGGCAGTGAGTTCGAACGGTGGAGACTTAGAGCTCAAAAAGACGTCAAGACTGACCCAGAGCTGCTACTGTTCCCCTGAACAGGTAAGCTAACTGGCTAGCTAATTTGATCGGGCACACCGTGGGGCTCGCGCTGATCAACACACCGCGGAGCTTTAGCTTTCCCTCGTGTAACATACAGTCAATATAACGCTAAATACGGGTTTTAGAAGAGTTCTGAATTGCTGTATTTCTCCTAAGTTCTCTGCCTCTCCTACTAGTCTTTGTGTAGATTCAGCCTCCTGAATTTGGCAACCCAAATAAGCTTCGTTGCTGGGGGGACACAGTCTAGTCTCTGCGATGTTTTGAAATTGGACTGCTGTAGCCATTTCACACACTCGCTCTCAGTTCCTACAGAATGTACCTTTAAGCAGAATAATTAGTATGGAGTCCCATGACCTTTGGCATTTAAGATTTAAGATAAAGAACACTGCACTGACCTGTGGAATGGATATAGCTAGCAACTGCTGTTCACGATTACCATATTTGTCGCACTATTTATGAGGCACACTGTATTATAAGGCGCACTATCAATAAACGTCTATTTTCTGGTTTATTTCACTGGATTATAAGGTGCATTTTAAGAGACACTATAAGGAACTTTTAATCGTTGTGCTTATAGAAATGATGGTGACTGGCAACTTCTGTCTAGAATTGTCCATGCCATCAAACATCGATGTCTAGGGAAATCACTGTCCTGCAGTATATTTTCTATTCTATTTTTTATTCCTTTCTCTCTATCTCTCTCTCTCTCTCTCTCTCTCACTCTCTCTCTCGGTGTGCGGAGTGTTTTCAAGTCAGAGAACATCTTTAAAATGACCTGTCACTTAACCATTTCACAATAATCATCCCTCTCTCTCTCACAGCGGGAAATTCTCCCCACGCTCACACTGTCCATTTCTGATTGGACAGACAGACAGGCAGACAGACAGGAAAAGCCAGGAGAAGAGGCTCAGCAGGAAATAAGCTAAAAGCTCTCTTTTCTCTCTCTCTTTCTCTCTCCCTCTCTCTCTCCCTCTTTCTCTCTTTTTCTCTTTGGCTCTTTCTCACTCTGTCTTTCACCCTCACTCTCTGTTTCTTTCTCATCCTCCTTTTTTCTCTCTGTTTCTGTCTTTCTTTCTCTGTCTTTCACCCTCACTCTCTCTCCTTTGTTCTTTTTTATATCTCTATTTCTTTCTTTCTCTATTTCACTCTCTGCATTTCACCCCTGCTCTCTCTCTCTTTCTCACCCTCATTTTTATCTCTGTCTCTTATCCTTACTCTCTATCTTTCTCACCCTTCTTTTTTCTCTCTGTTTCTGTCTTTCTCTTTCTGCCTTTTATGCTCATTCTCTCTCTCTTTCTCACCCTCCCTTTTTCTTTCTGGTACTGTCTTTCTGTCTTTCTCTCTCTTTCACCCTTGCTCTTGCTTTCTTTTTCATCCTCCTTTTTCTCTCTCTTTCACCCTTACTCTCTCTCTTTCTCACCCTCCTTTTTCTTTCTGTTTCTGTCTTTTTCTCCCTGTCTTTCACCCTCGCTCTCTTTCTCACCCTCCTTTTTCTTTCTGTTTCTGTCTTTTTCTCCCTGTCTTTCACCCTCACTCTCTCTCTCTCTCTCTCTCTTACCCTCCTTTTTTCTTTCAGCTTCCCTCTCTTTATCTCTCTCACTCTCTCTCTTTTACCTTCACTCTATCTCTCTCGCTCTGTTTTTTTCTCTCTTTCTATATCTGTTTCAACCTCTATCTCTCACCCTCTCTCTTTCTCTCTATTTTTTCTCTCTTCATTTGCCTTTCTCAGTCTTCCTCTTTTACCATCTCCTTACTTTTCTCTCACTCTTTTTCCTTCACTCTCTCTCTTACCCTGTCTTTTTCTATATCTCTCTCTCTCTCTCTCTCTCTCTCTCTGGTGTGTGATGTGCTGCAGTGTGTGGTTGAGGGAAATATCAAATGCAGGTTCTGAGATGCAGCTGAAGGTGTGAAACTTTATTCCACCCCTCAGCGCATTTCTGCTAAAGCTACAGCAGCTAACACCCAGCGATCAAACCCTGTTACTCCTGAGCCATTGATACGACACTGCTATAGTTTGTTCACATGAAAAGTGCTCACATGGTCATGAAATATTCATACACACTGAGGGAGGTCACCTTCTACATGCTATCACCTTTTCCTGCCTTTATATCCTACAGCCGATTGAAGCCCATGTAACCTGCTGGTTTCAGCCATATGGGTTTCTCTGTTCATTTATTCTTTAACCTTGAATCGAGACGGCCAATTAGAGACATCATATTTAATTGATTACGGATTGACTAGTTGACTCATTTACTTGGGAACCCCACTATCCATAATCAATCAAGCCAACAGTATCATTTGTAACAGACAATTAATCCATTCACTTCCAAACAACTGACTAAACTGTTAGTCCCAATCAACTGACTATCAAACAATTGGCAGCCCCAAGTTATTTGGACCACCAGTTTTATCAGTTGATGAGGACAACCAGTTTAGAAAATGATTTGAAACTACCACTTTGATGAATTACTTGGGACTGCCAAACATCTTGGTAATCAATTGAATGGGACTACTTCCCTTCAATGTAACTTGATTACGACTTTGGACCAGTCACCTTTATTTCCAATCAATTGGCTCTAAAAGGCCAATACTTCCTAGTAGTGAACTACCAGAAGTCAACTGGCAAAATTGATATTGGTGTCTATCAAGTGACTATCAACATGTCAGCAGTCCTTATCAGTTGACTAAATGATTAGTTCCAATCAATTGACCAGTAAAGCATTGATAATCTTAATCAGTCGTTGATTGTCCAATTGTTTCCCAATTGTCACAATCTGCTGACTTAATTAGGCACTTCCAATCAACTGACCCTATTGGTTGTTCCAATCAAATGAATACCAAAATGTTGAAGGTCCAAATCAATTGGCAATCAAAAGGTGGACAGTCCCAGTCAACTGATTTAATGAGCATTCTTTTTCAGTTGACTAAATTGATTGTTCTAATAAATTGACTGTCAAAAAGTTTACAGTCCCAATAAATTGACTACATTTATAGTTCCCCAGTAGTCAGTTGACTACAAAAATGTTGGCATTCCTACTTAGCTCACTAAATTGGCATTGATTGACTACATTGGTAGTCCCAAATAAGTGACTACCAAAAAGTTGACAGTTCCAATCAATTGATTATACTGTTGGTCCCAAGCATTTAATTGCCAAATTGACAGTTCAAAACAACTGACCACCAAAAAGTCAATTGTCCCAATCATTGACTGAACTGGTCTCAAATATATATTTTACTACATAAAACTTGTCTTTGCTAATTGGTTGATTAAATTTGTAATCTTCAACTATTCAATCAATTAATTTACAATTTAGCTGAGCTGGCTGAGCAGTCAATTAAGAACCAAAAATTGACTAATTAATTGACTAAATCTGTAGTCCCAATTGATTGACCAAGTTGACAGTCCCAAATAGACAAATTGAAGGGGAGGACCTTCAGACTATAAACATTTTATACACTATTTATTAACCTTATATCTTCATCTGTAGCACATTTATTAACAGTTTTAAAATTGAGCTCAAATCAATATGTATTGACCAAACTATGCTGCAAAAGTCTCTTACCCTCTCTCTTTCTTTCTTTCTTTCTTTCTTTCTTTCTTTCTTTCTTTCTTTCTTTCTTTCTTTCTTTCTTTCTTTCTTTCTTTCTTTCTTTCTTTCCCTCAATCTCTCTGTCACTCTTTTACCCTCTATTTCTCCCATTCTCTCTCTCTCCCTCTCCCTTTTTCTTTCTCTCTCTTTTACCCTCTCTTTCTCCCATTCTCTGTCTCTCTCTCTCACTTTCTTTCTTCGTTTCCCTCTCTCTTTCTGATTCTCTCTTTTTTCTATTTCTCTCTCTTTCTCCCCTACTCTTTCTATCACCCCTTCTTTTTCTCCCTCTCTTACCCTCCCTCTATCTATCTTGCTATTTATTTTTTTCTATTTTTCTTTCCCTGTTTCCCTTACTCTCTCTTTTGCATATTGTACTCTCTCTTTCTTTCATTCTCTCTGTTGTCCTCTCCCTCTTCTATTTGTTCCACTATTTATCTCTCTCTTACCCTCACTTGAAATCAATTGAACTCAAATTAATATGTATTGACCAAACTAAGCTGCGAAATTGAGATACATATGTGAAATATTTTAACTAAGCTTAAGTCAAACTAAAGTTGAGTTAAATAAAATGAAACTCTTACTTTATCGTTTGAAGCTTGCTAGAATATGCCGAAACCCTGAATGCTATATGACTTCTGACCTCACCCTCCAGATCCAGACACATACTCCAGAACTGACGTCTGAGTTGACCCAGTCTGACGTCTGGTGTCGGGTCCCACTGGACAAATATTTCACGCTCCAGTGTGAACAGCCTTATCAGACCGAGCCCTTCTGCTAACAACCTTTCAAGGAGACCCCAGATCAGTACTGCCTCTCTGAAAGGTAGAAGCCCTGCCCTGCATCATCCCCACTCATCCTTATCTGCCACCTGTCCACAGAGGAGCCCGGAACTGTCCATCACGCGGTGACCCCGGGTCCGTCCGGCCCGCTATCTGCTCTTATCAGAGGTGCTGAAGTGTAGCAGACAC
This sequence comes from Astyanax mexicanus, assembly GCF_023375975.1. NCBI lineage: Eukaryota > Metazoa > Chordata > Actinopteri > Characiformes > Acestrorhamphidae > Astyanax > Astyanax mexicanus. Next base: position 32,201,397 of record NC_064429.1, read on the forward strand.
AGATAACATGGCGGCGGGCAGGACGACTTAACCCCGCTCTCTGATCCGACAGTGAGGAGCTTCCAGAGTCTGACAAGCTCTAACCAGGAGGTGCCATCGTCCCCCTCCAGAGACAGCGGACCAGATAGATGGAGACATTTACATTTAGAGATTAGACCAGGGGGGATTAGACTGAAGACACTCAGAACAGAAGTCAGACTGGATTAACTTAAGGCTGGTATGTTAGGCTGATAGCATTTTATAAAGTTTCTTTGATTTGATCAAATTAAAACCTCTGGAATATAATGGATGATCACAAGCCATCAAACCAAACTGAACTACTTGAATTTTTGCACCAGGAGTAAAGACATAAAGTTATCCAAAAGCAGTGTGTAAGACTGGTGGAGGAAAACATGATGCCAAAATGCATGAAAACTGTGATAAAAAAACAGGGTTATTCCACCAAATATTGACTTCTGAACTCCTAAAACTTTATGAATATGAACTTGTTTTCTTTGCATTATTTGAGGTCTGAAATCTATGCATCGTTTTTTGTTATTTCAGCCATTTCTCATTTTCCGCAAATAAATGCTCTAAATGACTGAAGAAACTGAAGCGGTCTCTTCATTATTTCCAGAGCAGAGTTTGTCCTGCTTTTGTTGCAGTAACTGTCTTTACTGTCCAGACAAGACTTTCTACTAGATTCCTACAAGTAGGACATTTCTATGAGGATTTGATTGAAAAAAAGTTGTAAGGGATTCAAAATTCAGGAAAGCCAAAAATTAAGATCTTAACTAGATGTCCATTTCCTGAGGAAAATAGCCAAAATAATTAAATCAATTTAATAGAGACTAAATACATTTAAATAAAGACTAACAAACCAACCAAACTGATTAACATGCTATTATTACTGTGTTATTACCATGTTATTATCATGTTATTACGTTGATGTTAATACTATTGGGTTAATGTAAACTGTAAATTGTGACTAAATATATTCACATAAAGAAACAAACCACACTAATTAACATACTAATATTACTGTGTTATTTCCATGTTGTTATTATCAAATTATTACAATGCTATTTCTGTTCTATTTTGTGTTACCACTGTTGTGTAAGTATTGTTATAACAATGTTATTACATAATATTATATATTCTCACAATTTTATTAGTATGTTAATATAGTGTTCTTAACATGTTAATATGATTATGTTATTACCATGTTATTTCAATTTTGTTTACTGGCATGTAATTATAACAATGTAATTTTAATGTCATTACTATTGTGTTATTACCTTGTGATTGCCACTGTGTTATGACCATGTCATTACTATAGTTTTTTTACCATGTTATTATTACAAAGTAATTGTCGTGTTATCACAGTTTTGCTATTACTATTGTGTAATTATTGTGTTATGACCACCATATTACAATTTTATATAGTTTTATTACTATGTTATTACTATGGTAAACTTCAATCATAATACTAGTGTGTCTATTATGTTATGTGGTAACTACTGGGTTATTACTATGCTATTACTTTAGTGTTATTACTTTGTTACTACACTTGTCTTATTGCAATGTCTACTTTTGTGTTTTAATCATCTTTATGCATTAAACATTAGCACAATGACAGTACGGAACCTGTTTAACCAAACCAGTTAAATCCAGTTTAAACCTCTCTACTGAGGTGCATGATTGCTATGGGGTTGCTAAGCCATTGCTATAGTGTTGCTAGGTGGCTGCTGTGGTATCAAAAGTGGTTGCTAGGTTGTTTCAAAGCGGTTCTGTGTATCTTAAGGGAAGTCGTGGCTTTCTTGAAACTTTCGAAGGACGCTTTGACTGATGGGAAGGTCATTTACACCGAGGATAACAGTGGGAGGGAGAGAGAGAGATTAAGAGAGAGAGAGAAGGAGAAGAGAAAGAGAGAGGAGAGAGAGAGAATGAATGAACGAAAGAAGAGAAGAGAGTGGTGGAGATTAATCACCTCACTTATGAGCACCATGTGAAGGAGATACACCAGGGAGAGAGAAAGGCCGGGAAGAAGAAGGCAGGGCGAGAGACACCAGAAAACCAATTAGGCTCAGGAGAGAGAGGGAGGGGGAGAAGTGTGAGGAAAGAGAATGAAAGAGGGAGAGAGAGAGAGAGAGAGAGAGAGAGAGAGAGAGAGAGAGAGAGAACAAGAGGAAAACCCACCGCTGGTAGGAGGGAAGGTAGAACCTCATCTGTCTGTCTGGCACACATTCTGCCACAGTCGCCATATTGCACATTGTCTCAGTACACCTGGGTACTGTTCACACACACACACACACACACACACACACACACACACACACACACACACACACACACACACACACACACACACACACACACATTATCTCAGGCTCACACTTTTCTCTCAACACACACAGACACAATGTTATAGCCGATAGCCCAATGGCTTCCACCTAACTAAACCCTTCAGAGTGTATCATCACTATTGGAGCAATCCATGGAGCACCAAAACCAAAAATGACGTTTCCAGTAGGTAGAAGATATGATAAGATATGTTCTCCATGTAGAAGAACTTTTACAAGAATTTTGTAAGTCAATCTAACACGGGTGTTAATATATTTACTTTAGAAATAAAAGAAAATTTGAAAATACTTTGCATTTTTGCAGTAGAAGACAATGGGCACTTACCTACCAAATTCTTCTATAATATTTGTATTTTAGGGTGTTTTTACACCTGTAGTTGGTTTCTATGGTCCGGATCAGTTGATGAGTTCGTTTTTCCATCTGTTTGGTTTGTTTTCACACAGGTATAAACCTAAACACACCAAAATGCGCACCAATAAACTACGTGAGCACATCGTCTCCTCTGATTGTCAAGTAAAGTCAAGTCAAATGTATTTCTAATGCACATTTAAAAACCACAAAGGCCAACCCAAGTGCTGCACAATACAGAAGATATATACAGAAGATATACACTAAAAAACAATAAGATATAAGATTGGTCAGAGCTGTCTGTCGGGGGAACAAAAAAAGCAAATATAGTGAGAAGATTCTGTGTTCCAGCAAGTATATCTGTGCAGTGTGAAAAAAGAATGCTAAAAATTTAGATGTTGCACTTTTAAACACTGTGTTTTTAAAAGGAAGTTGCATTGCAGATGGAGTTTCGTGGCTGCAATCAGTGATCGCAGCACAGACTGCACTTAGTGTGTAAACAGCATGGAGCAGCAGCAGAGACAGTGTTTGTTCATAGCTGTGGTAATTAGCATCATCTAGGTAATATATCACATTAAACTGCACCTTATCAGCAGTTTAGCTGAAATAAAAGGAGTATATTTGATAGCTGGGTCTGATTTTGGTATCACCGTGGGTTGCCAAGGTGTGGCAAAATGGATGTTAGATGGTTGATATGGTGTTGCTAGAAGGTTGACAGATTATACATTGACTGTAAAATCATTTAGTCATATGTACAACATAATGTTTAATTATGTAATTTTTGGTTTCTATGGTCTCTAAGGGGGTTGCTTGGTATTGCTAAGTTATTGGTAGGTGTTTGATTTGGTGATGTTAACTTGCGATGGTTTCCCTGATATACAATGGGGTTATTGTAGTGTAGCTGGTTGCTTTGTAGGTGTTGTTAGCTTGCGATGGTTTCCTTGGTATCCAATGTGGATGATGTGGTGTTGCTAAGTAATTGGTTAGATGGTTAATTTAGTGTTGTTAGCTTGCAATGGTTTTAATGGTACCAATAGGGATGCTGTGGTGTTGCTAAGTTATTGGTAGGTGGTTGATTTGGTGTTGTTAGCTTGCGATGGTTTCCCTGATATACAATGGGGATGCTGTGGTGTTGCTAAATAATTGGTATTTGGTTGATTTGGTGTTGTTAGCTTGCGATAGTTTCCCTGATTTCCAATGGGGATGCTGTGGTGTTGCTAAGTAATTAGTAGGTGGTTGATTTGGTGTTGTTAGCATGCATAATTTTTCAAGGTATCAAAAAGGTTACTGTGGTGTTCCTGAAGTGATTGGTTAGGTGGTGGATTTGGTGTTATTAGCTTGCAATGGTTTCCATGGTATCCAATGGGCTGCTGTGGTGTTGCTAAGTTATTGGTAGTTGGTTGATTTGGTGTTGTTAGCTTGCGATGGTTTCCATGGTGTCCAATGGGGATGCTGTGTGTTGCTAAGTAATTTGTAGGTGGTTGCTGTGTTGGTGTTTTTAGCTTGCTATGGTTTCCCTGATAGCCAAAAGGGATGCTGTGATGTTGCTTAGTGATTGATTAGGTGGTTGATTTGGTGTTGTTTGCTTGCTATGATTTCCATGGTATCCAATAGGGTTGCTGTGGTGTTGCTTAGTGTTTGGTAGGTGGTTGATTTGGTGTTGTTAGCTTGCGATTGTTTCCATGGTGTCCAATAGGGATTCTGTGGTGTTGCTAAGTAATTGGTCATTTCTTCATTTGGTGTTGTTAGCTTGCTATGGTGTTCATGGTATCCAAGGGGTTGCTGTGGTGTTACTAAGTGATTGGTTAGGTGGTTGATTTGGTGTTGTGAACTTGCTACGATTTCCATGGTCTCAAAGAGGTTGCTGTGGTGTTTCCAGGTAATTAACAGGTGGTTGATTTGGTGTTGTTAGCGTGCAATGGTTTCCATGGTATCCAAAAGGGAACTGCTATGGTACATGATGTCCCTTTGGTGACATTTTTTTTGTTGCATTTGATTTCAACGTGTTCCCACAGAATTGCTTTGAAAGGTGCTTCAGCCAGTCAGAATACAAAAAAATAAAAAAAGAACTGTCTGTCACGATATTAAATGTCATCAACTGAGCTCTTGATATCTAGTTGTGATAGCCATCTTCAAATTTCCTTTCTCTTTTTATGCCTCGCCAAGGCTTTTGACTGTGGATGAAAGTTGCATCTGATATCATTTATGTTTCTTATATTTACTCAATATATATTTAATTTCGCTGCTGTTTATTTGTTGCTGTTTTTAACCAAACGCTCCTTCTGCTTCTTTTATTGAAATCTGTGGTTCTGATTCTGAGTTTTTTGGTCCATCTGGACATGCAAACAGATGCTCAGCACTGGTCATTAATATGCATGAGCTAACTAGCATGTGGATTTGGATTGGTTGGTAATTGGGGTCACATTTAAAATTACAGGGATGGTAAAAATGCAGTTCCATGATGGAGACTGTCTCAAGAACTTTATTAGTTTTGTCTAATCATGCTACATATGACTCTACAGGTTCTTCTTAGTATAGTGGTGGAATTTAGCCAGAATGGACATCAAACTCTCATGTCGTACTACTGGCTAAGCCAATCAAAAATCAAGTATTTTCAGTGTTCGATAGCTTTTTGTAATGAGCTCCAATGAGTTTATCAGTCACCACATGTGTTAGTGAGTTATTTAGCATTGTGAGTTATCTGCAGTTGATCAGTAGCCATTACACTATTGTTGCGTCCCATGACTTTTACCACATCGCATGGAGTCACATGGACAATTCTGGCCAGACACCACTGGTCACAATCACTACCATTGACTACCATTGACATCTACTACAGATGTTAAATGCCTGTACAACTTCAGAAATTGAACTTTTAAGTCCATTAGAAATTCACATAACACTTCATGACCAAATGTTACTCAATAAAGGCATAAAAACACTAAGAATGTGATTAGATGTATCATTAGATTATTATAAATTAATATCAAGTGTATTCAATGTCCAATAGTTCTGTAATGAGCTTCCAATAAGTTTATCAGTCACTACCTGTGTTAGTTAATTTTTTAGCATTGTTATCTGCAGTTGAACAGTTGCCTTTACATACACTACTCTGAAGAAGCTCATCAACTATTGTTGTCCCATGACTTTTGCCATATCACATGGAGTCACATGGACAATTCTGGCCAGACACCACTGGTCACAATCATTACTTTTGACTACACCATCCACTGTGGATGTAAAATTCCTGTACAACTTCAGAAATGGAATGTCCTATACATCTGCACCCACTTTTAGATATCTTTTTAAGTCTATTTAGAAATTCACACAACACTTCATGACCAATTTCCACACAGTACAAACGTAAAGAAATCAATTAGAATGTGTCTTGTAATGATTAGATGATGATAAATTAAACGTCAAGTGTATTTAATGACCAATAGTTCTGTAATAAGCCCCAATGAGTTTATCAGTCATTACCTGTGTTAGTTATTTTTTAAGCACTATTAGTGGCATCTGACCAGCATACTTTTGCCAAATCCCATGGAGTCACATGGACAATTCTGACCAGACACCACTGGTCCCAATCATTACCATTGACTACCATTGACATCCAATGTGGATGTAAAATAACTGTACTTCAGAAATGGAATGTCCCATCCATCTGCACCCACTATCAGGTGTTTTTTAAGTTCATTAAAATATCATATAACACTTCATGACCAATTTTCACATATAAGAATCATAAAAACACTTATAATGTGATTAAGAATGTGATTAGATGTATGATAAGATGATCATAAATTAACATCAAGTGTATTCAATGTCCAATAGTTCTGTAATGAACTACAATGAGTTTATCAGTCACTACCTGTGTTAGTTAGTTTTAAAGCACTATTATAGGCATCTGACCAGTGTTACATATATTTCTCTGTACTTTAAGTACATTCTAAAATTAAATTAAATTTAGTTAAACATTGCTGCTGTAATTCTGAGTCTAACTTCATTCCCATTTATGCAATAATTATTTTTCTTTGGAAAAAGTAGTGCCATTACCTTCCAGTTTTCTGAATCTGGTCTGTTGTCTGTTGATTCTAAACCCTCTGAAACATGTGTTTAGAAACACGATAAAGAGTTTTCTTAACATTATGGAGTACTGGAGGAGTAAACACTCGCAAAACTGTGGGCCAAGAGACTTTTTCACCTTGGCGGAGAGGCCTACCCACCGCCGCTTGTGGGGCTTTCAGCACGGCTGATGTGTTTGTTTACTGCCAGCTTCTGAACTTTTGCTGCAGGTTGGGAGTTTCGCTCGCCAGCTGTCGAGGGATTTTACCCCCAGCCAGAAACACATTTCTCCTGGCATCTGAGGAAATGCATGTCTGGTGTATGTACTGATATAGGGGCTCAAAGTCACATGAGGCAGGCTAATGTGTTTGAGAGCATCAGTTGTAAAGTAGTGAAGAGGTAGAGTTACAGGTATACAGTGAATATCTCTATTTGAGTAATGTTCTAATCCAGATTATGGAGCATGTGGATTTGGATTGGTTGGTAATTGGGGTCACATTTAAGATTACAGGGATGGTAAAAACGCAGTTCCGTGATGAAGACCATCTCCAGAACTTTATTAGTCTTGTCTAATCATGTCTAATCAACTCTTCAAGTTCTTCTTAGTATAGTGGTGGCATTTATCCAGAATTGGCATCAAACTCCTACTACTTGCTAAACCAATCAAAAATCAAGTATTTTCTGTGTTTGATAGTTTTTTTTGTAATGAGCTTCCAATGAGTTTATCAGTCACCACCTGTGTTAGTGAGTTATTTAGCATTGTGAGTTATCTGCAGTTGATCAGTTGCCATTACACTATTGTTGTGTTCCATGACTTTTGCCGCATCCCATGGAGTCACATGGACAAATCTGGCCAGACACCATTGCTTACAATCATTACCATTAACACCCACTGCGGATGTTAAATGCCTAGATCTATTTGAGTAATGGTCTAATCTATATTATGGCAAGAACCACTCAACTAAGTAAAAAATACTTTAGGAAACAAGGATCAGTCAATACGAACAATTTAGAGAATTTTATAATGATAAATTATAATGATTATTAATTATAATGATGAAACTGGCGCTCATTAGGACCATACCAGGAAAAGAAGAGCAAGAGTTCTCTCTGTTGCACAGAATAAGTTCATCAGAGTTACCAGCCTCAGAAACTTGGTGTTAAAAAAATGTAAAACTCTTTTACTTGGGCCAAATTTTAGTATTTTAGGTGTAAATCTTCGTTTGCAGCACATTTCCACCCTGACCATTTTAGCTCAAAATGTCCAAAAGTCAGGAAAAAGCAAGATATTTTTTATTCAAATAACCATTTAAGTAACCAAATTTTGGACTTATTATATTAATTATGCGCAAAAAATTCAAACGATTTTGGGAATTTTCACACCTAAGACGAGTTCATTCGGTTTGGTTTGTTTTCACACAGGCACAAACCTAAACACCAAAACATGCCCCAACAAACCACACAAGTATGCTGTCTCCTCTGATTAGTCAAAAATGTCTGGCAATACAACAAGAAGGTCCTGTGTTCCGGACCAGCACATACAGTACATGTGCTCTGGAAAAAAAATAAGAGAGCACTTAAAAATTATACGTTTCTTAGATTTTACCAAATTGAAAACCTCTGGAATATAATCAAGAGGAAGATGGATGATCACAAGCCATCAAACCACCAAACTGAACTGCTTGAATCTTTGCACCAGGAGTAAAGCAGCATAAAGTTATCCAAAAGCAGTGTGTAAGACTGGTGAAGGAGGAGAACATGCCAAGATAAAAAAACAAGGTTATTCCATTTTAACCAGACTAAATAGTGCTAGTGTGAAAAATCCCCTACATGTTCCATTGTAATCTTGAAATTGAAGCGCTGTGGACATTACCAGAGGACACATCTGTGTGTGGAGAGCGGTCAGGGTACAGGGTGTTCCTAAACCTGGGTGTTGAAGCCGGGAGCCATTTAGGGCGAGTGTGTGGCTGTAGTGCGAATGTAGATTGGGAGTGATGCCCAGGCACCTGGGTACTTTGGTGGTGATGTATGTGTTGAATGGGGCTCAGTGACAGGTACACCGGCTCCCCTTTAAAAAGCATCAGGACAGATTAGGAACAGGCTGATCTGCTGCTCCTCAGTGCCCACAGGAAATGAGGAGGAGGTCTGTGAAGAGCATGACTGCTGCAGGAGATAATCCGCTCTGTAAAAGTGGGCTGAATTATCGACATGAGCAGAGGAGCGGAGGCGGGGCGCCATGCTTCTCTAATGTTTGCTTATGGATCAATTTTTCACCTCTGATTAAGCCGTTGGTAAAAACGCTTGTTTGGACAAAAGTGTATATGTGTATGTGTGTGGCGGCCCATCAAGAATGGGCATTGATATGATTTTTCTAAACTATAAGGTGCACTTAAAGTACTTTAATTTTCGAAAAAAAATCTAAAGTAAACCTTGTAATCCGGTGACCTTATTTATAAATTCTACCAGTCACGTATTAAAGAGCAGTAATATCACTCTAACGCTGAAGTATTGTGTTATAAGGGTGAGTTTTCAGCGTTTAAGTTTCTCCAGCACTAAGACTGGGTGCAGCAGCATTAGCATTAGCTGCTAATCACAGCACTAGCTCTTTCACTTTTAGTTCAGAGGCAAATATATATCGAAGCGTAGTCTGCGTGTTTGCCATGTTAAAAAAGCTATCTGGGATGAACCGCTAGATGATACTCTAGTACTATCAGGTGGCATTTACCTCCTGCTAGCTCTGCGGTTAGCAGCTAATGCTAATGCTGCTGCACCCAGCCTTAGTGCTGGAGAAACCAAAACCCTGAAAACTCACCCTTAGACAAAATATTGGAAATCTAAGCTTACTGTAATTAAACTGAAGCACTTTACTCACCCAAATAAAGAGTTTCCAGGAGAGAAATCTCTGTATATTAACATCCAGCACTCGTTTGACTTTGAAAGAAATTTTTTTTTAAGGATTACAATTTTGTTTACTTAGATTTTGGTGTTTCCCACAGCTTCCCTATTAAAAGGGAAAGATGGCGACACCCTTGCTCACTTCAATGTCACTTAATGTGCCTGTAATCTGATACGTCTTATAGTCTGAAAAATATGGTGATGAGTTTAGCAATGTTTTAAAAAGGTAACCTTACAGAGATATTGTTCTAAAAAGTGTGAAATAGTAATTATTTGCATCCCTATAATGTTTTTAGTATTTTTTTAGAGTTTTTAGAGTCTTGGAATATTGTTTTTACATTGAGTATCATTAAACATTTTTTTATACATACTTGAATCAACATGGCATTTTCTTAGTATTGCAAAAGATGGCAACATTTTACAATAATGGTGCATTGAATACCAATGCTTAAGAAAGAATGTCTCAACAAATAATACATTGAGACTTGTTGTGACATTATTTATCATTATGACTATTTAACTAATGTCTTAAATCATTATTATTTACAACATTTTTTAGCATTAACATTTAGTCATTTTTAATAATGTCTGAACTTGTTTTCGTTAAAATACTCAACCCTATGTTTTAGTGACTATTTTAGCATAGAGACTTTGAATCCCAGGGGTGACCCAGTCCTCTCTTAATTGAGTATTCCTGAAAACACACGCCGTGAGGCAGCGACGACTACCTGAACCCAGATATTAAAATCCTCAGCATATTTACATACCGTCTCAGGAGTAAAAGTTGTTAATAGTGGTGTTATTTTATGGTTGACTGTGTGAAAGTGCAGCGGAGACACAAGTCGGTGTACAGGGTTAGATTAGCTTCACGCTGCTGTGCTTCTATAGCGCAGAAACAGGTGTATGTAAAGGCTTGCTTTATGGTAATGCAGGAGACCTTTGGGAAATGTGTGTAGGGTTGTCTGAATGTGTGTGTGTATTTGTGTGTAGTCATGTCTTCACACACTAAACATATTTATTTATTATTTAATAAACAGCTCCAAAAAATGTTGGTACCCTGTGTGAAATGATTAACGAGGCTATTTACTGTTTCTAATGTATTATTACAATATTATTACCACTGTATTGTCGCCATTGTATTTTAACTTTTGTGTAATTACAATGTTATAACTATTTTATTAGAAGATTTATTAGAATTTTTGGACATTTTATACAGTTTACTTTGATGGTGGTGGTAGTGGAGGAAGGGGGGGGGGGGGGGGTGGGTTACCTACATGTCCACAGTACTGAAGCCCAATAAATCTTTTGGACTTGTGGTTAAATATAACAAATTTATCAAAATCACAAAAAAAGTATCTTAAAACATGGCGAAAGGATTTCACATTATGCTTAATATAAAGCTTGCAAAAATATATACCTTAAGGCGGTATAAACTATTAAATATACAGCTTTGAAAAAAAATGAGAGGACACTTCAGCTTCAAAATCAGTTTATCTAATTTTACTATTTATAGGTATATATTTGAGTAAAATGAACATTGTTGTTTTATTCTATAAACTATGGACAACATTTCTCCCAAATTCCAAATAAAAAATAGTCATTTAGAGCATTTACTTTTGAGGGTGAAAAATGAAAAATTACTAAAATAACAAAAAAGATGCAGAGCTTTCAGACCTCAAATAATGCAAATAAAACAAGTTCAAATTCATAAAGTAGTTTTAAGAGTTCAGAAATCAATATTTGGTGGAATAACCCTGGTTTGTTTTTAATCAGAGTTTTAATTATGCATCTTGCTGGCATGTTCTCCTCCACCAGTCTTACACACTGCTTTTGGATAACTTAATGCTGCTTTACTTCTGGTGCAAAAATTCAAGCAGTTCAGTTTGGTGGTTTGATGACTTGTGATCATCCATCTTCCTCTTGATTATATTCCAGAGGTTTTCAATTTGGTCATCATTAAGTGGACTGTATATATATTTATTATTAATCTATATTAAATATATCTAATATTTTCAGTCCCTTTTATACTGTAAATTCTCAGCTGAATTGTAATTGAGGGTCACTGTCAATGTATTCACAAGTCAAAGTAAAGGTTTATTGATTGAATGATTGACATCCTCTACTTTTTTGGTCCTGAGCTTTGGTATATTTATGTATGTGTGTGTTTGTGTGTATTTTAGAGGCGTTTTACGGGTGAAGCTTTTAACAGATGCTTGTTGCAGACTGTACGGACAGTATGCTCAGGTCCAGTGCCTGTGAAGAGCAGGCTGATTGAGTCTGTATTGCAGTGCAGCTGCACACTGAGCTGGAACAGAGCTTTCCCTCTCAGATCACGCTTCAGTGGATCAAAACCAAACCCACACCAACCACCAGAGCGCGGTGCATGAGTCCGAACGGGCTGAGACAGGTTGTGGAGTTGGACTTTCATGTGCACAGAATTGCAGGAGGTCATTACGTCCAGAGAAAGAGCAACACGGTGAGATAAAGAGGAAAGAAGAAAGAATTGTTGAGATACAATAAGAAATTTCTGTGGATTCTCAAGGTCAAAGAAGTGGTTGCAAAAATCAATGAACACAGTTCAAGGTGTCGGATTGCAGTACTGTACGTAAGAAAGATAAATGTTACCTGAAACAATGAATTATTATAAATGTATATACTGATATGGGCTCTTATAAGCCTTTGTCATATTTATTGAGCTGCAACACATACACAGCAAAAGGGCAAGTGTTAAATTAACTTCCACAGAGTTGATTTGAACCCTTTTTCAGGGTTTTTATAGGTCCACACTGTTTGGAGCTAAATCAACACTTAAAATAGTTAAACATTTCTTAAACTTCATAAATAGTTACACTTACACTGAAAAGAGTTTTTAAAAAATTATGAAAAGAAGATTAGTCAATTGATATGACTTTTTATTATTTAATTATTATTCAGGACAGGTTAGCGTGTAATTACCATTACCAACACTTTAGCACAATTTACTGTTCAAAGGATGGTAACTTGCTCTTATAGCCTACAACAGGGGTGTCCAAACTAAGGCCTGCGGGCCATTTGCGGCCCGTTTTCTTTTTTGGAGCGCCCGCGAGGTATTTTAGAAATAGAATGAAAGTTGGCCCGCTGTTAAGCAGGTTTTTATAATGTGAGATTCAAAGTTTGAACGCTAGGTGTCAGAAACGGGCCAAAGAGTCTAAAAGCGGAGAGGGTGCGCATTTATAGCGTAGAAAAACGGGCCAAAGAGTCTAAAAGCGGAGAGAGTGCGCATTTCTAGCGTAGAAAAACAGGCCAAAGAGTCTAAAAGCGGAGAGAGTGTGCATTTCTAGCGTAGAAAAACGGGCCAAAGAGTCTAAAAGCGGAGAGGGTGCGCATTTCTAGCGCAGAAAAACGGGCCAAAGAGTCTAAAAGTTGCCATAATTAAGGAATTTAATATTAAGAGACATCATGAAATTAAACATCAATTTGAAAAATCTTAGTTTACACAACATAATCAGGAAAATGTATTATTTAAAGTGGTATATTTCATTATTTGTTTTATTACAGAGTCTGTGGCCCGTGACTTCAAATATATTTCTCCTTCTGGCCCCCAACAAAAAAAAGTTTGGACACCCCTGGCCTACAATATGTTGGCTAGACAAACAACCATTAAACAAAATATAACACAATACCCAATAGAAGGTAGCCCTGGTGGGCAAGATTTCACACTGATGGTAAGTTAGGATCTGGGGGACACACCCATTATGCAAATAACGTGTTTAACTGGGCGGAGTTTAATTAAATCTGTGTGGAGCTGGCCAGTATTTATTGGGTTTCAACACTGAAATATTCAACTCTGTCAAATAACTCCAACACTGAACACCATTTAAATCTGAAAGAGTTAAAATGACTATTTATTGCTGCAATCTGCCTGATGCTTTGGTATGGAGTTGTAGATGTTCCTAATTGTGTCTGCTCCAACAGACCACTGAAATCGTGCGTCGTTCTGTAGTCCTCGTATTGCTTCCACGTCTAAGCGTTGAATGAATGTGCTTTACAAACTCTGGCCTTTCTCACATTCTGTAGTAAATAAATCTATCACTGGATGTTAAAATATGAAATCTATGTAATATTTGAATTTCACATTTTCAACTGAATTACTGAAATAAAGTAACTTTACAATGATATTTGAGATGCACTAGAATATAGAGGCATGCAGAATGTGTTGCAATGGAGTGCTAAGTTAATGTCCTAATTCTTTTGCTCTTATAGTTTATAGGGTAATCTGTTATAGAACAGCACTAATGCACTATTGCACGATCAATGGCTGAACATGACCTCCAAAAAACTAAAAACTTTTACGCAACTAAGGTTATGAAACTAAAGTTTTAGCATTGACCCCATTGCCTCAAGTTTGGTGTATCTTCTGAGACATTTTTTGGTTCAAGTCAGATCACATTATTTGAGTGTGAAATCAGAGTTCCTTCTCGTTCCTGAACGCCGACTTTTGGGTTTGCTGAAGTGCTAAAACACTGCAGGAACGCAGCTCAATCAGTATTCCCTCTGGCGCAGGCAGAGAAGATGCCAGTGCAGCAGCAGCGAGCCAGACTGAATTATGCAAGACTTTCAGTGAGTGAGTGGAAACAGGCGTTAGCGTAGCTACATGCCAGCCCCTGTAGCTCCAGCTGGTCCTCTCACAGACCATTGCCCTGAGTAAATGGCCAGAGGGGCTGATCTGCAAACACACAAGCGCTTTGATACGGCGAAGCCCGGCGCCGCAGAGTTTAGCCATGAACACACCAATCAGTGGCTTTTAATCACCCTCCTGCAGCCATCGTTTCAGCACCCTGACTCACTCAGACTGTATAAAAGCGGAAAAAGCAAAAAAAAAAAAAAAGATCAGTCTGTGAGAAAGAGAGAGTTGGTGGAGTGTGGATCAGTTTAAGTAAGGGAACTCCAGAGATGTTTTATAGCTCAAGGCCATTTCAGAACTACTGGAATCTGTGAGCAACATCCTGCAAGGGGGGCAATACCCACCTCAGTGTTATTACAGTATAATGAATTTAAATGAAATTAAATTTAATTAGTACTTTGTATACATTTAATTAGAGCAGTGACAATGCAGCTAAGGTATGCAATATACACAGCAAGCACTTTTATAGCAAAATAAAAAGATCATTTGATTGGGGAAAAGTGTACTGTACAATTGAAAGACGGCACAAGATACAAGATAAGATATGATAGATCCTGCTCTACACTCATAGCTTGCTGAAAGCTGGTGGCTCAACTGATCCCATAAATATAAACACTTTATTGACGATAAATCTGGTAACCAGGCAGGCTGAGATAGTCCTGCAATCTCTCAGGGACATTGTGCAGTGTGTAGATGGGCATTGTACTGCTGAAAAGTGGCAATTGAAAACCCTGAACATGTCTCAAGAACTTGTTGATCCAAAATTGTCCTGGCTTTCAAATGAAAAATATACATTTAAAATATATATTGTTTATCAGTACAGTGATACAGAATACTGTATATACCTTTTGGCTGGTTACATGGTACAAATCAGTACTCTGTTCCTGTTGTTAGGAAATACTTTGTTCTTGAAAAGTGTAGCTTTGAGTACATGAAAGTAGCATCACAGCGCACTTGAAAGAAAACGCAGCTACGCGGTTCTGATATATCAGCTCACAGACGCCTTGTGCTGATCGACATCACCCTAGAAGTGATTAAAGAGGGAAACAAAAGACGAGACAATTTAAAGGACAGGACAGTGCAGTATTGATACAGATGCCATCTACAGTACCTATCGAGAGGGAGCAAGGCCAATTGTACTCTCTCAGGGCTCCGGCAACTGATGGCAAGCTGAATGACTGGGATTTGAACCAGTGATCTTCTGATCACAGTGGCAGCGCTTTAGACCACTGGACCACTCCCCACCCTCCCCACAAGTTCCATTGGGTAGGAACCACTGATTAAGATAGTGTAAATGGCTAAGTTCTACCATGAAAACTTTTTTCACAAGTTTTCACAAGTGCCCCTGTTGGTACACTTTAATGGGTCAAGATTTGAAGCCCAAACTAACTGTGGATGAAGCTTCATGGGATATTTATATCAAGGGTAGGCTTGTAAGTTTGAGTTCCAGTTCGTCACATTTTCTGACAGCCTCCAACACTTTCTCAAAAAAGCCTTTTTTTCCCACGTCGTTAGATGGATGTTTATGGAATTGCTTGTGAAAATCTCAGAATGCTCATATTTTACCCGGTGTAAGCCTCCGTAAAAGTGTCCAACGAAGCCGGAGCCAGATGGATGCTATAGCAGATGTTCTAGTGCGCTTCCCTGCTGGTTTTATCACCGCAACACTTCTCTTCATAACTCAGAATGCAGAATTTATCAGTTCGGGGAGCTCGGCCACATCCCACAACGCTGCCCTGAAAAACCGGACCGCGGTCAATCCTCCTATCTGAAGCTCCAGATGGGTTGCGTCGGCTGCCGAGCGATGGGATGCTGGGTAGAACGGAACGCGCCGATAGGCTGATCTGGCCGTGACCGCGGTAAAGCTCAGCACTAAAGCCCCTGCTCCATAGCCCTGCCCAACAAAGCTGTTGGCTACTCAACGCAGCTGGAGCTCAGAAACTCTCTGCCTATTGACAAAAGAGGCAGCTGGGACTGGGGAAATAGGCTGAAGTGGGAATGCATGGTCTGAAGAGTTTGTGGTGATTCCATTTGGCCAGGCTGAAGCTCCCTCTGCAGATATCATAGCTGTTATATACTCTTCGGAACAGCTGCCTGAAAGGAACATGTGGAGCAATGCCAGAAAAGAGCCTGAAATAACCTCTTAATTGATCTTTCTTTGGAAAACAATCTTTTTAAAGTTTAATGAACCTCTGCAAAGTCCTTAAAAGCTTATACTATATCTTCTTTTTGGAGTTGCTGAAACACTAGATGGAACTGGAAGAAGGAAAATGAGCCACTTGTTAACAAATGCATGAGAAAATCAAGTTGTAGAATAGAATAGAATATAAATAAACTGAAAACAAACACGGGTAATGCAAAAACTCAGAAAAACAAGACTAGGATATATTTTAAACTAAGACAATGACAATGACAACTAAGGAAACAAGAAACTAACTAAAAAACTAACTTTAAACAATAAATAACTACAAAAATACAAAACAGACCTGGATATAAGTACTTAGGGATTCTAAAGAACACAAACTCAACACTCGCATATATGGTCACAAAGATAAAAGATACAAGATACAAAACTTGGATTTATACAGAAGACAAGGACACAAAAGACTCCACAAGCAAACACTCATGCTTTGGGCTATTTATACACAGGGAGGGTGAAGACAGGTAATGAGGGGGCGGGGTTACAAACAAGACACAAGGTGACACTAATGGCTAGGGCTGGGCCAGGGCGGAGACAGGACCAAAACACAACAGTAGCACATGGCTAAGAACACATGACAGGAGCACAAGGGACCAACTGAGGGAAAAACACAAGACAGACATGGGCTAAGGTGTGACGCCAGCAAGGCTTGCCATTTTTCTCTGGTTTCGCCATACAAAGGACAATTCAATTACTAAACACATCCATGAAACAAAACAAACAACATATCAGTAAATGACAATAACACTGCTATAAATAATAGACAGATCTAGCGCAATTTGTTAATGTGTGTGATGGCATTGGGGACAAACGTCCCTTTAGAAACCTTTTTTGTTCGTCAACGGCACTCTGTAACATCGGCCTGAAGGAAGAAGCTCAAACTCATTGTAAAGAGGGTGCGTCGGGTCAGAAATTATTGCAGTGAGTTAACTAGATAGCGTAATTTATCTGTGTTAAAGAATATCTACTGATTTTTGTTGGCGCCCTATTATTTTTCCTGCCACCTTAATAATTCTAGACAGTTTGCTTTTACCTAGTAAAGTCAGAATCAAGAACGCTAACGCTGAAAATAGCACTGCTTTAAGAACCATCGTTTAACACTGATCGATTTAAAAGAATCACATGGACAAGGGATTAATTTCACAAACCTTGGTCAGGTTCGACAATACAGAGTTACATTCACTAAATGCTATTATGTTAACTGTGTCCAGAAGTGGTGATGACTTATTTGGGCTTGGAAGCTTCTGGATTGAACCATCACACACCATCGGATCTGGATCGTAGACTCTTGGATGTAAAGTCCAAGAGCCAAGGTCTATTATTATATGAAAGTACATAAAGATTTTAAAGCAAGATATGCTGCCTTTAAAACAAGATTTCAAGCTGTGACACAAGGCTTTAAAAGTGGCAGATAGAAAAAAGGCGGGAAAAACATAGAAAGGAAGTGCTACGTGGCATGGCTCAAACAAGGGAGGCACAACCAAACAAACTTAAAGAAAATTAGGAAAGACCTTTTTTGAGATCTTTTTTTTTGGCTTTCTTTTAAGATCTCTTTTTTCTTTTGTGAGCCTTTTGCTTTCATTTGAGATCTTTTCTTTTTTCTCTTTTCTCTTTTACCCACCTCTACTACAAAGGTGCGACAGGGAGTTTTTTTGGCCCAATACCACCAGCTCTTCCACTGCAGTGTCCAGACCTTCTGATGGTGATTGGCGGTATGGGGCGCTTTCTTACTCTTTTTTAAAGAGATATCTATGCATTTTTTCAATAGTACAATGCACAACCACATGCTGCACACATTACAAAGGCAGGGCTATGGGTGTCAACTTATTTGGGGCTTGGAAGTTTCTGGAATTAACCATCCATCACACAATGTCTATTGTATTTTATTGTGGTCAGATAAATCAGTTTTTCAGATCTGGATCAAAACTCTTGGACGTAAAGTCCTAGAGCCAGGGTCTATTATGGTATGTGGGTCTGTTAGTGCACATGTGATGCACTTTTAATGCAGAAAAGTGCATAAAGGTTTTAGAGCAAGATATGCTGCTTTTAAAAGAAGATTTCCAGCTGTGACACAAGGTCACAAGGTTTAAAATTGGCAGGTAGAAAAAAGGCGGGAAAAGCAAAGAAAGGAGGTGCTACATTGCATGGCTCAAAAAAAAAGGATGCACAACCAAACAAACTTAAGGATACTTAGAAAATACTTTTTAAAATATTTGTTTCCGTGGCTTTCTTTTAAAATGGCTTTTATTTCTTTCTTTTAAGTCGTTTCCTTTCTTTTGAGATCTTTTCTTTAGGTTTTTTGACTCTTTTCTCTTTTATCCACTGTTACCGGTCACTATTCTACAAAGGTGTGACAGAGAACCTGGTCTGCGCTGATTGCTGCTGGGGATTCCTGGACTTTTTTTTTTTTTTTTTTTTTTAGATCAGATCCACCAGCTTTTCTACTGCAGAGTCCAGGCCCTCTGCTGGTGGTTGGTGGTAAAGGGTACCTTCTTATACTCTTTTATATTTAGAGATGTCCATGCAATTTTAATAAGACAATGCACAAACCACATGCTAAACACAGTACAAAGACATGGCTGTCTGCTGACTTGAACTTTTTCTGATATGAGGTTGTATAAAGTTCATATTTCAGTTTTTATGAGGGCTGAGTTCAATCAGAATCCAGGGCATTTTATCTTGAATAAAAAGATGGCTCTCAGAGTAGTTTTGTTGAAGAATTTAGTATGCTTTTTTTGTTCAGAAATGTCTAATATGAGCTTTCTAATGTCTGAGCCTTTCTAGGACAAGCAATTTTCTAATTTCCTAGATTTGTTATAAGCCCAACACAATATTTTTCTTTAATTTCATTCCAAATTGACATAAAATGAATACAGTTTTATGAAACTAGCTTTTTGTTTTTGAAATAAATCTAATGTTCTTTTGTTGAGAGCTGCGATTTCAGGAACATTCTGGCTGCCCTCGTTTAGTGAAAGGCAGCACTCATGGCAGGGATGCATTAGAGGCAATTTAGCTCCTCCACTTATTCACAAATTGACTCGGCCCACAGAATAAGAGCCTCCTGGATGTTCATACAATTGAATCTCCGGAACGTAATGGGCACGGTGTATTTCTATTTACATAAAAAGGACTATAATAGCGTGGTCAGTTCAGGACTACTATCAGAAATATATTCACACAGCATGTCTACCTCAAAGGCCCTGCAGAGCAAAACAAATAAAACCTGGCCTTTGAAACCGTTTAGAGAATAAAAGCCACAATCATTTAAAGTCACAAACTGGTAGAAATGTCTTTAAATGAGCTATGTATAATTTTTTATTTAGAGTTGGGACAGTGCTTATGTGCATTGCTTTGTGACTTAAACGTCTCATATCTTACATTTTTTATAGTTTTTTTGTTTTTTCATTGAGGTTGAACCCATATGCTGTTCTTTTTTTTTTTTATCAAAAAATTTATTTGGTAAAAAAATCTGAAAGGAACCTATAGAGCAATGCCAGAGAAGAGACTGAAAGAACATTTGTAATTGATCTTTTTTATATCTTAGTATCTTCTTTTTGGAGTTGCTGAAACACTAGTTGGAACTGGAAGTGGAAAAAATGGGTAACTTGTCAATAAATGCATGAGAAAAGGAATAAAGTGAAGGGCACAAGCATCTAAACTGAAAATGGCACTGCTTTAAGAATCGTCATTCAACAGTAACTGATTTAAAAGATCTTTGTCAAGTTCTAACATTTAAAGTTGCATAATTTTTCCACATTGTTTAGTGTTGTTTTGTGACATAAAGGTCCAATATCTTACATTTTTATTGCTTTTTTGTCTAATTGAGGTAAAACTCATATGATTTTCTTTTATATATATTGGTACATTTTCATTTGGGAACAAAAAAAAAAGCCTTACATTACACATTTTTACATTTCACATCTCATCAGAGAGAACCTCTGATACATTATTAAAAGGCATTCTCTTGTATTTTAAAGGTTATAAGAGTTTTATACATAATTGAAAAGAAATACAAACACAAAAAAAACAACAAAAAAACATTACATTATTTTAAAAAAGTAGTATTAAAAATGATGAGCAGTGATGAGGAAAGACAGCATGGTCAATTGTGCTTTCGCTCGGACTCCGGCTGCTGATGGTCATACGCTTTTCATTGTTCTTTTTTACATAGATATATTTCAACCTTAATTTCCTCATAGAATTTACAGTTTTTATTGCTCTGCCTTCATAGTTGATATAAGCTTTTATTGGCAAAATTGGCCATAATTCTATGTGCATGATTTTGTGACATCACAAAACATGTGTTTTTTTTATCTCGATGAGATCTCTGAGAGCTGGAAAACAGGCCGATTTCAGAACCCCAGAAATTTAAAGCATAAGTCTTTACTTGATATACATACAGTAGATATGGGGGAATATGTATCTAGTTAGTGTTCTCATGAGACACACTGTACTGGGCTGAGTGATGTACTCATGAGAGGGCTATGCAGTTACAGTTCTGTTACTTACTGTACTGGGCTGAGTGATGTACTCTTGAGAGGGATATCTGGTTAGTCTTTTGATTCTCACTGTACTGAGCTGAGCGATGTACTCTTGAGAGGGCTATCCAGTTAGAATTCTGTCACTCACTGCACTGGGCTAAGTGATGTACTCTATAGAGGGGTATCTCTCTCCATTAAACTTCCAAAGTGTTTCCAAACACAGATTTGGCAATGACAACTTCAGAAGAATGTTGTGTTGATATTGAAAAGAAGCTCATCACCACCAGACTCCTTCAGTTATGGAAATGCCAATTACTGTTGAAGGCAGCCTGTGAGTGGCTTGACTTAGCCCTATACAGTTAGAGTTCTCTTACTCACTGTACTGGGCTGAGTGATTTACTCTTGAGAGGGGATTCCGGTTAGTCGTCTGAGTCTTAATGTATTGGGTTTAGTGATGTACTCGTGAGAGGGGTATCTAATTAGTGTTCTGTCACTCATTGTACTGGATCTAACTGGATTGCCTTCTCAAGAGTACATCCCTCAGTCCACTACAGTGACAGTCAAAGGACTAACTGGATACCCCTCTCACGAGTACATCATACAGCCTAGTACAGTGAGAATCAGATGACTAACCAGAAACCAGGGTTGTGCTTGTTTTCTTTCTTTCTCTCTTTTGCCATGTGAAGAAGTGAAGATGAAGAGCTGCGCGGGGGTATGTATTTCTTTCCCAGGCCTGTCAGATTTGGTTAGCGGTGCTGAAACCGCTCCCACTATAATCTAAGAATCCGAACAGGTCACAACAGCTTGTGTTTAAAAAAAATAAAAAATAAAAAAAACACCACAAATATATTTGCAGGCCATCGATGCTGGGGGATGGCGGGAGGATGAAAGGAAAGCTGTAGAGAGAAAGAAAGAAGGAGGGGCGACGAGTGCATGACACCGCCATCCTGTCTTCTCTTCATTTCTCTGACTTTGATGTGAAAAGCGAGAGATTTTTTTTCTCCTCCGCTGGCGTGATTAATATTCTGGGGAGAGCAGGTACAGTCTCGTGTGCTGTTGCTGCTGAAAGCTGCGAGTGCTGATACATTTCAACAGCTTCAACTTCTTTATTCTCTCGCCATGTCTCTCGCCACAACTCTCGCAGGACGACCGGCGTGCATCCGTTCACAGTGGCCGTGAAAAAATAAAATCTGACCCCTGACTAAAGCTTATAAAGCGCTTATAACTGGAGAAACCATGTTACCAGGTTTCCCTGGGGAAAAAGTGACTTTGACTCTGAACTTGCCTTTTTACTCTTCCTGTAAGACATGCATTCTTGGTGCAATTTGCTGGGGTAGATGTGAATATAGTGTTTCCCTTGGACATTAACATAACATCTACAAGACTCTTAGAGGAACATGGTCATTATCTGGTTCCAAAAAAATCCAAAAAGAACCCATGATATGTTGGTAAGCTGTTTGAGTGTTTTTAAGGACCAGACAATGACCATCTCCTTCTGTAAGAAAGATATCAAGTGTTCTCATTATCACTGTACTAGGTGGTGTGGTGTACTCTTGAGAGGGATGTCCTGTTAGTGTTCTGACATTCACTATACTAGGCTGAGTAATGGACTCTCAAAAGAATGACCTAGTTAGTGGTCTGAACTTGAACTTGCCTTTTTACTGTGCCTGTAAAACATGCATATGTAAATGATCTCTGCTCTGAATGCCACGATTGGCCATGATGATCACTCCTTCAAAAGAAACTTAACACACAAGATTTCTGAACAAAATCAAAGGCTTAGTGTATTATTTAAGCTACCATCATTAGAATAGTTCTAATTAACAATCAAAGGCTAAATGTAGCTGTTTTGAGAGATGGACTCTCAATATTATTGATAATAGCTATTCTTCTAATAAACAAGACGAACTATTCCAATGTGATAAGCTCTATTCCAGATAGACAGACTCTTGAGAGGGGTAGCCAGTCAGTGTTCTGACATTTAAAGATGGACTCTTAAGAGGTGTATCTGGTTAATTTCCTAAAAACCCACTGTACTGGGCTGAATGATGTGTTCTCAAGAAGGATATACAGTTAGTATTCTCATACTCGCTGTACTGGGTGGCGTGATGTGCTCTTGAGAGGGGTATCCTGTTAAAGTTCTGACACTTTCTGACACAGTACTAGTCTCAGTGATGTACTTTCAAGAGGGGTATCTGGTTAATGCCCTGATACTTACTGTACAGGGCTGAGTGATGTACTCTCGAGAGGGATATTTGAATAGTGTTCTGTATAGTGTATAGTTCAAATCCAAAAGTCCCGAAACTGTTATGTAACAGTTGACTTGACTTATCACATTTACTACAGCAATTACACCACCAAAACTGATTAAAACCTGTCTCGCTAGAAAAATTATTATTCAAAGCTGGTATATAATTATGATATTGATGTCAGGAAAAAATGGTGTTGTTGATGATCAGGAGCAGTTTATTATCTCCAGACATAGTCTTAGGTAGTAGTATGGTTATATGCGATACTACAAATACAAGTTGCTTTACACTGGAGATTTGCACATTTAGATCAAGGGCACCTCTTTTCTTTATATCTTGTTTAACTGTGTTGTTTTTATTCTTGGTGCAATTTGTTCGGGCAGGTGTGAATTCAGTATTGCACTGGGAAGTTAACCATGGCATCTACAAACAAGACTCTTAGAAGGAGACGGTCACTGTCTGCTTCCAAATAAACTCTGAATCGGCTTGTTTTTTTTGTTATAAGTATATTGGGTTAAAGCAAGCTGCTCCAATGTTCATTTAGGAACAGAACATTGACCATCTCCCTCTCTTAGAAGGATATGCAGTTAGTATTCTCATACTCACTGTACTGGGTGGCATGTACTCTCAAGAGGGATATCCTGTTATTGTTCTGACAATTATTATACTAGGCTGAGTAATAGACTCTCAAATAGGGGTATCTGTCAAGTGGTCTATTAAAAAGACTTTTTGTTGTAGACGTTACAATGTCAAGTCAACAGTGGCACTGTGCTGTGGTCAGAAACCAAATATTGATGAAGCTCTAGCAGATGCAGAAGCATTAAAAGCCTATTATATTCACACCAGTTAGGCGGAGTCCTGGGTTGCTGTTGACTGTATGCATATTTATTGCTTCCTTCCCTCTTTCCATTACCCTCTTCCTCTTTTTAAAGATCCCGACTCCACCCCCTGCCCTGAGCTGCAGGCTACGTAGGCTACGGTGGCAGCCTGGTGTACCAAACTTCGGGGGTAGGTCCCAGGGCAGATGTATAATAGCTGTTTAAAAAGCTCACAGGCTGTCTCTGTCGTTACAGAGCGAGAGAGCAAGAGAAAGAGTGCGAGAGAGAGCGCAAGAGCCCGCCAGCATAAACACTAACGCTCCCACACATCTTCTCCCGGGCTGATGGATGTCGAGGCAGAGTGGAGCGTTGCCTGCAGGTGAACGCCAAGATGAGACGGCGCTGGGCCTGAATGCACAATGAGGGGAGATGATTGCTAATGAACTACGAGGGGAAAATGGGAGCGATCTCCACCATCATATTCACATTACTGCCGGCCGCGTCGTAAAGCCGGAGCTGCCGCTAGTTTATTGATCGTTAACTTGCTGGTGGTTCTGCGGTCTGATGAGCTGTGAATAAATTCATAAGGGATAAAATCGATGATTGATGGCTGGAGGTGGTTCTTAAGTGTGCAAAACAACGAGGTGGATGAATTGTTTACTGTTTCAATTAATCCTCCGACATCTTTGCGATCCAGGCCATTTTTTCCCCAATTACGTCGATAAAACAATCAAAATCAAGTCTGAAAGTCATCAAATCTGACAACTGACAACCTGTACGGCACTGAGTGATGAACTCTCAAGAGGGATATCTGGTTAGTGTTCTGTATAGTTTATAGGCCAATTCCAAAAGCCCCAAATATGTGAATGATGAGTGAATATGATGTTATTGAAGGTTGTTCTTATGTGCACAAACCAACAAGGCAGACGAACTGTTTACTGTTTCGATTAATCCTCTGACATCTTTGTGATTGTGATGGTTTTCCCCGAATCTTGTTGTTAAAACAATCAAAATCAAGTCTGAAAGTCATCAAATCTGACAACTGACAACCTGTATGGCACTGAATGATGAACTCTCAAGAGGAATATCCAGTTAGTGTTCTGTGTAGTATATAGATAAATTCCAAAAGCCCCACAAATGTTATGTAAAAGTCTTGACTTTATATTTACATCATACAGTTTTTACTACAGCATAAACCCCTGCTGACATAAGCTCCTCCCACTAGAGAACGCTCTCTTCAGAAAAAGCTGGTAGAATATGACAGTGATGTCAGTAGAACATGGCGTTGTTGGAGAGGGCTTTTAGGTGCACAAAACTATTGTTGGAGTTGGACGAATTGTTTACTGTTTTGATTAATCCTCCGACATCCTTGCATTCATGCCTTTTTTTCCCCAATCACATCGTTAAAAGTCATCAAATCTGACAACTGACAACCTGTACTGCACTGCGTGATGAACTCTCAAGAGGGATATCCAGTTAGTGTTCTGTATAGTATATAGGCTAATTCCAAGAGCTTTAAACTGTTATGTAACAGTCTTGACTTCATATTTACATCCTATTATATTTATATTTACTTCATTTACGCTACTAAAACTGACTGGAGTTGCACAAAACAATTGTTTATTGTTTCGATTAATCCTTCGACATTTTTTTGCGATTGTGACAATGTTAAACCGATTAAAGCCAAGTCTAAAAAAAAATCATCAAATCTGACAGCTGACAGCTGTTGCTAACAGCTGACATCATTGAACAGCCTTAACAGGTCATCGAAGTATATACAATTCCTTGTCGGGAATAGTAGCCTGGTTTTCGGCTCAGTCTTAGATAATAAGCCTGGCGAAAGGGAATACGTTAGTCATGCTCCGAGGAGCGAAGGTTGCTTTTTATAGGCGTCGTTTTTGAACCGTGTCTATTTCTGTCGCTCCCAGTGAGTAAGCTGCTGGTGTGTACCTTTCTTTGTCTGCTCCGTCTGAAAGAATCAACACCGCCGCTTTCCTAAGCGTTTGCCCTGAATAGCTTCAAAGGCTAAACTTCAACACAGATGACTTGTTATTTTAAATCAGTGGATCTGGCCTCCATCACACAGGGGAAGCCGTTCGTTTCCCTCGCTTCTGCTTCCTTTCGCTTGCCTTCGCTCACTTTCACTCGCTTGTTTGTTGGCACCGCTGAAGGAACGCTGCTTTTTCTTCTCCTTTTTTATATTTATTTACTTCTCTCCACATCTGAGGGAAGGTTCCTCTTGCGTCCTTGTCCAAGATCCAGGCCCTTTCCTCTGGATCCCCAGAGACCCTGAAAACAGCCGAGCGGAACTTCAAACGAAACCGGACTTCCTGCAGCAACCTCCTACTTTGCGAAGAGAGAGCGGCGGTTGTGGGGGATTGGTGGTTGAGTGGTTAGTGTTGGGAGGGGAGGGAGGAAGGGGTGTTTAAGAATGATTTCTATTCTTTGTTCCTGTGAAGATCCTTATACAGTAAATGCTTTGTACAGAAATCCAGAGAATGGGTTACTGGGTATATGCGGGAAATGGTAATTGGTTGCGTCCATACTAGCTTGTAGAGGATGTGTCAATGAGTTCATCAAGTCAACGCTAACTAGTTCTACAGGAAAGTGTGTATGGGTCACATTGGGATTGGGACAAGACCCAAATCTAAACTAAACAAAACACTGTCTTGGATATTCATTGGGAATAATTGGCAATGCATCCCACATCTATGTAAGTTGTGAGGTGTTATCTTGTAAGTGAGGCTGAGGACTGGCAAGAAGTTGGAGCAAGGCCTGATGGCAAGTGCTGTATTATTGGAAAGAGATCATAGAAGTGGACAGTGCAGAAGGTGATAATGATAATGACTGGCAGCGTCTGACCAGAATTGTCCATCTAAACCATTAATAAGGTCAGATAATGTTAATGGACTTTAGACCTCATTTACTTATAGCTGCTCCAAAGCATCCATCATGACCAGCATGACCACAATGACCAAGGTAGATGACCAGCATCACCAAAACCAACGGCATTATACAAATTTGATGGACATGAATTGGTCAATCAGCTAGCTTAGCTGTATAGAGAACTTGCTAACATTACCAAGTACTGGTCTACAAGGATGATCACTAAGGCCAAGCCAGAACTAGACAACCAGTATGACCAAGCTTCACCATGGTGGTTGACCACCTTGAACAACAAGACCAAGCTAGATTACCAGCAAGACCAAGCTGGTTGAACAGCATGACCAGCAGAACCTAGCACAAGTTATAGGACACAATGCTTTAGTTGGTAAAATCGAACCCTACACCTAAACCTAACCCGAACCTTAACCCTTAATCAACCATAAAACCAAACCCTACACCTAACCCTAACCTTAACCCTTAATCAACCTGTTTCTCCCGTCTCAGTACCTTTCCACCACTTGTCTCATTTGTAGCTCCGCCCCTTCCCCAGGTGTTTCCAATTATAGTGCGTTTCCTGTTTCTTTAAATAGCCCTCCTCTGCCACTTTGTCTCCGTCGGTCTTTGCACCTTCCCCTGTTGTTTTGTCTCTCTGTGTTTCTCTGCGTTTCTTAGCCCTAGTTCTTGCTCCGTGTTTATTTCTTGTTTAGTTTTCTAGTTTCTTGTTTCTTCCTCGTTTCCCCAGTTCCCTGCTTAGTGTTTAGTTCCTTTCTGCTTAGTTTATTTATTATTGTCTAGCCTAGTTTTTCCCTGTCTTGTATTAGCTTCTTGTTTGTTTTCCCTTGTAAATATATATCCCTGCCCTGTTTAGTCTTGTTTATCTTCTTGGTTATTCTTGGTAGCTTCTAGTTTCTTTGTGTTCTTACCTCGTTTGTTTCTTTGTTTATTAGCCTCCCTGTTTGTTTGTTAGTTTTCTCACCTCCGTTTCTTGTTTATTTCTTTATTGCTTGTTTACTTGTTTCTTTGTTTATTTACTCCCTGTTTGTATATATATATATATATATATATATATATATATATATATATATATATATATATATATATATATATATATTTAGTACTTCTTGTTTGTTTAGTTTATGTTCACTAGTTCCTCTCGTTTGTTTTGGTTTACTTTATTATTACGTGTTCTTTGTTATTTGTTTATCTTTGTTATTTATATATATATATATATATATATATATATATATATATATATATATATATATATATATTAAATTATTCGTTTCGTCCCTACCTGCACTTGTTTCCGCCTCCTCATCTCCCTGCCTGGGTTTTCCCTGACACTTACAATGTTTTTATTTTATTGTTTTAAATGTTTCTGCTAATATTGATTTTGGGAATGCTTATTTTTTGTAACAACATTTCCATAATGTTAGTGTTCATACAGCTGGGAACGTTACAGTATGTGAGAAACGTTCTAATAACATTTTGATCCAAACCATTTTGTCACACGTTTTAGAAAGTTCCTGGAACATTATTCCTGTAAAGTTAAAGGCTAACCTTCCTGGAACTTGGTAAGTTTGGGAATGTTCCTTTTCCATAACAATATTTTCATAATGTTAGTATTTGTCTAGCTGGGAACATTTCAGTATGTGCGAAACGTTCTATCAATGTTGTGATCCAAACCTTCCTAAACCTTTTCAAAACATCTTTAAACAGTTTTAGAACGTTCTTTTTCAGCTTTGACCCAGTGTTTGCAATCAACATTCTTAAAATGTTTAATCTTTGAAATTATCGGGATACTCTTACAGTGTGTTTAATTTTATTGTTTTAAATGTTTCTGCTAATATTTCCATAATGTTAGTGTTCTTACAGATGGGAACGTTACAGTATGTGAGAAACGTTCTAATAACATTTTGATCCAAACCATTTTGTCACACGTTTTAAAAAGTTCCTGGAACATTATTCCTGTAACATTAAAGGCTAACCTTCCTGGAACCTTTCTTAAAACTTTGTTAAACGTTCTTCCAATGTTCTACGTTAGCTGGGTTATGCCGCTATCACTATTAACAGCCACTCACAGTACAGGATGTTGTACCACTGAGCTGCAGCTTTACCAGCATTACCCAAAACCCACTTCTCCGACTCCCAACACGAATACACTGACATTTCCAGTGCAAACACATGCGAGAAGCCTTTGGTAAACAGGGACGGATGGATAAACAGGAAGCCTGGGCGAGTCGGAGGATACGGCCGGTGCTCTTGGCAGCTCCTCTGCTCTGGTCTTTGATACGGTTCTCCCTCTCGTATCCCTCCAGCGTCCGGCGCTGTCAGCTGAAGGTGGAGGAAGGAGGGAGCGGAGAGGATTACAGGCTGCCTGACTGAGCTCAGCTCTTTTCAAACAAGCGAGGGAACAATCCCCCAAGGACCCTCCCCCCCAAGGGCTCTCCTGGACCCGACCCACTCTACGTCCCATTGATCTCTCCGCAAATAAAATGTAGAACTTGCTTTTTTTTCATCGTTCCAAGAGCAAATCCATTGTTGTTTTCTTTTCTCCGACTTCCTCTGTAAACTTCACCCGCAGTCCCAGGGCTCTCTTTTCAGTGGTTTCACACTTTAATTCAGTTCTCGGAGAACGGGTCACCGCATTTACCCTCCTGACCTTCCCGATGCGGCACTCTGAGAACTGTGCAGCAAATACAAAAACAGCTGTCGGCCATCTTTAAATCGATCTGTGAGCAGATTTCCTTAGGCTGAGAAACAGCTTGAATTTTTTATATAAACTAAAATAAATTGAGATAAATTAGTTTTAAAAGCGTCTCTTCTGTGCAGGAAAGCTTTCTGCAGCTTCTTAGAGAATTTCTCTGAGATATCGGTCATCTCTTCTTCACATAGCCAATAATAAATATATACAGGGGTTGGAAACTGAAACTGAAACATTTGTCTCGTTTTAGTGTGGGAGGTTTCATGGCTAAATTGAAGCAGCCTGGTGTTCAATCTTCATTAATTGCACATTGCACCAGTAAGAGCAGAGTGTGAAGGTTCAATTAGCAGGATAAGAGCACAGTTCTGCTCAAAATACTACAATGCACTAACATTATGAGTGACATACCAGAGTTCAAAAGAGGTAAAATTGTTGGTGCATGTCTTGCTGGAGCATCTGTGACCAAGACAGCAAGTCTTTGTGATGCATCAAGAGCCACGGTATCCAGGGTAATGTCAGCATACCACCAAGAAGAACCAACCACATCCAACAGGATTAACTGTGGACGCTGTAAGAGGAAGCTGTCTGAAAGGGATGTTCGGGTGCTAACCCGGATTGTATCCAAAAAAACATAAAACCACGGCTGATCAAATCACACAGAATTCAATGTGCACCTCAACTCTCCTGTTTCCACCAGAACTGTCTGTCAGAACAATAAATTATTGTGGTCTAAAACCAGGTGTTTCAGTTTCATTGTCCAACTTCTTTATATATAAGTG
The DNA here is from genome assembly GCF_023375975.1 of Astyanax mexicanus. Taxonomy (NCBI): domain Eukaryota; kingdom Metazoa; phylum Chordata; class Actinopteri; order Characiformes; family Acestrorhamphidae; genus Astyanax; species Astyanax mexicanus. The sequence goes on from NC_064429.1 coordinate 32,231,828, forward strand.
AATACTATACATATAGCTCACCATTCCCAAAACCTGCAGTATATTTGGTTACAGCAGCAAATGATTGCAACACTTTAGAAAACACCCTCAATCTTGCAAATTTAACACCTTTTACTACTTTCAAGCATACAATTAAACAAATAATAGTAGACTGTTGCTCTTGCTAATCATTATGGGTCAAATTAGAGCATATTCACACTCCTGCTTTTTAATGAGTTCTTAATTTACATGTTTGTTTTTAGGCTAATCTGTGATTTTTGTTTCATTCTTCATTTGTCCACATGTTTTTTTTTATGTGTCTGTTTTATGTGCCATTGACCTTTTTATATTGGGGCCTGGTTCTCAAACATGTCACATGGTAAAATAAAGAAAAATAAAAAGCTTTGAGAATTTGATTACATTCAGAGACAGGAAAGTTATGGAGGTCCCCAATTCCAGCAATTGCCAACTTCATCCATTTCCGTAAAGTTTTGAATGTGCAGCGATTCTCAACTGGTGGGTTGCATATATATATATATATATATATATATATAACATTAAAAATAACTAATACTCATCTTATTTTGTACTCATCTTTTATATTGGAAAAAAGAGACAGAGAGAGTTTCTTAAAAATGTACTCTGAATGCAGAGAAGTTTTTCCATTTTCATGTTGTGCATGTATGATTATGTATGTTAAAATGGGTTTTTGAAGACTATTTTTCAAACATAATTTTTTTTTTTGGTTTGTATTCTATAAAAGTGGGTCACGACTTAATGAGAAAATGTGGTTCCTGGGCTGAGACCAGTTGAGAACCCCTGTTGTAGTGGATCATTCCAGAGAACTCAATCCCATTCTTTCACAGCTCAATGCTGAGAGCATTTTGTTGTGTACAGTACATTTCTGTAGTATTACTCACCCACATGCTTCTTTCACTGTTACTGATGGTCCTATATTTTTCAGCTTGTCCAGAAATGCATGTGTACATTGTGTGTTCAATATTGGCACTTCTAGCCAATATTGGTCTCTCAGCCTATAATAAAGACATGAAAATAATAAAGGGACACATGAATTACATAGTAAACCTGATGAACTGAGATAGAGGTGATTTGATGTGATTTAATTGGGATGAGCTGGAGCTTCACAGCGTAAAAAAAAAAAAACAACAACTATTGTTCAGCACTTCCAGGAACTCCTTCCATCAAGACACTGAGAAAACTATTCCAGGTGACTTTCCCTCATGAAGACACTGAGATTAAAATCTCACCAAGAGTCTGCAGATCTGAACTCAAATATAAATTAGATATCTAGAAGAATCTAAAGTGTAAAACAGATTCTGTTTTTAACACTTTTTATTTACAGAATATAGTCTTAAATGTTAAATTTACAATGTAAAAAAATATATAAAAAGAAAGAAACACATTAAATAAGAAGAAATGAGTCCAAACTTATTTTTGGAAACCCTCTTTTATTAAGTGTTAGACCTTTGGGTTTTGCTCTAAAGTGTGCTGTGTCCCGTCTCTGTGACAACTGATATCCTGAACCACTGAACTGAGCAGCTCTAGTGGACAGGCTGAAGACTGTGCTGTGGCTGGACTGTGAACTGGGCGGCGGGCGGCAGCCTGTGAGGACTTACTGATGCAGTTGACAGTGTTGCATGGTCGCTGGTTCCAGAAGGTTGAGAGGCTTCGAGTGGCCTATTCTGGTCTTCTGGATCAGATAGACCACTGCTAGGAGACAAGATAAAGCTTTTTTGGGTGATTTTGCTATTGTTTATGTTTGAGTAAAATTATCATTGTTTGTTTTATTCTATAAACTACAGACAACATTAGTCCCAAATTCCAGATTAAAATATTGTCATTTAGAGCATTTATTTGCAGAAAATGAGAAATGGATGAAAAAACAACAACAACAAAAACATGCAGAGCTTTCAGACCTCAAATAATGCAAAGAAAACAAGTTCATATTCATAAATATTTAATAGAGTTAAGAACTGAATATTTAGTGGAATATCCCTGGTTTTAATGGGGAACTCCGGTTCAAAATGGACTTTTGGTGTAGTAAAAAGTGCTAAAAGTACTTAACTCTGATGAATAGCACAACTCCGTTCCCCCAAAATTTAGATGTCAGGACTCTCCGGATTCTAGCATGGAGGTGTGGAGCTACTTTGAGCTGGATAACGGTGGTAAAAGCGATTTATCTGGGAAAATCATGCCCTGTGTCACCCAGTCTGAAGGGTGTTTGGACAAACTGTTAAAATTTCTGGATCTCAGAAAGCTGTGGGAGAACGGAGGTGTGCTATTCATCAAAGAAAAGTATTTTTATCATGTTTTACTACAACAAAAGTCAATTTTACACCAGAGTTCTCCTTTAATCGCAGTTTTCATGCATCTTGGCATCATGTTCTCCTCCACCAGTCTTACACACTGCTTTTGGATAACTTTGGATTGCCACTGCTGGCGCAAAAATTCAAGCAGTTCTGTTTGGTGGTTCGATGGCTTGTTATCATAAATCTTTCTCTTGATTATATTCCAGTGGTTTTTAATTTGGTTAAATCAAATAAATTCAACATTTTACCTTTGCTATTTAAACTGTTGGGCACTGTTGAGTGTTCCCAGTGAATGTGATCAACAACCAGTGTACTCAACACTGCCCACTAGTGACAGACGTTCAACACAGGACCTCAGCATGATGACCGCAGTGATATCGAGCATCTCTGGAGGCACTTGGCCTCCAGACTCTCCGGATTGTAGCATGGATGTGTGGAGCTACTTTGAGCTGAATAACGGTGGAAAAAGCGATTTATCTGGGTAAATTATGCCCCGTATCACGCAGTCTGAAGGGTGTTTGGACAAACTGTTAAAATTTCTGGATCTCAGAACGCTGTGGGAGAGCGGAGGTGTGCTATTCATCAAAGGTAAGTACTTTTTATCTTGTTTTACCACAACAAAGGTCCATTTTACACCGAGTTCTCCTTTAATCGCAGTTTTCATGCATCTTGGCATCATGTTCTCCTCCACCAGTCTTACACACTGCTTTTGTATAACTTTATGCTGCTTTACTCCTGGTGCAAAAATTCAAACAGTTCTTCTTGGTGGTTTGATGGCTTGTTATCATACATCTTTCTCTTGATTATATTCTAGAGGTTTTCAATTTGGTTAAATCAAATAAATTCAACATTTTACCATTGCTATTTAAACTGTTGGGCACTGTTGAGTGTTCCCAGCGACTGCTATCAACAACCAGTGTACTCAACACTGCCCACTAGTGACAGACGTTCAACACAGGACCTCAGCATGATGACCGCAGTGATATCGAGCATCTCTGGAGGCACTTGGCCTCCAGACTCTCCGGACTGTAGCATGGATGTGTGGAGCTACTTTGAGCTGAATAACGGTGGAAAAAGCGATTTATCTGGGTAAATTATGCCCCGTATCACGCAGTCTGAAGGGTGTTTGGACAAACTGTTAAAATTTCTGGATCTCAGAACGCTGTGGGAGAGCGGAGGTGTGCTATTCATCAAAGGTAAGTACTTTTTATCTTGTTTTACCACAACAAAAGTCCATTTTACACCGAGTTCTCCTTTAATCGCAGTTTTCATGCATCTTGGCATCATGTTCTCCTCCACCAGTCTTACACACTGCTTTTGTATAACTTTATGCTGCTTTACTCCTGGTGCAAAAATGCAAACAGTTCTACTTGGTGGTTTGATGGCTTGTGATCATCCATCTTTCTCTTGATTATATTCTAGAGGTTTTCAATTTGGTTAAATCAAATAAATTCAACATTTTACCATTGCTATTTAAACTGTTGGGCACTGTTGAGTGTTCCCAGCGACTGCTATCAACAACCAGTGTACTCAACACTGCCCACTAGTGACAGACGTTCAACACAGGACCTCAGCATGATGACCGCAGTGGTATCGAGCATCTCTGGAGGCACTTGGCCTCCAGTCTGGAGGTCTGGAGAGAGGGATGGCTTTCTGTGGGCACTTCATTACTCAGCGTGAGTCTCCGCCCAGACTCAGAGTCCATCAGGAGCTATCGACAGCCCAGCGCTGGCTGACCTTTTGAACGAGGGTCCCGTGGCGAGGGGGCTTTGTGCAGGGTGTGAATGGTGGAGAAGGTTACAGCTTCATCAGCTCGGCGTCTGAGAGGCAGGTTTTTGTTCTGCAGGTTTGTCGTGGCAGGACAGTGCCAGCCCGGGGATCAATAAGCAGCACAATAAGAAGGACGCCACGCTGAGAGAGAGCGGAGGGGTGGTGTCGAGCGTTCCACGCTTACTTAGACAGGCTTATTTCACCTCCTCCTTTTGTGGGGTTTTGGTTGCTCTATTAAGGAATTGTTAGCTACGGGGTTGTAAAGCTGGAATTGATGCCCAAGAGGGGGAGAGAGAAAGAAAGAAAGAGAGAGAGAGAGAGAGAAAAGTGAGGGAGAAGAAAGTGTCTATACTGGAAAAAAAGAACTGCCGCAAATGTGAATGCAAAGTTCTACTACAATGTATTGCATGCATTAAATACAGAATGCACTTCTTTAACCCTTGTGTGGTGTTCGGGTCTGTGGGACCCGTTTCCATTTTTCATCAAATGATACTAAAAAAATATTTTTTCTAACTCAAACTCATTGGCATTGACTCATTTTTGTGAAAAACATATATCAAAACACATTTTTGATAAACACACACTGTACCCCCCCCCCCCCCCCACACACACATTTATAATACATACAGTATGTTTGGCCAAGGGCTAATAAACATTGCTTCATTTGTAAATTTGAAACTAAACAAATTTTCTACTCATATCTTGAGTTTAATTCATTTTCTTTTACATTTTATTAAAAAACTAATAAAAAAAAGAGTAGCACTTTTTGAAAGAAATGTAACATAAGAAAGGTAAAGGGCAAATATTAACCATGTAAGCTGTTTATATAGCTTGCAATTTAGGTGAAGCAAGCATGTGTAAAGCATTTTAATGTAAAATTGCTTAATTTTGCTGAATTAAATACAAGTAACAAAGTAAACGAGTAACAAAAATATGAACACCACACAAGGTATAAAAAGAGAGCTTCAAAGAATCATAAAATCTTGACTTTCAAAGTATTTTTTAATGTAAACCTGGACAAGGTTTCTTCACTCTGGTGAAAAAAAAACATATTTGTATGGACATTAACAAAAAAGATAACTATAATAAGACTTTCAGATGCTACTTTTGGTCTTTTGGTTAGCGTACCTCCTGGTGAAAGATCGTTGACTGCCATCTAGGCTGTCCAACAGCCAGTCACCATCATCTTCATGCTCAATGATGTCATGAAGTAAAAATCTGGCCTTCTACAGCCATTTAGAATATAATCTAAGGTAGCTTAACGATTAAAGCCAATGAAAAAAGAACAAAAAAGAAAGAAAGAGAGAGAACTGAATGTAAGAGGAGGTGTAAGAGAAGAAGGAAAGCTAGAAAACAAGAGTTAGAAACAGAGAGACAGCAAGTGAGAGAGAGAGAGACAGAGACAGAGAGAAATTCAGAGAGAGAGAGAGGGGGTAAGATGTTGAGAGAGAAAGTAAAGAGAAAGATAAGACAAAGAAAAATAAAAAAGATAGACAGAAAGAAAGTGAGATTCAGAGAGAGAGAGATTGAAAGGAACAAAGAAAAAAGAGAGAACTGGCTGAAAGAGTCTTCTTGGTTCTTTCTTTTGTAAGCAGCACACTTCTAGTATACTTCGTTGGGTATAAAAATATATTTTAATATACTGTACTACAATTTTTTATCATGTTACAAATTTACTTTAATATTTTAAAATGTAGTAATTTAAATTACTTTCTTAAAAGTTACATGATACATTGTAATTTAAGTGAACAAATGTAACAGCTGTTTATAACACACTTTGCTAAAGATGTACAAAAGTATACTTAGAAATACTGTAAATGTTGTAAAAGTACATTGAATTACATTAAACTAATAGTGTACTTCATAGCAGTCTATTTTCTTTTTAAATTCACTGTATTGTACTTTTTTAAAACGTTAGATCAAAGTTTACTTTCAAACATTTGATGAAAGCATAATATTAATGTACTTTTAATATATTTTAAGAAAGTACATAAATCTGTTAGTATATTTACAGCATACTTAAACATTTCTCAGTATGTTTTAAGTACAATTAAGTATATATATTTTTTCAACAGGGACGATAACCTATTTTTAAATTGACTTCTATTGAAAGATACAAAGATTTTATATCTCTTCTCTAAAGGTTAACTTTTTAAAATAAATATGTGCCCCAATACTTTTTTTGTTCACTTTTTGTCTGAACCAGCCAGAGAACACCATCCGTCCATCCATTCATCAGGATTGGAGAGAGACTCTACAGGCCATCCCTCACTCCATCTTTGAAAACAACAAGCGGAGGAACAGAGGGATGCAGCGGAGAGACGGAGAGACGGACACTCAGCCTCCATCATCTCAGTCCATCAGCAGCTGAGTGACCGCACCTGTGTCCACCACGGCCTCAGCCGGGAGTCAGCACCGGCATCAACCAGCCCTCACATCCATCAGGGTCACAAACTCACTGTGTGTGTGTGGGTGTGCGTGTGTGTGTGTGTGTGTGTGTCAGTAAGAGTGTGTGTTATTATGGTGCCAATCTGGTACTGATGGATAGGGCACTGGCTGAAAGGGGCTTTTCCATGTCGGGGGCAGATTTGTGACACTGATGTGTGTGTGTGTGTGTTTGTGTATGTAAGTGTGTGTGTGCAGCATCCTTGGCAGGTGTACTGAATGAACACCTGCCTGCAAATGTGTGAGTAAATATGAGAGTAAAACGGCTATGAGCCACCGTTGGAGCATTGCAATGAACAATGTGCTTTTATGAGGTAGAGTCACCTGGAATTCAGGCTTTCAGTTAACAGCTGTGCCGCTGAACTCATCAAGAGTTAATTACTTAAATTTCTTGCCTCTTAATAAAGTGTTTGAGAGCATCAGTTGTAAAGTAGTGAAGAGGTAGAGTTACAGGTATACAGTGAATAGTGAATATTTAGTAATGTTCTAATCCAGGTTATGAGAAGCAAGAACTACTCAACTAAGTAAAGAAAAGAAAATACTTAGAAATAAGAAACGAAGGTCAGTCAAAAACCATTATAATGGTGAAACTGGCACTCATTAGGACTGCCACATGAAAAGGAAGAATAAGAGTTACCTCTCTTGCACAGGATAAGTTCATCAGAACTACCAGCCTCAGAAACCACTCAAAGTTAACAACAGTATTTCGGGTTTGTTTAACACTTTTAAGTTACTACATAATTTATGATCATCTTACTTTATGGGTTCCTTCATAGTCTAAATCACTTCAGTATTCATTGTTTGATTGAGTTTGTATTGTCTTGCTTCCAAATACTGTAGATAAAAACATATGCCACACCACTGGCACAGAATACACACTGCATGCATTTATGGTATATGTTTGAGTAAAATTAACATTGTTGTTTTATTCTATAAACAACGGCCGACATTTCTCTAAAATTCCAAATAAAAATATTGTAATTTAGAGCATTTATTTGCAGAAAATGATAAATGGCTGAAATAAAAAAAAAAGATGCAGAGCTTTCAGATTTATAAAGTTCATATTCATAAAGTTTTAATAGAGTTCAGAAATCAATACATGGTGGAATAAACCTGCTTTTTACTCACAGTTATCATGCATCTTGGCATGTTCTCCTCCACCAGTCTTACACACTGCTTTTGCATAATTTTATGCCTGCACTCCTGGTGCAAAATTCCAAGCAGTTCAGTTTGGTTTGATGGCTTGTGATCATATATCTTTTTCTTGATTGTATTCCAGAGGATTTCAATTAGTCTTTGATTTTTTTTTTTGCCAGAGCTGTATGTGCATGTGCGTGTGCGTGCACACGCGTGTGAGTGTGCGCGTGCGTTTGCGCGCGTCACCGCAGCCCGCGCAGATCGAGAACGAGAGACTTGAGTGAGAGCAGCACGGGCAGCGGGAGATAGATAGCAGGGGATATCGATAGACGGACTCAAGCTCGAGCTCGAGCGCGTGGGTGTCATCCTTGAGGGGTTATACTTTTATCACATTTATCAAAAGAGATAAAAGGAGGGCATCAGCCGCGCGACAGAGAGATAGATAAATAGATAGATAGACAGACAAATAGATAGAGGGGTATCCGCGCGCTCGCGTGCGTGCGCACTCAACAATAGGGAGCGCGAGAGAGACATGGGCACGAGATCTCCCGCACCAGCTCGCCCTCGCGCCCGCGCGGCGCCACGGTCTCCTCGCGACTGACCACCGACCGAGCACGACGAGCCGACACAAGCCGACGAGCTGACCCCGCGCGCGCGCCGGTGGCCGGTCGGTTGGTCGGTGGTCTGGTGCGTTCCGTTCTGAGCTACAGGTGCGTGCTCGGGGTTTTTGCGCGCGCGGAAGGTTTTTGTTCGCAGCGCTGGAGCTTCACCGCGCATCTCGCGCGTTCTCGAGCTTCTTGAGTCTTCTCCCGCTTCTGCTGCTGCTGCTTCTTCTTCATCATCCTCCTCTTCAGCTCCTCTTCAGCATCTTCCTCGGACGAGAGAGGCGCGCGCGCCCGCGGTCCGGCCGCTCTGAGGGTCCAGTTGAATTCCGCCCGGTTTTGGATCATTTATGAGGATCGTGAGCCCGGCGCCACCGGACCCTGCCCGCCGCAGTCATGCCTATGCATCCCGTCACCTCCACGCTGATGTACCGGGGGATCTGCACCATCCCGGACATACTATCCTACCGGGCCCCGGTCAACCTGCCCGAAGACGAGGTGGAGGGTGAGTAGGAGCCGGGCACCCCCGGGTACCCAAAACCGCCCGGGTTTCTCTGATTTTGCTATTTACAGCTTTATGTTTGAGTAAAATTAGCATTGCTGTTTTATTCTATAAACTACAGACAATATTCCTCCCAAATTCCAAATACAAATATTATCATTTAGAGCATTTATTTGCAGAAAATGAAGAAAAAAGGTGAAGCAGAGCTTTCTGACCTTAAATAATGCAAAGAAAACAAGTTCGTGTTCATAATTCAAGTTTTAAGAGTTCAGAAATCAATATTTGGTGGAATAAAACCCTGTTTTTTTAATCACAGTGTTCATGCATCTTGGCATGTTCTCCTCCACCAGTCTTACACACTGCTTTTGGATAACTTTATGACACCCCTGATACAAAAAATCAAGCAGTTCAGTTTGATTTGATGGCTTGTGATCATCCATCTTCCTCTTGATTATGTACCAGAGTTTTTTTTTAGTTGGGTAGAATCAAAGAAACCCTAGTGTGGAATTCTTAGATACTGTGTAGAATTATCACTAACTCCATGATTCTAAGAAAATATACATAGAATTTAGCACTGACACACAGTGTAGAATTAATATGCATACAAGGATGAATTAAAACAGCATCTGATTAACATGCATTAACGCAAATTATAGAATTAACACATGCAATGTACAATTGATGCATACATAAAAAGGCTGTATTAACTCATGTAAAGTGTAGAATTACTGAATTAACACAAAACATAAAAATTTAGGTTTTCAATTTGGTAAAATCAAAGAAACTCATCCTTTTTAAGTGGTCTCTTATTTTAATTCTGTTAATTCTGCACCATGTGCTTGTTTGGTACTATGTGCATATTAATTCTATGCTGGGCTGTGGGTTAATTCAGCACAGTATGCATATTAATTCCACTCTGCACATGTTTTTATTAGTTCGTGTTCGTTTGAAACTCAATGAAATCCTTCGCTATATGCATATTAATTCAACGTTTTGTTTGCATCATCTGCATATTAATTCTATGTTATGTAATAATTGTCCGCAACATTAGGAATAGAAATATATTCAGGTTGAGTATTTTTTTCATCCTGTCCTAATCCTGTCCAGAGTGTAGAATTAACAGATACAGTGTAGAATTATCACTAACTCTGCTGAATGAATCCATGACTCATAAAAAAAAGATATGTAGAATTTAGCATTGACACACAGTGTAGAATTAATATGCATACAAGGAATTAATACAGCATCTGATTAACATGCGTTAACAAAAATTATAGAATTAACACATGCAGTGTATAATTAATGCTCATAAACGGCTGTATTAACTCAGTGTAGAATTAGAATGCTGGTGTGTTTGCTTGTACTGTGTGGAATTAAGCTATAGTGTAGAATTTAATGTGAAATTTCAGTGAAAACCGTTGAGAATTAGGATTATAAGACTAATCCTGAACTCTGCAACATTAGGAATGGAAATATAGTCCAGGATTAGAATTTTCTTATCCTTTTTCTTATCTTTTTGTTAAAATGTAGTAGCTCACTAAAATGAACAATTGTATATATTTATCAGTATCTCTGACATATTTCAGGTCCAAATTATTATTATTATTAAAGAGTGTGATGTTAATATTTCATTCAGCTTAAAGCAGGTTAGTATTTTCTGACTGTTTTTGGGCCAAAAACCCATTAAATAGAGGAAAATGTAGAATACTGGCTTTTTAGGTTGTTTCTGGTTGGCATATATTTGATGTAGCCCTAATGAAGATGGACAAAGTACAGTAAATATAAATAAATGTAAATGTATATACAGCTCTGAAAAAAAGAGACCGCTTCAGTTTCTGAATCAGTTTCTCTGATTTTGCTATTTATAGGTTTATGTTTGAGTAAAATGAACATTGTTGCCTAGAAAACAAGTTCATATTCATAAAGTTTTAAGAGTTCAGAAATCAATATTTGGTGGAATAACCCTGGTTTTTAATCATCCCAGTTTCCGTGCATCTTGGCATCACGTTCTTTTCCACCAGTCTTACACACTGCTTTTGGATAACTTTATGCTGCTTTACTCCTGGTGCAAAAAGTCAAGCAGTTCAGTTTGGTTTGATGGTTTGTGATCATCCATCTTCCTCTTTATTATATTCCAGGGGTTTTCAATTTGGGAAAATCAAAGAAACTCATCATTTATAAGTGGTCTATTATTGTAGCTTCCATTTACTTGTTGTAATATTGTTTAAGCACTGTATATATAGTCATGCTGAGTCATGTAATGTATGATTTACAGATTTTACTGGAGTTTTCAGCCTCATAATGTAAGTGTACAATACTTTACTGGCCACTAACAGCTTTGAAACATATTTACCGTATATATATATATAAATATAAAATATGCTTTCTCACCTTTAACCCACAAACGCTGCATTATACTGTATTTAAATGAGCCTCTGTCTACAGCAGGTTTGAATGTAGGGCACCTGTTATCTAAAGGGTTAGCTTAACCCATTTCCCCTCTCTGAATGAGCCTTGTGTGTGGTACAATTTCAGTATTTTACCAGTAAAAGGCTTTTAAATTGTACATAATACACTTTTCCCATCATTATTGGATAATTCAGTGTATTTAAGCTCTGGCATTCAGCACCACGGACAGCAGCAGCTCCCTATAAAACTTTACAGCCACATTTATGACCATCTTTTGGGATTTTATGTGTTTTTATGAACAATCTCAAATTAGAATTCATGGTCAGTAATTAATTGGATAGTTTGCAATTAATCACTAAAGCACATAATTAAAAAAAGATGCAAGCAGCCTCATTAAATGCCTATGAGGAGTAATTGTTAATTGCTGTTATCCTGTACAGGCTGTATTCCCATTGGTGCACAGTGGACGCATATGGGATAAGCAATGAGTCCAGTGATGCTTACTGTAGCCAATCGCTTTCCTTTTGTAGTTTTTAGGAGTTTTTTTTCGCTGTGCAGCAAATTATATATACAGTACCAGTCAAAATTTGGACACACTTTAAATTCAGTGGTTTTCCATTATTATAAATTGTTTCTCAATACAGATTAATACTAAAGTCATCCAAATTGTGAAAAAAAATATACAGAATAAGTCTTAATACCCTGATTTTCTCAGTCAGCTTTATGAGGTAGAGTCACCTGGAATTCAGGCTTTCAGTTAACAGCTGTGCTGAACTCATCAAGAGTTAATTACTTGAATTTCTTGTCTCTTAATAAAGTGTTTGAGAGCATCAGTTAAAGTAAAGTAGTGAAGAGGTAGAGTTACAGGTATACAGTGAATAGTGAATATTTGAGTAATGCTCTAATCCAGATTATGAGAAGCATAAAGAAAAAATGACTGCAGTGACCACAATGACCATCAAAACCATTATAATGATGAAACTGGCACTCATCAGGACTGCTCCAGGAAAGGACGAGCAAGAGTTTCCTCTAAAACCACAAGTTAACAGCACCAGCAACCGAGATATGAGTCACCTAAATGCTTCACATAGTATTTTGGTTAATTTAACACGTTTTTAAACCCATTTTAAATATATATATATATATATATATATATATATATATATATATATATATATATATATATATATATATATATATATATATATATTTAATTTTATTTAAAATTTTCTTCCATTTTTCTTACAATTTATCTATGTCAATTGTCCCACTCATTCAGCTGCTATTCAGCTCTATATTCCCCATCACTAGTGACTCCACAAGACAAGGAAGGTCAAGAATAGCACATGCCTCCTCTGATACATGTGAAGTCAGACTCCGCCTCTTTTTGAACTGCTGCTGATGCTGCATTGCACAGCGCTAATGCTTGGAGGAAAGCGCAGCGACCAGGTTCTGATACATCAGCTCACAGATGCAGCCTTGTGCTGATCCACATCCGCCTAGGAGTGATGAGGGGAAAGAGCGCCATCTACTGTACTGTACCCACCCAGAGAGAGAGCAATGCCAATTGTGCTGTTTTGGGGCGCTCCATCAAATGATGGCAAGCTGCATGACTGGGATTCGAACCAGCGATCTCCCGATCATATTGGCAGGGCTTTGGACCGCTGGACCACTTAGCGCCTGTTTTCCTTCATAGTCTGGATCACTAGAATATTTATTTGCAGTGTAGGAATCTAGTCATACTGAGTCATATAATATATAATGTATGGTTTACAGATATTTCTGAAATCTTTAGCTTCATAATGTAAGTAACCTCTGAAACTTTTTTTTTGTATTTGACACAATGCAAAAGATCAAACCCACTGATCTCAATTTTTTTTTACATATTTCTTTGTTTAAATCTGGAGGAAAATTATTATAGGAAAATTTTTTTATGACATTTTTTGGGCCATAAATCCATTAAATAGGGGAGAAATTTTAAATATTGGCTTTTTGGGTTGATTTTGGTTGGCAAATATTTTATGCATTTGAATGTATATGAATATATTTGTATATATATATATATATATATATATTATTTTTTTTTTGTCACTATTGTTTTTCATTTTTAAGGAAATATATTATTGTAGATTCCAATACTTTACTGGCCACTAAAACCTCTAAAAACGTTTTTTTTCTGAAATGTTTTTTTTTTTTATTTGACACAATGAAAAAGATCAAAGACCCACTGATCTCAATAAAAAAAAAGGTTTCTGCGTAGGAAAATCAATTAATCTGCTGATAAATTGGGAAAAAAGTAAAATACTGGCTTTTTGGGTTGATTTCAGTTGGCAAATATTTGATGTATCCCTACTAAAGATGGAAAACATACAATATATGTATATAAAAATATATTTCACACAATGCAACAGATCAAAGACCCACTTATCTCAATAAAAAAAAAAGGTTTCTGTGTTTAAATCTGGAGGAAAATCCATTTATCTGCTGATACACTGCAAAGCCCAGATCTACACATTAATCCCTCCATCACACACACACACACACACACACACACAAACCCACACACACACACACACACACACACACACACACATGCTCAAATCAATTTCAATTCCATTTTTTTCCCGCTGTAGTATATTGATTTCTCTCCTCAGGTTATAGCAATAATTTGACTGGTTATTGAGTCAATATAACGCCCATCAGAGCCGAGCGCTTCACCGCCGCATTGTTGACGCCTGTTGACACCACAAACCGGCGAATCTGTTCAGAGATGAGCTTAAGTGATGAGCATTATCCATGACGTGTCCTCTAATTTAACCCCGACTCTGTGACTAAAGCTGAGCTCACTTTATAAAAAGCTCTGTACAGCATTTTTACCTCTTCTTATTTTACACTGGCGGTTCACCATCGTGGGAAAGCAGTGTGTACTGAAGTGATTGTGATTGAAGTGTTCCTCATGCAGGCAATGGCTTGGGAACACCCACCCACACCTGTACTGTAAGTGGTGAGGTGTTATCTTGTGAGTTGATTTAACACTCGACAATGTCTGCATCAGTTTCTCTGATTTTGCTATTTATAGGTTTATGTTTGAGTAAAATGAACATTGTTGTTTTATTCTATAAACTACAGACAACATTTCTCCCAAATTCTAAATATAAACATTGTCATTTAGAGCATTTATTTGCAGAAAATGAGAAATGGCTGAAATAACAAAAAAATAAAAGGTGCAGAGCGATCAGACCTCAAATAATGCAAAGAAAATGCAAAAAAATCATATTCATAAAGTTTTAAGGGTTTAGAAATTTTTGAAAATTGAGTTGTGAGGTGTTATCTTGTGCATGAGGTTGATCGAACACTGATCAGAGTACTTATTGGAAGTCAAGGTGAACTATGAGAGTTGGAGTGAGGCGTATTTTTTGTCAAATATATATATATGTCATTTTAATATAATTTTGTGCATTTGATTTAATGATAATATTTAATGATAACACGTTTGAAAGTGTAGTGAAGTTTTCATTATCTTAAGACTTCGCAAATTATTCTTTTATGATGCTTTTTCAGGCTTTCACTGCAGCCTCTCTCAGATCAGTTGGTGTTTGTTTTCTGTTGCAATTGACCTCAGAACATTGGAACGGCTCAGTGCTCACTATTATTTATTCTTAAGACGTTTGAGCGTTTTTACACCTGTACTTCGTTTCCCTGGACCAAATCAGTTGATGAGTTTGTTTACTTGGATCATTTCCCCCTTGGTTTGGTTTATTTTCACAAAGGCATAAACCTAAACGCACCAAAATACGACAAACCACATGAGCACATTGGTCAGAGCTGTCTAGAGCAGAGTGTCATGCCTGGCTCCGGACTACGATACCCAGGATGCACCACACACTGACACTCACGATCACATGACACTGCACACAGCACCTCCAGGAAGCCAATCACCAGAATTCTAAACATCTGTTCACTGCTCTATATAAACCCCTTCACTCCACTTTACCATTGCTGATGGATTATCCTCATACAATGCATTTCTCGTTGCCGACCCTGGAGTTAAAACACCCTTATTATAGTCAAAAGTCAACAGGCTGCTGTTGCTGCTGAAGAGTCTGCCAATTATCTTCTATTACAGTGAGTTTCAGACAGATGTAGCTGGTTTTGGACATCTAAAACTGTCCTATACTGTCTATAATTATTATCTACGGTTATTGACCATTCGTTACTCATACAGTGGAGATGGGTTCAGTTATAAAAAACTCTGGACGCTTCTTTAAATAGTTCATAAACCTCATTTAGCTCATCTGTGTACAGGTATAGATTTGATTCCAGCCTCGGTGTGTCTATAAATGAGATAAGTGTCAGAGGAAGACACCGCCGCCCAACACGCGAGAGCCGGGGCGAGCGAGAGCCGGCGAGCGTCAGAGGTGACAGGCTATTAGAGTGGGAGGCGTGAAGATCCAAACCATCCTGTCAGCTGAGCGCACACACACACACACACACACACATTTACACACATTTATACACACACACACATTTACACACACACTCGCGCCGCTAGCCGCCGCTAACACCTGCATCAGGATTCAGCTGCAGCCCGGCCGCACATTTGCAAGGCAAATTGTTAACACCACCAGGAAAGGCCACACGCGCTGGCGCACGCAGGGCACACGCTTCAGATTTAGATTAGCGTTGTACGAAATAAGAGAGAGAGACAGCGGAGGTAAAACCCTCTGACAGCGACGTCATAAATAAACCAGTGTTTCTCAGCATGGCGAGCACATGCTCCCCTCCATACATACACAGCAGTGGAGCTTCAGACCTGCGGGGGTTTCGCTTTACGTTTTGAGGCATGGAGTAATGCAGAAGGTCACGCAGAATGTCACGCATTGCATTATTCTCTAAAAAAAAAATAGTCTATAGAAAAATTGGCCAGATTTTAAAATAAGTCTCTGTAATAACTGTGTAGTTACACATGAACAAGCATGTAATAACGTATCGGTTCAGATTTACTACAGTGGTTCAGGTTATAACCACTTAAAAATTATGAGTCTCTTCAATTTTAGAAGAAACTGTTTAATGCTTGAATTTTTGCACCAGGAGTAAAGGCATAAAGTTAGCCAAAAGCAGTGTGCAAGACTGGTGGAGGAGAACATGATGCCAAGATGCATAAAACCATGATTAAAAATGGTTCTGTTGCATTATTCTCTAAAAGAAATAAAAAAAATTGGCCAGATTTTTACGTGTCTGTAATAACTGTGTAGTTACACATTATCAAACATGTAATAACATATTGGTAAAGATTTATTACAGTTGTTCTGGTTATAACCACTTAAAAATTATGAGTTTCTTCGATTTTACCAAATTAAAAAACCTCTGGAATATAATCAAGAGGAAGATGGATGATCACAAGCCATCAAACTAAACTGAACTACTCGAATCTTTGCACCAGGAGTAAAACAGCATAAAGTTATCCCAAAGCAGTGTGCAAGACTGGTGGAGGAGAACATGATGCCAAGGTGCATGAAAACTGGGATGAAAAACCAGGGTTATTCCACCAAATATTGATGATTTCTAAACTCTTAAAACTTGAATATGAAAATGAACTTGTTTTCTTTGTATTATTTGAGGTCTAAAAGCTCTCCATCGTTTTTTGTTATTTCAGCCATTTCTCATTTTCTGCAAATAAATGCTCTAAATGACAATATTTTTTATTTGGAATTTGAGAGAAATGTTGTTTGTAGTTTATAGAATAAAACAACAGTGTTCATTTTACTCAAACATAAACCTATATAAAAGGTGGACGGTGGTTTCCGGTTGAGAGTATGCTGTGTGCAATTGACTGCTACTTCCTACTGATGTGTGTTGAGTGTGTGTGCGATGTTATTTTAACCATCCTTGAGTGGCAGGAAGGCGCTATATAAGAGTAATTGTAAGTTAATAAGCAAAATATTTTAGTGTAAATACTCCGGTTTTCAGTAAACATTACTTAAAAATCTTAACCCAACCAAGAGCGCCTTAAAACCTAAAAACTATATAAGGCCACTACAAAAATTTCCTTTACAAAAAAGCACTGACACAAGGTTTGAACCTGAAAGTGAAAACCAAGTGCAATTCTGTTCTATTTAATGAGATAAAAAATTATAAATACACTATTTAGTTTGATCAGGGAAACAACAAATCAAATATCAGGACTTCCAGGCTCTTTTCTGATACTAAATGTTTTTTAAAAAGCCATATCCTGATCCCTCCTGTGGCTGAACAGCTCTTAGTATCTGCATATCCCCCATAAACCCTTTTTATTTGTTTTTGTTTGTTTTTGCTCGTGATTTTGTGATGGAGCATCCCTGCAGGTTTTTTAAAGACAGCATGTAATTAAATAGATGATTTGGTTCAAAATGAATAAAATTTACATTCGATTTGAGACTCCCTGTCAACACCAAGGGCCCTCTTCCAAAAATCTTTGTCAAAAGTCTTTTTTATGTGAATTTAAAATGGCTTTTTAAAAGTGTGCAAACCAGTAGCCTGTATAATTTGTCAATAAACCACTAGTAAAAAGAACATTCTTAAAGTTTAAATAACCTTTTAAGATTGTTCTACACCAATTCCAGGTCTCTTAAAACAACACGATCCATCCAGGAACCTGGTGGAACCTTTAATATGTAGAATAATCACCGTTTAAGTAAGGGGTTTATTCGGTAAAGACATTAGAAAATTGTGGAGTCGTGGTGAACCACTGTTTTTGGATCCTTATCTAGTTCTTTTCCTGGTTAAAGCATTTTTCATGCTGGTGGCTACACTGGTATGCTAAAAGACATGGAAACTAGCATTGCATCCAATGACTTTTGGCATGTCCATTTAGAACCATATAAAAAAAAAGCATCTAGCTATAATTTTGAATCATTTTTCAGTACCAATTTCTGTAGATATATAGTCAATTTGCAGTACTATATAATGGGCCATGCCTATGTAGTGTACCACTTCTATATAATTTCTTTTAGAATTATTCAAAATAATAATAGTTAGGTGCTTTTATCTGGAGAGCTGTTAACTTCTAGTTTCTGATGAGTGCCAGTTTCATCATCAAAAGTTTTTGGTAACACTTTACTTGGATGGTCCATTTTATGGCCTTGTTGATGCTCAGCTGACATTCAACTAACACTGAACTGAATGTACATTAAATTTAACTTAACCCTATGTTGAATGTAAATGATTCAAAATAGAACCTAACCCTAAACCTAACCCTGACCTTAACCATGAATTAACCCTAAAATCGAACCCTACACCTAACCCTAACCTTAACCCTTAATCAACACTAAAATCTAACCCTACACCTAATCCTAACCTTAACCCTTAATCAACACTAAAATCTAACCCTACACCTAACCTTAACCTTAACCCTTAATCAACACTAAAATCTAACCCTACACCTAACCCTTACCATAACCCTTAATCAACCCTACACCTAACCTTAACCTTAACCCTTAATCAACACTAAAATCTAACCCTACACCTAACCCTAACCTTAACCCTTAATCAACACTAAAATCTAACCCTACACCTAATCCTAACCTTAACCCTTAATCAACACTAAAATCTAACCCTACACCTAATCCTAACCTTAACCCTTAATCAACACTAAAATCTAACCCTATACCTAATCCTAACCTTAACCCTTAATCAACACTAAAATCTAACCCTACACCTAATCCTAACCTTAACCCTTAATCAACACTAAAATCTAACCCTACACCTAACCTTAACCTTAACCCTTAATCAACCATAAAATCTAACCCTACACCTAATCCTAACCTTAACCCTTAATCAACCCTAAAATCTAACTTTACACTTACCTCTAACCCTAACCTTAACCTAAGCTTAAAATCTAACCCTTAACCCAATCCTAAAATATTAAAATAAGTGTTTGGATTAGAGTTGAATGTAGGGTTTTATTCAATAGAGAATCATTTACTTTCACCTTTTAGTTCATTTGTATTTAATAGACATGTAGTTGAATGTTAGCTGAATGTCAGTTGAGCATCAAAGAGGCCATCAAATGGACCATCCAAGTAAAGTGTTACCATTTTTTTTTGCTGCTCTTCGCTGTGACCACACTGAGGATACTTTTTTAAATTTCTTTTGTTATAGTAATTTTTTATTCTTTATTTAGTTGAGCAGTTCTTGCTTCTCATAATCTGGATTAGAACATTACTCAAATATTTACTATTCACTGTATACCTGTAACTCTACCTCTTCACTACTTTACTTTAACTGATGCTCTCAAACACTTTATTAAGAGGGAAGAAAGTCTTCATAGTCTGGAAGACTTTAATAATAATCTAGAATTCAGAATATTTTCAAATAATTCAAGTTCATACATTTGACAGGTACTATAAATTTGGAACTATTGTCTTTTATTATTTACCCTTGTTTAATTTAAACTGTACAAAAACATGGTAATCTTAATTTCCTCCAGTTCCTGATGCGCTGGAGTTGGCAGGCATGTGTGAATAAAGAGCTGCAGAAATTTCAGGGGGAGTTTTATTCTTTTATTCTGAGCCGGAGCCTCTGAGGAAAAGCCTGTGAGCTTCAGCAGAGCGAGAGTCTGGTTGTGCCATGGTGGCTTATTTTAGTCTCAGTAGCGTCACAATACAGCAGTATAAAGCGGTGCCATGGCGGGTACCCGCTGACAGGCAGCCATTGCTGAGCTGAGGGAATTCCCAGATGTTTGGTGGCACCTGGCACGGCCGTATGCCTCGGATAGTATTCCACTGACAGTGTATGAAGATGTCTGATGAAGATCTGACACAGAGCTCGTTCTGAGCTTGATTAAAGCACCTGGCAGTATTGGCGAGGGTGGCGAGGGTGGCAGAGGTGGATACAGCCATGATGGAACCTGGCTCTGCTTAGGAGCACTGAGGATTTGGCATCTAAGAGGTTGCCAGATCCCTGTAATCTGCACTGCTAAAATAGAAGAATATTCCAGGGTTCGGGTTCAAGCAAGCTATTAAAACTATTATTATTCAATATTATTACAAAGCCATAGTGCACTAAAGTGTACCTGTAGCCACATTATTATTAATCAGTATATTTAAAGAGTTCTAAAATGGAACAACTTTTTTGTACTTATTATACTTTTAATTAAGTATTATTTAAATTGTGCGGTACCACTTTAAAATAAGACTACCTTTATAAAGGGTTTATAAATAGTTTACAATTAGTTTATTAATTATCATTAATTACTAATTAGGTTGTAAATGCCTTAAAATCATTCATAATCAGTTATAACACACAAAAGGGCAACAATATAGATGGCTGTGGTTTCCCTATTTGGCAAACAACAGGTCCTTGTATCCCTTTCTACGTATGTGTTATAACTGATTATTAATGATTTTTAAGGCATTTACAACCTAATTATTAACCATTAATAAACTAATTGTAAACCATTTATAAACCCTTTATAAAGGTAGTCTTATTTTAAAGTGGTACCAATTGTGCTAAGTGTACTTAACTGTACTAAACTATTGGAACTATTTTAAATACACTTAAGTAAGATTTAAACATTTAAAAATACTTCTTCATGTATGTAACCCCATATTTTACATATGCTTACAGTAAAATTATAATACATTTAATTATAGAATATTACAACTGTATCACCATTTATTATACACCAGATATATTAGAAATGTACTAAGAATTGATGTTAAAAATATATGATCTATTTACATTAGAGTACAAATATGCTGCTTCTTGTTCCTGTCTTTTTTTTGTAAGGAGCACACTTCTACTATACTTCGTTGGGTATAAAAATATATTTTAATATACTGTTCTATACTGTTGTAGCGTGTTTTTGCGGCTGTGTTTATCATTCCTGTGAACTCTTGCGCTTCCTTTTTTTTGCAGCATTCTTAATGAGTGCCAGTTTCATCATACCATTTTTAATGGTATTTGCGGTGACTGCACTTGAGGATATTGAGGAATGTTACAAATTAAGTGACCTTATTTTTTACTTAAAGTATTTTTTTTTTCTTTACTTAGTTAAGTATTTCTTGCCATATCATAGATTAGAACGTTACTCAAAAGTTTTAAGAGTTCAGAAATCAATATTTGGTGGAATAACCCTGGTTTTTAATCACAGTTTTCATGCATCTTGGCATCATGTTCTCCTCCACCAGTCTTACACACTGCTTTTGGATAACTTTATGCCCGGTGCAAAAATTCAAGCAGTTCAGCTTGGTTTGATGGCTTGTGATCATCCATCTGACTCTTGATTATATTCCAGAGGGGTACCACTTTAAAATAAGACTACCTTTATAAAATGGTTTATAAATGGTGTACAATAAGTTTATTAATGGTTACAAACTAGGTTGTAAATGCCTTAAAAATCATTAATAATCAGCTATAACACATTTGTAGAAAAGGCAACAATGACCTGTTTTTTGTCAAATAGTGAACTCACAGCCATCTATATCAATGCCCTTTCTACGTATGTCTTATAACTGATTATTAATGATTTTTAAGGCATTTACAACCTAATTAGTAACCATTAATAAACTAATTGTAAACCATTTATAAACCCTTTATAAAGTTAGTCTTATTTTAAAGTGGTACCTCCAGAGGTTTTCATTTTTTTCCTGAGCTGTATTTGGTTTATTTGGATATATAATAATACAAAAATCAGAATGAGCGGGTGTATTAAGAGTGGTATACTGTAGGTCCTCCTCTGGTTTTCATCGCTTCCTCTCAGCTCTTTGTCATATTTTCATACAGTTTTCTTATGATCCAAATGAACTGCCTCCCACACACTCCACTTTCCACTGGTGTCCACACACTTTCTCCTATAGTGGAGCCAAGCTTCACCTCCACACGTTTCCCAGCACAGTCCAACCAGTTCTCAATGGTGGTTGAATCTGGTGATCTGTGTATTTATTGTTGAGTTATTGATTCATGATTGTTATTAACCATTACTTTACCTGAAGGTACATTAACTTTTATAACTCTAGGCTGTTTTGGTGTGTTTTTTCTCTTCGTTTTTGTCTTCAGTTCCTCTTTCAGGTCTTATAACACAGTGATTATATCAGACAGACACATGCCCTGATCTCATTTACTCCAGAAGACATACGGCTGCTCAAAAATATAATCATTTAAAATGTAAAAAGAAGCAGAATTGTTATATTTTCCTGGAACTGATCATGTTTTGGTCACAATTTTACCAAGCGCCTGTTTTTTTAACTTATTTTTAAATGTATAGACTTTAAATATATTCACACCTAAGATATCTTTTCAAAAATGACTAGAGTTAGACTAGAGTGTTTATGAGTAAGAAACATAAGAATATTGATGATTTGAGTTCATTACATGGTTTATTAATTATTACTTTGATAAAATACATGGAGAAACAGAATCAGGTGGAGTTATTTATCTTGATATTCAATAATCACACCTCTAGGATACATGTAGATACTAAAAACCTGACACTCAGAGCAGCCTATGACTTTCAGTATTTTGAGGATCAGGACACACAAAGAAAACATATATATACAAAAATGTAAAAAAAAAATAGTCTAAATAAATAAAAATGTTTACTGCAAAATAACTACTTATTAAAAATGTGCAAGTAAAATAAAAAACATATAAAGTAGTGCGCACACCATACCTAGCTTTAGTTTGAGTAAAGCAGGTAGTTTCACACTTTTTTTTCTGTGGACACTTTTGAGTCTTTATTTACTGATATTATTTGGTTTATATGAAACATCATATAAATATGTTTGAAGCACTAAAGGTAAATAATATTGGTTGGGGAAGGAGATTTTTCACTTTTTTAGGTGTTTTTCTCAATGGGTTTCTTGTAGATTTAGCTTTACAGCACCGGGATGTGATCACTATTTTTAGAAAGAGTAAGTTCTGCCCTTTCTAACCATATATGGATTATATTTATGTGTGAAGGGATTCCTGAGTAATTAAGCTGAGAACACAAGGTGCGATTTTGGACAGACACTTGCAGAAAAAAAACATAGCGCATCCAACAAGAACAAGAGTTTGTATACATGTACAGTGTATCATTTTTACAGCAGTAAAAAACATTGTAGCTTAAAAAATGTATTGTTAAATATTTAATAAATGGTAAAACAATCATGTTTTTCCTTATAGTTGAACATAAACAGCAGCTTAAACATAATATATAATGTATAACATCAACACAATTACGTCAAATGTGAGTAAAATTACACAAACCTGTGGCGCTGATATATTTTATTCACTTCTAAATTATAAATTGATCCTTTAAATCCACTTTACTCAGTCTGCTGATGTTTCTAAAGGCTTTTAAAGATCCATTTGTCTATCTATCTATCATTCATATCTCGATAAGATCACTGAATAACTGAAAGGCCATTAAGCGCAGTGCCATCACAGGCTGAAATCTGGAATTAAGAAGGAGAATTCCCACTGAATATTTGAGTTGACGTGGAGTTTTAAGAGTTGTGAGAGTTGTGAGAGTTTAGACAGCTGTTTGCTCTCTAAGAGAAAACACTCAGTAGCTACATTAAAGCGATTCTTCACTGAAATAATAAATGAAGACGCCCCAAATTCCATCTTTATCCCGGCCGTCAGTTACTGCGAGATTTGCGAGTTCAGATCATGCCATCAGCAAACCATAAAACAGGAAGACACTGTGCCAAAAGTCATGGGACACCATTATGGAACTTTTTGTATGGATAAAGTTTTACCTCAGGAAATGGCTTGGGTATTGTTGTAGAAAAGAAAATGAAAGGTGGACTACCCCCCCACCTCTCGTCCGGGGTACAACTCCCCTGCGTGTTCGTTTGATAGAGAGAGAGTCAGACAGTGGAGTGAAGTTGAAAGCAAACCAAGTATTTATTACAAAGCACTGAATATTCAGGAGAACCCACACATGAAAGACCGTCTAACAGCCGTCCCAGCATAAGTTCTGACCCCCCTCTGATCTGACTCCATGTTTTATACCCAAAATGACGTAAAGCCTGTTGATGAGGCGTTGTTAAAATCATCTCCTGTTAGCATGCGTAATTTCACGTGTTAGTACTCAAGTTTCACGTGTCTGACTGGACCACTAGTGTTTGGCCTTGACTGTGTTTCTTCCAGAATGGAACATCGTGGCACTATCTGTGTGTGTGCGTCACCCCCCGCTTTGAAGCAGAGGTTTTTTAGGGAGGCACTCACTCACCAAAAGGCTGCTTTGATCTAATAGCCTTTTTTGTAGCAATTTAGCCCCGTACCAGTCGAATTGATGACCGTTAGTTAGGGTCATGCAGTAAAACAAAATACTTTATGTAATTATAGATACTAAGATAAGTAATCATTATTGAAAGATATTTGTCAATACACTCAAGGTAAAATAAACAGTTACTCTTTAATTCTCCCTTTTGACGTATCAACCAGATACGTCAGTATACACAGGCTTGTGTAAGTTTTGAGGTGTTATCTTGTGAGTGAGGTCGAACACTGGCCAGTGGGCTCATAGCAAGGTGATGGTGTATTATGATTTTTTATTTTACCTTAAAAAAAAAAAATCACCATTATGTTCATTTTAAATATTCAAAATATTATATTGTTTGTCTTCCTATGATTCACTTATTCAAGCAAAAAAAATATATATTTGGCTTGAGTTTTTACACATTTTATTATGGTGTTTTGTCAATTGATAGTAAGTATACTGTAAACCCGGATAAGTTGAATTTACTTAAAAATTTTGAGGAAACCGGTTGCCTCAAATGGGTAAAGAAAACTTAAGTTAGCATAACT
Source organism: Astyanax mexicanus (assembly GCF_023375975.1). Taxonomy (NCBI): domain Eukaryota; kingdom Metazoa; phylum Chordata; class Actinopteri; order Characiformes; family Acestrorhamphidae; genus Astyanax; species Astyanax mexicanus. Next base: position 32,256,778 of record NC_064429.1, read on the forward strand.
TAGAACATCAAGTTATTACAACTAAAGAGGAATTTAATTTAACTTTTTTATTTTTGTTATACTGTAAGACCAGATAAGTTGAGTTTACTTAACTTTTTTAAGGCAGCCGGTTTGCTCAATTTTTTAAGTAATGGGGAATAAAAACTTGAGTTAGTATAAATTAAAACATCAAGTTATTACAACTAAAGGGGAAGTTGATTTATTTCTAAGGTAGCCCAGGGGGGATCACTACACACTGATGGTGAGTGTTAGCCAGAAACTGTTGGACACACCCAGTATGCAAATAGATTGTGACAGAAGCCAATGGAAAAGAAGCTGTTAATGGCAAAACAGACTAAACTCAGTTATTATAAGTTGGTTCAACTCAAATATCTCAGTTTGAATAGTACAGTATATGTTCCCACAAATGTTCAACTAACTCAAAATAGATGAGTTGAGTATTTTTTAGAAATATACAATTTTATGTAAAACAGACTTAAATCATTTGAGTTTAAACAACATATGGGTTTACAGTGTAAGATATATTACTGGTCTATTCTTTCTTAATTAATCTTTCTTAAAGATTGTATACAAATATTATTAGATATTAGATTGTATACAAGATTTTATTAAAAGCTGAAGCATAAATCAATTTTTCTCTATGTAAATCTAAAGTTTAAATATTACCCAACATGATTTTTCACAGATTTTCATTAGTTTTGCCACATTTTTTACCATTGCATAAATTTAAAATCCTAAAAGATGATTTTTATGGTCCTTCTGAAAGAAGAATCACTGTGATCGTGATCGTGTGAGTAAGGTCTTTACTGAACATATTTCAACATCTTTTCAACCACTGCAGACAAACCAATAAAGCACAATATGAACAAAAACAAATGAATCATTATTCTGTATAAATTCTTCACATTTCACACATTTTTTTGAACGCCAAACATGTTTTTTTTTTGCCATTTTTGGCAGAGTAATTTCTCAGAAACAAGTCAATATTAGTTTGACTAGAGCTTTTACACAATTTTTCATGTCATTTCTCAGTTGGCAGGAAAGCACACTCAGTGTATGCAGCACGCAGCTGTTTGATGAATGGCTGTAAGCGGAAGTAACGGATAAACAGGCTGAGAATTTTGACACAAGTTTCAGTGTAGCCCAGAGACGCAGGCTGTTTAATCACACAAAACAAGGCTGGGCTATTTGCATGTACTGTATGATAAATCTCGGCTCACTCTGGATGTTCTGCAGCTAGTATGAGTTTTTCGCAAGTGAAATATGGCCGAGGGTGTGAGGAAGAAAAATGAACCGCGGCTATACTGCAGCCATCAGAGAGCTTCCATCAGATCCCGGGACTAGTACAGAAATTTATGCATTTATGAATTGTAAATTTATGCTAACAGTTGACGCAAACAAAGGTGGATTTAATCAGCATGGCAGAAGCGTATGCTGAGCTTGCACAACATCAATTGAAGTTGTTTACAGACTGCGGATGCTTCACCTGGTATGTCTCTTTTAAAGTAGCCCACAAGTCTGCAAATCTGCAGCCTGCAAACACCGGGAGAACTTTTATTTTGCTTAAACTTTGTTCAAAAAACTTGAGGGTCACATTCTGTGGCATTGTACCCACCCAGACAACCAACCAACGAGCCAACGATTCACTAGCGAATGTATCTAGATATCTATCTACTTAGTCACCCAACCATACAACCAAACAACCACCAACCAACCTACCTACTAATCCATCCAATCAATCAATCAACCAGCCAACTAAACCAAGCAATTATGCAACCAGCCAATGATCCACCAGCTTATGAACCTGTCTATCTATCCACTCAGTCACCCAACAACCGCCAACCTACCTACCAACCAATCCACCCAGGCAATCAATCAACCAACCAACCATCCAATCAGCCAATGATACACCAGCATATGCACCTAGATAGGTACCTAGTCACTCAACCATCCAGCTGAATAACCACCAACCTACCTACATATCCACCCAGGCAATCAATCAACCAACCATCCATCCAATCAGCCAACGATGCACCAACCAATTTTCCTACCCAGCCAACTAACCACAGACTCTAACTATCCACCCAATCAACCAACCAATCCATCACTAACCTACCCATGCAACCAAATAATCCCCTCAACCACATACTGTAGATGCTAAACATTGGCAAAACCCTGCTCAATATAATGAGCAGTCATAATCAACATTTGGCTTTGTTTTTTTTTGGCATATCAGTGTCATATTGTCATTGGTTCTCAATCAAACAAGAAAAAAAATCAGACTCTTAAAACCCATCCAAAACAGCTGCTAAACATCTGTGTTTCACACACTGCAGCACTATGTGTCTGTCTCTATATTCTGCAGTCCCGTGTGCATATCTATATATATATATATATATACTCTAGCAGTGTGTGGTGTGTGTCCATCAATTATTCATGACTCTGCACTGTCACTTTCATTCTACAGATTGTTTTATGAACAGTGACAATAGACTATACTGTCACTGTCACTTGCATTACTTTATACATTTCTACATACTATTTATAGTGCAATGGCTTACAAAAAAAAACTACATACTACATACCCAACTAACCACACACCAAGACACCTGCACACCTACTTACCTACCACTCTAAACACTAATTGACCTACTTAACCACCCAACCAACTGACCACACACTCTAAAAAACAGAGGTACGATATGAGTACTTTTTTGTACTCGAAGGTACATTCTTTATAATTGTACCCTCAAAGGTACAATATTGGTCTTTACAGGGTCAGATTTGTGCCCTCTGAAGTACAAAGTCATTTCTAACAGCAATAAGTACAAATTTGTACCATTTAACCAGCCAAAAGGTACATTCAGTATTCTGCATCACTGTACTAATGAACAGTATATATTTAAATTGCACATTTTTTATTTGAAAGCCAGACAATTTTGTATCATCAAGTTTTTGAGCCATTTTTAGTTGATGACAATGTTTATAATCTTTATAATCTATACTGGCACAAAAACCATGGGTACAAAAAAGGACTTTCACTGAAAGGTACTTTTTTGAACCTTAATATAAGGTACAGCCCCAGCGACAAGCTTTGTACTCTTTTAAGTACAAATCTGTACTTATATTTCTTAGAGTGCACACTCATTTTCCTGCCTACCTTCTCAACAAACATGCCCATCCAAACACTAACCTACCGATCTACCCACCCACCCAACCAAATAACCAACCAACCAACCAACCAACCAACCAACCAACCAACCAACCAACCAACCAACCAACAAACCACCCAACCAACCAACCAACCAACCAACCAACCAAGCAGCCAACCATCCAACCTCCCTTGCTACTTACTTACCAACCCCTCCAAACACTGAATGAACTACCCACCCAATCAGCCTTTCTATCAACCCACAAACTGACCACCAACTCAACTAACTCACCGATTCACCCAACCAAACAGGCACCAACTAACTAACTAACTAACTAACTAACTAACTAACTAACTAACTAACTAACTAACTAACTAACTAACTAACCAACATGCCCATCCAAGCACTAACCTACCAACCAACCAACCAACTAACCAACCAACCAACCAACCAACCAACCAACCAACCAACCAACCAACCAACCAACCGACCAACCAACCAACCAACCAATCAATCAACCAAACAACCAACCATCCAAACCACTAACTAACCAACCAACCACCCAACCAACCACCCAACCAAAAACCTAACCAACCAAACAGCCATCCACCCAACCAAAAACTTATCCAATCAACCAACCAACCAACCAACCAACAAACCACCCAAGCAACCAACCAACCAACCAACCCTCCAACCTCCCTTGCTACTTGCTTACCAACCCCTCCAAACACTGAATGAACTACCCACCCAATCAGCCTTTCTATCAACCCACAAACTGAACACCAACTCAACTAACTCACCTATTCACCCAACCAAACAGGCACCAACTAACTACCTAACTAACTAACCAACATGCCCATCCAAGCACTAACCTACCAACCAACCAACCAACCAACCGACCAACCAACCAACCAACCATCCAACCCACTAACCAACCAACCAACCACCCAACCAACCACCCAACCAAACAGCCTACCACCCAACCAAAAACCTAACCAACCAAACAGCCAACCACCCAACCAAAAACCTAACCAACCAAACAGCCATCCACCCAACCAAAAACTTATCCAATCAACCAACCAAACAGCCAACCACCTAACCAAACCTAACCAACCAAACACGTAACCAATAAACAACCAACCAGCCAACCAGCCAACCATCTAACCTCCCTACCTACTTACCTACTCCTCCAAACACTGAATGAACTACCTACCCAATCAGCCTTTCTATCAACTCACAAACTGACCACCAACTCAACTAACTCACCTATTAACCCAACCAAACAAGCACCAACCAACTAGCCAAAGAATCTACTTATCAATCCAAACACTAAACTAGTACCCCAACCATGTATATACCTATTAAATGTATCTTTCCCACTCAACCTACCATCAATTCAGCACTCTTTAACCCCATTTCAGGTATTACACTTCAGTTCTTCAGTCAAAATCCTTCCTCAGTACTACATAGAACCTTTTTCGAGTCCTTTTACTGCAGAAACATGGCTGTAAAATCACACACTGATGCGGGCCATAGAGATGATTAAGTATCCCAGCATACAACCAATTTATCCTTACAAAATGACCTTTCACATCCACACAATAAAGATTAACATATTGCCATGAAAACAATGTCTTTTTTGGCAGAGCATGGATGAGTCAATTAGTCCATAATGCGGCACCGATTGGTGGGTAACTGGCTCATAATGAAGATTTACTGTGGAGAGGGAAATGACTATGAATAAAGTCTGTTTTCACCTGTGGAAAGGTTTAGAGACAGAGCCATACTCAGTCCAAGCTTCCTGACTGCTACTGAGACAAGGGTGCAAACAGACTAACTTACCCAAACACTTACTTACCTACCCAACCTTTCACCCGACCAACCAACCAACTAACCACCTACTTACATACCTGCATATCTACCCATCCTAACACTGACATACCTACTTTGCCATCCAACCTACTTACCCATTTACACACCCAACCAACCAATTTGCTTACCTACCCACCTACTCAACCTATCGTACTACCAACCTTTCTTCCCATCCTTACACAAGCTAAAACGCTAACAGAGACCATTTTAAGAACGTTTAGCTAAGTTTTAAAAAGGTTTTAGGGAAGTGAGCGTGTAACATTACAGAAATAATGTTCCAGGAATGTTCTTATATAATTTTCCCAGCTAGATGAAGAGTTAAATAAAACATTCTAAGCACATCCAGAAAATCTGACAGATTTAACTTACCCAACCATCCACCCATCAATCTTTCCAACCAACCAATCAACAAACATACCTACCCATCAGCCTACTGTAAACTAACCAAAACTACCTACTTACCTACCCACACACAAACCCACCCACCCGCCCAACAAACCTACTTGCCTACCTAACCACCCAAAAATCAACCTATGCACCTACCCAACCAACCACCAATGTAGGAACTTACTTACCCAACCAAACAATTACTTACCTACCTATCATTCAAACAATAAACCAACCAACCTCCCAAACAATTCCTCAAACATTCACACCCCCACAAACATACCTATCCAACCTATTCACCTGCTTATCCACCCTGTTAACTATAAACTGAATCAGCCCAACCAACCACCTAATCAACCACCCACCAACCAACCAACCAACAAACTACTAATGTAGCTACCCACCCAACCACCCATACAACCCACCCACCTATCTTCATGCCCATACCAACTAACACTAATCTACCTACCTATCCATCCACCCATCCAACCAATCAACCAACCAACCAACCAACCAACCAACCAACCAACCAACCAACCAACCAACCAACCAACCACCTACCTACCCAACCTACATACATACTTGCCTACCTACCCACCCCAAAATCAACCTATGCACCCACCCAACCAACCCCCAATGTGGTTTCTTACTTACCCAACCAAACATTTACTTACCTTTCTATCATTCAAACAATAAACCAACCAACTACCCAAACAATTACTCAACCACACCCCCACAAACCTACCTACCAAACCTATTCATCAATACACCAATGTACCTACCCACCCACCTACCTACCTGCTTTCCTCTCCAACACTAACCTTGATATGTATCTAATTAACCAACATACCTTCCCACCAATCTACCAACGAACCAAACACCTACCAACTCAACCTATCTTACTAACAAACTACCTTCCCATCCATAAACTATAAACTGAACCCAACCAACCACCAACCAACCAACCAACCAACCAACCAACCAACCAACCACCCACCCAACAACCCAATCTACCAAGTACCCACCCAACTAAACACCCAATCTACCAAAAACTCATACAACCCACCCCTCTATCTACCTGCCCAACCGTGATCCTATTAAGTGCAGTCTGTTTTTAAATAGTGTGCGATTACTAAGCTTTCCTTAAAAGAGCAATGCAGCTCCAGAGACACAAAAAGAGACGCTATGTGGGACTACAGCTTTCGCCTGACACCCCCCCCCCCCTTTCCTCTGCTTCTGTAAGACCCCGCTGTTCACCCCCCAACGTGTTCCACATAAACTTTTCACAGACAGGAAGAAGAAAAGTGAGCAGAGATAAAGACGTATCTCCTGTTTGAATCTCGCATTTGCTGTGAAAACACTGGATCCCAGGATGTCCCCCACAACTAATTTGTATTCTGCAGAGATCAGAGAAGTTTAAAAGATTTCTCTCTCAATTTTATGACTCACAATAGCCAGAGGAGACAAAAGCAATTTTGCGGGGAGATATACTTCTTCTTAAACGTTTTTCAGAAAGCTGCATCAGTGGCTTACCATATTTAAAGCGATGCTAAATTGCTCCGACTCAATCTACAAAGCATTAGTAGAAGAAGATTTAATATTAAGTGCACGTTTCTCAGAACTTGGATATGCTGGATCTCGTGCGAAGGCCTACACTTCAGTTCTTCACCCACGTAACTGTAACTGCATTATTTTATTATGTTTAATTGTGTTGCACCAAAACTCTGCAGCAGCTACTGATGCACATGTGCAGCACTAGATGATGCTTGACAGAAACCAGCAGCATGTGAAACTGAATTATGGCAATTTGCTTTGGTAACTTACAAATGAGTAAATGCTGTTCTTTTCAAGCTTATTATATACAGTATTATTTGGTATAAAGAACACTGTATTTATCAAAATAAAAGCTGTACAACATTTTATGCTATAAGTGTAGTGGATAAACTGCAGTTCTACATTGTAAAACCCGATAAGTTGACGAAACTCAATACTTTTGTTGTAACCGATTACCTAATAAATTTTAAGTTCATGTAATATAATTTATTTATTTAATATAAGTACAGTGAACTTAACAAATACATATACATATATATTTAAAATTAATATTTTCCTGAAATTGTATTTAGTCTTCTTTCTGGTTTCATTCAACTATTTTTTTAAATACTCATAGAAAAGTAGATGAAAGAAAGAAAACAGTAAAGAATTAAAAGTACTGAGAGCACAGAGAGAACACAGAGTTACTGCAGATCAGTAAATGATGCTTGTTCTTACAGCCTACAACACAGAGACCAAGTATTTAATCATAATATGTGATCTACAAGTTTACCTTAGGTAGCCCCGGGTGAATCACTACACACTGATGGTGAGTGTTAGTCAGAAACTGTTGGACACACCCAGTATGCAAATAGATTGTGACAGAAGCCAATGGAAAAGAAGCTGCCAATGGCAACAGACTAAACTCAGTTATTATAAGTTGATTCAACTCAAAGATCTCAGTTTAAGTGCATATGTGCCCTCGAATAGTTGAGTAATGTTTAGAAATCTCCAATTTTATGTAAAACAGACTTAATTTATTTGAGTTCAAACAACTTCTGGGTTTACAGTGTAGTGGACATTGTTCTCTGCATACTGGTGGGAACCTGCACCCAAGTTTTTCACTCACCTGACAATAAAAATATTAAATTTTGAATCTATAGTCAGATTATTATTTTTTTCAATATGGATGTTCTGTATCGGGAGATTCATAAAAATCCGACATCGGTATCAGATTTGAAAGTTTCATAGACCCTTGCAAAAGGCCTGTACTAAGTCTCTTAATTAATCATGGATGTATTTTGGATGTAACATGAAATGAAACAAGTCAGCATGTTATTTCCCTTTCCTTTTAAGAACCAGGTGTGCTCTGACTTTAGTGGATTGCTATTTTAAAGGCACAGTGCTTCTGTGCTTCTCAGTAGAGGAAACTGACCTGCTCATATGTGGCAAACCTGCTTAGCTAAGATAGGAATGGACATCTGACTGGTGACAGTTGTCAGGGTTTTAATCAGTCAGTGGCGCACCTGTGTTTTCCGTTTCCAAGATAGCAACACGCCAGAAATTTACCTAAACACACATCACTTCCAGACCACCATGCCTTGTATCATCAGTGTGGATTTATTACTAATCTCCTGCAGATATTTTAACTAGTGAGGTGTTAACTTGTGATAATGGTAAGTTGACAAGATCTATGGGAGCTTAAGTCAGGCGTGATGTTTGGAGTTGGAGCAGACATTTCAGTTTGTATCGGGATTATATCATAGAATACATACACTCTTACAGAATTAAGGAAGCACCATGAAATCCACTTTTGCTTGTTGTTTGTGAAATATTATAGGTCTTTTTGAGTTGTATATAATGCTGCACATGATGCTGTTCTTTAACCTCCATTGTCTGCAGTAGCTAGTAAAAGAAAATCCTCAGAAATACGAGTTAATCAGAAAGATGTTAGGTGTCGGCGTCAATCAGTGACTACATGGCCTCACCCACCTCGGCTCAGAGCTAGTTAGCGTTAGCTATCTTGTGTAAGTAACTGTAGGTTTAAATCGGATCTCCGGTTTATTCTGCGATTTATCGAGACCTTTAATATACACTAGGGAAGCACAGTTTGACAAGATTTTACTATAAAGAGCGACTCTGGGGCTTCAATGTGGTAAAACTGACCAAACATATTGATGCTAAGCAAAGTTTAAGGGTTAAAATTTCCTAGCACTCAGTGCTATATCTTGGCTCTGGTAGGCGTTCTCTGCTGTAGAGCTGTTTGGTTTTAGAGCCAATCAGAGGCGATATATATGTTTGCATGTATGAATATTCATGAGCAGGAGCCGAAATCCTGCCTTTCTTCAGAGACCACTAATTCAGTGAACTAAAGCAGGGCTAAACAGAAACACCGGAGAACGTCTCCGTGTGTAAGAAAATATATAATACAGGCTGTCTGTGCAAATATAGAATAAAAAGTAAGTGTGTTTATGGGTTAATACACAATAAAAGCAAACGTACAAAAGTGACCACATACCGGATACACTCATACTGCGACTTGACTGCGGGTAAATGAGTTGGTGCATTATGGGTGGAGGGAGAGTGTTGTGGAGGGGAGGGGCATGCAAATATAATTTGCAATTTAATAATCTGTCTGTATTGCCAGTCAGTCTGAGCCAGAAAATGACACTGACCTGTATCATTAATCACACATTTAGCTCTGAGTGGAAGAACAAGATATCTGACATTTAAGTGACGGCGCTGAACTTTACACCATACGTCCGGAGATGAGCTTTAGACTTTAGAGTTTAGAGTTTAGAGTTTAGAGTTATGGGTGAAATCAAATGTTGAACATCCCTGTTTCCAGCATTTACTACACGGCCTGGCCAAAAAAAAAGAAAAAGCTCTCCACCTGGATTTAACAAAGCAAAAGCTGTAGAAAAGAGCCTCCCATTGGATAACTACTGCATGGGTGATTGTTGTTGAACCCTAGCTGATGCAGGGAGTAGCTTCTCATTTGTTTCATTAACAACCATATGGAAAGACTCATCCTGTGGTCATCTAAGGAGATTGTTAAAGCTAAGAGTTAAAAAAAAAAGATGTGGGTTAAAAACTGTCCAACGGATTATTTTACAGTATAAGGACAGTGAGGAAACATCATCTTCGACCACTTAAACATTTGGTGATATAAATCTAATTGTAGAAAAACAGCACTAGTCCCTTAAAAAATTACAAGACCATTTCAGTTTCTGAATCAGTCTCTCTGCTTTTGCTATTTATAGGTTTATGTTTGAGTAGAATTAACATTGTTGTTTTATTCTAAAAACTACAGACAACATTTCTCCCAAATTCCAAATAAAAGAATTAAAATCATCCAAATAAAATAATTTAGAGCATTTATTTGCAGAGAATGAGAAATGGCTTAAATAACAAAAAGTTGCAGAGCTTTCAGACCTCAAATAATGCAAAGAAAACAAGTTCATATTCGTAAAGATTTAAGAGTTTTTAATCACAGTTTTCATGCATCTTCAGGCATGTTCTCCTCCACCAGTCTTACACACTGCTTTTGGATAACTTTATGCTGCTTTACTCCTGGTGCAAAAATTCAAGCAGTTCAGTTTGGTTTGATGGCTTGTGATCATCCATCTTCCTCATGATTATATTCCAGAGGTTTTCAATTTGGTAGAATCAAAGAAAATCATCATTTTTGAGTGGTCTCTTATTTTTTTTTCCAGAGCTGTATATGTTGTTTAATAGTGAAAGTAAGAGCTTTGCCATACGTACAATGCAGTGAAGGGAACTCAACGGCTGTGTAGCATTAAGAAAAGCACTTATCAGTTTAGCGAACCAGCACATAGACATTAATTTGATAGGGAGCATAAGGATTGGACTTTGGAGCAATAAAAGAAGGTCATGTAAGGACTGTGAAGAGTCCAGATTTACACTTTTCCAGAGAGATGGAGCAAAGAAATCTTTAAAAAAATGAAAGAAAATACATTGAGAAAATGAGAATGGGAATAAGGGGAATAAGACGTATATTCTGTATATTTTGTATAACAGAAGTGTATCCACTGTGGCTTCCCCTGCCACCCAAAAAAATCTCCCGAGTCGGAATATCATTACCGCTGCAGGATCCGGAGTGATTCTGCGCTTTTCTGGCCATCTGTTGTTCCGTAGAGTAAGACATGACTTAGCTGGAGAAGTAGGCGTAGAGGGAGGCGGATGTTCGCAGGGGTCAAACAAGGCTCTCGCTCTCAACATATGCTTCAGCAGAACAGCGGAAAACCAACGCTTCGGTTACGCAGAGAGAGAAAGAGAGATAGACGGAGATTAAGAAGTGCTGATGGGCTTCATTAAGATTTTACCAATCAGAATTCAGACGAGGACTGAGCTGGATGTTCATAAGGCGCTGAGTCATGAGATGTCAAAGAGCTGTTGAGAAGAATGATAAAGAGGGATCTCTGTAACGCCAGAGCTTTTATTCCCCATCTCTCATACACTCTCATGTGCTCTCTCTCTCTCTTTTTCTAGCTCTCTCTCTCTCTCTTTCTCTGGCTCTTTTCTGTCACTCAGCCCCTGCGAGATGTTCAGAGAGCCTTTTTTTCTTCTCCTCAGCCTTCCTTTGTGGATGTTCGACAGGCGACGGCTTTCCACGCCGAGTCAGGCTCCTGTCATCCTGTAATTACCCGCGATGTTCGCTAACAAAAGGCGTCTTTGCTTTTTTTTTTATTTGCCACTCCAAAATTCCCGAAGTCTTCTGAGTCAAGCCCTGACACAATAGGGCCGTCAGAAAGCGAACTCATAAAACGGACTTCAGTGGCGTATATTTTACACATACAAATACAGTACAGGCCAAAAGTTTGGACACACCTTCTCTTTTTCAATGCGTTTTCTTTATTTTCATGACTATTTACATTGTAGATTCTCACTGAAGCATCAAAACTATGAATGAACACATGTGGAGTTTTATGTACTTAACAAAAAAATGACCCGTCCTCAACACACAGTCACCGGACCTGAACCCAATCCAGATTTGAGGTTTGGGTTGAGCTGGAGCACAGAGTGAAGAAGGCAAAGGAGCAACAAGTGCTAATAAACACCTCTGGGAACTCCTTCCTTCCTTCAAGCCTGTTGGAAAACTTTTCATTTCAGGTGGCCACCTCTTAATGAAGCTCATTGAGAGAATGATGCCAAGAGTGTGCAAAGCAGTAATCAGAGCAAAGGGTGGCTATTTTGAAGAAACTAGAATATAAAACATGTTTTAATTGATTTCACCTTTTTTTATTAAGAACATAAAACTCCACATGTGTTCATTTATAGTTTTGATGCCTTCAGTGAGAATCTACAATGTAAATAGTCATTAAAATAAAGAAAACGCATTGAAAAAGAGAAGGCGTGTCCAAACTTTTGGCCTGTACTGTACATGAAAGAAGTTACAGCAAATAATAACCAGTTTCAGGGAGCCAAAAAAATATATATATTTTAAGTGTTTGTTGCAATTATGTCTCTTCTAAATATACAATGATATGAAGAAGAGATCTTTATCATACTTACTTACACTTTTTTCTGATTAACAAACACTTTTTTTACTCAGAAATAGAAAACCAGAGTAAATACAGTATAAAAAGCTGTTTTTAAATGATGACTTCATTTATTAAGGGGTAAAAAAAAAAAATTTTATGGCAGCAATGACTACAAAGAAGCGTTTTCTATAACTGCCATTGAGTTTTTCGCTCATCTTTGGGGAGTAATTTTGTTCCACTCTACTTTGTTGAATTGAAGTTTGAATTGTTTTATTTGTTTTAATGCATAAATATATTCTTTTTAACCTTAATTGGACTTTAGTGAGGCCTCCAGGATGAGTTGTCCATGCCCTGTTGGAGTAAGTTTTAGGCTGGTCACTCCTGGGAAGGTTCCTTAATTCCACTGTTTCTTAAATTCTCAATTTTTAATGGCTCTTACTGAGGGTGAGTGATTTCTTGATTCTACATGTATGGCAATATTTAGACCAGGAGAACTCTGGTGTAAAATTGACCTCCGCTCTCCCGCAGCTTTCTGAGATCCAGTAATTTTGTACTTTTTGCCCAAAAACCCCTTAAAACGGGCAATTTTTGGCATATTTTGCCCCCAAAAATGCTTTTTACACCGTTATCCAGGATCAAAGTAGCTCCACACCTGATTGGTAAAATCTGGAGAGCTCTGACATTTAAAATGAGGCATTAATAACTTAAAAAGTGCACAAAAAGCTTATTAAAAAACACTGTTTATAAACTGTAGCATGCACCTGGAGATACAGGTTAAAAACTGTGTTTTTAATAAGCTTCTTGTGCAGTTTTAAAGCTTTTAATGCCTCGTTTTAATTGTCAGGGCTCTCTGGATTCTACCAATGAGGTGTGGAGCTACTTTGAGCTGGATAACGGTGCAAAAAGTGATTTATCTGCTTTATCTGGATCTCAGAAAGCTGTAGGAAAGCGGAGGTGTGCTATTCAACAAAGGTTAGTACTTATTATCATGTTTTACTACAACCAAAAGTCAATTTTACTCCAGAGTTCTCCTTTAATCACAGTTAATTCATGGAGTGGCAATTTCCGATGCTATTTTAATGGCACATAATATGAAAATATATTGTTAACAAGGAGAAAGTTAGCAATGAGCATTGTAACAAGCTTTACACAGGGTGTACTATAGAATCCTTAGTCCCAACTTTTTCTGATTCAGGGTTGTAGAAGATTCCCTTCTGGTTTACATTAAATCACGGTGGTTCTGAGGGAACCCCTAGATAGAATACAAAAGGCTGGAGAAAAATGAGGTCCAGCCATAAATCCCCTCATAAGAATGGCTCTAAAACTGCTCTAGTGGGATCTGCACATGTCCCAGATTTTCCTCTAACTGAGCTTACAACACATCTGCCCAGAGCAAATGTGGACCATTCAGACATCCCTCAAGACCAGTTAGAGAACTACTGCTTTACTGCTTTTTTTGTGAATGGAGTGTAAATGTGGAGGTTCTTTTTAAAGTTCAAAGAGTTGAAACCACAGAAATGCTCTAAAGCTGTAATTATTGTGCCATTGTTGCAGTTATCATTGAGTTATCATTGAGTTATCATTGCTTTATACTTTATTCAGACTGCCAGCCCAGATCTGGCACATTTCTGGCATATGTACATTAATCCAGATTGATTTTTGATGGTCTGGACAGCAAAACTTTAATTAAGATTTGTAAAACATAGTCTGAACACCAAGAAAACAGGTGTCTGAATTTAGCTTTAATCCATCTAATTCTCTGAATGTCCCTTGCCTCAAATTCCCTTAAAAAAAGGTGGGCTCAGGCATTTCTATTTTTTATCCAATTCTCTCCAATATACAGAGGCCAATTACTCAACCCACTCATTAAGACTCCCCCTATGACTAGCAATGCCCCAACACCAGGAGAGTAAAGACTAGCACATGCCTCCTTTGATACATGTGAAGTCAGACTCCGCCTCTTTTTAAACTGCAGCGCAAACGCTCAAAGGAAAGTGCAGCGACTCGGTTCTGATACATCAGCTTACAGATGCATGATGAGGGAATAGAGAGTGCTATCTACTGTACCCACCCAGAGAGAGAGCAAGACCAATTGTGCTCTCTCAGGGCTCTGGTGGCTGATGGCAAGCTGCATGAACCACGGGATTCGAACCGGCAATCTCCTGGCAGTGCTTTAAACCACTGGACCGCTCGGAGCTCTGGATTGCTATTTTAATGGCGTATCACTTTTGTGCTTCTCAGGAGAGGATACTGACCTGCTCGTTCACGCTGTGAAGGTGCGGGAGCAGCTCATTTAAGGGAACAGAAATGTAATTTTATTCTGTATTCTGTTTATATTATTGATTTAAGAGTTACAAAAGAATTAAAAATTTAAGAATTACAAAAAATAGACTGTTGGCAGAGGGTTAGATAGCAATGAGCATCATGACATGCCTTGCGCCAGGTATTTGACCTCAAATAAGCATAAGCAGTTCACTGAATTAGCTGAATGCATAAACACCTTCATTTAATCGACTACAGAGTAAAAAAACAAACAAACAAAAAAAAAACGGTCTACCTTCAATTTCCCTCTCAGAACTGTATGTGATCCGGCCTCCTCAGAGGCATCGGGGGAATTGAACCAGCAGTCCAGCTCTGAGCTTAATACCTGAATCTGAATACTCCAGAGTCTTGTTAAAATAAATTTACAGCCATATTCAGAAGTGTTGGGCATGCCAGTAGACCCTTGCAGCACACAAGATGGATTAAGGCTGCCACAGATGTTTAAAAATAGTGTGGAGAACACACACACACACACACACACACACACTCATACAAACACGCAATGGGTTAAGGGTGTTTTTGAAGGCGTTGATTTTTTTTTAAGCGCATTACATAAAGAGTGAGTGGATTCTCCGCTGTGCTGGACATGCTGAGAGATATGGAGATAATGTAGGGTAGAGGCTGTTGCTCCATCAAAAATCCATCTGTTGCCATTGGTTTCTAGCTCCCGTTCTCCTCAGAGTTCATGGTTTGCTGTTGTATTAGTCATAGTTCACCATTATTTCAGTTATTATTTTTGGTAACGCTTTATAATACAGCTCGCGTTTTAGAGGGTAAGTTCCCTTTACTTACAGTGTAACTTCTCTGGATGAACCAGTACATACTTACCCAGTCCTACAGGTACTTAACCCTTTGAACTCTAGACTGTTTTGGTTCTCTTTCAGGTCTTATAACACAGTGATTATATCAGACAGACACATGCTCTGATCTCTTTTACTCCAGAAGACATACGGCTGCTCAAAAATATAATCATTTAAAATGTAAAAGGAAGCAGAATTGTTATATTTTCCTGGAACTGATCATGTTCAGGTCAAAATTTTACCAAGCGCCTTTTTTTTTTTTTTTTTACTTATTTTTGAATGTATAGACTTTAAATATATTCACACCTAAGATATCTTTTCAAAAATGACTAGAGTTAGACTAGAGTGTTTATGAGTTGAAATCATAAGAATATTAATGATAATAGTTCATTACATGGTTTATTAATTATTACTTTGATAAAATACATGGAGAAACAGCATCAGGTGGAGTTATTTTTCTTGATAATCAATAATCACACCTCTAGGATACATGTAGTTACTAAAAATCTGACACTCAGAGCAGCCTATGCCTTTCAGTATTTTAATCAGGAAACACAAAGAAAACATATATATATATATATATACAAAAATGTAAACTTTTCAGTCTAAATAAATAAAAATAATGTTTAGTGCAAAATGACTGCTTAGTAAAAATGTGCAAGTAAAATAATATATAAAACTATATAAAGTAGTGCGCACATCATACCTAGCTTTAGTTTGAGTAAAGCAGGTAGTGTCCACTTTCTGTGGACACTTTTGAGTCTTTATTTACTGATATTATTTGGTTTGAAACATCATATAAATAAGTTTGAAGCACTAAAGGTAAATAATATTGGTTGGGGAAGGAGATTTTTCACTTTTTAGGTGTTTTTCTCAATGGGTTTCTTGTAGATTTAGCTTTACTGCACTGGGGTGTGATCACTATTTTTAGAAAGAGTAAGTTAACCCTTAGAACCCTTTGGACGGATTTTCCATCCAAAGTCGCACCTTGTGTTCTCAGCTTAATTACTCAGGAATCCCTTCACACATAAACATAATCCATATATGGTTAGAAAGGGCGGAGCTTACTCTTTCTAAAAACAGTGACAACATCCCAGTGCAGTAAAGCTAAATCTACAAGAAACCCATTGAGAAAAACACCTAAAAAGTGAAAAATCTCCTTCCCCAACCAATATTATTTACCTTTAGTGCTTCAAACATATTTATATGATGTTTCAAACCAAATAATATCAGTAAATAAAGACTCAAAAGTGTCCACAGAAAAAGTGTGAAACTACCTGCTTTACTCAAACTAAAGCTAGGTATGGTGTGCGCACTACTTTATATAGTTTCTATTTTACTTGCACATTTTTACTAAGTAGTTATTTTGCACTGAACATTTTTATTTATTTAGAGAAAAAAAGTTTACATTTTTGTATATATATATATATATATATATATATTTTTTTTTTTTTTTCTTTGTGTTTCCTGATTAAAATACTGAAAGTCATAGGCTGCTCTGAGTGTCCGGTTTTTAGTATCTACATGTATCCTAGAGGTGTGATTATCAAGAAAAATAATCCATGTAATGAACTATCATCAATATTCTTATGCTTTCAACTCATAAACACTCTAGTCTAACCATTTTTGAAAAGATATCTTAGGTGTGAATATATTTAAAGTCTACACATTCAAAAATAAGTTAAGAAAAAAAACAGGCGCTTGGTAAAATTTTATATTTTTGTATATTTTTGAGCAGCCGTATGTCTTCTGGAGTAAAAGAGATCAGAGCATGTGTCTGTCTGACATAATTACTGTGTTATAAGACCTGAAAGAGGAACTGAAAACAAAAACTGAGAAAAAACACACCAAAACAGCCTTGAGTTCAAAGGGTTAAGTATAGTGATATATTAAGCCGTAAACAGACATAAAATCAGTTAATGACACTGTGCCTCTCAACACATTTTTTTATTATAGATACTAAAATATCATTAGAGTCTGTTAGGGTTCCAGCAGTGTGAAGTGTGCAGAGAGTCATTAGAAGTGGTGTAGAATGTGAATAATGATCCCTTTCACAGTACGGAGAAATGATGTGTGTGTGTGTGTGTGTGTGTTCACTGAAGCAGGTAAACAGTGTGTTTAATTCACTTAATGATGCATTGACTTCTTTCTCGTCAATATTTCCCATAAATAATTTAAAGAAAAGAATTTTCTATCTTTATTTTCTAATAAATGCTTTCAGCTACTTTCTAAGCTCTGTCTACAACGGCCTAAGGCACTGCCACTATGATCAGGAGATCGCTGGTTCGAATCCCAGTCATGCAGCTTGCCATCAGCTGCCGGAGGAGCCCTGAGAGAGCACAATTGGCCTTGCTCTCTCTGGGTGGGTACAGTACAGTATATGGCACTCTTTCCCCTCCATCACTCCTAGGGTGATGTCGATCAGCACAAGGCTGCATCTGTGAGCTGATGTATCAGAACCGAGTCGCTGCGCTTTCCTCCGAGTGTTAGCGCTGTGATGCTACTCGGCAATGCTACAGCTATCAGCAGCAGTTCAAAAAGAGGCGGAGTCTGACTTCACATGTATCGGAGGAGGCATGTGCTAGTCTTCACCCTCCTGGAGTTAGGGGGAGGATGTCTAAGTATGCTGTAAATATACTGACAGATTTATGTACTTACTTAAAATATATTAAAAGTACATTAATATTATGCTTTTATTAAATTTTTGAAACTTAACTTTGATCATGTTTTATAAAAAGTACAATATAGTGTATTTTAAATAAGTAGACTGCTATGAAGTACACTTTTAGTTTAATGTGATTCAATATACTTCCAAAATATATATTTCCAAATATACTTTTGTACATTTTTAGCAAAGTGTGTTAAAAACAGCTCTTACAGTAGTTCACTTAAAGTACAATGTATCATGTGACTTTTTAGAAAGTTAATTAAATTGCTACATTTATAAAATTTAAAGTAAATTTGTAACATGCTAAAAATTGTAATACAGTATATTAAAATATATTTTTATGAAGTATAGTAGAAGTGTGCTACTTACAAAAGACAGGAACAAGAAGCATGTATATTTGTACTCTAATACAAATATATTTAACATCAATTCTTAGTACATTTCTAATATACCTGGTGTACAATTAATAGTGATACAGTTATAATAATCTGTAATTACATGTATTATAATACATTTTACTGTAAGCATTTTTAAAATATGAGGTTACATACATGAAGTACTATGTTTAAATGTCACTTAAGTATATTTTTATTTATATACTTTTGTACTATTTTTTATACTGTAATTAAAGTATAATAAGTTAAAAAAAAGTTGTTCCATATTTTATCACTCTTTAAATATACTGATTAAAAATAATGTGGCTACAAGAACACTTTAGTGCACTATAGCTTTATAATAATGCTTAGTATATTTTTAATCTATTTTTTTTCACTAGGGTTGGAAAGAGCAGTGGCTTTACTTACACTTTTACTGCTGAGACCACACAGTGCAGTAGGTTCAGCTGAAGGTTTATTCTGTTGAGATGTGCTGCTAATGCTCCCACAGCCCCGCCCCCCGAGCCCACCGTGGCTTTGAAGTGTGTGTAAACCTTTACACATCAAACACACACACACACACACACAAACACACACACACACGCAGTGTATCCAGGACAGCAGAGCCGGTGGGCCGGGGGGCTCACACAGCCAACATAAGGCTTTTCCAAACCCTCTGGATGTTTAAAGAAGACTAAACTGAACAAGAACCAATGCATCAGTACAGACAGACAGACAGGCAGGCAGGCAGATAGACAGACAGACAGACAGCACTGGAGTCAGCAGTATGCTGAGAGCAGATAGAGAAAGAAAAGGGGTAATGCTCCTCTCAGAGCCTCAGATCAGAACCACTGAGCCCAAATCCGAGCGCTGCTTAAAACCTGACTCACTATGAAGTACAGATTTCTGAATCTGTATAATTCAGTCTACTCACATTAACACTAACCTTGAATAGTTATATATATATATAAATATATGAAAAGTAGGATTTCATTTTCCAGCAGGACATGGCACATGCCCTGTTTGCCAAAAATATCCATGGTTCTTAGATAATGTTGTGATTTTCTTAGAGACTGATTTTTGAGTTTTTATTGTCTGTAAGCCATAATCATCTACAATAAAAGAAATAATCGTAGTAAATAATGCAGTAAATGTAGTAAATAAATTATATTTTTCTATTACACATATATATATATATATATATATATATATATATATATATATATATATATATATATATATATATATATATATATATATATTTGATAACAGACTAATATGTTTAACAAAAGAAGGAATGGTTGGATAAATACAGGGCTTGTACTAAAAAGGCTTAAACAACGAGGCAAATAATGAATAAAACAATACATAATGAACAAAGACCTTAATTACTTGATAAAATAATCATGTTGCAATGTGCTCAAATGTATACATCAATAAGAGATTTGATACAGTAAATATATTGATAAATGTATTTGTTTAATTTGTTTAACCTTGCATTCATTCATTCATTCATTCATTCATTCATTTATACATACATTCATTCATTTATACATTCATTCATTCATTCATTCACCCATTCATTCATTTATTTATTTACTCATTCATTCATTCATTCATTCATTCATTTACCCATTCATCCATCCATTCATTCATTCATTTGCTCATTCATTCATTCATTTACTCATTCATTCATTTATTCATTTACTCATTCATTCATTCACTCATTCATTCATTCATTCACTCATTCATTCATTCATTCATTCATTTACTCATTCATTCATTTATTCATTAATTCATTCATTTACTCATTCATTCATTCATTTACTCATTCATTCATTTACTCATTTATTCATTCATTCATTTACTCATTCATTCATTTACTCATTTATTCGTTCATTCATTGACTCATTAATTAATTAATTCATTTACTCATTCATTCATTCATTCATTTACTCATTCATTCATTCATTCATTCATTTACTCATTCATTCATTCATTCATTCATGTAACCAACTAATCGATTGAGTGACTGACTGACTGACTGACTAACTGATTGATTGATTGATAGATTGATTGATTATATAATTTAATAAATGTGTGGTTAGATTATTAAATGACAGCATAGAATAATAAATGGATAAGAGTGTGGATAGATGAATAGATGAATAAATTAATAAACCAGTCAATGCATTAATAGACTGCATAGAAGAATGAATGAATAAATGAATTTACAGAGAAAAATGTGGATCAATAATGAATGATTGCATAATGAAATGAATGTATGGGTAAATGAATGAATGCATGAATGAAAGTGTGGATGAATGAGTTAATGAATGCATAGATTACTTGATATATGGATGAATGAAAGAAAGTGTGGATAGGTAAATTACTGAATCTATTAAAAAATTAATTAATGTGACCACAGAGGAATGTATGGATGAATGTAAATGTAAGTAAAACATGCAATAGATAAATTATTCATTGATTCATTCATGCATTCACTCATTTATTCATTTATTCATTCATTCATTGATCAATTAATTGATAAAAAATGTGTGTGGTTAGATGATTAAATGAATACATAGAGGGGTTAAATGGATGAATAAATTAATAAACCAGTCAATGCAAAGAGACTACATGGGTAAATGAATGGATGAATGGATGAATGGATGGATGAATGAATGGATGAATATACAGACTGTAGTATAGTGCAGTGTAGTGGGTTAGTGTATGTTATCTATTCCCGGTGGATCTGCTCTCAGGGAGATGATATATATGGAGTGAGGATGAGCTGTTATCTGTGTATAGAGGTGGGGATGTAGAAGAATGGCCGAGGCTGTGTCTGTCTCTGGGTAGCGATTAAGAGCAGCGATTCTGACGGTGGGTTTAATCTCTGTGCTGAGCGCTTTCTCTCTCTCTCTCTCTCTCTCTCTTTCTCTCTCTCTCTTTAAGAAGAGAAATGGAATTCTGCAGAAAGATTAATTAGTTTTCTTTGAACAGAACTTCTTCTCTCTTCTTCTTTCTCTCTGTGTTTAAAGTCTATTTTAGTACTTTAGCCATTAACTACACTCAGAGCTACAGTATATGAGGGTCATGTGACTCATTTCAGGAGGGCTCGGGCTGTAGTGAATTAGTGAATAGATTTAGGAGATGTATGAACTGTTCTAAAGTGAGTTATATGGGTGAAATTTGTATTGAGTTGTACAGCTCTGGAAAAAAAAAAAAGAGACCACTTTAGTTTCTGAATCAGTTTCTCTGATTTTGTTATTTTTAGGTTTATGTTTGAGTAAAATGAACATTATTGTTTTGTTCTATAAACTACAGACAACATTTCTCCCAAATTCTAAATAAAAATATGGTCATTTAGAACATTTATTTGCAGAAAATGAGAAATGGCTGAAATAACAAAAAAAAAAAAAAGATGCAGAGCTTTCAGAAAACAAGTTTATATTCATATGAGAGTTTTAAGAGTTCAGAAATCAATATTTGGTGGAATAATCCTGGTTTTTAATCACAGTTTTCATGCATCTTGGCATCATTTTCTCCTCCACCAGTCTTACACACTGCTTTTTTGGATAACTTTATGCCTTTACTCCTGGGGAGCGTTTTTCCATTTGTTTGGTTTGGTTTCACACAGGCAAAAACCTAAATACACCAAAATATGCACCAATAAAGCACGCGATCACATCGTCTCCTCTGATTGGTCAGTGCTGTCTGGCGTGAAAGTAAATATACATATACAAAAAAGCGCGAATAACTGCTTTAACACTGAACGCTGAAACAATGCGCTTTCAAACACAGTGTTTGGACACAGTGGACCACAGTGTCTCATTCTTTTATATGTATATGTTCATGTTTATCAGAATAGACTGCACCTTTATTTGAGTGATTTGAGCAATTTAGCTCAAATAAAAGGAGTATATTTGATAGTCTGGTCGCATCGAGACCAAATAACTGGACCAATTAGTGCTGGTGTGAAAACACCCTAAGAGAATTTGTATGTGCCTTTTGCGTATTTCGAGCTGCACAAGGTGTACTTTTCCCGTCGTTATGATAGCAAAGGCACACTGACACACAATACAAATCAAGCTGCATGTTGAAGCAATTGATGGCTAGAATCGTCTATGCATATAGACAGCAATAAGCGACCCTTGCAAAATTCTTAATAATCACAATCAATGCATTAGACCCCATCGACCCATCCCACAGGTCAGTGCAGCGTTCATAAGCTTCCATGGGACATGGCAAAAGTCATGGGACACCATACTACTGTATTTCATGTTCCACAATGATGCACAGATTCACTCGTATCACCTGGAGTCAGAGTGTGTAAGAGTATGCATGCAGTACATGTGTGTGTGAGTGTGTACGTGGTCAGCTCAGCTGGAGAGAGCTGAAGTGTTTGCAGAGTGAATGAAATCGCAGGGCTTTCCTCACTCACAGCCGTTTACAAAGCGCGAGAGCTGGCGGACGCGAGAGCTGGCGGACGCGAATGCAGCGCACAGCAGGGAAAGCAGCTGGAGCTCTGCCAAACGCTGCAGGATTTCAATAGCAATGACTGCCTAACACAATCACTGAGAAATAAAACACCTGAGGTGGAAAAATGAGAGAACGAGAGAGAGAGAGCGAGAGTGGGGATTCTCTCTGTAGATGGTCTATTGTCTCTTTGTTTCACCCTTAGAAGGGTTTATGCATTATATTTTTATTGTGCTGTACATTCTCTTCTCATTCACTTTTTTTTTAACTTATTTTGATTAGTTTCTTTTCTTCTTATTTTTATTATTATTTTTTATGTATTTTTTATTATACTATGTAAAAGTTCATTTTAGCTTAATTTTAAATATTTTTTGTCGTATTAATCTTATCTTCTTCTGATTTAAATTTCTTTTCAATTAAACCAAGTTGTATTACTATTTTACTATCATTATTTATTAATTCATACTTATTTTAATTTTGATCCATTTTGATCTTTAATTTAGTATTATTTTAAAATTATTTCATGTAGTTTTTTTGTATTTATGTAGTTTTTTTGTAATTGCTCGGCTACATTGAAAATGAAGGTCACTCTCAATGTACTTCCGAGTCAAAATAAAGGTTGATTGATTGATTGATTGGTTGATTACATGATTATAGCCTATTACCATATTTTTCAGACTATAAGGCGCACTTAAAATTCATTAATTTTCCCACAAATCAACAGTGCACCTTATAATCTGGTGCACCTTATGTGTTATGAATTCTACCAGTCTGGTATTATAAGGAGCAGTAAAGCCACTTCACTAAAGTACAGCATTATAAGGGTGAGTTTATACGTTTTCAGTGTTTAAGTTTCTCCAGCATTAAGGCTGGGTGCAGCAGCATTAGCATTAGCTTCTAACCACAGCACTAGCTCTTTCTTCTTTCGTTCAGAGGCGAGTATTCAGATTGTAGTCCAGCTTTATCTAGGGAAATGTACGCCCCGCTAGTGCTGCGGTTAGCGGCTAATGCTAATACTGCTGCACCCAGCCTTAGTGCTGGAGAAACTTCATTGAAAACATCCTTCATTTTGTATCCTTAGACAAAATGTTGGAAACGTATTCTTACTGTAAATAAATGGAAGAGCTTTACTCAGCTCAGGGTCGTGGGAGACGTATGAGAGAAGTATGGAGATAAGTAAGTAGATTTGATTTAGGGATATAAATGGTCTCTTTTAGGACCTGCAAAGACAGTAGCTGCCCATTATGTGGTGGCCACAAAAAAAATCTGCTTTGTAAAATTAAATGTAATGAAGTGTAATGGTGGGATGGAGTGCTACAGACAAGTAGCTCTCAAGCCCAGAGGGTTGTTGAACCCAATTGCAGAACAGTTGATCTCAAAGCAGGTAAACCCAAGAAAAAAGGAATAAATAAATAAATAAACACACCTCTCCTTCGACGCGGGATCGAACCCGTGTCTTCAGTGTCGCGACCAATACACTACAGCTGCCCCGGCTAGTGAATTGGGACACGGCCGGGGAAAAAAAACGCCCTTATAAGGAGATAGGGAGCCCAAGAACAGGTGAAACAACGAGAACGGGTGGAAACTAAAGTCACACCGAGTGCAACAGAGAGAAAGAGAGAGACAGGGGAGGCATGTAATCAAAAGCTCACCAGAGAAACATTTTATTTAGTTATTTTTCATTATCGTTCATTATGGTTCAAACAACCTCGCTTGCCAGATGTTTCATGCATGCTTGGAACTTTTCAACCTCAGTTTTCAACCAATTTTCCTCAATGTTTTAAATCAGTCACTTCCGCTAGTAAAATATCATGTATCTTGTTTTACATCTGTGTATCAGTTACTTGAGATTCTGCTTCCTGTAAAATATTCATTGTGCGCAATTAAACAGCTTCCTGTCACTGTTCAAAGGCAGCGAATCTTCCTGCATGTTAATGAAGCTCCGTCTGCTACAGGTTTCTTCTTCTGCTGTACTGCAGTCTGGAGCACCGACAGCACCACTCATTAAATTACACTTTAATATTGAGTCATTTTTCACAGCAAATAATAATAATCAGGTTCTGCTCTTTTCTTATAGCATAACATTAATACCTGTAGCTCTAAACTGAGGAGGCATTTTAAACTAAACTTTACACTAAAGTTTATGTTTTAAAAATTTAGTTTAAAATATATTTTGATTCCAGTTTTGATTTTAAACATAATTTAAATACACGTGTTAAATACCAAAAATACTTTAAACCAAAAATTGTGTTCTGTATATACAGTATTTAATGCCTGTTAGTTGTGTGTAATGTTTGAGTTTTTTTTATAGTTTTCTTTTAAATATATTCTACAATTAATGCAATTTTAAACACTTTTTCAAAATTAAATGTACTTTTAGATAGATAGATAGATCTATATATATATTATAGATATATCTATAATATATAACCCAATAATGGTTTTGAAAATACTTTTAAAACAAGTCATTTTGTTCAGGTTCTACACTATATATTCAAACTAAAGTTCATTTCTCAATATATTTGTTATAAAGCACTTTTAGTTTTAATGCACTTCCTATTTCTATTTTAAACATGTTTTAGTAGGCTTAGTTTGAAAAAATAGTTTAAACTTATTTTTATTTAGTTTTGAATATATTTCATATGTGTATATATATATATATATATTTGAATGTAGTTTTAACCTAAGCCAGGTGAGTAAAACAAGCATTTTAGTTTTGAATTGAATTTAACTAAAGCTTAACTTTACATTTTAAACTTTTTAATTATTTACAAAATGTTCTGCAACTATGAAGAAGAACATATGGAATTATTTAGTGAACAAAAAAGTGTTAAGCAAACCAGAATATATTTTATATTTTAGACACTTCTTGATTAGATGACAGTTTTGCACATCTTGTTCATTTGCACATTTTCTCAGGCAGCTTTATGAGGTAGAATCACCTGGAATTCAGGCTTTCAGTTAACAGCTGTGCTGAACTCATCAAGAGTTAATTCATTTATTACTTGCGTTTTTTGTCTCTTAATAAAGTGTTTGAGAGCATCAGTTGAAAAGTAGTGAAGAGGTAGAGTTACAAGTACACAGTGAATACTCTGTGAGAACTCTATTTGACTTTGCAGCTGCAAAGACCATCAATCAATGGTATGGTGAAACTGGCACTCATCAGGAGCACCCTATGAAAGGAAGAGCAAGAATTCCTCTGTTGCACAGGATAAGTTCATCAGAGCTTCCAGCCTCAGAAAATGCTTTTGGTTTGTTTAACTTGTAGAATAGCTTGAGCAGATGTATCTGTGTAATAAATCTAATAAAACAGAAGATTATAACGTGTAATAAATGTGTGTATTTAGTGAAGAGCATCAGATTTAGTGTTGTGATAGTTTGGGCTCTCAGCTCTCGGCTCTGCTCTTTACAGTACATTAATACACCACTTCATATTCCCCATCTATAACTCAGTGCATTAACAGCATAACACCGCCACATTTTTCCTAATTATCATCTGGACATTATGACTTGACAAGTGGAAAATTGCATGTGACTGAGTGATGATGGGTAATGCATATAAATGAGACGGCCGGTCGGGCTTTTAACGGATCGGTACGGATGTTACGGGAATCCCATCGCTCGGCTTTTCTGCCGTTAACTTGGACCGGCGCCAACGCTGAAACAATACGCTGATCCTCCCATTCAGAGTCAGTAATGTGTGATCTTTATAATATCTGTCTCCGCTGATAATGTCACTCATACGCTGTTTAACATTCGCGCATATTAAACACTCTTTGGATTATAGAGTGATTCTATTGGGGCATCAGTCTGACAGAGCTTTCATCTGAAGGTGACACTTTAACTGCGCTGAATTTAATACATTATAACTAATTATGATCTTTTTCCTCAGGAATATATGCACATTTTACTGACAGTATTTATATTTTTTTTCAACAGTAAAAGTCTCTCAAAAATGCTTGGTAGTCAATCAGTCATGCAGTCATCTTGTATTGGGTTTATTCCTAGAAATAACAGCTTTCTAGGTATTTCATTATGACTAATGTCTATTGAAATTAGATTTTTTTTATATGCAGTATGTTGAATTTTTGTTTAACCCTCCTGTTATCCTGTCATGTGCATGTTTAATTATGCAAAAAGATGTCTGAAACCTAAAAAAAAAAATTGAATATTTTATTACTAACTCAATTACTATTTATTCTATCAATTTTTAGTGCAATGGTGTTCCTTACCTCTAACAGGTAATGCTTCAATTAGAATAATTCACATTCACAAAATATACATATATATATATATATGTGTGTTTTAACTTTTTTTTAATGTTTCACTACTTCTATTTGAACTATGTTTGAAAGACCCACATATAAACACAATAGTTCTACATAACATTAAAACGTAACATTGCAACTTTCATTGCAAATATGCAAATGCAAATATGTGAGATTAACCATTTTTATATTGTTATATATGTTGATTACACTAATTAAGGCAAGCATTTTTTTTTTTACTTTATCTTCAAGCTTTAAAACAAGTCAATTTGACCTGTAACATAACAGGAGAGTTAAATAAAACTTAATTTACTTTTTTTTTTTTACTAAATTTTAATTTAATTTCTGTATGTTTTAATACTTTTTTAAATCCATTTTGGGGTTAAAATGTAAAACATTGCTGTCCTGTCACGTCTTAGCCCTGTCTCATGTCTCTGTGTGTCTTCCCCACGTGACCTGTGCCTCTCTGTGTCTCCTGTCAGTAGATTTCCACCATGTGTTTCTCATTTGTAGCTCCGCCCCTTCCCCAGGTGTTTCCAATTCTAGTGTGTTTTATGTTACTATAAATAGCCCTCCTCTGCCACCTTGTCCTCCGTCGGTCTTTGCACCTTCCCCTGTTGTTTTGTCTCTCTGTTGTTTCACCACGTTTCATAGCCCTAGTCCTTGCTCTGTTTTACCTCTGTTTATCTCTTGTGTATATTTCTAGTTTCCTTTATTTCCTTTATTGTTTTCTCCCTTGCCCTGCTTAGTTTAGTTCCCCTTGTCTAGTTTAGTTTCTTGTTTAGCTCCATGTTCCCTGTATTTAACCTTAGTCATTTGTTTCTCGTTTATTTCTTGTTTTCACGTTTATAGTTTATTGCCTTGTTTATTTTCTAGTTTATTTCCCTTGTATATATATTCCTTATTTGTTTATTATTATCATCACTCGTTTGTTATTGGTTATTTGTGTTTCTTTGTTACATGTTTACTTGTTCCTCGTTTCCTTGTTTCTTTGTTATTTATTTAATAAATTATTTATTTATATCGCCCTTACCTGCGCTTGTGTCCGCTTTCCTCGTCACCCTGCCTGGGTCGTTCCGTGACATGTCCAATGAAAAACATGTATCTTTAAAACAGTAACTTTACAGGAGAGAGATAAAACCTTTTCAACTTTCAATGGAAGTCAATGTAAAAATAGTTTATGTCAGGGCATTTTGGAGAATTTCTATTGGTCCATACATCAAGAAATTTTGAAACAGTGTAAGGGAAAGTTTGTTTGTTTAAAAAAATGTAATACATTTAAAATCGACAAAAATGAAAATACTTGTTTTTCACGGGACAGCAGCAGAATTTTTATTCAATTTTCAGTACATCTTCAACCTAATTAAAGTTTTAATAAGATATTTTAAATCGAATATGTTAGTTAGTTTTATACATACTGTGGTGCTTAAAAGTTTGTGAACCTCTCTTAGCATTTCTGCGTAAATGTGACCCAAAACATTATCAAAAAATTTTAATTATTACAAAATGAGACAAAAATATAAAACATGCTCATTTATTTATTGAGAAAAATTATATAATATTACATATTTTAGAGTGGCAAAAGTGATCCTTTGCTTTCAGTATCTGGTCTGATTCCCCCCCCTCTTTGCTACAATAGCTGCTAAACTAAACATTTTCGTTAACTGTTGATCAGTCCTGCATCATCCACTGTAAAGTAAATTAAAGTAAATTAAAAATTGTGCTATGGTTTGAATGTCACTTTTTAACATTAATTTCCATCAAATTAGGGTATTTAAAATCATTAAATATTTAAATCTTGAATTTCATTCAGTTTTTGCTTGAATAATTGTATAATTATATTATTTATATTAGGTAAATAAATATGTTTATGTATGTGTGTCTCCCTCAGAGATTCGTGAGGCGTTTAAGGTGTTTGATCGGGATGGGAACGGCTTCATATCGAAGCAGGAGCTGGGCATGGCCATGCGTTCTCTGGGCTACATGCCCAATGAAGTGGAGCTGGAGGTCATCATCCAGAGACTGGACATGGACGGTGAGGAGAACCTGGATAAATACACTTGATCAAAACTTCACACTCAAAAAAACACTTATTTTTAACCTTGTAACGCAACACAACATATAAAAGCTACTTTAAATAACTATATATAACTTTTATATCATTTTATTTCAAATTTTTTTCACATTTTTTCTCCAATTTACACGGCCAATTACCCAACCCACTCATCAGGGCTCCCGCTATCACTAGTGATGCCCCAACACAAAGAGTGTAAAGACCTCTGATACATGTGAAGTCAGACTCCGCCTCTTTTTGAACTGGTGCTGATGCAGCATTACCGAGTAGCATCACAGCGCTAACACTCGGAGGAAAGCGCAGCGACTCGGTTCTGATACATCAGCTCACAGACGCAGCCTTGTGCTGATCCACATCACCCTAGGAGTGATGAGGGGAAAGAGCGCCATCTACTGTACCCACTCAGAGAGATCAAGACCCATTGTGCTCTCTCAGGGCTGTGGCAGCTGATGGCAAGCTGCATGACCAGGATTCGAACCAGTGATCTCCTAATCATAGTGGCAGCACTTATCCCTCTGCACCACTCGGAGGCCCCTCTCTTAAACTTTAATGTAATTACCATTAAAAATACGATACCGATCAAGCAACACATCACAGTATTATTTGGATGCTGGGTAAAAATTAAGCACTGCAATGTAGATCTGCTCCGTTTATTTACAGTAAGCTTAGATGTCTAGATTTCCACTAAGGCTGGGTGCAGCAGCATTAGCTGTTAGCGCTCGTAAGTGCTGTAAAATGCCAAAATGCCAGGGCGATATTAGCAGTTTCTAGCAGTTTGTCCCTCGTAGCTTTTTTTTTTTTTTTTTTTTTAATATACTCACCTCTGTATGGCGAAAGAGCCAGCACATAGTTTAGTTAGTGGGTAATGCTAATGCTTCTCTAGCAGTGCTAGCCGGGGTTAGCATCCTCAGTGCTGGAGAACTAAACTGAAACTCCTGTATTACGCTGTATTACAATTCAGTGGAGTGTTTAAAAACTCCAGCAGCACTGCACCAGCACAACACACACGCTAAGGTAATGCTAATGCTAATCTCTCTCTCTCTCTGGGTTGTAGGAGATGGTCAGGTGGATTTTGAGGAGTTCGTAACGCTGCTGGGGCCGAAGCTCACGGCTGCAGGGATGCCGGACAAGTTCAACGGAACCGATTTCGACTCTGTTTTCTGGAAGGTGATTATCGGACTCTTCACTCTTATTAATACTGACAACAGGCACAGACTGTGTCTCTGCTGTCACACACACACACACACACACACACACACACACACACAACCAGGCCAAATCAGGAACTTCAACACCCACCCACTCACTCTATAATTTAACGTTCATTACGCAGTCAAATAAAGAGGTGCTTGGCAAATTGCATCCACAGCTCTGCTCCAGGGTTTAAACTGAGGACGGTGGAAACGTGGATCTACTGTATATGTGGGTTAATTGTGGTGTATTTTTAAAGTGGTTTACCATAGTGTTAGTTAGCTTACAGAGTTTACACACCTGCACTTTTTGCCATATTTTTGCACTATAAATTGCACAAGATTATAAGGATGAAGCTCTATTCTCTGGACTATTTCCATATTATAAGGCACATTATGCGACACTAGAAAGGGACAAAGGTGTTGCCATGTTTTCCTTCTAATTCCCTCTAATTCAGCAGGTCTCGTCGCTAAGCTAAGTAATTCTTAAAAATAATATTTTCTTTTAAAGTTAAACAAATGCTGGATGTTAATCTACACATATTTATCTCTTTAAAACTTTATTTGGGTTAGTAAAGCGTTTCCGTTTATTTACAGTTAGCTTATATTTTTATATTTCCACTAAGGCTGGGTGCAGCAGCATTAGCTGTCAGCGCAAGTAAATGCAATTCAATAGCGCTACACTAAGGGACCCTGAGCTTGTTTTAATACGTTAAAAACGTGCAGGCTACAGGCCTTATAGTACGAAACATACGGTAGTCCAGTTTAATAGGCTCTGGTTTATTTTTGCATGTAATTCAGTTTGTTTGGGCAAAAATAGATACAGAATTCACTCTCACATTTAGACCAAAACAACCACACCAAGACCATTGAGAGCAGGTCGACCCCAAATGAACTCTGGAGTGGTCCATTTGTGGTAAAATCTATGATTTGACCTTAACCCTAGTCAGTTATCAGGTGCAAGTTTGAGCCTTAAAATCTGATTTTGCGATTTATAGATTTATGTTTAAGTAAAATGAACATTGTTGTTTTATTCTATAAACTACGGGCAAGATTTCTCAACATTCATTTGTCACTTAGAGCATTTATTTGTAGAAAACAAGTTCAAATTCATAAAGTTTTAGGAGTTCAGAAGTCAATATTTGGTGGAATAACCCTGTTTTTTAATCACAGTTTTCATGCATCTTGGCATCATGTTCTCCTCCTCCACCAGTCTTACACACTGCTTTTGAATAACTTTATGCTATTCACTCCTGGTGCAAAAATTCAAGCAGTTCAGCTTGGTTTGATGGCTTGTGATCATCCATCTTCCTCTTGATTATATTCCAGTGGGTTTCAATTTGGTAAAATCAAAGAAACTCATCATTTTTAAGTGGTCTCTTATTCTTTTTACACAGCTGTATATTCAAAAACGTCACATGGTGGTGTGTTAGTCTGAAAGAGTGCAATCGTGGAAAATGGTGCTCTTGTCTTTCTACAGTGTGACATGCAGAAGCTGACGGTGGAGGAACTGAAGCGGCTCCTGTACGACACCTTCTGTGACCACCTGTCCATGAAAGACATCGAGAACATCATCATGACGGAGGAGAACCACATCGAGAACCCAGAGGACTGTCAAGTGGACATAGACTGTAAGAGTTGAAAAAGAGCTACTAGAGAGCTTCTGAATTCGAAATCTAACACCTACATTGTACTTTCACTTTATTAGATACACTGTCCTTGTATGTCCACCTACTGGCCATTTTATTAGAAACACTGCCCCTGTATGTCCACAAAGTGGCCACTTTATTAGAAATCCCTATCTTAGTACTTAACAACTCTGGCCACAGTTCCTATATGTCCACCTACTGGCCATTTTATTAGAAACACTGTCCCTGTACGTCTACCTACTGGCCATTTTAAAAGAAACACTGTCCCTGTATGTCCATCTACTGGCTATTTTATTAGAAACCCAGTCTGTCCAAATACTGGCCATTTTATTAGAAACACTGTCCCTATATGTCCACCTACTGGCCATTTTATTAGAAACCCCTATCTTAGTATTTAACAACTCTGGCCACCATCCCTGTATGTCCACCTACTGGCCATTTTATTAGAAACACTGTCCCTGTATGTCCACATACTGGCCATTTGATTTATTAAAAACACTCTTCTTGTAATTTCCACCACTGGCCACTTTACTGGAAACACCATCTCAACTTTTACCTACTGTCTGCATTAGTAGAAACATTGTCCCTGTACTTCCACACACTGGTCACTTTACTTGACTTCCATTCACTGGCCACTTTATTAGAAACAATGTCCACCAACTTGCAACACACATTAACTGTATGAACACTGTGGAACAATGAAGCTCTTCTTCACTTGTTATCCTTTCTTCATGTCTTCATCTATCTTGTCCTTTCTCTCATTTCACAGCGTCGAGTCCGACCCAGCAGGTGAAGCAGACGTGCGTGAGGAAGAGCCTTATCTGCGCCTTCGCCATCGCTTTCATCATCAGCGTTATGCTCATCGCAGCCAATCAGGTGCTCCGCAGCGGCATGAAATAGCAGCGCCGCCCAATCACAGACCAGAGAATGGTGAACACTAACCAATGACTGAAGCAACAGTGGCAAAAAAAAAAGAAAAAACTCATATTTTAAACTAAAGAGTCCAAATAACAACATCAACTGGCAGTGCTGTGACCCAGACTCTGTTCTTCTTCTACTACCAGCTAAAAACTCGTCCATGAAAACTTCAAAGACCTGAAAGAAGACCTGAAGGACCTGAACGAAAGATCGAATGTGGAATTTAACAAAAAAGAACGAAAGGAAGCGAGTGTTTCATCAGATTCACACTGTTATTTGGACGTGTGGGTCCAGAAACGATTCAGACTCTACTGCTCGACCTAGTTGGACTCTGGAGATGCATGGAAACCTCAAGGATCCTCCTGCTCCTCAGTGCATGATTGATGCATGGATTTACAGTAGTCTAATAGCACCTGTAGAGCTCAGCTGTGCATCCATCCATCAGTAAACCACATCCGAACAAGATGTGCTACAGAATCGGACCAAGGAGTCGAGGGCGGTCTTTCGGACCGAACCTGAAAGTGTATCCATACAGTGTACTTTGACCCATTTGCATGACTCTAAGGGCTGTTTAGGATATGCTCATGTTGTAAAAGTGTGTGTTACGTGTCGTTTTTCTCGATTACTGTGGGTTCTTACCTGTTGCACTGAGCAGATTATAGTAATACGCCACACTGCCAAAGGGGGGCGCTACAGCCCTGAAGTAACGTCTGTGTTTGAGTGGAAGAAATTGGGAAGTAGAGAGAGACTTTCAGACCTTTTTCGGGGAACTTGTTTGTGTAGGACCGGGAACTGGGTGTTGACCCTTTGAGATCAAATTGAACCAGTGCTTAAAATACTTTGTAGGAATAGTCTTCTTTTCCTACAAATTTAGAATCTCTTTTTGAGTCAGTAGCTCCTCCCCCCTCAAATAATTTAGATTTGTGTCTAAATGTTAGATCCTCCCTATCAAATCACAAGATTTTGATAATAGTGTGCTGAACCCTAGCTAGGAATTGAACCGATGATCTCCTTACACTTGTTTAGCAGGCAGTTAGACCGTAGGGCCACTCAAGATTCTAAACCAAATACTTTTGTCAGGGATTGGGCATTTCAGCTGTGGGTGGGACAACCGAGAATCAAACTCAGAATTAGGCCAACTTAAAATGGTACAGTAACTGATTGAGTAGCATTTTTGAGTTACTCAGTAATTGACAAATTTTCTTTGCTTAAGTTTCATTAATATATATTGATTTGAGCTCAACTCATGTGTAAATTATCTGCTGAATTTGATTTAAAATTGTGTAAAAGATTGAGTCGGTGGCAAATCTCCATCACATGATCTCTCAGGCTGGAAGGATTTTCACAACGGAGTGTTGAGCCCTAGCTAAGAATTGAACCGATGATCTCCTTACACTTATATAGCAGGCAGTTAGACCGTAGGGCCACTCAAGATTCTAAACTTAAAAATATGTATTCTTCCCCAAACTGAAATGCAGAAGCAATGAGATGTAGGAGAACTTTAGACTAACCAACTGGACAATAAGCCAGCTGTTAGAAATTTTGTTAGGGATTTTATGGAATTGGAGACCTCACATTCTCGTCCTAAAAACTCAGAATTATTTTTTTAGTCAGTGGCTTTTCCCCCTCAAATATTTTACTGTTAATTAACCTTCCCATCACATGATCTCCCAGGCTGGAAAGTTATATTAACAATAGAGGGCCGTGGCCAAGCTAGGAACTAAACCGATGATCTTCTTACACTTGTTTAGCAGGTAGTTAGACCGTAGGGCCACTCCAGATTCTAAACTCAACAATATGTATTCTTGTCCAAACTGAAATGCAGAGTTAAAATAGTTCCATTGCTGCTCTGTTTGTAGCTGCACTGTTTGTGGCACAGTAATACAGTGCATTACCGGCTGATAGCGGTACTTATAAAAAACCTCTCAGCCAATCACATTGCAGGGTTGGACCTAATTATGGTATAATTAGTGTTATGTATAAGGTTGGGTTACATTCAATAGAGAATAACGGTAACACTTCCAATGAACCCTGCCGCTGTAAGTACTTATGCACTGAAATACAGGCTTATTACAGTCATTATAAGGTATTATGCATGTCATATGATGCATTATAAATGCATTTTCATGAGGCATTATGAATACAGGGTCTATAGGAAGTGTTACCAGAATAGTATATATATTTAACTAGGAATTTGGTTGCTTTTTTAACTTTTAGTTGAACTCCAGTTAAGCATCTATAAGGCATCAACAATGGGTCATTCAAGTGTTATATCAGTTATACCAGTAATCAATACCTCAAATACGATATGTATATCTAAGCTAAATGCCTATAGGGTCTAAATAACACAAAGAAAAAGGAAGGTTCTGGAAAAGAGGAACACTGGAGATGAACTCAGGACTTCTAGATGAACAGCAATACTTTAGACCCAAGTCCAGCCAGATGTGGAGTGATACTTAACATATGTTTAATATATATATCTTTAATATTCAACATAAAACCAACAACCACCAGAGATACAGATACAAAACTCACAACAACAAAGGGTCAAACGCAGGTTCCCTGGTTCTAGATAAACAGGAGAACCGAGTCTGCTTCAGGAGACGCTCTGTTAACCATGTGAATACAAACAGCATTTGATTTACATCTGGAACACTATGCATTTTAAAGCTTAATTCTTAAAACGATCAATGCTATCAGTCAGTTCTAATGTCCTAATGTACAGTATCTGTTTCCCATCGTTACCCATATATTTACCTTCGCACTGTTGATGTGTTTTCATATTAATATATGGATATATGGAGTCAGATAATGAGAAGAGTGGGCTGAACACGGAATACTGTGACTTTTTAATTAATAATTAATTGCTACAGTTGCCCAATACCCCAAAAAATGCAATATATTTAAAATACATTGCAATATATTCCATTCATATTTAACATATGTTAATTATATATTGTACTAAAATGATAAATTATATAATGAAAAATGTGATATGTAATATATACCCTGTAAAGAAATCTGATATAAGCATATATATCAAAAACTTGGCATATATTTCAAAGCATATATTATTAATAAAATATGACTTCTAGGGGTATATATATATTTGTATACATAATACTGGAATATACTACCATTTACAAAACCATATAAGTAGGAGATACATAAATATTATTAAGATTAAAATGATCCCATACAGAAATGTGATATTTGTGCATATACAGTATATGGCAATGTAAAGATTTCAAATGTATTAATATGTTATAAAAGGAAGTTCCCTCATATATATATATATATATATATATATATATATATATATATATATATATATATATACATACACATATTTCAGTTATATTCTGTATCAACATAAGCAAATATATTGATATATATATTCACATTCAGTCTTATACACAATCTTTGTTATAAGAAAGATATTTTATTTTACATGTACAATATATGGGTCATATACTGTAAATACAAATATATGTATTTGTATTTACAGTATATGACCCATATATTGTACATGTAAAATAAAATATCTTTCTTATAACAAAGATTGTGTATAAGCATAAATATATATATATCACATAAATTGACCAAAACAAAAACTCAAATGATATACTGTTTGTAGAATAGATGCAAATATATATTTTACTGACACATATTTACAAGCACACGCTTCTTAACTGTAAAGTTGTATTTTTGGTATTTAAGGTTGTTTTTGTTCAGCAAGCATTCTTTGTCATAAATATTTTTACATATACATGCTACATTTAGTACTGTGCATATGTTCACGTATATATTTTTAAATTTGTTAATATATTACTGTGCTGAAATACATGTATATCAAACATTTCAACGTGTGACAGAGTTATGTTGAATATGAGGGAACTCCATCTGTGCTAAAATATACACAATGTCATATATTTTAACATTCTCTTTGTATTGCCATATACTGATTTCTGTACGGGATCATTGTAGTCATAGCAAAACTATGTATCTCCTAAATTACATGCTGAATATGGTTTTGATATATTACAGTATATTACAGTGTTTCATACACAAATATATACAGACCCATAGAATGAAATATATCAGGGTATTGTTGAAGCAGCAGGATAGTTGGACTGGTTCTGAGTGATGCTGTGAAAGTTATATATGTATATATGTACTGTAAGTGCAGCGTGACCCACTGACAGCGTATAAGAGTGTAAATCACCACTGGAGTCCCAATCGATCACTTGTGAAGCGTGTCCTCACTATTGTGGTGTGTAAAAGTGTGTAAGAACGATGGTAATAGAAGATGGAACAGCTGTAGCTCTGTCTCCGGTTCTGTATGATGTCCGGGTTCTGGGGTTAGTGGATCCGGGGCTGAATTAGCCAGTAGCTACAGGCAGCTACACGCTCACTTTTAGCACAGTTATTGTATACTAGTGAATCTGGATGGCCTGGTATATTTGAAATATGCAATATATAAGTAAAGCTCTGTCTGAGGGCAGGATCACTATTTATAAACTATTTATAAATGATTTATAAACGTATATAAAATCCAGAAAGGCTAGCAGGGTTGTGGGTAACGCTTTAATAATGATAACTTTCCTTAATATATTTTTAACTAATCAGAATTTGAATATATGGGTTGAACAATGAAACTGAAACACCTGTCTGTCATTTTAGTGTGGGAGGTTTCACGGCTAAATTGGAGCAGCCTGGTGTTCAATCTTCATTAATTGCACATTATTGCACCAGTAAGAGCAGTAAGAGTGTGAAGGTTCAATTAGCAGGGTAAGAGCACAGTTCTGCTCAAAATATTGCAATGCACACAACATTATGGGTGACATACCAGAGTTCAAAAGAGGACAAATTGTTGGTGCACATCTTGCTGGCGCATCTGTGACCAAGACAGCAAGTCTTTGTGATGCATTAAGAGCCACAGTGTCCAGGGTAATGTCAGCATACCACCAAGAAGGACCAACCACATCCAACAGGATTAACTGTGGATGCTGTAAGAGGAAGCTGTCTGAAAGGGATGTTCGGGTGCTAACCCGGATTGTATCCAAAAACATAAAACCACGGCTGATCAAATCACGGCAGAATTCAATGTGCACCTCAACTCTCCTGTTTCCTCCAGAACTGTCCGTCACCACAATAAATTATTGAGCTCTAAAACCAGGTGTTTCAGTTTCATTGTCCAACCCCTGTATATTTATCAGCATGGATATTCACATTAAATAACAGATATTAATCATTACTTAATGCTATATTAATGAAAGTCATTATAAAGTGTTACCGGGTTGTGTTTTTACATTACAGTGATGTGAAGTGAATTTGAATTCTGGCACTAATGTTTGCTTAAAAAAGTGAGTAGGAAAATATTCATAAAAAAAGAACAAGGTAATAAGGGAAGCTTCTATGATGCTCATTGCTATCTTACACCCTGTCGACAGTCTACTCTCTATTCATGTCTTAAACCCTTAAACATAGGTAAATGTATTTTATTGAGATTTTAGTTGATAAACGAAAACAAAATATATTTATCATATTTGTGAAGAGGAACAAAAATGATACATACATTTAAAATCTGAAAAAAAGTGTGCAAAAGTATTCAACCGCCCTACATCATTACTTCTTAGAGCCAGCTTTCAAGTCTGGATAGATGGACTGCATCTGCACCGGATTTTATTATTTAGCTAATTCGGAGTAAAGGGGGATGAATACTTTTGCACACTTTTCAGATTTCTATTTTATAAACATGTTTAAAATGTAATAATGCATCAATTTCATTTCACTTCACAACTATTTGCTACAGTACTTTGTGTTGGTCCATCACTTAAATTCTCTATAAAATTTATTTAAGTTTGTGGTTTTATGTTGACAAAATGTAAAAAAAAAATTCAGGGGTATGAATACTTTTGCAAGCCACTGTATCTACGCTGATGGGCGTGGTGGGCTGAAAATTAGGTGTTAAGGTAGATTTCTGGTGTATTGCTTGTACAGTGTTTCGGCAATTGAAAAAACAGGTGCTCCACTGACTGACAACAACCTAGACAGAAGCCAACATTCATTGCTATCTTGGCAGTGAATCGTCAATACAGTTACGCGCCAGCTTGTTGCCCACACAAACCCATAGCGTGTGCCTGTTGGCAGCTACATGTATAAAAACAGAATGAATGAGTGTGAACGAGCAGGACAGTTTTCTGTGCTCAGAAAAAGTTTTGAACATGTCCAGGTAGCTGCGGCAATAAAATAGCAATCTGCCAAATCAGAGCTCAACTGGTTTTTAAAGGAAATGTGAGGCAAGTGACAAAAAGACTAGTTTATTTCATGTTACGCCCCAAAAAAAAACCCTATTATTAGTTAAGAGAATTAGTACATTGTCTTAAGGTGTACTTTTCCCGTTGTTACGATAGCAAAGACACATACAGCCACATACATGACATGCCCTAAATTAAGCTGCACAGTGCACCAATGATGACTGGCCTAAAGATTGCTAAAAAGTACAGTATAGTTTCGTTTTACGATGAACAAGTAGTACGTTCAGCTAATTTCATATTCGTCATTTCTGCACTCTGATTGGCTGCTAGCTCTGTAAAAAATTCACGTGGTGCACTTCCCACAGTCCCTGATTCCAACAGTTTCCACACAAATCAGTGTCAACAAGGCCAGATGAGAAACGCTTCATTTTTCTGTAATGTAAGCACAATGTAACAGAACTATAACTGAATCCGAATCTGAATCTGAATTTGAATCTGATTGTTCTTGTGTATTGGTCCAGTCTGAACAGTGTTTGTATGTTGATGTGGTTCTGTATAAGGAATCGATGTACTGAGAAGTATTTTAATTACTTGATAAGAAGGTTGTTTTACTTGAAAGCTCGGGGTGTGTTCAATTAATGCAGAGTTCAAAATTCCAAGCAATTGCTACAGTTTTAATGTATTGAGTCCTTGCGTCCACATATGTGGACATATCTGCATTTCTGCTTTTCTGCACCATGATGCTTAATTTTTTTAACATTGACCCTTGGCCTCATATGGGGACACTGCCTGTACCATCTAGTGGTCACATGACAACATTACACTCAATCGATTGAAAGCTAGATGGCGGGAATCCCAGTCTTAAGTTTCTACAGCCAGTCCTTTCTACGAGTGTCTTCTTTATAAGACTCTATAAACACACCCATAACAAATAATAATAATGCATTCATAAGGCATTATAAACACGATACATAAACGTAGTTATAAAAATGTATAACCAATCATAGCCATGTTTATTATTAATAATTATGAATTGTGATCGTAATGCATTAATAGCTGTGTTTATAACATGTTATATGTCAATACCAAGAAACTCAGTCTCAGCTTGCACAATTATGCATTATTCATTATGATTGAAAAAAGCTGCCAAATTATAAACAAGCAGTATATAGTGCACTAAATATATTGAATCATTGAAGTATATTTGTCGTAAATATTATACTATTAGTTATAGTCACTTATAGTGCATTATAACAGGTCTTTGTGTGCTCCAAGTAAAGTGATAGATTTTCATTATGGGACAATTAGATTATTAATGATAGCTATATACTGTATACTATTTTTGCATACATATAATAATCACAGCTTATAATATACTGTATTATGATCACAAGTCATAATGCATAATAAACATGGCTATAATGGGATACGCATTTCTATAAATACATTTTTTATGTATAGCCATGTTTATAATGCCTTATGAATGCATTATAATATGATATGAATGTGTTAATAGAGTATAATAGAGATGACAATAATAAAAAATTGCTATCAAAATCTCATTTAATCTTTTATAGGTTGAAAATATTTGATTTACTTACTGTAGAAATAAGCTTAACAAATGAGTTTTTGGACTAATTGGTTTCTTTTGATCCCAAAATGCAAGAATAATTTTTAATGGTAAAAAAATGAACTGTTTTTTTTTTTGTTTTGTTTTTACAAAAATGACTTGTTTAGCTATTTAATTTACTAATCTCAAATAGCTTGGGGAAATAAAATGGGTCTTTGAACTAAAAAATAGTAAAAAAATATAATAAATAAAGTTAAAAAATAATAACTGGTTCTTTTAATGTCATATAAATAAATAGCCTGTTACAAAATTGACATTGACACATGTGCAATTACAAAAGCTGTAAAACTGTAATAAGCCTGTATCAGTGTGTACTTCACTGGTAGTTATTACTACTGTTATTACATGTTTGTTAATGTGTAATTACACAGTTATAAGAGGCACTTATTAAAAAGTGGGACAGGCTTACCTCCGTGAATCCTTTTTAAAACATTGCTAAACATTATGCTCTTACATAACATTCTCTCCATCAACTAAAGAAACATTTGGAGAACATTTATTTTTATAAAATAAAAAAAAAAATGTTGTCTGCCTTGTTGAACACGCCCACAGCTTTATCTGAGGGGGTTTGTTTCATGGTTTGTGTTATACGTTCCATTGGAACAGTGCTCCCATATGCACTGAAGCAATACATCAAAGAGGATGTGTATATCTGGAGGCGAGGAGTGCATGTAGTAGTGCAATTATTATTATTATTGTTGATTTGGCTTACAGCCAATGAAAACCCAAAAATCAGTGTCTCAGAAAATTTGAATATTATAAAAGACCAATTGGTACTTTTGGCAGTGTGCCAAATCCTTCTGGAAAATGAAATCTGCATGAAGTGCTGTAAGATTTTGTGGGAAAACAAAACTGCACTGACTTTAGACTTGATAATAAAACACAGTGGATCAACACCAGCAGATGACATGACTCTCCAAACCATCACTGATCATCAGTAAATTTTACATTTCATTTGTAAATCAAGGGAGCAGAGTCTGGAGGAAGAGTGGAGAGACACACAGTCCAAACTGCTTGAGGTCTAGTGTGAAGTTTCCACCAATCAGTGATGGTTTGGAGAGACATGTCATCAGCTTTTATGGAGATGCGGATTTCATTTTCCAGCAGGACTTGGCACACTACCCACAATGGCAAAAGTACCAATTGGTCTTATATAATATTCTATATTTGTGAAACACTGATTTTTGGGTTTTTATTGAAAAAATTTATCACTCTGTGTGTAACACATCTATATAATATATAGAGTTTCACATTCTGAATTGAATTACTGAAATAAAGTAACTTTTTAATTCTAATTCAATGTTTTTGAGATGCACTACTGTAGTCTTGTAAATAAAGGTACTACTGAAGGTTTTTGCTTTGCAGAGATTTGGTTTGTAAAAAGGTGTAAAGATCCAAAAAAATGGTAAAAACCATTAACAAACACTTTACAAAAACGTTTTCTAAATGTCTATTTGAATTCTTATTCTTATTAATGAGCCCCTCCAGAGTTAATGAGTGACCAAGTCTAAGTTGTTTGATTTTGGTTCTTTGTATCGGTTATTAAAAGTTTTAGGTCAAATTTATGCAAAAGTACGAACATTTCTCAAAGGTTCTTAAACCTTCAATCAATTTGTAACTTGTTAAAAACTTAGTTTTGATTAGTTCGAGTGAGTTCTGGAGGTATTATCACTACAACGTAAATTTTTCATATCTGTTATTGTCACGTCTTAGCCCTGTCTCATGTCTCTGTGTGTCTTCCCCACGTGACCTGTGCCTCTCTGTGTCTCCTGTCAGTAGATTTCCACCATGTGTTTCTCATTTGTAGCTCCGCCCCTTCCCCAGGTGTTTCCAATTCTAGTGTGTTTTATGTTACTATAAATAGCCCTCCTCTGCCACCTTGTCCTCCGTCGGTCTTTGCACCTTCCTCTGTTGTTTTGTCTTCTCGTGTTTTCTAGCCTAGCCCTCGTTTTCTTAGCTTTAGCCCTTGTCCTTTGTTTATCTCTTGTTTAATGTTTCTAGTTTCTTGTTTATTTCCGTGTTCCCTAGTTCCTTGTATATACCCCTGCTTGAAGTTTATTAGTTTATTCCCTTGTTTATATTTCCCTGCCCTGTTTGGTTTGTTTATTATTATCGCTCATTTGTTTTGGTTATTGGTTATTTGTGTTTTTTTGTTTAGTGTTACTCGTTCCTTGTTTCTTTGCTTATTTGTTATTTATTTATTAAATTATTATTTATTTAGTCCTTACCTGCACTTGTGTCCGCTTTCCTCGTCTCCCTGCCTGGGTCATTACATGACAGTTATTAGAACTTGTGTGGGAATCAGATGAAGTTTTAGGTCAAATTTAGGCAGAAATATGAACATTTCTCACAGCGGTTCTTCTAAAAAAAATCTTCTAATTTTGTAGTACCTTTATTTTTAGGACTCTACATGCACTTTTACGTTAATTTCTGTGAGCTGTTCGTGATTTCATGGTGCAAGAAGGGTTTTAATTATTTTTTAATTGATTAAAAAAATAGTTTTTTTCTTTATAGAGCACTTTAAACACTGTTGTACACAAATTCTATGATTTCTTTACTGATTTCTTTTGAAACTATCACTGTCATTGAATCAATATTTATTGTATATATATATATATATATATATATATACACACACACACACTAAATGGGCTTTTGTATTACGTAACTGTTTTACGTTTGTAGGCGAAATATATGTCCATAATACTTATTTTTGTTGAATAGATGGCAATATATAAACCAGGCCTAAGATGTAAAAAGGATGTAAGGGTCAATTTTTGTGTCGTTCTGTTGGACGTTGGGCAAAAACAGGCTCCTAAATGTTCGTCGGTAAGTGTAAAATCGTTGAATCCTTGAGATTCGAGGCGTGTTGAATGTTGTCGCGTGACATATTCATGTTTTAATTTGCCTTAGTCAGAGTTTTAATTTGGGTTTTAACATTTTTAACACTCTTGACGATTTTTCTTTTAATGGCACTGGAATCAGACTTTCCTTTACCTTTTGTTTGGGATGATCTATTTTTTTGAATGTTTTCAAATAATCAACGTGCCATAAATATATCTATCTATTGATGCACCTTGACATGCTCTGTTTCTGAGCTTGGGTAAAAAAATATATATATATATATATAATATATAATGTGACACATACATTCGGGTCCACCCTGTGAAGTGTGTTTACAGAGTGTCTTCCTGTAAAACTGTATCTCATGAGAATAAAAAGAAGGTCAGGGGAGCCTGGCCTGACGCAGTGTTACACTATTGTACTTTTGTATGATATTTTCATATAATCTGCATGGTTATTCATGATATACACACATATATAGCATCACTGTCCAATGAAATACGAGTATCTCCATGTTTTTTTGACAGTTTTTTAGTTTAAAACACAAACTGTGACCTGAAATAATCTCTTTTTACATTAACTTCCATTAAACAAACAAAAAAAAAATAAGGGTAATACTTTCTATGAATGTCATCTTTATTAGACGCTATAACCACATTCATAACATATTATAATGCATTCATAAGGCATTATAAACATGGCTATACATGTTTATAAAAAAGCATAACCCATTGTAGCCATGTTTGTTAAGCATTATGACCTGTGGTCATAATACATTATAAGCTGTGCTTATAATATATGTGTTAAAATAGTATATCTCTATCATTAATAATCTAGTCCTACAATGAAAGTCTGGCACTTTACTTAGAGCGCACAAAGACCTGTTATTATACATTATAATTGACTATAAGAAATATTATATTCAAGCAAAAATAAT
Source organism: Astyanax mexicanus (assembly GCF_023375975.1). Lineage (NCBI taxonomy): Eukaryota > Metazoa > Chordata > Actinopteri > Characiformes > Acestrorhamphidae > Astyanax > Astyanax mexicanus. The sequence goes on from NC_064429.1 coordinate 32,301,639, forward strand.
TTAAACCACTTTTTAAGTGGTTAAAAATATATTTATATTTATAGATTATTGATGTTGCGTTTATATGTTGGAAGCTGTTTTATTCATTATAAAATCTGCAAGCAGGGACTGCGTTTCTTGGTATTGATGTACAACATGTTATAAACTCATTATAATGCATTATAATCACAGTTCATGATGCATAATAAACATTGCTAGAATTAATTATACATTTTTATAAATATGTATAGCCATGTTTATAATGCCTTATGAATGCATTATAATGTGTTATGAGTATGTTTATAGAGTCTTATAGAGATGACATTCAAAGAAAGTGTTACCAAAATAAATTTCGGTAACACTTCCTATGAACCCTGTGTTCATAATGCCTTATGAATGAATTTATTTATCATGACTGTAATAACAACTGTATAAAAACCTTCATAACACATTATAAACTACAAGTATAACGGATTATAAAGAAAGGACTTATAATGCCTTATAATATCTGTATATAAGAACATCCAATGTATACAATGTAGTGTTGTACCAAAATATACCAAATCTGTGTTATAGTGCATTACAACACTACATTGTACAATGTTCTTGAAGAATGAACATATATTATAAGGCATTATAAGCCCTTTCTTTATAAACCCTTATACTTGTAGTTTATAATGTGTTATGAATGTCGCTGTAAGTACTTGTAACTGAGTTATTGTACATGCTTATTGCAGTCATTATAATGTATTATGCATGTCATATAATGCATTATGAATGCATTATGAATACAGGGTTCATAGGAAGTGTTACTGAAGTTTTATCTCTATCCTGTAAAGTTTCTGTTTTAGAGATATATTTAACGTTCCACTAGGAAATTAAAAAAATTTAGCCCTATCTGGATGGGATTAGTTTCTCAGGCACTCCTGGGGTAATTCTGGGGTAATTCCCATCCAGAACAACCATGTATGTGTTTTCTCAGATGTCCTCTGAGAAAATTACAGGCTGAATTATCTACTGTTTTTCGCTGAACTCTTTTCGTGGTCCTCCGTAAATTTTAGTCCTGTCCGGATCCACATCTCTGAGTTTCGTCTCCTCGCCTTTAATAAAATAGCTATTTGTATCATAATTACACTTTGGGTGCACATTTCCAAGGAGATCCACAACAGTGAGTGGAAATGGAGGAGCTACTGAACATCTACTGATGTCACGTGATCGAGAAAGCCTAAAAACTCACTGGTTCTCCTGTTTTTTTCAATTACAGTCTGGATGCGGGAGTTTTATCACTGAGTAGAAGTGCGAAATATTTTTCACAGACATCCCCCTGAGAAACGAATCCCATTCAGATAGAGCTTTAGTTTCATTTATAGGATTTCTGCATATTTAAATGCACGAATCAACCAGCTGGTAGGTAGATTTACCTGGTTAATACCCACTAGTATTACAGAAAAGTCTCTGTAACATAATCTGACTGAATTTGGACACATCTTCTCATTCAATATTTTTATTTTACAATTTTTTTCTACATTGTAAATTAATTCTGAAGTGTACAAGACTATGAAGGAACACAAAGAATCACAAACCAAAATACTCTTATATGAGGTGAACTCATCCTGTAAAACAGGAGCCGGTCCTGATGAGGGCCAGTTTCATCATCATAATGTTTTTGATGGCCTTTGCGACTGCACTTGAGGACACTTGAGTATTTCAAAATCATTCTTCTCTTTACTTTACTAAGTATCTCTGGTAATAATATGAATTAGAACATTAATGAATGTTAAATACTGTACACACCAACTCTAAACTGTCACAAAAACACACCTGTTAAATCGTTAAAAAAAACATGAAATAAAGTGGCCACGGAGTGTAGATTTCTACAGTTTTAACACTAATAACAGGAGAACTTTAACCACAGTAAAACAATGTAAGGATTGTTAGCAGATATTTTCTGTTGAAGATAAAAAAGAGCAGAAATGTCATCACTCCTCCCGGTTCCCCATAACTGTTCCATTTTTATGCTGTAGGTTAAAATCTGAAAGTAGTTAAACAGCAGGCAGATACATCATCCAGCCTCCCTGCGGTAGAGCCGGCTATTCTTAATCCCTACAGTCTGCTCTACAACATTCAGCTCCTTTATACTGTAGCTCTGCCGCTCTCTCTCTCTCTCTCTCTCTCTCTCTCTTTTCTCTCTCTTTCTCTCATTCAGCAGAGCAAGGCTTCACTTTAAACGGCGGAGCTTTCTGTAAGTGTAGATATATATATATATATATATATATATATATGTATATATATATATATATATATATATATATATATATATATATATACATATATATATATATATATATATATATATATATATGTATATATATATATGTTGTGAGGGCCAGTTGTGATCTGAGAAAAGAACCTCATGATGATCAGGCTTTTTCAGAGAGTTCAGAGAGCAACATCAATGTATGCATATATACAAATACTATATCTCCATACATATATAGCTCTGGAAAAAAAATGAGAGACCACTTAAAAATAATGAGTTTCTTTGATTTTACCAAATTAAAAACCTCTGGAATATAATCAAGAGGAAGATGGATGATCACAAGCCATCAAACCAAGCTGAACTGCTTGAATTTCTGCACCAGGAGTAAAGCAGCATAAAGTTATCCAAAAGCAGTGTGTAAGACTGGTGGAGGAGAACATGATGCCAAGATACATGAAAACTGTGATTAAAAACCACCAGGGTTTATGTATATGAACTTGTTTTCTTTGCAGTTTTTTTTTTTTTTTTGTTATTTAAGCCATTTCTCATTTTCTGCAAATAAATGCTCTAAATGACAATATTTTATTTGGAATTTGGGAACAATGTTGTCTGTAGTTTATAGAATAAAGCAACATTGTTCATTTTACACTCAAACATATACCTATAAATAACAAAATCAGAGAAACTGATTCAGAAACTGAAGTGCTCTCTTCATTTTTTCCAGAGCTGTACAAGGTATATTTTAAGGCTACCTATATAGAGACTTAATAACACATTCTTAAACATGGAAAAATAATTTATTACGCAATTTATAGATATTCCTGAATAGCTTATGGTATTACTCACATGATATGAGAGAGAGAGATGGACAGACAGACGAAGCAATGGTTTACTAGTAATGTCCCTGCCAAACGCATGTCTAGTGGTCAACGGTCTCTCACCTAGAGGTACACTACCCTAAAGCAGCTTTTTATATATAGGTTTAAATAGGTTTATTTGTATTTGAAGCACAGTGAGAGATCATTAAAGGTCACCTTCCGCGAAAATCCGATTTTTCTTGTTTTTTGTGGAATACAGTAGGTCTCTCCGAGTTGAATGTGTACACCTGCACATTAAACTGTTTTGCAGCCCCCATTGTCTGCAGGAGCTAAGCAAAGAAATCCCCCCTCCCCCCCTCCGAAAAACGGGTGAATTTTGAATTATCTTTCTGCCTACGTAGGCAGAAACTCACAGACCAGCCCACCTTGGCTCGAGAAACTCCCAGAGGCGGAGCTGAAGCGACGCAACATCACCGCTCATCAGTTAGGAGGTGGGAGGCAGTGAGCGGCAGAGCGGTGGAGGGGCGTCGCAGTGCTCCTAGCCAATCAGAGGAGAGATATTTGCATTCTGTTTGCATGTATGAATATTCATGAGCAAAGCTGGAATCCGGTCATTTTGGACACACCCCTAAAACAGTCCATTAAAAAAGAGCTATACAGAGACACCTGAGCACTTTTTTTTACAAAAACGGCTCACATGTCATTCATTCATACTAGAGACCACAACTAGACATTTTAAAATGAAAGAAAAAACGACGGAAGGTGACCTTTAAGAGCTAGATAGACATCTACAGTACAATTAAAGATATTTTGCCCAGTTGCCAGACCTTCAGCAGGATAATGCTCACCAGATTTATTGCCAATAAAGAATTTATTGGACCATCTGGGAGATGGAGATGAATACAGAACCTGTATGGCTTAATGCCAAATGGTATCTACGTAAACCGTCTTCAATTACACCTGTAAACCCAGAGAATCTTGAATCACACTGACGGCCGTAGACATTCATTCAATGCTGCTTCCTCTCAGTCTGGGCCATCGGCCTTGTGGGAAACCGTCTCATCCACAAAGCAAGCTATCAGCTATTGAGATCTGGCTAGAAAAAAAAAAGAAAATGTGTGTAAAATTGATGGCAACGGCTCATGAATCATTTTCCTCTTCCTCTACCTTCCTGCTACTTCTCTCTCTCACTCACTCTCTCTCTCTATTTCACTCGTTTTCTCTCTCTCTTTTCCTCTTTCTTACCTGGAGGCTACAGAAAACACACATTTTCCTCTCCACAGCATGAATCAGTAGCAGAACAGTCCGGGGGCTGATAGTAATCAAAAGTCTAAATGAAGCACGCGCTATATTATTCTCCGCGGCGCATGCCGAAGCTTGCGCAGGAAAACCCAAACCGCGGAGAACTCCTCGCCAGTCATTAATAAACATTGGAAGTGCAGAAATGCATGAAGAAGTCTGTGAAACGCTGAGACTGTGTTTGATTTGGGCTGTGGAGGTACAACACCCCCAGCGCTCGGCTGGGTTTTACAACATCGCGCCAGGCTGGAGTCGCCCTTTTCCCCCACACGTTTCTTTTTTGGTGTAACACCAGGTGTTGCCAAAGATTGCATCAGGGCTTCCTTTGCCTACATCTCTTCAAAAACGAAGACGTGGGGTGAAACCGAAGCGCAGAGGCCACGTCAGTTCTGACACAGCCCTGTCTCTTTTTTTCCCCAGACTGGGACTTTCTTGGAAGTAAATTAGTCCCTCAAGCTATTGAGACCTTTAGAACTTCATTAATGCAAATATAAGTAAAGTTAGATTGATAGACAATTATAGGGGTGATGCAGTATAATCAAAAAGAAGCAAGTAAATGTGCACTAAGAATTTTTTTTTTTTTAACAAAGTTTTTTTTAATTGTATTTTTTTCATAATATAATATACACAAACATTTGAGAAAACAAGTAAAGTAGAGACAAAAAACAGTTAATGTTATGTTAACTTGCATTACAGCATGTACAACAAATAATACGCTGCACACAGTAATAAATCATGCTCACTGACTCGTAGCAATTTCACACCCAAAGCCACCTCCTGAGAGACGGTGTAATAAGTAATAACTTGTATGAATCAGATTGTATTGCCTTCCATTATAAATGCATTAGGATTAAAGAACCTAATGCTGTTTGTTCAATCAAGTCTTTCATTTAAAATGCGATCGCAGGTAACTGCTAACTTGCTGACTTGTCGATAATAGTTGTTTGCAGGCCTGCTGTGCATTTATATCAGATTTCTCCAGATCCAGTCGGTCAAAAATTGCTATGTTGGCGATTGAAAGCTTTGTGCAATAATACTGTCATGTTCACTTATGGCTTTTACATGGATTCATGCAGCAAAAACATGCGTAATTCACTTTTACAGGAGCGTTTTCCATCCAGACGTCTTTTTATCTGCTTTGTCCAAGATTGAGATTACCAAATTACCTGGGGTTATTGAGGGCAAGGCAGGAAATACCCCCCCCCCCCCCCCCCCTTAGATAAGACAAGGGCAATTTTTGGCATGGCCAATCCATGTACATGGGAAACCAAATTAGGAAATCCACATGGAGGACAGTCTGCTGGAGAACCAACCAGAGCAAGGATCAACCCCAGAACCCCAGACGGCTCCTTCTTCTGTATGTGTGTGTATTTGATATATATTTATATTTTGGAGTTTGATAAAACATGAAAAGCATCATCATTTCCTTTGATTTTTACCAATTTCTTACCAAACCTCTGGAATATATTCAAGATTTGGAAGATGGTTGATCACAAGCCATCAAACCAAACTGAACTGCTTGAATTTTTGCACCAGGAGTGATTGAGTAGCATAAAGTTATCCAAAAGCAGTGTGTAAGACTGGTGGAGGGAGGAGAACAAGATGCCAAGATGCATGAAAAAAACTGTGATTAAAAACCAACCAGGGTTTTATTCCACCAATTATTGATTTCTGAACTCTTAAACCCTGAATATAAATATGAACTTGTTTTGTTTGCATTATTTATTAAGACTACCTTCATAAAGGGGTTATGAATGGTTTATTAAGGAGATTATTAATGGTTATTAATTAGGCTGCAAATAAAACTTTAAAACTCATTAATAAGCATTATAAACATAATAATCTTTCTAGATACTGATCTGACTTTGTGTTTTGCATCAATCAGCATTAAACTTGTAAAATTAATATATTTATAAGTATGTTTAACTCTTTTCTATGAATTAAATGACTAAGCAAACAACGGATCACTGTTAGCTTTTTTCAATTGATATGTTGTAATTGCTTATCAATGGTTTAAAGGCATTTACAACCTAATCAATAATACTTAATGCCTAACTCAAATATATACCTATATATTTAAAATCAGAGAAACTGATTCAGAAACTGGAGGTGGTCAATTATTTTTTTAGCTTTTTATATGGCGGTATATATGTCTCATGTATTTAAGGTATATGTTTCTAGTGATATTACTGTAGGGTTTTTTTTTTTTGGAGTCCTACAAAACCAAAATATAAAAATATAAAAAACTCTTATGGCTTTCATATCAAAATCATGGTAACAACCACCTGACGAATGCACAGGCGTTTTGATACCTTTGTCCATATCATATAATTTACTGTATAGCAACCACATTTAAATTGTTGTCTGTTGCTGGCTTCTTCTACTTTTTGCCAGCGTGGTCACGTGATGCTCCAGCTTGATGAAAAACAGCTCAAAGTGCTTCTGAATGCTCAAACAATGCAGAGCGGCGTCCATAACGTGAGTTCATAATTACACGAGTGAGTGGAGGACAGGGTGACATTGTCTCAGACAAAGCTGTAATCAGCGCTCAGCAGATGGCGATAAAAAGCAGAAATTACAGCAGAACCGTTGCTCAAGTTCATCTGATCTGAATGGAGGTAACAGATGTGGCGGAGATGCCAAGGTTACATTAATATTTGATGATGCATTGAGCAGTGACTCTCTCTTTCTGTCTGTCCGTCTCTCTTTGTATATATATATATATATATATATATATATATATATATATATATATATATAGCATTGGGAAAAAAATGATTTTTTGATTTTACCAAACTGAAAACCTCTGGAGTTGCATAAAGTTATCCAAAAGCAGTGTGTAAGACTGGTGGAGAGAGGAAAACATGCCATAATTCATAAAACTGTGATTAAAAACCAGGGTTATTCCACCAAATATTGATTTCTAAACTTTTAAAACTTATTTTATGAATATGAACTTTTGTATGTGAGGTCTGAAAGCTCTGCATCTTTTTTTATTTTAGCCTTTTCTCATTTTCTCCAAATAAAAGCACTCGATGACAATATTTTTCTGTGGAATTTGGGAGAAATGTTGTCTGTAGTTTATAGAATTAAACAACAATGTTCATTTAATCAAACATATACCTATAAATCAAAGCAAAATCAGAGACACTGATTCAGAAACTGAAGTGGTCTCTTCATTTTTTCCAGAGCTGTATATACATATATAAACTCATTAACACACAAAAAAATAACATACCAAGTTATCGTTCTTCATTAAATCTAATTAAACTTTTGTTATCTATATATCTATATATGGGTGTCATGGTCTTAAAAGTAGGTGTGTTCAGGTAAATTTCTGGTGTATTGCTATTTTGGCATCATAAAACACAGGTCTGAAAAAAAAAACCTAGACTGACTCCAACAGAATCAATCAGACGTTCATTGCTATCTTGGCAGTGAATTGTCAACACAGGCATGTCCCCAACACACGTACACCCCTGCTTGATATGCACACATGGAAACACAGCAGTGCACAAACCCATAGTTTGTGCTTGTAGGAAGCTGTGCAAAATACTTTTACATCAACAATAAACAGAATGCACAGGTGTGAATGCTTAGGTCTGATCCCTCTGCTGAGAAGTGCAGTTAAAAGCACTGCACTGTTAAAATAGCAATCCTCCAAAGTCAGAGTACGCTGATTGGTTTGTTGCACATTACACCCAAAACACACCCAGCATTAATTAAGAGAATTAGTAATTAATTGTCTTTTGAGCTTCGCAAGCTGTACTTTTCCTGTTGTTACGATAGCAAAGCTTTAATATTCATCTTGTCAGTAGATGCTGATTATGTGAGTGAGTGTATATGTGTCGGTGTGTACACTAAGTGTGTGTGTTCACACACATGCCCACCTTCCATCATCTCAAAATCTTGTACTAGAGACCCCTAGAGCTGCAGCTAGCTTCATTTCTCACCTTCTAAATTACATTTTCAGTATCGGTGCTCCTCCGAAACCTCAGCCTTTCACACACACACACACACACACACACAAAAAAAACTTCCACAAGCCTCTTCCATAGGCTCCCATGTCTCTCCACAATGCCCAGCTCCCAGCTTTTTGTATCTAAAGCAAATGAATCTCAGTGATCCATCACCACAGACACCAGGTCCTGCATACCAAACAGACTTTCCTCCACCCATCACATCACATCACATGTGCTGCACTGCAGACCGACCAGTCCAGTACCTGTACCCTCTTCTTCAACAGTCACGCCTTTATAACATGTGCAGCATGTGATTTTACACTGTCTTGTTGAAAAATATGCATTGAAATCCCTGGAAAAGATGAATGGAATTGAAATGAATGGAGCATTTTGTATGTTGCTGTAATTTTCGATAGATAGATAGATAGATAGATAGATAGATAGATAGATAGATAGATAGATAGATAGATAGATAGATAGATAGATAGATAGATAGATAGATAGATGTAGTTATGAAAGAGTTATTCATGAGATTTAATTGATTCATAGATTGTGTTGCAGGCCTGAAACGCAGGAATGGATGCATCTGAACTAAGGAATTGACGTTCATCAGACAAAATATGAAATATCTTGGGCTTATACCGTCAGCAATGAAATAAAATAGCCTCTCTCCGTCTAACCAGACATGTCTCGACCCATCTGCATCAATAATCATCCAGGAATAAGACTCTGGACCTTATTAATCATTCACATGGGGTCGCTTACATTTCAACCATGACTCAATTAGTTTTCAAGAGCTCTCTGCCGGGCTGACCAGCTGGGATTTATAATTGACTGCATGGACTACAGCGGCAGCGAAACGGCTCAGGTCCCCAAAGGCGGTCAGGGTTTGTTTGGATGATTTATCGGAGAGTTACAGCGAGCAATAAGCAATGATCATGGGTCTTTAAGTGCATGCCAGCCAATGCTTCTTGGATGCTGATGTTGCAGTACAAGCTATGATTATTTTTCAGGGGGATGTAGCGAGGCACAGATGAACACTTGTAAGTAAGTGGAAAAAAAGTGTTCTGTGTTGGTATATGTATGTATACACCAAGCTCAGCATTACTGGCAGTTCATTTTTTTGCCTTATGTTAACCTTGTCCAGACGTGGCGTCAACTTGTCTGGATTTGGAAGTATTTGGGATGGACCATCTCACAGTGGAAAAACATGTATTTTGGTCAGATAAAATAGTATTCCAGATTTTTTTTGCAAGAAAAAAGGGTGCTGTTTGCTTCAGACCAAAGATAGTATGGTCTTAGTCTTTACAACAACATCTTTTCCAAGGACATCCATGGTGACATCAACCTCTCTTGGCTTGGAAGCATCTGGGATGGACCATGACACAGGGGACACATGGGAAATCATGTAATGTGGACAAATAAATTAGTATTCCATACTTTTTTTGAATGAATAAAGGGACAATGTTTGCTTCACACCAATGATATCCATGGATTTTTTAACAAGACAATACAAAACCACATGCTGCACACATAACAAACCAGAACCAAATGTGGTGTCAACCTCTTGGAAGGCTTGGAAGCATCTGGGATGGAACATCTCACAGTGGAAATGTGTTTTGTGGTCAGACAAATCAGCATTCCAGATCATTTTTGCAAGAATAAATGAACAATGTTTGCTTCAGACCAAAGATAGTATAGTCTAAGTCTTTAGAACAAAATCTTTTCCAAGGATGCCCATGGATTTTTTCTACAAAACTGACAAAATTAAAATCCACATGCTGTTCACATAACTATCCATAACCAGATGTGGGGTTATCTTCTTTGGGCTTCTTTGAACCAAAGACAGTTACCAACATATCCCGTTCCTGTACACTCCTATGATGGCAGCAGTATTACAAAAGTCCATTAAAGTCCATATAAAGTCCATTAAAATTTATTCAGAACAACCTTTGTTTCAAGGACATCCATTCAGTTTTCCAACAAGACAATGTAAAACCACATGCAAGAAGTGTTGCCAACTCATTAGGGCTAAGAAGCATCTAAGGTGGACCATTACACAATTGAAAAACACATATTGTGGTCTACTTTAGACCAAAGATTGTCCTTGAATTTTTTAACAAGACAATGCAAAATCACATGCTGCACACATACAGTAACTAACCAGAACCAGATGTGGTGTCAACCTCTTGGATGGCATGGAAGCATCTGGGATGGACCATTACACAATGGAAAAACATGTATTGTGGAAGACGGATGAGTATTCCAGATCTTTTTTGGACACTGAATGGACTCTGTTGTCTCCAGATCAAAAAATAAAAGGTCTATAAGACAGAATCTGTCATGGTGTGGGAGTGTTTCAGTTCACGTCTGTGATGACAGCAGTATTAATGTAGAAAAAACAGTGAGATCTTTATGACCAGATCTTTTCCAGGGACGTCAATGCATTTTTCAACAAGACATTGCATGGCTGCTAAAGAGGTACTATAATAAAAACTGCTTGTGAACCAAGGCAGTTGTGTTAATCTAATATTAGATCAGTGTAAATTTTTCTTATCTAATAGAGTGAAGAGTCAATACATGTAGGCCACAGGGTAGATGGATGTACTCACACCAAAAGAGATAGAAATACCCTACATCCATACTTACATCCATTCAGATCGCCTCAATCCCACAGTTCCAATATGCTGACTTCAAAGAGACCCATACATCAATACCCAGCATTCCCATCAAACATGTGACCCTGAAAGCCTCACACATCACCCAGTGACCTTTTGTCATGGTGCAGTGAGCTAAAGGCCACGGCGACAGCAGGTAAGCGAAAGAAAGCCCAGCGGGAGCGACCAAGGCAATGGCATTCAATTTGACCCAGGAGGTGAGATTGAATTTGTGGCATAAGGGAAGCCGAAAGCTTTAATTCCATCTGCGGGGTGGGTGGTGGCGGGGACGGTGGGGGTAGTGGTGGCGGTGGTGGTGGTGGTGGTGATGGGGGATGAGGGGCTGAGTTCAAGGTCTGCTCAGACACTTCACCAGCTGTACTTTGTTCTGAGCGGAGATGTGTTCACTCCAGATCCTGGAAATACAAGATACAAGCTGGTAAAAAATGATCCGGAACAATACAGCTCCTCAAAACCAAGAAAAAAACAAGACCACGGGATGTGCCAAATCAGGTAGTCATAGGAGCATGGGGTATTTTAAGGCATTACAGGGTAGTTTGTTAGTGTAGGGTAGTATTGAGAGTATGGTTCGGTAGATGGTAAATGTGTAAATGGTAGTATAGAGTCTTTTAGGGAATAAAGGTTATTAAAATTATAGTATTGTAGTATAGGCTAGTATATGGGGTACAGGGTACTATAGAGTTTAGGGTAGTAAAGGATAATGTATAGTACTAGATGGTACTATTCATATAGGAATTAAAGGTCATATAGGAATTAAAGGTTAATAAAGGGTAGTATAGTCTAGTATATGGGGTAATAAAGTGTAGTTTAGAGTAGAATAATGTCATATAGGAACTATAGAGTACTATATAGGGCTAATAGTGGGAAGTTTAAGGTAGTATTGGTTGCATAGGGAGTCTATATAGCAATATAGCAAGTACAGTATAGTATAGGGAATATTTGCTCACATGGGGAGCATATCATTGGTGTCCAATGAAAAACACTTATCTCCATTTTTGTAAACTCGATTTTTAGTTTACTACATAATTTGAACAGGCAAACTGTTCCTTGCACTGTGCCAAAATTTCTTGATGAACGGACCAATAGAAACTCTTCAAAATGACCTGAAATAAACTCTTTTTACATTGACTACCATTGAACATTTACAAGGTTTTTTCTGTCTCCTGTAAAGTTGCTGTTTTGGAGATAAGTGTTTTTCATTGGACAGTGACGATATGGGAGTATATGAAAGTATAGGGTAACAATATAGTATAGGTTAGTAAAGGATAATGTAGAAGATGGTACTATAAAGTATTGTAGGGTAGTTTAGGGAAGTATATGGCTGTACAAAGACTATATGACACTATATGGTAGTATAGAACAATATAGGATTTTGTAGGACAGTAGAGAGTCATATAGGGAGCAATAGTTAATAAAAGGTAGTATAGGCTAGTATATGGGGTAGTAGAGGGTAGTGTAAGGTACAGTATATGGGAACTATAGGGTACTATATAGGGCAAATAGTGGGAAGTTTAAGGTAGTATTGGTTGCATAGGGAGTCTATATAGCAATATAGCAAGTACAGTATAGTATAGGGAATATTTGCTCACATGGGGAGCATATCATTGGTCAAAATTTCTTGATGAACGGACCAATAGAAACTCTTCAAAATGACCTGGAATAAACACATTTTACACTGACTTCCATTGAAGGTTTACAAGTTTTTCTCTCTCTTCTTTAAAGTTGCTGATTTGGAGATAAGTGTTTTTCATTGGACAGTGACGATATGGGAGTATAAGAAAGTATAATATATATATATTGGCTATATATATGGCTGATAGTGGGTATATAGTGATAGGGACTATAGCACGTATAGTGTATTATAGTGAATATATGTTCATATATATAAATATATAAGTTTATGGTAATATAGGGTAATATAAGATAGTATAGGTGAGTTTAGGATAGTAAAGGATAATTTAGAGTAGTAGATTGTACTATAGCCATATATCGGAAGTATATGGCTGTATAGGGTATCATAGATTATAGGATAGTATTGGATAGCATAGGGAATATAAGGTAGTAAAAGTTAAAATAAGGGTGTACAGGAAATGTATATGTTGTACTGGGTAGTATAGGTGAAAGTTTTAGTGTTTATGTACAACAGTTCATCAGATCATTGAGATTGACTGTATGACTGTAGGTCAGCTATTTAAAATACATTTTCTCAATTTAAAAAGAAAGTATGGAAAAGTATCTGAAGGAGATTTCAACCTCACAGAAATCTTTCAACCTTGAGAGATCATTAATTGACTTTGGTATCATTGGTTGATTTGTATCTGATGAAAGATTGATTGAGACCATTAGGGGCTATCTGTGGATAATGCCTGCTAAAAATGGGCAGAAATACTTTTGCGCCAAGTTCACCCAAAGCCATAAACTGTATTTGGTAGATTTTAGGCCCTTTTAAACCATTTTATTTACTCGATTCCCCAATAATTAATCAATCTATAATGAATGATGTCCATGAGCTTCACCATATTGTTCACAAATCATGAGGTTCAGGAGGACAGAACAAAGGGTTGTATTGGACTGTTGTAAAATGCAATATATATCACACTTGATACTCCTGCAGCTTTTATTTTGTTTTTTTAATAAAACTGCTGTCATTTTACTCAAGGCAATGCGTCATACTCACAGCACGGCTGGACATCTTTACGACGTTATCTTTCTGACAACAACTTTCTGAGAAGACTTTATGGCACAATCCAGCCTGACGTACAAATCGTCTGCTGTTATAACTTCAGTATTATTGTACACCATCATTTAGGCTGCTCACTGTTGGTGCTTTTATCATTTCTGCAGACGTTTCTGGGGCTGCAGTGAAGAGTGAGTGATGGTAATGGTTCCAACTCAGTTAGAGGGGCTCTCATTTTTTTTTTGGAGCAACTGCTTTGGTTGTATTACAGACGAAACAATCAACAGAAACGACAGTCTGAGTGTCAGAACAGAACAAATCTGTAAAAAAGACATGAAATTGTATTTTTTATTTTACCTTACTGTCCATAAACTGCGTTCATTTCATCAGTATTTGCTTATGTACCATGAATGCTTGGATACCAATAGTTCAGAGCAGTACCACCTGAAACTGTAGGGGGCAGTATCACTGGTAGTAACTCCTACAGCCATTTACGTAGCTTTCAAGCCTTTGCATCATGGCTCCAACCCTGTCTAGGCCAACTGTTAGCGTTGTGACTAACCTTCTCCCACCCTGCCATGTCAAGTTGCTGTATCTGTTAGCATAGCAGCTCCAATCCTACTCAGCCTTACTGTTACAATTGTGGTTCAAACCCAGTCTAGGCCAACTTTTAGCAATGTGACTAACCTTCTCCAAACCTTCCAAGCCTAGCTGCTGTGTCTGTTAGCATAGTGGCTCCAACTTTACTCAGTCTCACTGTTAGCATCATGGCAAACTGGCTTCCAACTGGATTAACCTTACTGTTAGTATTGTGGCTAACACAATCAAACCCTACCAAGCCTGGTTGCTGTATCTGTTAGCATTGTGGCTCCAAACCATCCAAGCCCAGTTGCTGTATCTGTTTGCATAGTGGCTCCAACCCTGTCTAGGCCAACTGTTAGCGCTACGATTAGACTTCTCCTAACTTTTCAAGCCCAGCTGCTGTGTCACTTAGCATAGTGGCTCCAACCCTACTCAACCTTACTGTTAGCATCATTGTTCCAACTCTTTCAGGGCCAACTGTTAGCGTTGTAACAAACATTATTCAAACCTTCCAAGCCCAGCTGCTGTGTTTTTGTTAGCACAGCGTCTCCAACCCTACTCAGCCTCACTGTTAGCATTATGGTTCAAACTCTGTCTAGGCCAACTGTTAGCATTGTGACTAACCTTCTCCAAACCTTCCAAGCCCAGCTGCTGTGTCTGTTAACATAGTGGCTCCAATGCTACTCAGCCTCAGTGTTAGCATCATGGCGAACTGGCTTCCAACAGGATGAACTTTGTTGTAAGTATTGTGGTTTACACAATCCAAACCTGCCAAGCCTGGTTGCTGTGTCAGTTAGCATTGTGGCTCCAAATCTACTGAGCACAGCTGTTAGCATCATGCCTAACCTCGTACAACACTACTAAACTCAGCTGCTGTGTCTGTTAGCATCATCTGGTAGAATCATGGCCAACACCATCCAATCCTTCCTAGCTTTTTTGCGGTATCTGTTAGCATAGCAGCTCCAACCCTACTTCAGAGTCCCAGCTGTTAGCATTGTGGCTAACCACTGACATGGCTCTCCAAACCACTGATTGGTGGAAACTTCACACTAGACCTCGATCAGCTTGGACTGTGTGTCTCTCCACTCTTCCTCCAGACTCTGCTCCCTTGATTTACAAATGAAATGTAAAATTTACTGATGATCAGTGATGGTTTGGAGAGTCATGTCTGTCATCTGCTGGTGTTGATCCACTGTGTTTTATTATCAAGTCTAAAGTCAGTGCAGCTTTCTTTTCTCACAAAATCTTACAGCACTTCATGCTTCCCTCTGGTACTGACAACTTTTATGGAGATGCGGATTCGGATTTCATTTTCCAGCAGGACTTGACACTCTGCCCTCACTGCTAAAAATGTCAATCAGTCTCATACAATATTTAAAATTTCTGATTTTGGGGTTTTCATTGGCTTTAAGCCATAATCATTAACAGTAAAATAAATAAACGCTTAAAACAGATGCACATATTTTTTTTTGTTTCTCTTATACAGTAACTGCATGACTGTCAGACTTAACTATATGGCAAAGCAAGCTTAATAGGGCCTATAATAGAGCCCTGAGGGACGCCACAAGATAAACTTAGCGTAACGATTCCTAGAGAGAGCATAGCAGTTTCTGCATTCGAAATAATGACTGAATATTAAAGGGTATAAAAGGGTTCATTAGGTTAAGTTCACAAGTTCACAATTTATATAAGTGCCATATTTCAGCTGATACAGTGGAAACGATGGCATTATTCAGTTGTTGTGTCACCGCAAACACAAGACGCCTATGAATTTAAACTCTAGGAAAGCAGACAGCTGTCTTTTATATATGAATTATTAGTATTAGTATTATTCAGGGTCTCGGTATACAGTCTAATGTCATGCCGCTCATTTTGAATGACAGTTCAAGCACTTCCTGTCTCCGCAGTCTCCTCTGCAGTCTGCAGAAGTGTGGACACAAGTTTTGTCTCATTATTGTTCAATTATTTACCGCGCTATGAATTTTTATGAGCTCTGGGAAAGAGTGTGTGTGTGTGTGTATATATATGAGTGTGTGTGTGCGTGAGAGGCATGCAGTAGATGTCTGGCTGTGTTTCACACTCCGAGCCAAGCCAAGTCCAGGAATCAATCTCCGGACTGTAAACCTCCCGTGATTCAGGATAAAGTGACGGCTCTCGGGAAGATGTGTGCCGGCTTGAGCGGCGTTAATTAGACGAGTGGCGAAACCCGTGACATTCATTTCAGAGCAGATGCTTGTTTGGTTTGAGCGTCACGCACTAAATGTCAACGCTAAAAGTGCTTTTACGACTTCTCCTGATCGCTGGTACAAGGCACTCCGGCGCTAAGTGAAGTTTAGATAAATTGCACGTATTAAAAGTGCATTAATTTGAAGGAGGTCGAGTGTTTCGCTGTAGAGAAGCTGTAGAGAAGCCGCAGAGCGTTTAGCATCGCAATCTTCAGTCAATAAACCAATACGGGCAAAGAGTTACACAAATACGCTTATTTTATAGTAACAGCACTCACTAATAATAAGGAACAATAAGGGAAGTGTCATATTATTCTACTGCTGCAGAATTATATGTATTTCGGAAGGGTGGACATTCTAAATTTCCTTTGGGATAAATAACTTACCTACCCCTACCTACCTACCTACCTACCTACCTACCTACACTTATCAGACTGTCCAAGCAACTGTAGCCTTTCTGCCAGCTCCAACCAGACTGAGAATTTTCCGTTCCACCTCTTTTATCTCATCCTTGGATGGTCCTCAGATCCACAGGTCTTCTCAGTAACTCAAAGCAGCTCTTCTGACACCCGTCATATTCCATATGCCATGGTAAAAATCACAGACATTAAATTTTAAACCCATGTATTTAGAACCACTTAGAAATATCATGAGATACTCAATATTCCTCTAGAATTTCCCTCTGGGATTAATAAAGTATCTATCTATCTATCTATCTATCTATCTATCTATCTATCTATCTATCTATCTATCTATCTATCTATCTATCTATCTATCTATCTATCTATGTTTAGAGATAGAAGACATTATTTAAAATATAAAGAGGAACACTTGAGATATCATTTCATTATATTGAGATGATAATATAGTGGAGGAACAAAGTCATTTTATTTGTCCCAGCTATATGGGATCAACAGGTATAAAAGCTATATGGGAGCTAACAGGTATAAAAAAAAAAACTTAACTTTCTCTTCATACAGAAAGGTGTTTTTTGTAAAAAAAAATGCAAAAAAATAATTATTATAAATGCAAAAAAATAAAAATAATATTATTACTAAAATTTGTCAAAACACGTCTTATAAAGCTAAAGATGTTTGTATCGGGACTGGCTGTAGAAACTTTTGACTGGGATTCTTGTTATCTTGTTTTCAATCAATTCAATATATTGTTGTTATGTGACCACTAGAAGCTACAGAAAGTGTATGAGGCCAAAGGGTCAAAGTATTGCAAAAGTACTGAAACATTTGAGTTTGACGATAATATGTAAACCCATTTGGAATGTCCCTGAAGAAGAAAGTCATCACTGGTGTACTAAGTAACAGTAGTTGAACAGGTAGACCAAGGAAAAATGGGTGGGTTCTTCTGAACTGTGTATCAGATCCAGATGTGAAAATCTGTAAATAAAAACTGAAATGTTAATCTTATGTCTTATATTAGTCTTTTAATGATAAATGCAAATGTTTTCAGTCTACAGCAAAAACAAATGTATTGACCTCCAATACTGATCCAAAACTTTTGGAGGGGACTGTAGGTATCCTGGTGCACAGAAGCAGAAATATATTGTCCTCATATGAGGACACAGTTTCTCAAGAGCTTAACCACAACAAGAACGACAAAACCTAGAGTTTACAAAGTCATGTATTTTTATTCGCTCCTGTTTTTTTAAATCCCATTTTTTTCGGATCGTTTCACTTTTAAAAAAATGCACAAAACCAAAAACACACGCACTGACTCACTGACAGAGTAAACAAAAAGCTCCAGCTCCGTAACTCTCGGGTGTATTCGGCCCGTGGCTCGGAGTGACAGTCTGAAAGTTTGTGAGGCAGCAGTTTTGCCGCCTCGCCTCTGAAGGAAGTGTCAAATTAGACATGGTTCACCTGGAGGCCTGAACGCGCTTCTCCTTATGGTTCTCTGACAGATAATTCTCCACAGCGTTTCTGACTTTTTTCAGGCGTCAGGAACTCCCCTCCGCTCGCTCCTCCCTCCTCACTAAAGTAATTAAAAGTTTCAGGACACATCAGAGTGTGAATCAGCAGCTTCTGCAGACTCAGTCTCCTTCACGCACTGGAACGGACTGAGGCTGGAGGAAGCTGATGGAGCAGGGCATGCTCTGAATGAGAGAATTCCCTACTGCAGCTTCTACTGTTTACTGCTTTTATCTCTGTTTTTCAAAGTTATCCTATGAAGCCATAAATTACAATATAAACTAGTGGGAAAAGTGTGTGAATAAACTTTAAAAGTTGGCTTGGAAACTCTGTCTGCTGCACCTCCGGAAAATGTACTGAAATTTCCAGAAAATGTCCTAAAAAAATAAAAACGTCATTTATACAAAAACCGTACCACATATCGCTCAGTATATGTATATGGTGTTGCTAGATAGTTGCTGTGGTGTTGCTAGGTGGTTGCTATGGTGTTGGTAGACGGTTGTTATTTCATTCTTTATTCTGTTTATTCTGTACGCTTGGTGCAACTATAGGAAGCCTTTGCTGTGGTGTTGCTAGATGGTTGCTGTGGTGTTGGTAGGCAGTTGCTGTGGTGTTGCTAGGTGGTTGCTGTGGTGTTGGTAGACAGTTGATGTGATGTTGCAAGGTGGTTGCTGTGGTGTTCATAGACAGTTGCTGTGTTGTTGTTAGGGGGTTGATGTAATGTTGCAAGGTGGTTGCTGTGGTGTTGCTAGGTGGTTGCTGTGGTGTTGGTAGGCAGTTGCTGTGGTGTTGGTAGACAGTTGATGTGATGTTGCAAGGTGGTTGCTGTGGTGTTCATAGACAGTTGCTGTGTTGTTGTTAGGGGGTTGATGTAATGTTGCAAGGTGGTTGCTGTGGTGTTGGTAGACAGTTGCTATTAAGTTGCTAGGTGGTTGCTGTATTGTTGCTAGTTGGTTGCTGTGGTGTTGCTATGTGTTTGCTGTGGTGTTGGTAGGTGGTTGATGTGGTGTTGGTAGACAGTTGATTTGATGTTGCAAGGTGGTTGCTGTGGTGTTGCTAGGTGGTTGATGTGGTGTTGCAAGGTGGTTGCTGTGGTGTTGGTAGACAGTTGCTGTGGAGTTGCTAGGTGGTTGCTGTGGTGTTGCTAGGTGGTTGATGTGATGTTGCAAGGTGGTTGCTGTGGTGTTGGGAGACAGTTGCTGTGGTGTTGGTAGACAGTTGATGTGATGTTGCAAGGTGGTTGCTGTGGTGTTGGTAGACAGTTGCTGTGGTGTAGGTAGACAGTTGATGTGATGTTGCAAGGTGGTTGCTGTGGTGTTGGTAGACAGTTGATGTGGTGTTGCTAGGTGGTTGCTGTGGTGTTGGTAGACAGTTGCTGTGGTGTTGCTAGGTGGTTGCTGTGGTCTTGCTAGGTAGTTTATGTGGTGTTGCTAGGTGGTTGCTGTGGTCTTGCTAGGTAGTTGCTGTGTTGTTGGTAGGTGTTGGCTGTGGGGAGGGGGATTTCCTACTTTCTAGGGAAATTCCCCCCCCCCTTAAAAGTGGCCCTAAAAAACTACTAAAAACGTCAGTTTTGCGAAAACCTTCCTACCTATCGCTAGTATTGGTATTGCTAAGTGGTTGCTGTGGTGTTGCTAGGTGGTTGCTGTGATGTTGCTAGGTGGTTACCATGGTGTTATTTGTTTGCTATGGTGTTGGTAGGTGGTTGCTGTGGTTTTGCTAAGTGCTTGCTATGGTGTTGCTAGGTGGTTGCTGTGGTGTTGCTAGGTGGTTGCTGTGGTGTTACTAGGTGGTTGCTACTAAAAACATCTGTTTTACGAAAACCTTACCACCTATCCCTCCAAAAAGGATGAGCAACATAATTTAGTATAGTTATAGGCCTAAGCTTTTGTCCTTGATGGCTTTATTTTTTCCCCTTACATTACTTTTACTTTTATACTTTAAGTAGTTTTGAATCCAGTAATTTTACACTTTTAATCCAGTAATTTTACACTTTTGTTTTAAACCCTTGTATCTATACTTCTACCTACAGAGAAATAAATGTGAATACTTTTACATCATTGGACACTTACAGGTGAGTGACTATTATGGCAGAGCTCCCAGCTGATTCCATCAGACTGCACTGATGAACACTAAAATGTGCAGAGAAGGGAAGCTCCAGCACCTGGTTTGAGAAACACTGCCTTGGAAAACAACTGAAAAGTATCATTACTTGCAAAAGCAAGAAAAGAGTTTCCAAGGTTATAATTGGATTCTTTTCTTATGTACAGCAAGAATACAGGGATTGTCTTTGCTTTTTAAATGTTTAACTATCTGTTTACACTCTGCATGATACTTCAGAAGTGAATTTTGAAAGCTGGAGACGTTTAGAGATAGGACATTTAGTAGGAATTCCTTCATTAGTTGGGGATATGCAAATTTCAGCAAGTTTAAAGCTGTTTAAAGTGTTCACTTCAAACGCTCCAAACATCTAGAGGACTTTATTTATTTCCTGAAGCTTCATATCTTCATTATTGCCATGGTAATAATTAGCAATTTACATAATAATTGCTGTTAGAGTGGCAATTGCTGGTGTAATTGAGAGCTTTTCATTATACTTCTACACCTGAATAGTCTGTAGTGAAGTTCTTGTCTTTGTATATTTCAGCTTAGAAATATGAGGGCAGAGCAAAAGATCAGCCAATTATATGCAAAAGTCATCTTTTGGGTCTCGACCTTCCCTATAAACACTCCAAGCTCAAAAAAAAAATCCATCCAAACATTTTCTGTAGATCGGCTGAAAGAGTTTGGTGTCGGGAATAATATGCTTCTATAAGCCGCTTGGATGCGCTCTTATTGTGACATCACAATAAACCAGGAAATCTGCATAGAACCACACTGGCCCCACCCCTCACAGAGCCCCACCCACTAGATCAGTTGAAGAAACACCATTTTAGCTAAGGTCATTTGGGTTGAGAACCTCAGGCAGTACACAGAAGGATTAACAAGCAGACTTTGTCTGAGGGAGGGATCTGTACCTACTGACCATAGCAAGCTAGCAGATGAAGGAGATGTAAGTATGTTCAAATAATGAGTTTTGATGAGTTTCTATAACAGTTAAGCATGAATTAGCTTGTTCCTGTTTTGCCAAGCTAACATTAACATGTGGTAAACGAGTTCTTAGGTTTTAGGGGTAAAATTTAAGGTTTAGTTTAAGGTTAGGTTTAGGTTTTGTAAGGGCTCAAAACCTAAAAGGAGGTTGAACCTAGGTCTTTTTGTTCACAGCAAAGCTCCCTAACTGGGTGAGCTACCTAATAAAGGTAGTTAATAGGACCCAAGCGAGAGCAGATTTAAAGGGGGTGTGAAAGGGTGGATCCTGAAAACAGGTGGAAACCAAAAGAAATGCCCACACCTAATTGTCGGGATTTTGGCAAGAAAAGAACAAAGAACGCCAGGGAGAAAACTGGCTTTCCCTGGAGAAAGGGAAAATGGACAAATTAAATACAATGGGTCTTCCAACAAAAATTGGAAAAGGAAAAACTGTAAGGTGGAAACAGGTGGAAACAGCCTTCCTTTTACAGTTAAATGTAACTTTTAAACCTTTTACTTTGTTACTTTTCTTTTCTCTTTTCTAAAAAAGAGCTAAAAAATAAAGAATAGCAGCTACTTGGCCGCTCACACACGGACTAAACAAAAACTGCTCTGTGTTCCTCCCTCTTTTAAAGGCAGGGCACAGGTGTTGCTGCCTCCAGAACCCATAAGTTGATCCCCCCCCCCCCACCCCCCCCGGTGGCCGGAGGCTGAGTAGTCCTGGAGCCAGCCCTTTAGGGTTAGATTTAAGGTTTAGATTAAGGTTAGAGTTAGGTTTAGGTTTAGTGTTAGATTAAAGGATTAGGTTTAGGGTTACATTTAAGGTTTAAGATAAGTTATAGGTTAGGTTTAGGTTATAGTTAGGTTTAAGGTTTAGGTTAAGGTTAGGGTCAGGTTTAGGTTTAGAGTTAGATTTAAAGTTTAGGTTAAGTTAGGGTTAGATATAAGGTTAGATTTAAGGTTCAGATTAAAGTGAGAGTTAGGTTTAGATTTAGGGTTACATTAAAGGTTTAGGTTAAGTTATAAGTTTTTAAGATTTAAATTATACTATAAATTATATATAGTATAATTATATTATAAGTTATACTTTAGGTCTAGGTTTAGATTTAGGGTTACATTTTAGGTTTTAATTAAGTTATGGGTTTGATTCAGGGTTAAGTTTAAGGTTTAGGTTAAGTTAATGTTAGGTTTAGAGTTAGATTTAAGGTTTAGTTTAGGGTTAGGGTCAGGTTTAGGGTTAGATTTAAGTTTAAGTTTAAGATTAGGGTCAGGTTTACATTTAGGGTTAGATTTAAGGTTTAGATTAAGCCTAGAGTTAGGTTTAGGTTTAGGGTTGGGATTAGGGTCAGATTTAAGGTTTAGGTTCAATTAAACTTCGGGTTAGATTTAAGTTTTAGGTTAAGGTTTGGGTCAGGTTTAGGTTTAGGGTTAGATTTAAAATTTCGGTTAAGTTATGGGTTAGGTTTATGTTTAGATTTAGGGTTACATTTAAGTTATATGTTAAGTTATGGGTTTATTTTTAGGGTTAGATGTAAGGTTTAGGTTAAGGTTAGGGTCATGTTTAGGTTTAGGGTTAGATTTAATTTTAGATTAAGTTATGGATTAGGTTTAGGTTGAGAGTTAGGGTTACATTTAGGTTTTAGGTTAAGGTTAAGGGTTAGCTTTAAGGTTTAGCTCAAGGCTTTGGTTGGCTTTAGGTTTAGTAGTAGGGTTAAGGTTTGGGTTAATTTTGAGTTTAGGATTAGATTTAAGTTTTGGGTTAACATTTGGATTATTTTAAATTTAGAATTAGGTTTAAAGTTAAGTTTTGGTTTTGGATTCATTTTAAGTTTAGGATTAGATTTAAGGTTTGGGTTAAGTTATTTGAGCATCTATGGGGCATCTATAATGCACCAGCTGAATAAAGTGTTACCACAACATAAAGTGTCAAAGCTGTAAAAATACTGGTAATGGATTTAAACTACAGTGCTTTTAATCTCTAGGCTTATAAATAAGTAGAACATGGTTTAGCAATATGGTTTCTCTTGCAATCACCACTGTGTTTTTTAATGCATATTGTCTTTTTCTATTATTTATACCACTGGTATTGAATACCACGCCACATATTAAACAGGGACAGTTCTCACATAATGTATAATATTTGCATGAATTACAAAGCCTAGAAAGTGACTAATTAATGAAATAATGCGGCGGCGGTGAATAATGCGGCGTTCTTGAGAGCTTGTTTCACAGGAAAATGCTAATGACAGATTTCGTGTAAGGCAATTAGGCTAAGAAAGCCATAATACTGTCAAATCGCGCCTTAATGGGGTGAATTCTAATGACGGCACCCTCTGAAATATTAACATCTTGTTTTCCTGCGCCGTTCTCACCCAGAACACTGGGGTATATTAGTCCGAGTTATTTTTAGGGCCTGACCTATTTTCCCCTCTCCGTTTTTCCGTAGACGATAAAGCGCGTAAAAGACGCAGAGACGCAGTTTGAGCGGCTCCGGAGCTCCGGCGTGTCACGGGGCGGATCCTCGGCACAAACGAGCCGGCACGCGTTCACCAGAAAACTTCGAACATGTTGACAAGAGCCACCGCAAATAATCCATAAAGCTCAGAACCTGAGGAACCCGGAGCAGCCTGTGAGAGGAGAGGCGCTGGAGGGGAGAATATATTTAAAGCTCAGGCAGTAATGATACGGCTGCAGTATAGTGGGGGGGGGGGGGGGGGGGGGGTTGGTGTATGTATGTGATGATACTGGTGATGAGGTGATGATGACTCCACTGCAGTGCAGCAATCATCTTCTCTAACCTGAGAGAAGGTTATAATCACATCACTCCGAAAAGTATTGTTATTGTATAGTATTGAAAAGTAAGTTATGACATCTCAGGATCTCAAAAAATGTACTTAGTATCTCAAAATAATGAAATAGTATCTCAAATTTATGGTACGGAATCTCCAAACACTGCCTTATCTCAAAATATCGACTTAATGTCTAAAAACAATTAAGGTTTTTAAAAGAATAAAGACTATCTCATAGTATCTCATAGTGATGAGAATCTCAATGTAATGGAATACCAATCTCAAAGGTGTGGCATAGTCTTGATTTATCTCAAAGTCATGTCTTACTATCTCATAGTGATATTATAGTATCTCAATCGTATGACCTCAAAATAATGTGATCATAGGTCAAACGTATGAAAAAGTATCTCAAAGTATTAACTCATCTCAAAATATATGAGTATATAAATAAAACAAAACAGTATCTCATAAAAAAAAATATTTGTATATTTTATAGCATCTCAAAATAATGAGAAAACATATCTCAAAATGTTGACAGAATTGTGTCTTAGTATCTCATAATGATATGTATCTCAAAATATTGACAAAATTGTGTCTTTATATCTCATAATGATATGCATCTCAAAGTATTGGCTTAGTATCTCATAATATCTCAATATAACGAGATAGTATTTCAATATAATTGAGACAGTATCTCAAAATAATGACATAGTATTTCAATATAATGAGATATTATTTCAAAATAATGACAGAGTATCTTAAAAGTATGAGATAGTATCTCAAAATAAAGAAATAGTATCTCAAAGGTATGGTACGGAATCTCCAAACACTGACATATCTCCAAATATTGATGTAATGTCTAAGAATAAAGACTATCTCATAGTATCTCATAGTGATGAGAATCTCAATGTAATGAAATACCAATCTCAAAGGTATGACACAGTCTTGATTTATCTCAAAATCACATCTTACTATCTCATAATGATATTATAGTATCTCAACTGTATGACCTCAAAATAATGTGATCATATGTCAAACGTATGAAAAAGTATCTCAAAGTATTAACTCATCTCAAAATATATGAGTATATAAATAAAACAAGACAGTATTTAAAAATATATATTTTTATATTTTATAGTATCTCAAAATAATGAGAAAACATATCTCAAAATGTTGACAAAAGTGTGTCTTAGTATCTCATAATGATATGTATCTCAAAATAATGAGATCTCAAACGTATGAAATAGTATCGCAAAAATATTGACTTTCTTAAAGTATTGGCTTAGTATCTCATTATATTTCAACATAACGAGATAGTACTTCAGTATAATTGAGACAGTATCTCAAAATAATGAGATAGTATTTCAATATAATGAGATATTATTTCAAATAATGACATGGTATCTTAAAATTATGAGATAGTATCTCAAAATGATGCATATCTCAAAATATTGACCTAGTATCTCATAAGGATGAGTATCTCAAAAATTAATCAGATAGCATATCAAAAGTATGTCATAGTATTTCAAAATATTGACTTTATATCTTAAAATAACAAGATAGCATATGAAAAGTATGACACAGTATCTTAAAGTATTGACTTAGAATCCAAAAATAATAGCTGTTTATCTCAGAGTTATTTCAATATAAGATGAGATATTGTCTCAAAATAATGACTTCTCCAAATAATAAGACACTTTCTCAGTAAGTCATATATTAGCCTTTAAAATCTAAAATGTTAAATATTAAAGGTTAGTGTTATCTTAGTATGTTAAATAAAGAGAGTATCTCAGAATAGCTTAGTATCTCAAGAGATAGTATCTCAAAGTAGTATCTCAAAATAATGACACATCTAAATAATAAGACACTTTTTTAAATCTAAAATGTTAAATATTAAATGTTAGTATTATCTTAGTATGTTAAATAAAGAAAGTATCTCAGAATGACTTAGTATCTCAAGAGATAGTATCTTAAAGTAGTATCTCAGTCTTAACTAAGTCTTAAATAGTAGAAAATCTTAAAATAATGACTAAGTTTTTAAAATTAAAGAGATACTATTAGTTTGTGTCCAGTTTTCTGTTTTAATCTGAGATAATGTGATGCTGGTTGGATTATCTGGTTAATCTGATGTTTGTAACTCTGTAAAATGGTTAAATTTGCACCCGGCTGTATATATTTATACTCTATACTGTATAAACCCACAAACCAGAGCTTTCCTTAACTTATAATTCCAGTCGTGGTCTCTGGAGAAATCCAGCAGAGAAATGAAGGACTCGGAGCACTTCAGGCAGCCGGTCCCTCGACTCTCACTCTGTAGTGTAAAACAGAATTGCTTTTTCTATCTGTTTGGGATGAAATCACTCGCTGATCCGCCCTCAACTCGCCGTCTTGAATATTTCAAACACAACCGAACTGCTGTCAGATACGTTTTTAGCATCTTTAAACACATTTTTTACTGGTCCTTCAATTAAAAAAAAAATGCTAATCAAAAGAATGAACTGTATCTCAAAATGTTCACTTATCTCAAAATTGTGTCTTAATCGTCCCAAAATAATGAGATAGTATCTCAAATGGGATGTATATCTCAAAAGAACTGACTTATAGAATTCTTATTCTATATTGGCTTCTTAAAACTGTCTCTTAGTATCTCATAAGAATATGTATCTCAAAATAATGAGGCAGTATCTCAAATGTATGAAATAGTATCTCAAACTTATTAATTTATCTCAAAGTATTGGCTTAGTATCTCATAATGATGTGAATCTCAATAGAATCAGATAGTATTTCAATACAATGACATAA
The DNA here is from genome assembly GCF_023375975.1 of Astyanax mexicanus. Classification (NCBI taxonomy): domain Eukaryota; kingdom Metazoa; phylum Chordata; class Actinopteri; order Characiformes; family Acestrorhamphidae; genus Astyanax; species Astyanax mexicanus. The sequence goes on from NC_064429.1 coordinate 32,328,701, forward strand.
TATCTCAAAAGTATGAGATAGTATGTCAAGATGATTGACCTAGTATCTCATAAGGATAAGTATTTCAAAAAAATTCCTAGTATCTTGAAATAATCATATAATCTGTAGTGTAAAACAGAATTGCTTTTTCTAATCAAAAGAATAAGTGTGTAATGTTGAATGTGTTGAATATGTATTTGCTATAGAATTTTCAGTAGAATTTTAATGAATGTATTGAGGTAGTTATGTGTGCAGCATGAGGTTTTGCATTGCCTTTTTAAAAAAGGCTGGACGTCATCTTGAAGATCTCAATTAATGCTGCAAAACCAGATCCTTGCTGGTTCTTGATGATCATGTTTATTTTAACCCTTTCAGACCCTGCGTCAATTACAATGGACATCATGTAGTTTCTTTTTTATTATTGTTTTGTTGGACAGAACACTAATTTAAACCTGTTGTCCATCAGAATAGATCATAAACCAGCCAAAGAAACAGTAGCTTAGCCCCACACAAAAAAAACATAAAAAAAAAACAAATACTAATACTAGGCAAACTAATACAAGCTAATATTTACTAATCATTTGTGATTTAGAACATGTTTTATTATGTTAAGGAATACAAAGTTTTTGTTAATTGGATATATTTTAATATATTAGGGTAGTAGTGCATTTTCAATATTTTTACCTCAGTGGAACATAATTTAGGTCTATAAGCGTTCTCTTGATGCTAATCCTTCTAACCACAACTCAACAATTTTCACTATTTAATGGTTCCTCCTAACAGCCTCTGTTGGGGATGTACCTGTGTTCAAAAAAAATCACTGCCAAGATAGCAATGAACATCTGACTGTTGACCTCTGTCTAGGTTGTATTCAGTCAGTGGAGCACCTGTGTTTTCTGTTGCCAAGATACACCAAGCAATACACCAGAAATTTACCTGAACACACCTCATTCTCATTTCCACACCACCGCACCATACAGTGTAGATATATTTAGAAGTGCTGTTGCTATTTAAACAAAGCAAGGGGCAAAGGAGTGAAAATAGACTGTTAACAGGGTGTTTTTTTTATCAAATCATAATTAATGATTGTCCTTCTAATTCACCTGTAAAGCTAAAAAAAATATTTTACGGTCAAACGAGCACTGGATGTTAATCTACATGGATTTATCTCCTGAAAACTGTTTATTTGGGTGAGTTAAACGCTTCTGTTTATTTACAGTAAGCTTAGATTTCCAGATTTCCCTTAAGTAATGCTGCCTGATAGTGAGAGTTCCAGTTAGCCAGAGTAATATTAGCTAGCGGTTCTTCCTACGTAGCATATTTTACACAAAAAATACGAGACTACAGTCCGATACACTCGCCTCTGAATGGCGAAAGAGATAGCACTTAGCGCACAGTTCACTGGTAATGCTAATGCTGCTCCAGCAGTGCTATCCGGGGTAAACAGCAGACTACAGGCCAATAATACTCACCTCTACAGCATTAGTAAAGCTAGTGCCTTGCGCAGTTAGCAGCTGTAGCAGAAGGCTACAGGCTGATATACTCAACTCTGAACAGCAAAAAAGAGCTAGCGCTTAGTGCTGTTAGCGGGTAATGCTAATGCTGCTCCAGCAGTGCTAGCTGTGATTAGAATCAGGCTACAGGCCAATAATATTCACCTCTGAAGGGTTAGCAGCTAATGCTAATACTGCTGGAGTCTCAGTGCTGGAGAACTAAACTGAAACTCCTGTATAACTTTTGATTTTTGGGAAAATTAAAGGGTTTTAAGTTTGCCTTATAGTCTGAAAAGTACGGTACAGTTAACCATGAAATGAAATGTTGAAAAGTTCTTGGGTTCACACAGTCTTTTCTCCATTTTTCCAGTTTTTAAATGTGCTTTCATGCTTCCATAATTACGTTCGTAACCCCCAAACCCCATCAACGAAGGCTTTTCCGAAAGCTTTTTTTTTCCCATTACCTCCCTCCACTCCTCTTCTACTAGGCCCTTGTCCCACATCCAAATGGATCAATTCCCAGTTGCCTGTAACAAATAAGCCTATCAAGTGTTGCTGAGTAAACTTTTAATGGGGGCTGAGAAAAATCCCTCTACGCAAACCTCATCCTGTCGTGAAATTGGAGTGCAGCCCTGTATTAAACCGCGGATCCACACCGAAGCTTAAGTCATTAGCGGCAGTGCTAGCTCGCTAACAGGCCAGGCGCTAGCTGCTGTCACACAAGCCCTAGATTAAAGACGCACCTCTGCCGAGCCATATTCATCAACGTCGCGAGCGCTGTTCCCACCACCTGTAGCGGCTTCGGTTCGGCGTTCGCCCCCGCCACCCTCGCCCGCACCCCCACCAACAGCAAGTGGTCAGACAAATTGAAAATGTGATTGGCTAAATTGAGGGCCAGCCAGGGAGGGCACGGGTATACAGCAAGATAAATGAGAGCGCACACTCCTCATGCAGAATAAAATGAAGTCTGCCGAGGTCGGGAGGAAAACAGCGCTTGCTGTAATTGTAGACGGAGGGTGCGTGACGCATTCCGAGAAAACAGGCTCTCGAGATTCGAGCCAAGATTTCGGATGGGAAATTTTTGAATAGGTTTTGGCTGTATTTGCATGATAAAGTATTGGGCGAACCTGCACGACAGTCATTGTTTCTTATATCTTTATACCCAAGGATATAAAAAAAAATGGAGAGGGAGCTTTTAGCTACTTCACACTAAGAAAAGTAAGTACAGATTTGTACTTAAAAGGGTACAAAGCTCGTCGCTGGGGCTGTACCTTATATTGAGGTACAAAAAAGTACCTTTCAGTGAAAGTCCTTTTTTGTACCCATGGTTTTTGTGCCAGTAAAGATTATAAACATTATAAACATTATCATCAACTAAATATGGCTCAAAAACTTGATGATCCAAAATTGTCTGGCTTTCAAATAAAAAATGTGCAATTAAAATATATATTGTTTATTAGTTCAGTGATACAGAATACTGAATGTACCCTTTGTCTGGTTAAATGGAACAAATCTGTACTTATTGCTGTTAGAAATTACTTTGTATTTCAGAGGGAACAAATCTGACCCTGTAAAGACCAATATTGTACCTTTGAGGGTACAATTATGAAGAGAGTACCTTTAAGTAGAAAAAAAAGTATTCATATCGTACCACTGTTCTTTAGAGTGTATGCTGCTCTTAAATGGAACCAGTTGACAGAGAAGCATTAGAAAATCCCCAACACTAAACACTTTTAAATTCAGATAAAAAAAAAAAAAAACTGCAGCTCCGCACACTTTTATTCTAAAACGGCACTTTTATATCATGTTTTATTCATACTTAATTCTTATTGTATTTTTTTCCAATGCATTGTTGTTCTTTTACCTGTTTTTTATTTTACTCCTCTTTAATTCTCTTTAATTATGCTTGAATCTATCATGCTTTATTCTTATTTTAGTTTTTATTCCTATTTCTACTGTTATTCTTTATCATGTTTTTTTCATTTGACTTCTCTTTGTATTTTCTAATTTGTAAAGCACTTTGAATGACCCTTGTGTATAAAATGGTGCTATATAAATAAACTTGCCTTGCCTTGCCTTGCCTTGCCTTTGGTTGGAGTATTTGTTTTAACTGGTCGATTTTCTACTAGCGCAATGCTAGAAATGACTTGATTTCATCCAGCAACAAAAATGTAAGTGGTGTCAGGAATGAATGCTGAATTATCATCACCCCCATCTCTTTATTATTCACATTTACATTTTAGGTATTTAGCAGAGGCCTTTATCCAGAGACTTAAAGACTTAAAACAGTGCTTCATTGTTTAGTTAAAAATATCCATAGCTAGTTTATAGAGACTAGGATCAAGAGATACACAAAGCTTGATCATGTCTAGAACCCTAAGAGATTTTTTTAGTTTTTAGTTTTAGTCAAGATTAGTTTAGGAACTCTTTAAAAAAAGATGAGTAATGAGTCTTCAGTCGGTGTTTGAAGACTCTGTGAGTGACTCTCAGAACTGTTCTGACACCCAGTGGAAGTTCGTTCCACCACCTTGGTCCTACCTAGCACAGAGAAGAGTCGGGATGTTTGTTGTTTTCTGTAGGTTGTTCTGAGGGATGGAGGTTCGAGCCGAGCCAGACTGGAAGCTCTAAGAGCTCTTGGTACAGATCTGGCTTTGACCGTCATCGCCATCATGTAGAAAGGATCTGGTCCATTTTTGGCTTTGTAGGCCAGAGTCAGGGTTTTGAATTTGATGCCGGTGGCAACAGGAAGTCAGTGGAGGGAACGCAGCAAAGGAGACACATGACTTAATTCCATAGATTGAAGACTAAATAGTCTTGCCATCAAATTCTGAACTAGTTGCTGGGTTTTGGTGGCTCGCAGTGGAAGATCAGCCAGTAGAGAGTTGCAGTAGTCTTCAAGTCTTGAGATGATAAGAGAGAGAGACTGCAGGAGCACCTGAGTAGCTTCCTGAGAGAGAAATAGTCGAATTCTTTGGATGTTATACAAGAGAAATCTGCATGACCAAGTCAGATTTGCAACATGGCTTGAGAATGATAAGTGGTCATCCATTACTACCGCAAGGCTTTGTGCTTCTGCCGATGGAGTGACCAATTAGCTATCAAAAGAGATGGAGAGATTGTGGTGAAGACCTGTAGTTCCTGGGTTGAACAGAAGGTCAGTCTTGCTAGGATTGAGTTTCAGGTGATGAGAACTCATCCACGACGAGACATCGCTGAGACATGCTGAGGTGTGGAACATCAGATCAGACTCATCTCAAAAGTATTGTGAGTTTTGAACAATTTTACAATTCACACTCAATTTATAGCTCCTGTTTACTGGTTCCGCTGTTTTGTGTATCAAACACACCCTGTCTGCCATGTACTTGAAGAAGAACTGAGAAAGCAGTGTTGCTGCAGCTATATTTATTTCATTTCTCCTCATAATGTAGCTTTTAAAACATGAACATGTACATTAAGTTCAGGTTTGGGTTAGGGGATGTTAAGCACTGCACTCACTGTTCAATGTGGGTGGTCAATTAATGCCTTCTATGATGTATTCCTTATTCAAGAAATGTGATTTTGTCTTTTTTTTTTACTCATTCGCAAATTTTTAGTTAAGGATTATTCGGAGCATGCTTACATTTTAAGAGAATAAGCAATGCCAACTTCTCTTTAACTTCTGTGCAAGGTGTGTTTTAACGCTTATTGCTATCTTACACCCTGCCAACAGTCTATTTTCATTGCTTTCACCTGCATTGTATAAATAGCAGCAGTGCTTAAAAATATATATCTACGCTGATGGGCGTGGTGGTCTGGAAATAAGGTGTTCAGGTCAATTTCTGGCGTATTGCTACAGTGTCTTGGCAACGGGAAACACAGGTGCGCCACTGACTGAATACATCCTAGACAGATGTAAACAGCAATACTTTTCCCGTTGTTATGACAGCAAAAACACACTGACCAACAGATCACCTACATATCGCTAAAAAAGGGCCTGTAATGCTTTCATGCTGCCACCAAAAACAAGGAAAAACGTATATTTTTTCTCCTCTGCCTGGTGGGAACAGCTTCATACATAATTAAAATTTGAAGCTCATAACAACAAACCATTTCAGAGTGTTTGACCTTGAGCCAGAGTTCCAGGCAACAACAACCAATTTATTTGGAATTAGGAGGTTTTGACCAGCATCTCTTTTTCTGTAAACTTTTAGGGGGGGTGACATTGAGCTGTCAAACTTTTGGTAGATAGAACATCTCTCACTGGGCATGTGGAACATAAGATGCATGTTTTTACCTTGATAAAAAAAAAATATATATATATATGTGTGTCTGTAAGACAGGGGTCAGCAATAAGGCCTGTGAGGTTGTTTGAACTATAAAGAATGATAATGAAAAATAAATAAATAAAATGCGTCTCTTGTGAGCTTTTGTTCACATTCCTCCCCTGTCTCTCTCTCTGTCGCGCTTGGCATGACTTTAGTTTCTGCCCGTTCTCGCTTCTCCGCATGTTCTTTGTGTTTATTTATTTATTTATTTATTTATTCCTTTCTTCTTGGGTTTACCTGCCTTGAGATCAACTGTTCTGCAATTGGGTTCAACAACCCTCTGGGCTGGAGAGCTACTAGTCTGTAGCACTCCATCCCACTATTAAACTTCATTTCCCAAAACAGATTTTTTTTTGTGGCCACCACGTAATGGCTTGGAAAATATATGGCCTACGGCCAAACTTAATTGCCGACCCCTGCTGTAAGAGATCCCAATACAGAGATAAAGGGCTTTGTTTTAGTGAGGGCACAAAAAAATATGCATTTGCTCAGCTTGGATAGCAAAAAAGACATGTACTAACTTTCTTAATTAATCATGGGTGTGGTTAATATTGGGCATAACGTGAAATAAACCAATCAGTGTGACAGTTTTCATTCCCTTTAGAAGCCTGATGTGCTATGACTTTGGCACATACGTATCTGAACAGCACTGCGTTCTTATGCGTCTCAGCAGAGACAGATACTGACCTGTGCGTTCACACTGTGAAGATACACCAGCAGTTCATTTAAGAGAACAGTATTAACAGTGTTATTTTATATTTTATTCTGTTTATTGTTGAGTTAAAAGTCGGGTTTGTGCTCTGAAGCATGCTGGATGCATGCATCTATTGGAATGGACTCTGACTGTTGACTGTTGTCAAGGTTTTAATCAGTCAGTGGCGCACCTAAAATAGAAACACGCCAGAAATTTACCTGAACACTCTTCACTTCCAGGCCACCATGCACTACACATCAGTGTAGATATATTCCTAAGCTCTGGTGATATTTTAAAGTCAAGGGCGCAATGCGTGAAAATAGATATTTGACGGGGTGTAAGATAGCAACGAGCATCATGAGGTGCCTTGTGCAAGGTGTACAATATGGCCCCAAAGAATCGTGTATTATACAGTATCCTGTTATCCTGTTTTCCCATGAAACACCATATGAATAAAGAGATGCCTCAACCAACAATGGCATTTCTACAGCCACTGATAGCATCTATCAATCTGGAGCCGAACAGGCAACAATCAGTCCTCAAAGGGAAATGTATCAGCAGAGTGTCAACATGTAATGAAGCCACGTCTCCGATGACATCCATCACTATGCCATTTCCAATGGATGCATTTTTTTTACCAAGCATGCAGCAGTGGAAATAGGACCCATTATATCCAGTACCAGCTCAATTCCCAATAGCCTGCAGATCCCATTAGCCCAGACTGGTTCATCCAAGCAATCTCAATCTGTCAGACATTCAAAATTGATATATTGAAAATACATTAACGAATCAATATAGTTAATAGATGGAGATAAATGTGGTTTAAAATGACAGTGATTGTATAGAGTGTATTGTGGTGTGATGGGTGGTCATTATATTGGATTGCAGGGCTACAACAAATGACACTAATATGACACTGTACACACACATCACTTTTACACTATATGGGTCCTATTGTACACCCATCACATTGCGATGATCATTGCTAAGGTGTTGCTAGATGGTTACAAAAAACAAACAAAAAAATACAACCACAGTTCCGACCCTGCAATGTGATTGGCTGTGAGGCGTTCTTATGAGTGCCGTTATCAGCTTGTAATGCACTGTAACCAAAGCACTCCATGCATTACACCGACACATAGTACAAGTAACCTACCAGCGATGCAGCGCTTACAAGCCAAACAGCACAGATACTTAACTTTGTTGAGTTTTTATAACCAAACAGATCAAATTCTCTCGTCTTCTTTAACTCAAAATATTTTACTAAACAGCGACTATGAAAGTGTTGTATAATACACTCGAGGTTCATGCTATATTGTGTAATACTTATGTATGACCACAGCACAGCAGTGCCAATATTGCACATTATAGCACAAACCTTTAGTGTATTATTGCTTAAATATATATTGATATATGAGGCAAACCCATATATACATCTTTTTCTCCATCAGTGAGTGTCCCAGAAATCAGAGATAAAGCTAAAGCTCTGGCAGCAATCACAAATACAGCACGCACACACTCCCAATGCTAGGCATACCTGGTTGCCAGGTCTGCACGCTTGTTTGTAGCCGATGGGAACTGAGGCCCGAGTGGAGGAGTGTGTTAGCAGCGATAGTGCCGTTTCATCCTTCTCTCTCTCTCTCTCTCTCTTCTAGAGCTATTAATTCACCTCCCTCTCTCTCCAGCACCTCGTCCCCGGGCCCTGAAAGAGCTCTGCCCACCCCCAGCCCTCCTCCTGCTGCCCCCCTCCAGCCCTGCGGAGGGCAGAGTCATTACGCAGCGGGCACCAGGGGTTAGGCAGCATGGGCTCTCACCGTGATGCTGACGCTCTTCAGATAAGTGTGAACGGGACAGAAATATGATTACACTCCACTTTCATTCTGTTATACTGCAAAATAAAAAAAATAAAAAATCCTATAGATATCAGTATTTCCCACAGAGACCGGCTCTTTAATCTTTCAGCCATTCTGGAGAAATTGGTGTTGCTCCCATTTGACCATCAAAGAGGGACCTAACCCAGGTTGCTACGCGAACCATCTTACAACCAATTCATGATGACATCACAGAGATTAATGGATGATAGACACCTTGCATTCCTTTATCTTCGACTTGAGGATGCCCCACAGTTGCTCAATTGGGGTTTAGATCTAGATGATATTACATGAACTGCATCTGAGAATGCTACTAGGTAGTTATTAGGTAGCTATTGTAGGTACAACAGACGTCTACGAATTGGTTTCTATGTCAATGACAGGTGGTTGTTAGGGTGTTGCTTATGGGTTTGCTAAGCAGTCCCTACAGCATTCCAGGTTGTTATAATGGGATAGTGTGTAGTTGATGTGACAAAAAAAATGACTTTATGAAACCTTTCAAGAACTTAAAGAAAGTTTCCTTAAAGGGGACATGAAACACTTCAAGTATTTAGTATAATTCACAAGATGTATTTTCACTCTAACAAATTTTAGAAGTTTAACAGTTTTCAGTGAAGCGGAATTAAAATTATAAGCAATCTAAATGTCATTTTTTTAAGTAAGGGCAGCGACATCTTGTCCCAGCGCTGAAAGTGACGTCACGAGGTTGGTTCTCGAACGCCTCACTACTATAATCTATGAGAATACCGTAATTTAGATCCTCAATAGATAATAAAATCCAAACCAAAACTCAATGCAGAGCGGGGCGGGTGGGGGGGGACGGGATGGGGGAGGCACTTTTGTATTGTCCCTGTGTGTAGTAATACTGGGAGTAGTGAAGTTTAATAGGGTGAGGAATGAGAAATATTCACTTTCACTTTCATACCTTCAGCGGGGGCTCGCAGCGCTGAAGCGTGAGAATCCTCCGGTTAGCTGCAATGCTAGGGGTTAGTGGCGAGCACTTTCTAGACCAGGACTATATGAAGGAGAGGGGTTTGAATCAGGAGCATTAGCGCTGGATAAATAAGCTGCAGTCCGAGGCTTTTTTCCTCCGTTTTTTATTTTTCCTCTGATCAGCTGAGATGTACAGACCGTCCGAATGGGTAACGTTACTATGAGAGCGGCAGCTGTACAAGCCAAACGGAACGAGCCAAACAACGCGCTCACCCAGCAGAACAACGAGAGGTTCCGTTACCGAAAGTCTAGATAAAATGACAATTTAAAGATAACATAGCTAGCGTTAGCTACTTAGCTAGCTATCTTATTATAGCTAGCCAATGCTAGCTAACTAACTAACACTAACTAGATGAAGCTAAGTACCCAGTAAGCCTTCTAACTTCTAAACTGAACGGTTTATCAACCAAACAGCGCCTTGGTGTTTCAATATCCACTTAAATCATGTACGTTTCATTCAGTCTTAATAGACTCTGGACTTTACATGTTAAATAGCTAAATGTATATAAAATAGCTGGTTAACTGGATGGTAGTACCTGCTGTGGACGGGCTGCAGGGTTCTGCACGGCTCCACGTAGAGAGAGAATAAACACTCCCAAAACCCTTCGCTCTCAGAAAAGCATCTGAAAAGTCCTGCTCAGGTTTATAGAGGAAAGATCTCTGAGTAAATGCTCCATGTTAGCCTAGTTCAGCTTCATCTTCATCCATAATCTCCACAAACAATAAACTCTTTTCCTCTAGCTATATGCCTGGGATCTTAAACCAAGCAACCTCGTGACGTCACCAGCGCTGCACGGGCAACATGGCGGCGCCCTAGCTCAAACATAACAAAAATAAATATATTATAATTTAGTGTGTAAACATTTTATATAAAAAATTCCCCCCAAATAAATTCCATTATATTTAATCCCTTAGAAAACTTGTACAAACTGAAATGTTTCATGTCCCCTTTAAGCGCAGTTGCAAAGACTATAAAATGTTATGATGAAACTGGCTCTCATCAGGTGCGCCCCAGGAAAGAAAGACCAAGAGTTACCTCGAACTGGTTTGCTGGGCAATTGGATATGGCATTTCAGGTGGTTTCTTTAAGGTCGCTGTGATTGTCGTGATGTGGTTGGATAGGAATTTCTTTGCAGTTGCTAGGTGGTTGCCATGCCAGTTTTAGGGGGTTGCTATAGTGTTGCTTAGTGGTTGCTTGGTGGATCAACAGCATTCCAGGTTGTTGCTATGGGTTAGTGTGTAGTGGATGTGGATATGGAGTTGATAGGAGGTTGCTAAGGTGTTGCTTGATGTTTGCTATGTTGTTGTTTTGGAATTCCAAGTCAATGCTAAGATTGATATAGCATGCCTGGTGATTGCTATGGGGTTACTATGGTGTTGCTTGGTGGTTGCTGTACTGTTGCTTATTTGTTGCTATTGGATCACAGGTTATTCTTATGAGGTTGCTAGGTGGTTGCTTGGGTATTGCTTAATGTTTGCTATCAGTTGTTGCTTTGGTATCCCAGGTCTGTGCTATTTGGTGTATCCAGTTGTGGTTGGTTAGGTGATGATAATGCTGGAAAAATGAGGGGAAAATGGGGTAGTATCACATTTTACGCTCCTGGTGGATAAAAGTTACAGCTTCTGTAACCTGTGCACCAGGAGGTAGGGATCTGTGGTGGTCTGTGGTGGGATGGAGGTCCGTAATAAAGCAGCCGGTAAGTGAATTTTCCAAATGTCAGAACTGTTTCACTGCTGTAGAGCTAAAAATAGATCTTTTACTGTTTCCTCGCCCCTCAGCTCTGTACCACTCTGCTTCTTCCCATTATGTAACACGTCGCCCCCCATTCTCCCCCGCAGCGGTGGGATAGAATACGACACACTGGATCCTGGGCTTCAGGTGCTGGAGCCGTTTCAGGAAACCCCCCGAAAAGAAGTGCTCATTAAACCTCTGTGGAGTCGTAACCAGCGGCAGGGAGATATCTAATACTGTAATTAGAGTGAATTTATTACACACACACACACACACAGAAAAAGAGAGAGAAAAAGTGTAAGACAGAGAATAAAAGAAAAAGAGGAAGGTCGGGTACCCCATAGAAACCATATGGCAAACCAATTGCCCAGCAATACCTTATCAACCACCAAGCAACGCCACAGCAACACTATTAGTATGAACATAGCAGCCACCTAGCATACATATGTAATACCATAACAACCACTAAGCAATATCACTACAACCCCCCTGCAAAACCATAGAAATACCATAACAACTCCCTAGTAAACCAGTTGCCCAGCAAGAAAATAACAACCACTAAGGAACGACACAGCAATCCATAGCAACCAATAAGCAATACCACAAAAAACACCTTGCAAAACCATAGTACCAAGGAATAACAAGCACCTGGAATACTATATCAGCTCCCTAGAAAACCACTTGTCCATCAAGACCCTAACAACCACGACGAAACTCCACAGCAACACTATTAGCATGAATATTGCAGCCACCTAGCATCCATATGTAATACCATAGCAACCACTAAGCAATACCACAACAACCACCTTGCAAAACATTACAGGCACCTGGGATATTATATCAACTCCATAGCAAACCACTTGCTCAGCAAGACCTTATCAACCACTAAGCAATGCCACAGCAACACTATTAGCATAAACCTAGCAGCCACCTAGCATCCATATGTAACATCATAGCAACCATTAAGCAATACCACAACAACTACCTTTGAAAACATAGCAAGCATATGGTAAGTACATTGACATTCCAAAAGTAATATGACTTGGAAGCCCTCTCAACTGTATAAGACATGAGGTGTTATCTAGTTATGAGTGTGGTTAAACACGAATCACTTCCTATGGCATTATGATGGTGTTGCTTGGTGGTTGCTACGTTGATTGTTTGGGTTGCTATGGTGTTGATTAGTGGTTTACTAGGCAATTTCTACTGCATTACTATTTTGTTTTTGGGTTGTTGCTAAGTTGATTCTAGGTGATTGCTAAATATGTTGATGCTAGATAGCTGATATGGTGTTTCTTAGTGGTTTACAAGATAGTTGCTATAGCATTTCTATATTGTTGCTTGGTGGTTGCTATGTTGATTCAAAGGGTTGCTATGGTGTTGCTTAGTGGTTTACTAGGCAATTGCTAAGGCATTTCTATATTGTTGCTTGGTGGTTGCTATGTTGATTCAAAGGGTTGCTATGGTGTTGCTTAGTGGTTTACTAGGCAAGTGCTACAGTCTTACGATGGTGTTGTTTTGTGGTTGTTATGTCAATGCTAAGTGGTTGCTATGGTGTTGCTTTACTAGGCAGTTGCTACAGTTTTATATTGGTGTTGCAATGTTAATTGTATGGTATTGCTAAGTGGTTTGCTATGCAATTGCACTGCTATTCCTATGGTGTTGCTTAGTGGTTTGCTAGGCAATTATTATGGCATTACTATATTGTTGCTAGGTGGTTGCTATGTTGATTCTACATGGTTGCAATAGTGTTGCTTAGTGGTTTACTATGCAATCACCTTGCTATTCCTATGGTGTTGCTTAGTGGTTTGCTAGGCAATTGCTATAGCATTAGTATATTGTTGCTAGGTGGTTGCTATGTTGAATCTACATGGTTGCAATGGTGTTGCTTAGTGGTTTACTATGCAATCGCCTTGCTAATTTTATAGTCTTGCTTAGTGGTTTGCCGGGCAATTGCTATAGCATTACTATATTGTTGCTAGGTGGTTGCTATGTTGATTCTACATGGTTGCTTAGTGGTTTACTATGCAATCGCCTTGCTAATTTTATAGTCTTGCTTAGTGGTTTGCCAGGCAATTGCTATAATTACTATATTGTTGCTAGGTGGTTGCTATGTTGATTCTACATGGTTGCAATAGTGTTGCTTAGTGGTTTACTATGCAATCACTTTGCTATTCCTATGGTGTTGCTTAGTGGTTTGCTAGGCAATTGCTATAGCATTACTATATTGTTGCTAGGTGGTTGCTATGTTGATTCTACATGGTTGCTGTGGGGTTGCTTAGTGGTTTACTTTGCAATTGCCTTGCTATTCCCATGGTGTTGCTTAGTGGTTGGCTAGGCAATTGCTATAGCATTGCTATTATTGTTGCTAGGTGGTTGCTATGTTGATTCTACATGGTTGCAATGGTGTTGCTTAGTGGTTTACTATGCAATCACCTTGCTATTCCTATGGTGTTGCTTAGTGGTTTGCAAGGCAATTGCTATAGCATTAGTATATTGTTGCTAGGTGGTTGCTATGTTGATTCTACATGGTTGCTGTGGGGTTGCTTAGTGGTTTACTATGCAATTGCCTTGCTATTCCCATGGTGTTGCTTAGTGGTTGGCTAGGCAATTGCTATAGCATTGCTATTATTGTTGCTAGGTGGTTGTTATGTTGTTTCTACATGGTTGCTGTGGTATTGCTTAGTGGTTTACTATGCAATCACCTTGCTATTTCTATAGTGTTGCTTAGTGGTTTGCTAGGCAATTGCTATAGCATTACTATATTGTTGCTAGGTGGTTGCTATGTTGATTCTACATGGTTGCAATGGTGTTGCTTGGTGGTTTGCTATGTAATTGCCTTGCTATTCCTACGGTGTTGGTTAGTAGTGTTGCTGGTGACACCTTCACCAGCCTGAGCTCAGCTGAAGATGGAGCTGTAGATGGAAATATAAAGCTATTGGCTGATGCTGATTCAGTGAGATATCTCTGTGATTTCTTCATTCGCTGGGATTCAGATGCTTCTGAAGCTGAAAATGAAAGGTGGCAGAACATCTGGAGCAGCTGCAGATGCCTGAGCACACCTCTGTACCCGTGCCAAATATATGTCACTGCTGTTGTGTAAATATGTGGTTTCTCTATTTTACAGTTTTTCACTGTTTGATAGAATGTACATCTGGCCGTTATACTTTATTCACTGTATCATTAATCCTTGGAAACCCATCAATAAAATATCTTTATAGTTACTTTTATTGAAGGGGTGATGAGTACTGGAGTTTCCTGCTAGAACTGGCGCTGAAGCGTATAGATCTACAAGTTAACCTAAGATAGCCTGGGGGAATGACTACACACTGATGGTGAGTGTCTGTCAGAAACTGGGGGACACACCCTGTATAAATAGGTTGTGCCAGAAGCCAATGGAAAAGTAGCTGCGAATGGCAAAAACCCAGAATAAACTCAGCTTATTATCAGCTGACTCAACTCCAAGATCTCCATTTGAATTTACTTTATATGTTGCCACAAATGTTCATCTCATTTAAAACAGTCGAGTAACGTTTAAAAATATTACATTTTACGCATAAATATTACATTTTACGGGGTGGAGGGACATGTCCCACCCAATATCAGAAACCAAAGTTCAAAAGAGGACAAGTTGTTGGTGCAAGTCTTTGTGATGCATCAAGAGCCACGGTATCCAGGGTAATGTCAGCATAGCACCAAGAAGGACCAACCACATCCAACAGGATTAACTGTGGACGCTGTAAGAGGAAGCTGTCTGAAAGGGATGTTAAGTATGTGAAAGGGATATTAAAAAAAAACATAAAACCACGGCTGATCAAATCACGGCAGAATTCAATGTGCACCTCAACTCTTCTGTTTCCACCAGAACTGTCCGTCACCACAATAAATTATTGTGCTCTAAAACCAGGTGTTTCAGTTTCATTGTCCAACCTCTCTAACTTATTAGGGTTTACAGTGTAACATGTTTAGGTTGTAACTAAAGTCACCTTTAGTTGGATTTAACTAATAATAAACAGAAACAGCACAGAAAAAACCCTCTAATTCTGCAAATGTTGTTCACTATACACAATGACATACCCGCTGCTACACCTTTGTATGAAAACAGGTTTAATTTATTTGAGTTTATCCTAATTTTGGGGTTTACAGTGTAGACGCTGATATAATGAAGCGAATGTTTAGTGGACGGCGTACGCTGACAGCGGCACCATCTGTCTGAGCCGTATCTATAAGGACAGTGCCATGTGTTTCACCATCTCTCTCAGGCACTCATCTCTCTTACACACACTCACACACTCTTACACACTCATGTGGATATCACACACTGTCCGAACTGTCACTCCGTCTGATTGCAGCAGTGATTTGACTGACACTGAAACCATTATCTGAGTGTGAAGGCTGGAAGACTGTGTGACAGAGCGACCCTTTCAGCCTGGGAAATAATCGCTACGCCGCTTTTATATAATGCAGAATACAGATTTATAATATATAATATATCACTCCTAATGGATTTGTAGTGTTCTGTCATCTACCTGACACAGAGAAGCTGCAGAACGAAGAAAATGAAAAGGAATAAATGACAAAGTCAAAACCCAGAGAGAGACAATACCATTCTCACTCATTAAAACAGGGACTGTAGTGGTATTCCCCACCGCAGTGTGTTTGCGTGTGTTTGCGTGTGTGTGTGTGTGTGTGTGTGTGTGTGCCGCATGGGAACTGGTTTGATGAGTCATCCCCTGAATGTTTATTGGCTTTAGGGGGCTGCCTGGAATTGGCACAGCCTTACTGCGCCACCAAGTGGCCAAGAAAGGAAGTACACCACATTCAGGTACTGAAAAAAAAATTAAAAAGCTGTATAGGGCACGTTTTTTGTTACTAGTAAATTACATGTATAAGTGTGCACACAAAATAACTTAATAAAATACATATATTATTAAGCATAGTGTCTTTTTTTTACATTGACCTAATTGCAAAAATAAAGATATGTAATTAAAAACATTAATAAAAACTACTTAACCCCTTCAGACCCTGCGTCCATTACAATGGACATAATTTATAGTTAATACATGTGTTATTAAAACAATACGTTTAATTTGAAAGGGTTACAACATGCAAATGGCACCCATTTAGTGGAATGGACCATAGACAGATTAAGCTCGTTAATCATTTTAAAAGTGCTATTATTGATTGAATATTTAAGAAATTTATGAAAAGTTTATTAAAACTTTGAAAAAGTACAAATGCAATAAAAAAAAAGAAAAACACACACACTGATCACTGTGGCTGGATGTCTCTGATGGGCAGCATGGGTAATACGCTCCTGGCGCCGAATGCTGACAGCGTGTCCGTGGCGTGGAGGCCGAACTGCCGGAGGTGAAACTGCAGGGCGAGTTTCCGGGTCATGACCCTCAGAGCCATGAAGGAGGTGGACACCTCACCCAGCAGAAAGACCAGATACAGAGCGTGCACCGCCCGCTCCAGAGGCAGGATCAGCAGACCTTCATCACTGAGGAAGAAGAGCAGGATCGGCAGCTGGAAGAGGAAGGAGATCAGCCAGAAACCAGCCAGCTCTGGCACCTGGAAAATACCAAAAAAAAAAGAAGATAGACTGAAACTGAGATAGACTTAGACTGGGATAGACTAGGACTGAGAGAGACTGAAACTGAGATAGACAAGGACTGAGAGAGACTGAAACTGAGATAGACTAGGACTGAGAGAGACTGAAACTGAGATAGACTAGGACTGAGATATACTGAGATTGATATAGACTAGGACTGAGGGAGACTGAAACTGAGATAGATTTAGACTGGGATAGACTAGGACTGAGAGAGAGACTGAGATTGAGAGAGACTAGGACTGAGAGAGACTGAGATTAAGATAAACTAGGACTGAGAGAGAGTGAGGCTAAAATAGACTAGGAATGAAAAGACTGACACAAAGGAACTAAGATAGACTAGGACAGAAACAGACTGAGACTAAGATAGAATAGGACTGAGAGAGACAGGGATACATTAAAACTGAGACTGAGACAAACTAAGATTAACACTGAGATAGACTAGGACTCAGACAGACTGAGACTGAGATAAACTAGGACTTAGATAAACTGAAGCAGACTGAGAGAGACTAAGATTGAGATAGATTGAGTGCTGAGATAGACAAGGACTGAGATAGACTGAGACTGAGACAGACTGAGATAGGCAGACTGAGATGGAGAATGAGACAGACTGAAACAGAGGAAGACTAAAATTAAGAAAGACTGTCCACGAGACAGACTGGAACTGAGGAAGACTGATTTAGTCTAAGACAGACTAAATTAGACTAAGACCGAGCCTGCAGTAACTGATAGAGACTAAGACTGCAACTGGGATTCATTAAAACTGAGACTGAGACAAACTAAGACTGAGACTGAGATAGACTAGGATTGACACAGACTAGGTCTAAGACAGACTGAGACTAAAATAAGATAGGTCTGAGACAGACTGAGACTGAGATGGACTAGGACTGAGACATACTGAGACTGAGGCAGACTGAGGCTAAGATAGACTAGGACTGAGAAAGACTGAGACAGACTAAAACTGAGACAGGAAGACTGGGAAGGAAAATGATTTGGACTGAAACTGAGACTGAGACAGACTGATACAAAGACTGAGGACACAAATTGAAACTGATGATAAAAATGACAAAGGCAAGGTCAGATTTGGACTAAGATAGACAAAGACTAAGACTGCAGGGACTGAAAAGACTGAGACCTGCAACCAACAGAGATACATTAAAACTGCAGCTGAAACCAACTAAGATTAAAGCTCTATCTGGATGGGATTAGTTTCTCAGAGGGGCATCTTTGAAAAATATTTCACACTTCTACTCAGTGATAAAACTCTCACATCCGGACTTCAATTGAAAAAACAGGAGAACCAGTGAGTTTTTTTTTGCTTTCTCTGTCACATGACATCTTGTTCAGTAGCTCCTCCATTTCCAGTCACTGTTGTGTTTTTAACGTGGATCTCCGTGGAAACGCACGTCCAAAGAGTAATTATGATGTGCGGCAGTGCACCAATGGGTATTTTATTAAACGAGAGGTGTGGAGATGTGAATCCAGACGAGACTAAAATTACCAGAGGACCACGAACGGAGTTCAGGAAAAAACAGTAGATAATTCAGCCTGTAATTTTCTCAGAGGACACACACATGGTTGTTCCGGACAGGAATAAAATCACAGAAGACCCCGTAAAAGAAAAATGACTCCAGGACCCCCTGAGAAACTAATCCCATTTGGATAGAGCTTCAGACTGAGATAGACTGGGACTGAAAGAGACTGAGATATACTCTCAGTCTCTTTCAGTCCCAAAAAAACTGGTTCTGTAACTGAGATTAAGACTGAGACTGAGAAAGACTGAAACTAAGACAGACTGAAAAAGACTGATACAGTCTGAGGCTTTGACAGACTGGGACTCTGGACATCACCGGAGATCAAACAACTTTTGATGAACAAACATAAAAAACACACACAAACACAAACACACATTTTCATCTAAAAGCTCTTTCCTATGTTACCTTTTCTTTCAGGTTCCCAACATAACCCAGGTAGACACGGATCACCTCAAATAAGCTAATTAGCACCATTCCCATCACCATCAGACACTGGTAGTATCCGGGCAGCATGGGGAACTGAGGAGAAAAAACAGGAAAAAATATACTCAGCACCAACACAATTACTGCTAATACTCATTATTTCATTGTTTTATATCACTGTTGATTAAACTTTGTAATGTGGAAAGACTATGCTGCTCCAAACCTCTTTTCTTTTATTCAACATATAATACTTTTATGTGCTGCGTTCCATTTTTGGGCTGGAAATTACGTCAAATCCAATTTTTCTACATTCCAGTTATAAAGCTATCGTTGTTAGCACAGCCCAAGTTAGCCTTGCTAGTAATATTGTTAAATAGTATTACACAGTACTGTGTGTGTAACTGAGTGTTAATAAGATTAGATATGAAGTAGAAATGACTTTTTGAGTAAGAATTCCAACCTGAGTTTTCCAGTTAAAATCTCCTACTTACAACAAAGAAAATTCTAACTTTTCAGTTCAAATACAACACATATTTTGCTAGTTTTTTTTATTGGTGGAGCAATTTATAAAACAAGCATTCATAATGCTAATATGCAGTGGTACTAGATCAACTGACTGGTCCCACCTTTAGATCCAGCATGACGATCTCAGAGATCCACCAGAACGGGAAGTAGAACATGTTAAAGTAGAGGAGCATCTGCAGAGGCAGGTGAGAAGATACTTCCCCACAAACTGGAAAGAAGAAGAACCTGTACAGGTGAATCTTAGATCATAAAACATCTACAGTTTACCAGAGACCCTATTATTTTACTATTACTTTTAAAAAACAGACATGCACTACACACTACACACCCCATAGCTGCACAACTGCTATACTCGCACTGTTATACACACTTTAACTCCCCATAAACTGTGAACTTTAAGAACTTTATGCACTCATTCACTTTGTGGAGCTATGTATTATAGCTTAGTTTTGGGAGTTGATCCACGCCCTCACTCCTCCCATTTCCTTCCCTATTTAAACCGTCACTTCCTCTCTACCTGCTCGTTGAACAATTTCACACTCACCTCCTCCCCATCTTCCTCCTTCTTTAATTTTATTCTTTTTCCTCTTCTATTGTTTCTCTTCATGTGAGGTGGGGCTTTCGGCTTCACGCTTTACAGCGAAGCTGCCCCAAACTCCACCCCAAATACAGTGAGTTCGCTCCCCCTCTTTTCTTTTTCTCTGCCCAGTCAAGGGCATGGGTCAATACCAGCAAAACCAGCCTTAAGCTATTATACCATATTTGCACTACCGTTTATACGGGTTCTGTTTATATTTGTACTGTTATTCCATCTTAATCACCTCCCATCACTATTGCACTATTGTCTTCTGTCTCACGTATGTCCATTTTTATCCTTGCTGCATTGTACATATAGTGTCTCCCATTCTTTTATATTATATATCTTATTTATACTGCTCATCACTATTGCACTATTGTAATGAGCTCAGTCTTATTGCCGTTTAACATGAGGAAGTTTTGCTTCATGCAGTTTTTAATCTCTAATAGACATTTTTCTATTTGTGCAATGGGGTGATCATTAACAGAACTGGTACTGAGGTAGATCTGGGTATCATCCGCATAACAATGAAAATGTATGTGATGAAAACAAGAGGTCCAAGGACTGATCCTTGTGGGACCCCTTGTGTAATCACGGAGGTGGAGGAGGTATGGCCACAGAGTGTGATTAACTTTTTTAGTTTTCTGTCTGTTGCTAGTGCAGCAGCCACAACAAGCCAAAAAATCAAGTGTTTTTGTGCATTATTGAGACAAATGTTACAAACAGCTCATGTTGTTTTTCATGTTATCAGATCAGTAAAACATGGTGCTCAAATGACAATTAGACTTTCAGTTTGAAGTACAGTACAGGCCAAAAGTTTGGACGCACCTTCTCTTTTTCAATGTGTTTTCTTTATTATTTTCATGACTCTTTACATTGTAGATTCTCACTGAAGGCATCAAAACTATGAATGAACACATGTGGAGTTTTATGTACTTAACAAAAAAAAATGAGCTGAACCTCCACAGTCACCGGACCTGAACCCAATCCAGATGAGCTTTGGGTTTGGGGTGAGCTGGACCACAGAGTGAAGAAGGCAAAGGGCAAACAAGTACTAATAAACACCTCTGGGAACTCCTTCCTTCAAGACTGTTGGAAAACATTTCATTTCAGGTGGCCACCTTTTGAAGCTCATTAAGAGAATGATGCCAAGAGTGTGCAAAGCAGTAATCAGAGCAAAGGGAGGCTATTTTGAAGAAACTAGAATATATAAAATATATATAAAACTCTACATGTGTTCATTCATAGTTTTGATGCCTTCAGTGAGAATCTACAATGTTAATAGTCATGAAAATAAAGAAAACGCATTGAAAAAAAAGGTGCGTCCATACTTTTGGCCTGTACTGTATTTTGGTCTGTCTTTATTCAAAATTTTGATAGATTGAGATTTTCTTCAGAAATTAACCAAATGTATTGACTTTTACTTTTTTAGATCCTTCATAATGTAGTGGAGAAATATAATTCCTACTTATTTCTAGTGCATTCACAATCACAGCTAAGAACTACACTGAGTGCTACAGCTAGCCACAGGTAGCAGTTACCCAGCATTACTCAGGCTTGATCCTCCTCACCTTCATCCTCGACACTGTGCTCCCTCAGGTCACCACTGTCCCTCGTCCTGTTATTAATAAACACTGAGCTGCTAGCGTGAGCTAGCCCCACTCTCAGGTTCTGGGGAATGGGGGTGTAAAACACAGGCATTTTCAGCCTAGCCCGTACGCGCTAACACGGCTACGCTCAGCTTGCTCCGCGTCGGCCTAGAGATTAGCAGCAGGAGGACGGGCTCTAACCAGATTAAATCTGAGGAGGCAGCCCGTCTGACAGCGGATTAGCGCTAGCCTCGCATCTGCCTCCACTCCT
Source organism: Astyanax mexicanus (assembly GCF_023375975.1). Classification (NCBI taxonomy): domain Eukaryota; kingdom Metazoa; phylum Chordata; class Actinopteri; order Characiformes; family Acestrorhamphidae; genus Astyanax; species Astyanax mexicanus. The sequence goes on from NC_064429.1 coordinate 32,350,298, forward strand.
CCACGCCAGCGCCTGGATCCTAATTAAATACGTCAAATATGACGAGTACTTAACAATTAGCCGAGCGGCTCCTAGACGCCGGTTATCGCACACTTTGTTTGGAGACAAAACTCTCTCAATTAGACTTGTCATTAGATCCGACAGAGTCAGCGGCTTGTTAAGAATTTCTCATTATCCTCGGGGTGCCGAGACGCCGCCGCTTTCCGGAGACGGCAGTCACTTCATTTACTCTGGAGGAAAAAAGCTCAGACAGTTCTGTTCCACTTTAAAAGCCAAAGATAGGAGGAAATGGGAAGATTCTGCACCTCATTATAGTGTAAGATAATGAATATCAAAGAGTTCGGACCTCTGATGAAGTGTTAAAGTGGAATTACATTGGAAAAACTGGGCCTGCATGGTTGTTGGAGGAGCCTGTTTTAGAAAAAAAAAAAAAAAACTGCCTACCAGTTCAACCAGGGTGGATTTTTTATTTTCTACATTGTACAATTATGGGACACATATGGAATAAACATGATGAACTGAGATGGTGATTTGAGGAAAAGCAGCAACCAATTGTTCAGCACCTCCAGGAACTCCTTCCTTCAAGACGCTGAGAAAACTATTCCAGGTGACTCTCCCTCATGAAGAGACACTGAGATTAAAATCTCACCAAGAGTCTGCAGATCTGCCCTCAAATATAAATGTGATACTTAGAAGAATCTAAAGTAAACTAAATAAAACATATTCTGGTTTGTTTAACACTTTACTTTTACTAAATATATCAGCATGTGTTCCTGTATAGCTTTAATATAGCCTTCAATTTTAAATGTATGATGTTAAAAACATTAAAAACGAAGAAAACACATTGCATGAAGAGAGGATTGTCTGAACTTTTGACTATTACTGTATGTGGTTGTAGTGTGTAATTGTTGATAAGATGCTATTGATAATTGTTGATTAGAGCAATAATAATTCATCATTCTTATCGTTTTATATTAACTACCGGATGAACCATGGTGAATTTTCATATGTGGTTGTAGTTTGAAATTTTTGATAAAATGACAGTTATGAGAGATAATTGACAAAAAATAAATGAATCAAATAAAACTAAGGGAATTAGCCTTTTTAACATTCAAAAGAAATGAGCAATTTGAAATTCTTCACCTAAATATAGAAAAGGATATCAATGGATATCAAAGGTTTCTGATCTTGATGAGTGTTAAAGTGGAATTATGGCAGTTTTCTAAAATACTAATTGATAAAAATAACCATTCAATAAAACTTTTCAAACAAATTTCACCATAATTGGTGGAATGTGAAATGTGCTGTTCTAGAGAAACATCCAGACAGGGAGAGAACCGATCGTCCAGAACCGGTCTGATACTGTCTTTGAGTCTTTGGTAAACTCAAACTTGTTTTTTTTTTCTCTGACCTCACATTGCATTTGTGTTTTAAGAGGAAATCTCTGTATTTTATGTTTTTTTTTTTAATTAGCACACATGAATTCATGTAAGAACTATGATTCCTTCCCAAAACTGGACCTGATTGGTTGTTGGAGGAGCCTGTTCAAAAGCTGTCTACCAGATGATCCATGGTAGAGTTGGCTTGTATGTGGTTATAGTTTGTATTTGATGATAACATGATATAGAGGGATAATTTACAAAAAATTAATGCATACATAAATAAAATGCCTTGTTATGTCTCACTAGTGGGGGAAACAAGGAAAATTCTGTTCAGCAGTATAATAAAAGATTATAGGCCTTATTTTTTGTTTATTTATGGCTGAGCTATTCGTAACTACTTAAAAAGTATTTCAGTGTAAATTTATTTTTATTTATTTTCATTATTTATGTTATTTTCTGCCCTAGCAGTTTACCATTTAAGCTTACTGGATTTTGTACCATTTCAGGTTATTCACTGGAATTGAGGAGCTTAAACTGCAAAAAATCCAATTATTTCCTCAATCATTTATTGTACAGTTATTCACATGCTGAGAGTGTTAACTACACCAAGCCGTCAGAGTCTCGGCCCAGAGCCTGACCCGGTTTGAAGGTCTTGGGGTCCTGGGCGTCATTATTTGCTGGGTGCAGCAGATTCAGCAGTCAGCCAGCAGAGGTCACAGTTCGTCTCGTGGAGCCTTCAGAGGGAAGTTCTGGAATTCCTCAGGGACTTCCTCGCCTTTCTTTGACCTCTTATAGAAGCCCAGAGAGTCTAGGAGATTACTGATCTCATCTGCCTTCATCTTCTTCACTGGAACTGTCTGAGAACAAGGAGAAACAAAGGCCTTCTTGTCAGAGAGCTTCTGAGGTGGTGAGGTTGAGAGGTTTCGCTTTCCCCAAAGGAAACTGCAGAACTCAGCAGTAGCGCGAATTCCACATTCTGAAAGTCTTTGGTTTATTGTTAAATCCTGAAAGAACTGTGGATTATTTTATTGTTTCCATGCTTCCTGCTAAACCAAACAGCATGGACAGCTCTAGCTGGTCACCGTAGTTGGTTCAGCTGGTTGACCAGCTTCAACTTGGCAATTTGGATATTCAAGTTTATAGTACAGATAACTTATTAGCAGAGTTACATTCACTTGTTCCAGTTATTTAGTTTAGCTTTGTGTGGGGACACATTTTGGCTCAGTTTTTTGACAATAAGTTATTATGCATAAATGCAACTCATCCATGCAACAAATGGTAACTTGCTTTTATTGCCTCTGCATAGCGTAGTAGCCGGCACCAGGAGTGATGGCGCTCAAAGCTAAAGCTGACATTATCGGATGTAAATGGTGTTTTTTTTAATAATTAATAATAATTTTAATAATAGCATCTTGTGCACTTTTTCTTAAGTTATTTATGCCTCGTTTTAAATGTCAGGGCTCTCCGGATTCTAGCAAGGAAGTGTGGAGCTACTTTGAGTTGAATAACGGTGGAAAAAATCGGGGTATTTATCGGGGTAAATTATGCCCCATATCACCCAATCTGATGGGTGTTTGGACAAACTGTTAAAATTTCTGGATCTCTGAACGCTGTGGGAGAACGGAGGTGTGCTATTAATCGAAGATAAGCACTTTTTATCATGTTTTACTGCAACAAAAGTCCATTTTACACCAGAGTTCTCCTTTAAAGTGAACAACGATACCAAAGACATGCACTGTAGATCGCTAAAATATGACCTCAAAACTGGCCAGTCAACCATTGCATAAAACATAACAGGATACACAAAAGAAACGGTACCACTTAATAATAAGACTACCTTTATAAAGGGTTTATAAATGGTTTACAATTAGTTTATTAATGGTTACTAATTAGGTTGCCTTAAAAATCATTAATAATCAGTTATATCACATACATAGAAAGGGCAACAATGACCTGTTGTTTGCCAAATAGTGAACCCACAGCCATCTATATTGTTTCCCTTTCTACATACACTGTATGTGTTATAACTGATTATTAATGATTTTTAAGGCATTTACAACCTAATTAGTAACCATTAATAAACTAATTGTAAACCATTTATAAACCCTTTATAAAGGTAGTCTTATTTTAAAGTGGTACCAAAGAAACTAGCCTTGGGGGGATGACTACACACTGATGGTGAGTAAAGAGAAGAGAGAGACACACTTACTATGCAAATAAATTGTTGATCGAGCCAGTAGGAAAGGTGTGAAATAGGTGTGACTTAAATGACTGACAGCTCATAAACTCTAAAACAATAATAATAATTTGAACAGTTAAGACAAATGAACAAAGTAAGTTATCGTAACTTATTGCTTAATTATATTTTAGAGTGTCCAGAGTGTTTAGAGTGACCAGCAAGACCAAGCAGGACAAACGGCATGACCAAAATCATTGCAACGTGTATTATGCTGGTCAAAAGATGGTTACCCAGTTAGCCAACCACAATGTAACCCTACAATTAGTTTGAACTCAAATTGATCAGGTCTGTTTTATGTTAAATTGGATAATTCCAAACATTACTTAACTATTTTAAGTTAGGTGAACATTTGTGGCCACATACTGTACATTTTATCTGAGATCTTTGAGTTGAATCAACTTATAATAACTGAGTTTAGTCTGTCACCATTGGCAGCTTCTTTTCTATTGGCTTCTGGCACAATCTATTTGCATATTGTGTGTGTCCCCCAGTTTCTGATACTCACTGTCAGTGTGTAGTCATTCTCCCTAGGCTACCTTAGGTTAAAATGTAGTTCATGTACCATGACTAACTACCTGTCCTTGTAACGTCTGGTGCTGTAGGCGCTTCTTTCTGTTCTTCTCACACTCGGCTCTAAAGGAGGTTTGCAGCCTAACAACTACACAACCCAGAACGCACCACACGCTGACATCACGCACACACCTACGCATGTGACACCTCACCTGCGTATTCTGTCATGGTGGGGTACAGAATACAGACAATTGCAGATGTAAATAAATAGTTTAATAAAGGTGAAAGGCAAAACCATTAACAGGAGACAGTCCAGGGTTGATACACAGAGAAGCCAGTATCAGAGATAATCCAACAATCGGAAAACGTTAAACAGTCCAGGTCAGTACACGATGATCCACAGTAGAGGCAAAGGCAAAAATTGGTGTAGAGAAAACAAAAGGCAAGGTCAAACACGAGAAAACAATAACAGAAAATAACGCTTTGTTAAGTGGTAGAAACCAGGCAATAAATCCTGAAATACTCTGGAGTAATCAGTACTCTGGGCTTCCTGGAGGAAGCAGGTGAGGTGTCACGTGCGTAGGTGTGTGCGTGATGTCAGCGTGTGGCGCATTCTGGGTAGTGTAGTTTTTAGGCTGCAAACCTCCTTTAGGGCCGAGTGAGAGAAGAACAGAAGCTCAAACAGCACCAGACGTGACAGTCCTCCACGTTATAGGCTGTAAGAACAAGCATCATTTTCTGAGCAGCTTACCCTGTTCACTCTATTCTTTCTCCATCTAATTTCTATAAAAACTTAACCTAAATTAATTTTCTAGCTTTTACATATTTAGTCAAATTAATTTATCTTATCTATCTATATTTATCTTTATTAATTAATCTAAGCCAGATTTAATAAGATCTTTATTCCTAAAATAAAAAGTAATACAATCTTACACTAACACAATGCTTAATAAAACAAAAAATTAGAGAAGAAAATATGTTTTATTGCATTCAAATGAGATCATTTCACTTGCTAAGATTATTAGCAAGTATAAGATTGTAAGATGTGCAGTGCATACTTAGCTAAAAAAAAAAAACATTAAAGTGACTTTAAAATAAACGAGTAAGGAAATTCGTACCATCACCACCTCCTCCTTGTCGTTGTAGAAGATCAGGCGGGGTTTCTTGTCTTCTCCTGAATCGTACTCTAGATTATGACTTTAATAGAGAAGTTAAAGCAAACAGATACAGGATTTCATACAGTATGTAAAGAATTCTAATCTCTGAATGCGACACTGCAGATTAAATGCTGTTTATAATGAGATTTAATGACTTTTACCACTGTATTTTAGCATTCAGCTATCAATATACAGATACATAGTCAAGATAGCAATGAATGTCTGATTAACTGGTGACATCTGTCTAGGTTATATTCTACCAAGTCATGGGCATCACTTAATTATCTCATTATCTACACCTTCCGAAATCATGGCCATGGATTAATTATCTTGTTCCCATGCCTTGGTAAATTATGGCCATAACTAAATTATTTCCCTCCCATCGTGAATCATCAGAATCATCTAATTCTCACAATTTAATGATCTCTTCCTCATACCTTACAAAGGCATGGCCCCATCTGAATTATCTCATTCTCACAATTTAATAATCTCATTCCCACACATTACACAGTCATAAAACCACCTAAAATATCTCATTCCTACAACTTAATGATCTCATCTTCATACCTTACAAAGTCATGGCCCCAACTGAATCATCTCACCCTCAGAACTTAATTATCTCTTCCTCATACAGTATGAAGTCATGGCCCAAACCAAATGATCTCATTCTCACAACTGAATTATCTCATTCTCACTATTTAATAATCTAATTTCCATACCTTGCAAAGCCATGACCCTAACTGAATTATCTTATCATCACATCTAAATGATCTCATCCTCACAATTTAGTAATCTCATTCCCACACTTTACAAAGTCACGACCCCAACTGAATTATCTCATTCTCACAACTTAATGATCTCATTCCCGCACTTTACAAAGTCATGGCCGCAACATTCTTAATTCTTACAATGGTGTCTCAGCCAATCAGATTTTATAACCAAAACTACCGTTATCTATAAGGATGAATTAAATCCCACTTCCTGTAATGATCTATAGATCACAGTAGACCACCACTGGTTCTGTAAACCTGATATCTGACCTTCCTAACTCCAGAGCTGTGCTCCTGAACCCCAGCACAGTTTTTACACAGTTCCAGCAGATATTTCTATTCTAATTCATGCTAATAAGAGGATACTACAGAGCCCAGCGCTCCATCAGGAAGGTGTAGAGCTCAGGCATCTTCTTTATAGATCATCCCACCAAACTCGGAGCCTGCAGAGCATATAATACATGTATTATATATATATATATATATATATATATATATATATATATATATATATATATATATATATATATATATATATAATCCATCAGTACAGAGATAAAGAAGATGGGAGAAATGGAAGGAGAGGTAAGGATGGTATTTTAACAAAAAAATACTAGCAGCTTTAACACAAAAACTAAAAGTTTAGAAATTGCATTAAAGTTTTAAATTAAATTAAACTGGATTTACTGTTTGCTCACAATTTTGATTATCTCCTAGAACATGTTTTAATTCAGCAATTCAAGTTTAAAATACAGATCACTTCTTTATTTTTCACCTAATTAGCTTGTACCCATGCCTCACTTAGTCATTCACAAATTATTTATCCTGTTCCCATGCCTTAATTATCTCATGCCCACACCTTACTAAGTCATGAACACAACTAGATTATCCAATTTATTTTAATTATCTTATTACACCTTATTACTAAGCCATGGTCACAACTTACTACCTTATTATCACAACTTAACTACCTTATTCTCATAAATTAATTATTTAATTATCACAACTTAACCACCTTATGCTCACAATTTAATTATTTTATTATCACAACCTAACTACCTTATTCTCACAATTTAATTATTTTATTATCACAACTTAATTACCTTTTTCTCACAACTTAATTACCTCATTATCACAACTTAACTATCTCATTCTCATAACTTAATTACCTCATTATCACAACTTAACTACCTTATGCTCACAATTTAATTATTTTATTATCACAACTTAACTACCTTATGCTCACAATTTAGTTATTTCATTATCACAACTTAACTACCTTTTTCTCATTATCAGAACTTAATTACCTTGCTCTCATGACTTAACTACCTAATTATCACAACTAAACTACCTTTGTCTCACAACTTAATTACCTCATTATCACAACTTAATTATCTTATGCTCACAAACTAAATACTTCATTATCACAACTTAACTATCTTATTCTCACAACTTAATTTTCTCATTCCTGCACCTTACTAAATCATGTGCATGACCTGATCATTTAATTTCAGTGCCTCACTAATTCATGGTCATAACTTAATTAACTTGTTCCCATGTCTTGGTGAGTCTTGACCATGATTTAATGGTCTTCTTCATATCTTACTATGTCATGGCCACAACTTAAAGATCTCATTATTATGACTAACAGACTTTGGTTGGATGGTTTTTTGATTTTGTTTCCCACATCTTAAGTCAAAGCTATAATTTATTTATCTTGTGCCCATAACTTACTGCTGAGGCCAGGGCACACTTTTTCTTAGGAAGAGGCTACCTATTTATTATATTACATCAGAATTGCATGATAAATGGACAAAGAGAAATGCTTTAAAAATATATTTTTATATTGACATCCATCATTTTTTTTTTAATCTGTCCTGCAATTTTACGTAATTAAAATATTCGACAGTCACAATAATCTAACTCTTCTGCTGCTCAGGTTATTCAGTAACACTTTACAAAAACAGTGCATTTATTAACAGTACTTATGACAAAATGCCTTAAAGAATTTTTAGTCGACACTAGTTATTATTATTATTATTATTTTATGTATAAATTCATTATTATTATCCACGTTTTAAAATGTCACAGGTTAATAATGATTAATAATGTTTTATAAAGAGTGTCACTTAATTAATTAAGTAATAAATCCTGTATCAGGAACTCACCAGCAGTTTTCCTCTGGCTATAATGAGTTTTTCCGGGCCGGCTGGGGTCCGGCTGGTGTTCTGAGCGGCGCTGAAGGTCAGGAGCAGCAGCAGTAGGAGCTTCATGCTGTGATCCTGCGGTAATGGATCTGTGTGAGGGGCTTTAGGGGGAAATACAGGTGGGCTGATAAACCCTGATGGGCGGGCATGTGGCGATCAGCGATTGGTCGGCTCTGTGCTCTCTTAGATCTTCTACATGGAGGAGTTCCTAAATGTTCCTGAAGGTTCCTGAAGCTTCCTGAATAATTTATTCCACATAACACCGAGCCTGTCAGCCTTGATGTGTTGTGTTGAGAAGTTTCTTGGGTAACACTTCCTATGAACCCTGTATTGATAATGCATAATAAAAGCATTCATAATGCATTATATGACATGCATAATACCTTATAATATAGCTCATAAGTACATTATAAACTGCAAGTATAAGGGTTTATAAAGAAAGGGCTTATAATGCCTCAAAATATCTGTAATATCTACACAAGGTGCGTTGCAATACTCATTGCTATCTTACACTCTGTCCTGTCAACAGTCTATTTTCATGCCCTGTGTCCACATGGTTAAAATAGCATCAGAGTTTAGGAATAAATCTACACTGATGATATGAGGTGTGGTGGTCTGGAAATGAGGTGAGTTCTGGTAAATTTCTGTCTTGTTTCTATCTTGGTTGCAGAAAATACAGATGCGGCACAGATTGATTAAAACCCTGACAACAGTCATCAGTCAGCCATCCAGCTTTTCAGCTCAACAAAAAACAATAAAATAACATTGCTGTTCCCCTAAATGAGCTGTTGGTGTATCTTCACAGTGTGAACACTCAGGTCAGTATCTGTCTCTGCTGAGATGCACAAAAGCAAAGAGCTGCACTGTTAAGATATGAACACGCCAAAGTCAGAGCTCACCCAACTCTTAAAGGGAATGATGAGCAACTGGCACGCTGACATTACGCCCAAAATTTACCACACTCATCAGTGTGATCTGCAATTGGCCAGTGTGCTATAGATCACTAAAATAAGGCCCCAAGCCTCTCAGCCATGATATATTTTAAATGTCTTGTGTTGTACCTCTTTAAATGAAACTTTTAATAAAAGTCAGTGTAAAAACATTACTTTAGATAATTTTAGAACATTTTCATTGGTCGATTCGGCATAAAATTGGGACACAATCTTAAAAAAACCCTACCAAATTCAGATTTTGTCAAATGTTAATCAATACAACACAAATAGAGACTTAAGGTTTTTGCTTTAATATAATAAAAGTTTATCCTGCTTTTGTTGGAGTACCTGTCTCTACTGTCCTGGGAAAACGTTCTACTCAATTTTGTTGAGAGCATTGTTGTGAGGATTTGATTGCTCTCAGCATTAGGAGCATTAGATAGAGTTATGAAGCCAGGATGTTGGGTGATCACCACCCCAACCCCATTCAGTACAGTACCAGTACCTCCTCTCATTCAGTGTGTTTTCGTTCATTTTAGGAATTTTTTTTACATTGTGTATTTCTCACTGAAGACAATTTAATATTAAATATGTGCACATGCAGAATTAAGTAAATGTTCTCAAACTTATGAACCAATAGTTTGGAGACCTTTTGAGCCTCCAGCACATTCACACTTTACACATTAACCCCAGTGCTGTGTGTACTGAACTGTGGGAAACCCTGATAAAGCTTCAGGTGTTCACACTCTAAAAAACAGTGGTACGATATGAGTACTTTTTTGTACTTAAAGGTACACTCTTCATAATTGTACCCTCAAAGGTACTATATTGGTCTTTACAGGGTCAGATTTGTTCTCTCTGAAGTACAAAGTCATTCCTTACAGCAATAAGTACAAATTTGTACCATTTAACCAACCGAAAGGTACATTCAGTATTCTGTATCACTGCACTAATAAACAATATATATTTTAATTGCACATTTTTCATTTGAAAGCCAGACAATTTTGGATCATCAAGTTTTTGAGCCATGTTCAGTTGATGATAATGTTTATAATCTTAATAATCTTTCCTGGCACAAAAATATCGGTAGTGTCACGAATGACCCAGGCAGGGAGACGAGGAGGCGGACACAGGTGCAGGTAAGGGCAATATAAATAAATTTATTAAATAAATAACAAAGAAAGACAAAGAAACAAGTAAACATGTAACAAAGATAATAAACCAAAATACTAACAAACAAGGAACTAAAACAAGACAGGATTAACTAAACTGGGCAAGGGAAATATATACAATGGAATAAACTAATAAACTTCAAGCAGGGGTATATACAAGGAACTAGGGAACCCGTAAGTAAACAAGAAACTAGAAACATTAAACAAGATATAAACGAGAAACACGGGACTAAGGCTTAGGAGACAAGAAAACACTGAGAGAGACTATTAAACGGAGAGAAAGACAAAACGACATGGGAAGGTGCAAAGACCGACAGAGACAAAGTGGCACAGGGGATCTATATAAGGAAACAAGAAACACTCTAGAATTGGAAACACCTGGGGAAGGGGCGGAGCTACAAATGAGACACAGGTGGAAATCTACTAAGACGGGAGACACAGGGGAGCACAGGTCACGTGGGGAAGACACACAGAGACACGAGACAGGGCTAAGACCTGACAGGTAGAAAAAAGGACTTTCACTGAAAGGTAAAAATACCTCAATATAAGGTACAGCCCCAGCGACAAGTTTTGTACTCTTTTAAGTACAAATCTGTACTTACTTTTCTTAGTGTTCAGGATCTATGTTTGACTTCCAAGAGTTATCTGGAGAAGAATATCACAGCCCTGTTAGAGTAATAATCCATCTCTTGTAAAAGAAAGTGTCATGATATTAATCAACACCTGCTTTGGTAAATTGGTAAATGTGGTAAATCAGGTGAGCTGCTGATGGAACTGAACATATTATACACATGCTGGCTGAGGAGCATCCAGGAGAAATCTGGAATCTGTACACTTTGTTCTTCAGCTTCAGGCTCATAGGATACAACATCCTTATAGTTAAAAACAAGAAATTGTTACATTTTACTGCATGTATGTTTATTTGCATATATTCAAATCATATGTGGTGCTTTCTTCAGGTAAAAACTGAGATGATTGGATTAGTGTCATTTGCTTTGGTGCCTAAAACTTTTGCGCAGTACTGTATATTTTAGCACAACATAAAAGCATTAAATTGTGTTTTTGAGTGTTTTTTTTTTTCGTACAACTTCTGCAAACTTAAGTAGAATTAAGTATGTGTTTTTTTTTTAAACATACTTTTAATTACAATTGAAGTATATTGTAAATGTACTACTTTTTGCGTATGGATGCACATATTGTGTACACCTTAATGATAGTGTGCTTTAAGCAGTATTTAATGCCACTATATATATATATATATATATATATATATTTTGTTTCTATTAACACATACAATTTAAAGCATATTGCTTAAGAAAATACATTTTATGAAAGTAAAGAGAAACTATATTTAATGTATTTGTATATTTTCATAAAGTATTGTCACATCCTGGTCTCGTCTCGTGTCTCTGTGTGTCTTCCACACGTGACCTGTGCTCCCCTGTGTCTCCCGTCTCAGTACTTTTCCACCATGTGTTTCTCATTTGTTGCTCCGCCCCTTCCCCAAGTGTTTCTAATTATAGTGTTTCCTGTTTCTTTAAATAGCCCTCCTCTGCCACTTTGTCTCCGTCGGTCTTTGCACTAACCCCTGTTGTTTGTCTCTCCGTGTCTCTTTGTGATTTCAGCCTTAGCCCTAGCCCTAGTTCCTTGTTTACATCTTCTTGTTTCTTGTTCCCTTTAGTTCCCTGCTTAGTTTATTTATCCCTGTCTAGTTTAGCCTCTTGTTAGTTTTCCTTGTATATATCCCTGCCTTGTTTAGTATTGTATTTATTCAGTCCCTCGTTTGTTTCTTTGTTTATTTTACTCCCAGTTTATTTTGCTATTTATTATCTCTTGTTGGTTTAGTTTATGTTCTCTGGTTTCTCTCGTTTGTTTTGGTTTTTGGTTATTTGTTTATCTAGTTTAATTTATTTAGTTCACTCCCTTGATCCTTGTATATATCTCCCTGTTTTATGTTTAAGTGTTTACTTGTTTCTCGTTTCCTGGTTTATTTATATTTATTTATTAAATTATTCATTTCTCACCCTACCTGCACTTGTGTCCGCCTCCTCGTCTCCCTGCCTGGGTCATCCGTGACAAGTATATTAAATTGAAAATGAACTTTTAGTATTCTTTACCTAATTTGAACATACTTTTAATGCTGTTAAGTTTACTTCCTTTTCACAAAGGATATTCTACTACTCAACTAAGTATAGAAAAAAAATACTTAAAGAAATGAAGGTCAGTTAATTTAAAACATTTAAAGAACTTTAAAAGTATCTTCATATGCAGTCACCACAAAGACTTTATGATGAAATGATGAAACTGGCACTCATCAGGAGCGCCCCAAGAACTGAAGAGCAAGAGTTTCCTCTGTTGAACAGGATAAGTTCATCAGAGTTACCAGCCTCAGAAAGTTAACAGCTCCCCAGATAAGAGTATTTTGTTTAGTTTAACACTTTTAAGTTACTACATTATTCTTTATACAATGTTTTAATGTTATAAAAAAAGAGAAAAAGAAAAATATTGAATAAGAAGGTGTGTCCAAAAACAGGCCATGCACTTACAGCAGCTCACAGACAGAGGGCGATGAGACACTGCTCTACTGGATATTCTGGATTTCCTGTTCAGAGCAGGAAGCTGTGAGGAGGATTTCCAAAAGTCCTGAGACAGACAGTTTAGTTTTCAGTGAAAATAAACCGCTGTCCAAAGGAATGCTGCAGCGAAACCATCTCACTGCATCATTATCATCATCTACCACACATGCATGTGAGCTCATCAGACCACATGACCTTCTTCCATCGCTCCAGACTCCAAAAGTCCAATCTTTACGCTCCCTATAGAGCAAACTGAAGCTGTGTTTTTTTTATTTTCTTAAAGCTACACAGCTGTTTAGTCCTGATCCCTTGAGTTCCCTTCACATTGTTCCTGCGGGAAAGCTCTTACTTTCACTATTAAACATCATAGCCTAGTGAAAAAAAGTAGATTAAAGTATACTAAGCATTATTATAAAGCTATAGTGCACTAAAGTGTTCTTGTAGCCACATTATTATTAATCAGTATATTTAAAGAGTGATAAAATATGGAACAACTTGTTTTGTACTTATTATACTTTAATTACAGTATAAAAATAGTACAACAGTCTTACTTAAAGTGTGCTAAGTGTACTTAACTGTACTAAAGTAAAACTAAAGTAAAACAGTTGTTTTTAACATACTTTGCTAAAAATGTATAAAAGTATATTTGGAAATAAATATTTGAGCAGTATATTGAATTATATTAAATTAAAAGTTTACTTCATAGCAGTATATTTTTTAAAAATACACTATATTGTACTTTTTAAAAAGTATGATCAAAGTTTACTTTCAAACATTTGATGAAAGCACAATATTAATGTACTTTTAATATATTTTAGGTAAGTACATAAACCTGTTAGTATATTTACAGCATACTTTGACATTTGTCAATATGTTTTAAGTACAATTAAGTATATATTTTTCTTTTCACCAGGGTATCCAGGGTTCTAGTGCTGTTTTTTTTTTTTTGTAAAAAGAGTTTATTTCAGGTCATTTTGAAGTATTTCTATTGGTCAGTTTATCAAGAAATTTTGGCACAGTGTAAGGGACAGTTTGTCTGTTCAAATTATGTATTAATCTAAAAATTGACAAAAACAGAGATACTTGTTTTTCTTTGGACAGCGACATGTTTCTTGTGTTTCTTGAAAAAAAAAAGAGTTTAAAAACCATTATGATAACACTTTCTATGAATGTCATCTTTATTAGACTCTATAACTACATTCATAATATATTATAACACATTCATGAGGCACTATAAACATGGCTATAAATATTTATAAAAATACATAACCCACTATAGCCATGTTTATTAAGCATTATGACTTAACTTGTGATCATAATACATTATAAGCTGTGCTTATGATATACATGTTAAAATAGTTTATATCTATCGTTAAAAATCTAGTCCCGCAATGAAAGTCTGTCACTTTACTTAGAGCCCACAAAGACCTGTTATAATACATTACAATTGACTATAACTAACATTATATTCAAGACAAGTATAATAATAATTCATGAGTGGTTAAAAATATATTTATAGGATTATTTAGGGTGTGTTTATAAGTTGGAAGCTGTTTTAGTCATGATACAAGTCTACAAGCTGAGACTGAGTTTCTTGGTATTGACGCATAACATGTTATAAACACAGCTATTAATGCATTATAATCACAGTTCATGATGCATAATAAACATGGCTATGATTAATTATAGAGTTTTATAAATATGTATAGCTATGTTTAAAATGCCTTATGAATGCATTATAATGTGTTATGAATATGTTTTTAGACTCTTATAGAGATGACATTCATAGAAAGTGTTACCACGATTATTTTAAGTAATTGTATTATATTAAAAGTTATTATATAAGCTTATGATAATCATGATACAGTATTATGTATGCCATATAATGCATTATAAAGACAGAATTCATAGGAAGTGTTGCTGAAACATTGTTGCATTTGGAACTGCAGAGTCTTTGAAGTTTCTTGTATCTGTTTTAAGATCAAACAGAACCTTTATCAGGCTCATCCGGCCTCTCTTTTTCCTTCAGCATCATTATATTATAACACACACACACACACACACACACACAAAGACACACACACACACACACACACACACACACACACACACACACACACACACACACACACACACACACACACACTCTCTCTCATCATCTGTTCTCCTGCATACAAAACGAGCGGAAGCCGTTTCCTCCAGACTCTTTCTTCTCTTTCTCTCTTTTTTTCTTCTGCTCCTACTCACTCCCACACTCAGCGTTTAGGTTGGGTGTCCCACTGTTCCCAACAAGCGCTGCCTGTTTCATCCTCACACACACACACACACACACACACACACACACACTGTAAACCCATACGTTGTTTGAGCTCAAATGTTTTAAGTCTGTTTTACATAAAATTGTATATTTCTATACAAAACTCATCTATTTTGAGTTAGTTGAACATTTGTGGGCACATATACTGTACTATTCAAACTGAGATCTTTGAGTTGAACCAACTTATAATAACTGAGTTTAATCTGTTACCATTAACAGCTTCTTTTCCATTGGCTTCTGTCACAATCTATTTGCATACTGGGCGTGTCCAACAGTTTCTGGCTAACACTCACCATCAGTGTGTAGTGATTCCCCCTGGGCTACCTTAGAAATAATTCGAATTCCCCTTTAGTTGTAATAACTTGATGTTTTAATTTATGATAACTCAAGTTTTCATTCCCCATTACTTAAAAAATTGAACAAACCGGCTGCCTTAAAAAAAGTTAAGTAAACTCAACTTATCTGTTCTTACAGTATAACAAACATAAAAAAAATGTTAAATCAACTTCCTCTTTAGTTGTAATAACTTGATGTTCTAAGTTATGCTAACTTAAGTTTTCATTACTTATTACTTAACTTTTTTAAGGCAACCCGTTTCCTCAATTGTTTTAAGTAAACTCAACTTATCCGGGCTTACAGTGCACACACAAACACACACACACACACACACTCATGACAGGGACACATATACAGTATGTGCTTTCTGGGTTTCCGTAAACAGAGCTGATTGAAGATGACAGTTATTTGAAGATGTTAAAAGAGGAGGATAAAGAAAGTAGCATCTTGTCTAAACCCACAAACACACTGTTTACATTGAGCCTGATTCAGTCCATCAATGTGAAAGTCTATAAACAGTCTGTGTACATGAACATCTGGGAACTCATAACAGTACATACAGGAATATACAGTGGCATTTCATGGTTTTCTGCATAAATTAGTCATACAAGTTCTGATAAAATCTGATCTTCATCCAAGTCAAGGGCTTTTCTGTACTTCAATTTTTTTAGCTTGGTGTTCCTGTTCTTCTTGCTAATTGGTGGTTTGCAGAAGTTGTATTAAACAGTTGTTCAATGCGGTCCATACACTACACTACACAGCCTGGTGGCCAATCTTCATTAATTGCACATTGCACCAGTAAGAGCAGAGTGTGAAGGTTCAATTAGCAGGGTAAGAGCACAGTTCTGCTCAAAATATTGCAATGCACACAACATTATGTGTGACATACCAGAGTTCAAAAGAGGACAAATTGTTGGTGCACGTCTTGCTGGAGCATCTGTGACCAAGACAGCAAGTCTTTGTGATGCATCAAGAGCCACGGTATCCAGGGTAATGTCAGCATACCACCAAGAAGGACCAACCACATCCAACAGGATTAACTGTGGACGCTGTAAGAGGAAGCTGTCTGAAAGGGATGTTCGGGTGCTGACCCGGATTGTATCCAAAAAACATAAAACCACGGCTGATCAAATCACGACAGAATTCAATGTGCACCTCAACTCTCCTGTTTCCACCAGAACTGTCCGTCACCACAATAAATTATTGTGCTCTAAAACCAGGTGTTTCAGTTTCATTTTCCAACCCCTGTACATTGTTGCTATTCATATTATTGTGTTTAATTGAGTTATTTTTTTTATTTATTGTTTGAATAATCAATGTATCAAAACTGTACAGTTTGAGAAAAAATCTGGTGCTATCTTGTTATAATAAAGGAATTATTGTCAACACTTTCAATGAATGTCATCTCTATAAGACTCTATAAACATATTCATAACACATTATACTGCATTCATAAGGCATTATAAACATGTCGATACATATTTATGAAACTCTAAAATTCATCATAGCCATGTTTATCATGCATCATGGTTACACCGTGATTATAATGCATTAATAGCTGTGTTTATAACATGTAATACGTCAATACCAAGAAACTCAGTCCCAGCTTGTAGACTTGTATCATGACTAAAACAGCTTCCAGCTTATAAACACACCCTCAGTAATCCTATAAATATATATTTTTTACCACTCATAAATTATTATTATACTTGTCTTGAATATAATGTTAGTTATAGTCAATTATAATGTATTATAACAGGTATTTGTGCACTCTAAGTAAAGTGACAGACTTTTTCATTGCAAAACTGGATTATTAATGATATATATATAAACTATTTTAACAGCTTATGATAGCATAGCTTATGATGTATTATAATCACAAGTCATAATGCTTAATAAACATGGCTATAGTGGGTTATGCATTTTTTATAAATATTTATAGCCATGTTTATAATGCCTTATGAATGCATTATAATTTATTATGAATGTAGTTATAGAATCTAATAAAGATGATAATTATAGAAAGTGTTACCGAATTATTCTCACTGTTCCAATATCTTAAATTAAACAAACACAAAAGCAAACCAGTTTTGCCACAGAAAACAGCAGAAATGCTGCTTGTTCATAAGGAAAGTATATCTAGAAAGGCCGTATTTCTGCGTATTAACGGTTTTACCCCGCACTATTAGATAAGAGAGGCACTCAGCAATTTCCTTTTGGCCTTACTGGCCTTTTATTATCTCTAAACAAGCAGTTTTAGCCTGTATTATATTCCTGTCCCAACCCCAGATTTCCTCCCCACTGAACCCTGAGCTCCAGAGAGAGCCATGTTTACATTTTACAGCCCAGGGCACATACACTGCGGTGGTGACATCACCACACCGGATATAGGCTGGTTAGAGTCCCACCACACACATACACACACACACACATGCTTGTTTTCAAGCCTTGTCAGGATGCAGCATCATACATACACTACAATAGACGTATATCCCAGTGGTATCAAGGCATTGTTGGTATCATGCAAAAAAAAAATAATAATAATCATTTTGATCCATTGTTAATGACGTTTCGGTAACACTTTCTATGAATGTCATCTTTATTAGACGCAATAACCACATTCATAAAATATTATAATGCATTCATATGGCATTATAAACATGGCTATACATGTTTATAAAAATACATAACCCATTATAGCCATGTTTGTTAAGCATTATGACCTGTGATCATAATGCATTATAGGCTGTGCTTATGATAGATATGTTAAAATAGTATATATCTATCATTAATAATCTAGTCCTACAAAGAAAGTCTGGCACTTTACTTAAAGTGCACAAAGACCTGTTATAATGCATTATAATTGACTATAATTAATATTATATTTAAGACAAGAATAATTTATGAGTGGTTAAAATATATTTATAGGATTATTGAGGGTGTGTTTATAAATTGGAAGCTTTTTTAGTCACTGGGACTGGGACTGAGTTTCTTGGTATTGATGTATAACATGTTATAAACGCAGCTATAAATGCATTATAATCACAGTTTATGATGCATAATAAACATTGCTATAATGAATTATACATTTTATTAATATGTATAGCCATGTTTATAATGCCTTATGAATGCATTATAATGTGTTATGGGTATGTTTATAGAGTCTTATAGAGATGACATTCAAAGAAAGTGTTACCAACGTTTCAATACAATACATAGAACAGCTGACAGATTCACAACACACAAAAAAAAACTTTCAGAGGATTTACGATAAAAATATGTTAATATATGTAAAGATAGATGAAGACAATGATATAAAGAGTAGCTAATGGAATAATGAAAATACAAGGTAGTGTAGGACAGTATGTGATAGTATAGGGTAGTATCTGGATGAATAGGGTAGTATGGAGAAGTATAGAGTGTAGTACATTTAAAAAAAATGATGAGTAAAATTTACTTTAAAAACGTTTCACAACTTTCTGCATTTGATTTTAAGTAAATTTAATTTCAGATAAATTTAAGTATCTTCAACTCGGTTTCAAGACTTAAATGTTACACAGAGTAAATAAGTGAACTGAACTTCAGTCAATCCTTTCTTTTAGTAAACTTTACTTAATTACTGCATACTATATTACCTAATTACAATTACTTATTTTATACAATATTACTCAAATAATTTCTGATACATAATATATTATATTTCCCGAAATGTAAATATTTTTGTTAAAACACACATTCAAATTCAGTCAAAACTTTTTTCATGTAAATTTTACTCATCATTTTTTTTCAGTGTACATGGTAGTCTAGGATAGTATAATGTAGGGTAGAGTAGCATATGGAATAATATATATATATATATATATATATACAGGGTAGTGCAAGATAGTAGTGTATCATAGATAGTCTATGATAGTATAGTGTAGTATAGGGAGGAACGAAGAAGTATACGGAATACAGTGTAGTATAGAATTGTTTGGCCCTTATATATATATACAGTGCCCTCCATAATTATTGGCACCCCTGGTTAAGATGTGTTCTTTAGCTTCTCATAAATTGAGTTTTGTTCAAAATAATATAGGACCACGATGGGAAAAAAAGTAAAGTCCAACCTTTAACTCAAGTAAATTTTAAGGGGGAAATAAAATCCCTGACTAAGAAATAATTATTCTTCATAAAATCACCTGTTCCACAATTATTGGCACCCCTAACAATTCTTAGGAAATAAATTTAATAAAAGTATTTCTGTCACTTCTACAGTAGTTTACGAAGTTGATCAGAGTATGTAGGAACATTTAATTAGTAATTCACAACTTCCTGTTTCCCTGGGGTATAAATATGACGTGACACAGAGGCCATTTATCTTCAACATGGGAAAGACAAAGGAACATACCATTCAAGTGAGGCAGATGTGTGTTGACCTTCACAAGTCAGGCAATGGCTACAAGAAAATCGCTACTCGCCTACACCTGTCCATATCTACTGTCAGAGGAATTATTAAGAAGTTTAAAACAACTGGAACAGTGGTAAACAAGCCTGGACGAGGACGCAAGTTTATTTTGCCACCACGCACAGTGAGGAGGATGATAAGAGAAATAAAAAGTTCTCCAAAGCTCACTGTTACAGAATTGCAACAAATGGTAGCTTCTTGGGGTCACAAAGTCTCCAAAACAACCATCAGGCGCTATCTACATGCCAACAAGCTGTTTGGGAGGCATGCACGGAAGAAACCATTTCTCACTCACAATCATAAACGCAAACGTTTGGAGTTTGCTAAGCGGTACTGGGACTTCAACTGGGACCGTGTGCTTTGGTCAGATGAAACAAAGATAGAGCTTTTTGGCAACAAATGCTCTAAGTGGGTCTGGCGTAACACAAGAGCTGAGTATGCAGAAAAGCACCTCATGCCCACTGTGAAATACGGCGTGGGATCAGTGATGCTGTGGGCCTGTTTCTCTTCTAAAGGCCCTGGGAACCTTGTTAGGGTGCATGGCATCATGAATGCTCTAAAATACCAGGACATTTTAAAACAAAATCTGGTGGCTTCTGCCCGAAAGCTGAAGATGGGTCGTCACTGGGTCTTTCAGCAAGATAATGACCCTAAACATGTGGCCAAATCTACACAGAAATGGTTCACCGCACACAGAATCAAGCTCCTCCCATGGCCATCTCAGTCCCCAGACCTCAACCCCATTGAAAACCTGTGGGGTGAGCTGAAGAGGAGAGTGCAGAGGAGAGGACCCAGGTTGTTGGATGATTTAGAGAGAATGTGCAAAGAGGAATGGTCAAAGATCCCTCTTTCTGTATTCTCCCATCTTGTGAAACATTACAGGAGAAGATTAGGTGCTGTTTTGTTGGCAAAAGGGGGTTGTACAAAGTATTAACATCAGGGGTGCTAATAATTGTGGCACACATGATTTGATGTTAAATAATTATTTCTTAATGTGGGATTTTTTTCCTACTGAATAAATTCACTTGAGTTAAAGGTTGTATTTTACTCTTTTTTCCATCGTGGTCCTATATTATTTTGAACAAAACTCAATTTATGAGAAGCTAAAGAACACATCTTAACCAGGGGTGCCAATAATTATGGAGGGCACTGTATATATATATCAGTCCTGTTTGTCTCTTGCGATGTCAGAAGTCAGATTTGTCCTGGAAATGTACAAAAACAAGCGCACACACACACCCCCTCACACAGTCCATCATCCAGCCAGAGCTGACCACAGCAGAGGTGATCTGCAGAGAGCTGTGGACTTCTGCACACTGCCACAGCTCTAATCTCACACTGATAATGAGAAACACATGAGAGAGAGAGAGAGAGAGAGAGAGAGAGAGAGAGAGAGAGAGAGAGCGAGAGCAACAAAACACAGAAAAAGTTGTGT